>NC_052247.1:2679084-3315959 GCF_013401445.1 Tripterygium wilfordii
TTTTCCACCGTTGATCGAAATAACCACTAATAACAGACGATTGGTTGGGTTAAATTTATGTCAAAAAATTAAAAAAAAAAAATCGACCATATCATCAACGAAGTCATAGAAAATAACATCAATTTTTATGGAATACTTCAGTAAGGTTCTATTAATGTAGAAGAAATTATTTGTACGAATATAAAATATACCATCCTCGGATGCCCTTAAACCCTTTTGTACTTGGTTTCTGGTTATCTATATATTTTTTGCTGTATTGCCTATCAAAAAAAAAAAAAAAAAAATATATATATATATATATATATATATATATATATATTATGGTTGTGGTTGTATCATCTAGAAGTTGTCTAATTCAAGAGGGTTTGCGGAGTTTTGACGCTTTCGTATATTCTACAACTCAATTCGTCACTATTGTTTTAGATCTAATTAGGTCCAAGTCAAAAATCACAATGAGTCGAAACATTTTTCTTTTTTACATCACACACGCTATTTTGAAAATCTAAAGACTCAGACGTATAAGATTTCCAAAGCAGTAGAAGAAGTAAAATTTGTACTCAATTTAAAATGAACAAATATAATTAAATACTCGTTCTCATAGATACATATAAAAATTTGGTCGAAAACAATATTTGACCTAAAAAACCATCCCTTGAAAATCAAAATAAAGCTTTCCTACCATTTTACGGTGATTTTTTATGTGTACCATAAAAAGAGGTATAAGAACAAAAGAAAAAAAAAAAAAACTTGATTCTATGTGTAAGGTGTGCTGTCTCGCAAATGAACCGTTGATTGAACGACAATAACAATATCAATGCATGCAAGGGATCACCCATACCATTAAGAAATCATAGATTGGAATTCTACCACACTCCAAATCTCTGTTTAAAATATATATATAATATGCGTTTTTTTTTTTTTTTTTATAAATTTTTATTATTCTCACTAACCGTATAATTCCAGAATTTCTTAATTAATTAATGTAGAAAATTAAATAACAAACCGAACGAACACGACCTCTCGCTCCCTCTTTCTGGCATTATTCCTAGAAATTCTTTCGGGGAGGCTCTTCGCAATTTCCGCTTCTTCCTGCCTCCCTCCCTCTGTCCCTCTCTGTTCGTCTGTGTTATGTTATTTTGTTGGTTAAGATTGATTGGGTGATTTGTTGCTTTTTCGCTTTCAAATTTTCTCTTATCTCGGATTGAGCAATTGGGCGTTCAGATCCGGCTGTATTGGCTTTGCTTCGATCAGGTTCGATCTCCTCCTCTTTTACTATGATCTGGGTTTTTCAAATTTTACTTCTTTTTTAGGCGTTTCAGATCTGATATGTAATTTGATGTCCTGATTCAATGTCACTCTCGTTGTTTCAGCTAGTTTTTACCTGAATTATGTATTTTTTTTTATTATTGCTAATTGTTCTTTCCTTTTTGGCTTAATTCCTATATCGATTTGATTACAATGGTGATAAAGTATTGGGTTTCATGGATCATATCTGAACGGTAATTTGTGCTATCATGCGCTTTTTTTCCCTATCTGGGTTTTGGTCTTTTTGGATGTATTTTGATGAATCAGATGTTAGGTGTACTTTGCATATCTCATTCCATTTATTGTACGTCATGGGGTTGAAGGCTTCTGGAAGCTTTCTAATTCCCCTTGAGGTTATGGCTGAAGTCTGCAATTTTTTGTTTCTTTCATAAGGATCATAATTATCTTCCTCAGCATGGCAACTTGATTTTTTTATATGTTATGTTGGTCTTGCTTTCCATGTCTCAGTCTAATTTGGTTGGAGACTTTGTTGGAATTATGGTTTTAACACTGTGTAGCTCTAAGTTATGATACCTTACTTACTGCTATATGGATTTTTTTTGTACAAAAGTGAATAATTGCACGAAGGGTCTCGTTGTAGTTAGTCTTAATGTTTCAAGATCTTCTTATGTTATGTGTTCATTCCCCTCGCCCCTGTTATCGTCAAAATCTAAAGGGTTCTTTTCACACAGGGCAAAAACTGCTGGTAAAGATTTCTGTTGACACGGGTTCCTGAGCAAGGATGAAGAAAGCCTTTGGTCAAACTGTTAGGGACTTGTAAGTTCAAATATTTTATTCATTATGTAGTGAGTATCCTAGGAATCCCGTTGTTATATAAAGTGAGTTTGTACGTACCTTTTGGGCCAGTTTGCTGATTAAACTGGATAAATTTAGAACTAGTTTGATCTCATGATTTTTCTTAAATGTCCATCTATTGTACTATGTTCTACCAATTTTTATGAGTCAATTGTGCTCAAATGTTTCTCTTTACCGTGTTCTTTATGCAGAAAGAGAGAGGTCAATAAAAAAGTGCTCAAAGTTCCTGGAATCGAGCAGAAGGTAAAATATTGTGCTCTAGTTCTCTGCCGGGTTAATTTACTGATATTATGTCTAGTTGTTGGTGGTTTTCCTGTTATAAGAGTGACTCCACAAAATCTTCTTGAAGTTTTTCTAATTGATTTGACCGTAAATATTGGAAGCTCTTTGCCAGTGACGCTTATTTTAGGCAATAGCTCATTGCTTTGAAAATCATTTTCAAACGCATTATTATGTGGTCTTATATTCTTAATGTTCAAGGTTATGAAACATGGTCTTGATTTGTTTTTCTTTCAGGTTCTTGATGCGACAAACAATGAGTCCTGGGGTCCTCATGGATCACTTCTCTCAGATATTGCTCAGGCTTCCAAAAATTAGTAAGTTTGACCTAACTTCTTTTGGAATCTTTTGGTTACTAATTTGATATTGAGGGGCTTATATTCCAATATTCATACAGTCATGAATACCAGATGATCATGGCAGTATTATGGAAAAGGATTAACGATATTGGCAAGAACTGGCGGCATGTGTACAAGGTCTGCATTTCTTTTGATAAATTAACTGTATTACTTAGTTATTATAGTAATTATTCATTTTTCTGGTGGACCATAGACGATAGTAGTTATTTTTTGCTTCTTAAAAAAAAGAAGAAATTGATACCATGTTGTTTTCAACATTTTGTCTCCACAAATTATTTTGATATTTCTTGTGTTGCACTTCAGGCCTTGATTGTTTTGGAATACCTAGTTGCCCATGGATCAGAGCGTGTAATTGAGGAAATTAGAGAACACGCATATCAAACATCGGTAATTCTTCATTTCATTAGTGCTAACAACATCCTTATGTTATTCATTGTTCTTTTTCGCAAATATGATTTATCTTTAAATGATTTAGTCGATATATTTATATTCATCTTCCTTGTCGCAGACATTGTCAGATTTCCGATATATTGATTCCAGTGGAAGAGACCAGGGAAACAATGTCAGGAAGAAATCTCAAAGTCTTGTGGTCCTGGTAAATGATAAAGAGAAAATAATTGAAGTTAGACAGAAGGCCGCTGTTAACAGGGACAAGTGAGTTAACTTTCAATAAAAGTTGTCTAGAATGCTTACTTTTGTAGGTCTTTATTTTTCATTTCGTGCTCTGTGTATACTGTCAATGACATGCATTATAAGCATTCGTTTATTGCTGGTTGAAGTCCTAAGTGGTATTGTATTTTTCCACCCGTAAATTATATGACGGGTCCTATTGACTGCACAAGTGAATCCACAATCTTTTTGGCCTCTTTTAAAATTTTCAAATATGAATTTGATTTTTTTTTTGATATACTTTGAATTGAGATTGTACTTAATCTCATGGATAATTCTGATCAATGTATTTGCATGACTAATTTTCAAATCAGGATTTGGTATCTTTGAAATTTGGTTCTCCGGAAAGTTGTCGCCTGATAGCTTTTTTCTTACGGAACATGCATTTTCATGTTTTAGCTGTTCATGATATATTCTTTTGTTGGCATATATTCTGTATTTATTTTAAAATGTTTGACGACTTATTTTCTGTGTGATATCTTTAGTTGCAGGTGTAGTAATTGACTTAATTGATGAAGTACTTATGGATATCTCAAGAGTCGGTGCTTGCACCTCATTATATTTTCAGCTGCTTATTTCTATAAAAAAGAATTCCATTTTTTTTTTAAAATATTCATTGAGAGATTTAAATTTTTTTATAGGGAGTTAACTCAAAACTTGAAATATGGAGGCAAGCATTAGAGTCTAAAGGATTTAAACTAAGTAGGACTAAAACAGAATATATGAAATGTAAGTTTAGTAAGTGTAGGCAAGGGAACGAACAAGGAATTGAACTAGATGGTAGAGAAGTAACAAAAAGTAAGGCTTTTAAATATCTTGCATCGATTTTTCAAGAAGATGGACATATAAGTGATGATGTAGTTAATAGGTTTAAAAACGGGTGGAATAAGTGGAAGAATGAATCCGGGATTTTATGCGACCAAAGAATTTCCTTAAGGTTGGAGGGAAAATTTTATAGGTAAGCTATTCGATCTGCAATGATGTATGGTTCACAGTGTTGGGCTATCAAGAGACAACATATCCAAAAATGCATGTAGCATAAATGCGAATGCTTCATTGGACGTGTGGTCACACTAGGAAAGATAGGATAAGAAATGAGATTATTAGATCTAAAGGTAGGAGTAGCACCTATTGAAGATAAGTTAATAGAAAATCGTTTAAGATGGTATGGACATGTCCAACATAGTTATAGCGGTGCCGAGGTGAGGAGGATTGAGAGAATTTGTATAGGAGAGAGTAGGAGGCGCCAAGGCGGCGAGGTAGACCTAAAAAGAAATGGCTTGAAGTAATAAGAAATTATATAAATTTAATAGGAGTGAATGAATGTATGATTCATGATAGAAATGAATGGAGAAAACAAATACATGTGATGGATTCCCGGTGACGTTCTCATAGATTCGTGTAGCCGATCCCAAACTTTTGGGATAAAGGCTCGGATGATGATGATGATGATGATCCTCATTCACTGAGAGATTAAAATTTTTTTTATAGTATCTGATGAGGTTAGCAATACATTCCTTGATATGAAAGTACTGTATCGTGGTATTTTTTGCTTCAGAAGTCTTTTATTGGGTCCTTTATCTTCCATCCGTTACTTTGAATTTGGCTGTTGCCTCCTCCATCTACCTTGATATTATTTAGCCAAGATGGTGGCAATGACTTCAAAATTGTTGACTTATTGGGTTCTAACCCACACCTGAACTGAGTAGCTCAATGGCATGGGAATGGGTCTTTGGACCAGCAGTATACTCAGACATGTGAAGCTTCATAACATTTTCTTGCCCATTCTGTCGAACAGTCATAGCCTCTCTTAAACCATAGATGACTGGGCCTTTGGACCAGTTGTAAACTTTGAAGTGGTTTGCAGGCGACCGCTAGTATCTGTTTTTCACTTTGCAGCATTGTGTCCTACATCAGATAGGAGGGGAAAATGATGCTTCTAAATTGAACTACTAATACTATTGCATGGTTTCCCCTGTTAATTTACGCTAGTTTTAATTTCTTTACCCTGTCTAAGTTGTCCACGTACTCTCAAACAATTTCTTATTTTTTCTTGTGGTTATTAGTGTCTATTAAATCATATTTTGAAGATTTCATCTCTGATATCCAGTCAAGTAATGATATTGGTAATATCATTGTTGCAACTGAAATCTTGAAATTCTTTCTGGGTTTCATCGAATGAGGAAACAAAAGAATCATATAACTGAAATGGACTACAGGTCACTTCTCTAGTATATTGTTGGTGGAGGTTATGGTTTATAAGATATAAAATGGTGTTTCCACAGGTTTCGAAACACATCAGCTGGTGGAATGTATAGGCCTAGTTCATATTCAAGTGGAGGAGGATATGGTGATAGATACGAAGATGATCATAATGAAGGTCGTTATGGAGGCAGGGATGATGATCGGAATGATTATGGAAGGGAAAGAGATTACAGTTATAAGGATGATGGCAGATATGGGGACTCATCCAGTCGTGATGGAGATCGTTATGGAAGAGATTATGATGAACGCTACAGCAGAGATGGGTTCAGGGATGACAGGGGAAGAAGTCGTAGTGTTGATGATTACCAGTATGAATCAAGAAGCAGGAGCTCTGATAGAGATCATGCTTTTGATGATGATGGCCAATCTTCATCCCGGTATGTTTTTTTTTATGAAGATTGTTTTAAAACTATATCGCATAAATTAGAATTTAACCTTTACTCTACTTAGAAGGTGCTGTTGTTTCTTTCTTTCCACACTATCCACCGAATAGAAGGGATAAAAAGCGTCACTGGCTTACCATCTTTTCCACCATTGTTTGAATCCTGAACCCTAAGCTCTCTTGCTGTGTAGGTACAACCATGACAAAAGGCTATATATGTCCTTTTTTCTTTGTCCAGTCACAGTGAGGGTATTAATCACTTTGTCTCCTCTTTTTTCCTATCGACCACCTATTTGCAAACACTATGCTCTTTTCTTTAAAAAAAAAACTGTCTGTCTTCCGCACATAAATTTCGATCTCTTTACTCTGATTCTAACATTGGCCTTGTGAGTTTTAAATTTGTTGGATAAGTAGATGTTCATTATGTTCATTGAACTTATACAATAACAATATAATAGCTAGGAAGATGCAATCAAGAATCAAATCCTTTCTGTAGAAGATTGAAAAATCAAATGAGAAAAAAAAAGATGAAATATAATGCAGTAATGAAGATGCTCCATGGATGATACACAAGGTGAATAAGGATGCAAATAATGTAATCTAGTTCGGAACATTGCACATGATGAAAACTGATGCAAGAAGAAACTATAAATATGTTCAAGCAAAGGAAACCGTGAACTATTTTTATGAAATTAATAAATTTTCGGCTATAAAATCATTTCACATTTAAAACCGTCAGAAGTACCCTTCCCATTTTCCTCGTTTTCTCAACAAAGAGGAATCACCAATCCTACTTCAATCACCACCCAATAACGTTGGCTCCAAAAATATCACAACTGTGCAACCGTTCATCACTAAACATCATGAAGACATGCATAATAAAAATTTCTATTTTTTTTTCTGGGACTCCTCTAATATCTATTATGCCCTGCCTTCTTCTGCAGTGGCAGTGGTGCGAAAGCTGACGACCAACATCAAGATGGAAGGTAAATGCTCAACGTTGTTGACTTTTGGTATTATTTAATAGTGGTCGTCTTCTTTTAATTTGTACAATAATTGATCCTTTCACAACTGTTAGTATTGTCAGGCGGCCTGAGCAAAATACTGGTGCTCCTCCTAGCTATGAGGAAGCTATTGGTGAATCTAGGAGCCCCATTTATGGTGAAAGGTATTCTTTTGTATGTTAGGCTTGCAGTAAGGTTTTGTTTGGTAGGATAGATTGGAAAGTAAAACAAACGGGGGGGGGGGGGGGGGGGGGTTGTGTGTGGGGTTGTGTTGAATGATCAAGATTAAGGGTGCCTTCCTATTCTGTTGTTTGTCTGGTATAGAGCCAAAGGAAGTATGCATGGGGAAGAATGTTGGTGATTTCTTTTCATTGTCGGAGTTACTTCTCATTCCTCCAGTTCATCCACTTTGGTTGGGTTTAGGGGGAGATTATTGCTACTGCATTCCTTCTCTTCACACGTATCCTCTTGAAGTATATGATTTCCCCTTGCTCCATGTTTTCCTCCCCTTGGCTGGAAAAGAACAATCATCTTGTCTTCTATGTCTCCTAAGAAACATGGGTTAAGTGCCTGATCATGAATATTACTAGTTCATTTAATTGTGGTAATCTTTTGATGATAGGGATGGAGAAGCTGTCAGCGGCATCTGTTCCCAGGGCTTCTTCTCCTCCTGCGGCAAATAATCTTAGCCAAGCAAATGTTGGCGTTTGCACTTCTGAATCTCCTGAAAGCCAGAAAGTTGAGGCATTCGATGAATTTGATCCGCGTGGTTCTGTTTCAGGTACTGAAAGTCCACACTACATGTGTTCATGTGTAAACCACACTGGGAATGGCTCCATTCTAGGTGTTTCTATAACTTAAATGATTGCATATCGTTGTTGTTCATGATAACTACTTGCTGGATGTGTCAGGATGTGCTTTAAAAGAACTAGAATAAATTCTGGAAACTCTTTTGTTGGTATACATAATTACAGTGTTATGAATTTCGAGTAAAATATTTCATAGTTTCTGAATATTTTGATTACATGCTATTTAGTTGTTGTATGGGGGTTGGAAATCTGAATTCCAATTTTTGTTCTCCCTTTCAGTAATTTGCTTTTGGGAGTTCTTTAGAGTTTAAATTATGGTTTAAATGCAAGTGTTCTTTCTTTCACATGTTTTAAATCCAATTTTTTCTTATTGCAATTGTTTTGAGATGTCTCTTATAAATCGTTTGGTTAAGGGGCGATCTGTGGCAGCTAAGGGATCCTGTGTCCTGGTGTCTTTCTTAAGTAGTGATTTTTTAGTGGATGACTGTAGTTGTTTCATGTTCATTTAATTTTGGATACGTACCCGGATGATTAGACGATGCGTCTTAGTTCAATATGAAGTTGATACTAGAAATTTCTCCATCGTATTGTCTTGCAGCTTATTTAAGACCCAAGTAAATTCGAAAATTGTCCAACAGTTCGTGTAGTTATTGTGATCCGCGGACAATTTTCTTTTGCTTGTAATTTTCTTGAAATTAACCCCTGTAAAATGAATTGTCCCACATTCGATATTGGCCCACAGGCCCCACATTTCCGATGATTTCTTCAATCTCTTCCCATGCCTATTAATTTTTTTATTATATGTAGATATGATTTATCATGATTTCCTAACAGATATATATATATGTGTGTGTGTGTGTGTGTTTTATGGAAGTCCTAAACAGCCTCAATAATTAGCTTCTCTTCACCTCTCTATTGTTCTTGATGCAGCTTCCCCCACTCAAAATAGTATAGCTGCCCCCCTTTACCTCAAGCAGTGCTGCAACTCCAACTGGCACAAATAATGGGGAAGTTGACTTACTTGGTTCCCTTTCAGATTCATTCCCTCCAAACCCATTGGCCGTCATGCCTGCTGCATCTGCAACCCCGGCCTCTGAAACTGTTGGGCATGCTAAGATGATTTCAGGATCCACACTTGATACCACGCTGCCTGCATCCACGGTCATTAATCAGGTATCATCTTTTATATTTAGTCTTGCAGAGTAGTAGATACCAAAGCCTTATTGTTCCAGAAATAGTTTCTTTGCATTATGGGTAATCACGTGTATTTGCTTCATTGTAACGTGTGATACTTTATAAAAAAACAACTCATGGTGTCATTGAGTGATTTTTACAGGGAGGCTTGTACACGGAGAAGAGGCTTGTACACGGAGAAGAGGCTTGACTTTATATTCTAGGATGTGGATGAATATAAGAATAATTTCATCAATTGAATCTTGAATTGAACCTCATATACCAAAAAGGATATTAAGTTGTTACTGAATGTTGATTTATTAATTAGTTAATGTTGTCTAGGCTGTTGAATTCAGATGAAGAGAGTTTTTGTTCTCCATGTAGTTTCCTTAATGTGATTTTCCGTACTTATTGCAACCCTTATGTTCTGTTGTCCACACTTCCAGCAAGGATTGTTTTAGAAGATTGCTGAGATACTTTTTTATATGCCCTTTGCTCAGTCTTTTGAAGACCCTTTTGGCGACTCTCCTTTCAAAGCCATCCCTTCTGCAGACTCTGCTCCTCCAGCACAACAAAGTTCGGGTTCCGCAGCTCCTTTTCAGCTTGCCATGGATCAAAATGCTGAAATGCCCCAGCCATCTGTGACAAATGCTGGTGCAGTCACTAATTTTGACTTTGCAGACTCCTTTTCTGCCATAACTTACCCCACATCTAGTGCCCCTGGTGCTCAACAACCTTCAGAAAACTCACAGTTTTTGGCTGAAGAACTGTCTGCTGTGCATCAAGAAACTGATATCTTGGCAGATATTCTCCCACCATCTGGTCGTCCACCACTTCCAGTAGCTTTGCACGGAGCCTTTTCAGGTCCCGCTGGCCAACCTCAACCAAGTGCTGATGTGCAAAGGAATTTCCAACAGGAGGCCGGTTCTTTGGCTCCAGTGGCTGCAAACATGGGTACTCAGGCTCCTTCAGGACTAATTACCCAATTCAATGGTGGGGGTTTCGTTTCGCATGGAGGACCTGCAGCTCCTGCTGCTTCATACATGCCTCTACAAATTCAATCTGGACCTCCTGCACAGCATCTTACACATGGTTCTGCGGCCCCTATTTCTCAAGAATATACTCATCAGACCACAAGTGGACTTGGTACCCAGTATACCAATGGAAGCTTCCTTCCCCAACAGGTTTATGCCGCCTCACCTCCTCCACAAACTGCTCATCATGCGCCTGGTGCACCACCTGCACATTTTAACAATGGAAACTTCACTCCACAGCAGTTTTCTGGAGCCCCTGCTACTTCACAAATTGCTCCTCAAACTACAGCTGGACCAGCTGTACATCATAACAATGATTTTTTAGGTAACATGTTTGCTCAAGGCCCAAACACTCCCATAACTTCACAGCCTGCTAGTATATCTTCTACAGGATCACTTGCTATAGCTCCTCAGTCCAAGGACAAGTTTGAAACCAAGTCGGCAGTTTGGAATGATACATTGAGTAGAGGGCTGGTCAATTTGAATATATCTGGACGTGAGTGCTCAGATCTTTTATGTTGAAACAAGCAGAATGTGTTATTATTCTTTTTAAGGTTTGAATGTGTCTAAAAATGATGTCGGTTTTCTTTTTTGCAGCTAAAATTAATCCATTGGCAGATATTGGAGTTGATTTTGATTCAATCAACCGTAAGGAGAAGAGGATGGAGAAAACCAGTGCCACTCCTGTCATATCTACCATCACCATGGGTAAAGCTATGGGATCTGGTTCGGGAATGGGCCGAACAGGTGCTGGTGCTCTTAGGCCTCCATCAAATCCTATGGTGAGTCCTGGCATGGGAATGGGCATGGGTGGAGGTCCTGGTGCAGGTATGGGCATGGGTGGCTATCCTGGCATGAATCGACCCATGGGCATGGGTATGAACATGGGCATGGGAATGAATATGGGGCAAGGAGTCAATATGCAACCGCAAACTGGCTTCCCACCCGGTTCAACCATGCCCAGTGGTTATAACCCTATGATGGGCACTGGTGGGTATAACCCAATGATGGGCACTGGTGGTTATCCTCAACAACCATATGGCGGTGGCTACAGATGAAATTTAGCTACTAGACTGTAGTATGGAAGGAAATGGATACCAGTTACCCTTACGAGGTAAAAAATTATGGCATAACGAACTCTATAATGCCAAAAGCCCCATGTTTGTTCCATGATGCAGAATGTCCCGTGTTTGTTTCTGAAAACTGTATTTTTTGTAGTAGCTTGCTATCCTTTGGAAGTGGCCTGGTCTGAGACGTTGTGCTGTCTTTCACTTACCCTGTCATTTCTTTGGGAAATTCTTTAGGGTTTTTGCTGATTTCACCTGTTGTGAAGTAATTGTATTTGTGAGGAGTTGGAGATAAACTTTCAGATGCTATTGTTATACTTTGCAATTTCCCTTATACGTATGTATATTTTTTTTGTTACACGGGTGTATGAACTGTATTATGGTTGCTTAATGAACAATAAAACTCCCTACTTATTTTGCATGCAAAACATTTTTTCTGGGTTTAGTGTGTTTGGAGTTGTGTTCGGACAACAATGTTTGAATGTGTTGGAATAGTTGAAAAGGAAAGGATCAATTTGTTGACCATACATGTGCTTAGTTGCTTACTTGTTGGGGTAAAGAAGTTGGTATTTCTTTCAAGTCCTAGCTAGTAGTCACTTGTACCATATGCCCTCATTGTACAACCAACCATTCATCAAGGGATGCAAGCGAGTTTTCAACAAACTGCTCGAGTTTTAGCGAAAGTTGCTCTCAGGAGTCGTATCAATTCGTTTAAAAAGTTAGTTGCTCTCAGGAGTCGTATCGGTTGGTTGAAAGGTTTGAAAGGAAACGTTGTTCTAAGGGGGGTATGACCCCCACATAGGCTTTCGCTTTCGTCTCTCTCTAAAACTCCACTAAACCATTGAAAAAACATGATTATTATTTTGGGGCATGCCAAGAGTGAATCTAGGTAGGCTTTTCCAAGTGGAGGTTTACATTGCTAATGATGATTATGGAATGTGGTTTAGATAGGGTTTATTTTAGGATTCACGCACCTCTCAAAATTGCCATGATTTTGAAAACGTGGTGGGGGTTGTGTCTTTGAACCCACTCTCGCTTAAACACTTCAAAGGTTGTCTTGTCATAAAAAAAAAACAAGAGTAATGCTATAAACCTCAAAATGCGACCTTCGTCTTAAGAACATGTCCAATATACACTTGATAACACATTTTCAAGTGTTGAAAAGTGAACTTTATGGAAAATTTAGAGTGTTGGAGTTCTACAATGGAAGAAAATGAGCACTTGAAAAACACACTTTCTTGATAATGACACTTGAAATATAGGTTGTTGTTAAAAATGACACTTGAAATATGTAGTATGTATATAGTTGATGAATAGTGAAGAGAGATGATGAAAAGGAAGAAAGGGATGATAAAAAGGAATAGAGATGTGATGAAAATGAAGAGAGATGATGAAAAGTAAGAAAGAAATGATAAAAAGTAAGAGAGAAAAAATAAGAAAATGAGTATGAAGTGTTGATGAATAGTGTATATTGTGGGACCCACTCACCCAATTAAGTTATGCCACGTAGGAGAGAGTAGAAGAGAGAGAATGATTTTGAAGTGCTTGATATAGTTTTTACCACCGGAGTTGCTCTAACTCCAAATTTGTGTGACGTGTGAAATAGTCATTGACTATAAACACATATTGAGATTCACTTAACATCTATTGACTTGTCAAAAGACAAGATGTTGACAGAAGTGATAGGGATCCAGTAAAAAATATTTCAATCATCCCAATAATGGATGTGTCACTTTCTGGTTCAATAATAAGATTTTATGGGCCCCTACACTTACATCAATCAAGTGAATGAAATGTTTTTTACTGACATCCCTAACATTTTTTAGATGTTAAAAGAGTTGTATTCCAATAATTTTTAGATGTTAAAAGAGTTGCATTCCAATAATGACAAGTTAAAAATTTTAGAAATAAGGATGAATGTTTTTTTTTTAAATACCCATATGTCACAAACATGTTAAGCCATGCCCGAGGAATATAAAAGCTATCACAATAGATGGAAACTATCCATATCCCTAACATTTTTTAGATGTTAAAAGAGTTGTATTCCAATAATGACAAGTTAAAAATTTTAGAAATAAGGACGAAAGTTTTTTTTTTTTTAAAGACCCATAAATCACAAACACGTTAAGCCATGCCCGAGAAACATAAAAGCAATCACAATAGATGGAAACTATCCATATCCCAACCCCTTCTATTGAGAATAGAACCCTGAATTTTAAGGTATTAGACAGCCAACCTAACCAATCAAATTACCTCTTATTCTCAAGATGAAAGTTATTCACTCACCGAGTACAATCATAAAAATCCAACAAAAAATATTATAAAAAAAAAAGAAGAAGATTTGTTTGAAGAAATATTTTAGATGGAGAGAGAAAAACTAAAAAGAGACCGCGTTGCCTCTCTGTCTTGGGTTTCTCTCTCCTTCCGATTCCATCTAAAAAGGCAAACCCAGCGAAGGAAGCTCAACAACAAAAGAAAACCCAATCTTCAACAAACAAACCAACCCTAATAAAGAGATAGAAGAAGAGCAGGTAATCTGTTCTTAATTTGTCAATTCTGATCCTGTAATTTCGGTTTGGATCTGGCGGCTATTCTTTATTTTGGCTCACATGTCAAATTTGGATTGTCTTTTTTAATTTCTCCTTTCTTCATGTTCATCTTCCTCCATTTCATTCTTTCTCTCCGTTTGTTGGGTTTTGCTTTGGATTGCTTGATTGCAGATATTTTTGTGTTGTGTCTTCTTTTTGATTCTTGATTTGTTGGGTTTTTCTTCCTATCATGGAACATGGACATCATCGACACAGTTTGGGGGTAAGAGAGTCAATGGGTCTTTCTCTTTCTTGTTTTCTTCCTTTGGTTTGGGTTTTTTTTGGCGAATGAATTTTCATTGGAACGGTAATTTCGAGCTCAATTCGAGTTATAATTGATTGCATTACCTGAAGAATTGAATGCTGTATATGATGTGCAATTGCTTGCACATCCTTTTTTGGGTTTATTTGGTTAATTATGTTCGGTAGAGGGGTGAACATTTTCTGCTGATAGGGTATTTTTGGCGGAAATTTTCGGTTAGATTCTTTTGATTTGGACAAATCAACGAGTAAAATGGCAACTTTGGATGCTATTTCTTGATCTCACATCCAGTTTTACTGATTTGTGTATTTTTCAATTGCCTTGTGAAGGGCTTTACAATGCTATATTACATTTATCCATACTTATCTAACTCCTGAATTATTCTGCTGATGTTTGATCATTTTCCTTTTTGTTCATCAAGTGAACAAAACCCTACTGTCACCCTAATTTTTATTGGAAATGAACAATTCATGGAGTTCTACCTGAATTTTTTTAGTTCTTTTGAATTTGTTGTCATTTTGAGTTTTTGACACATTGTTTTGTTTCCATGTCAAATAGTTTTGTCATATTAGATGTTTGATAGCTTTGGACTTGAAGTTTTGTACTAACTTCTTAGTCTAGTGATTTGTGGTCAGTGTCATATTCGACTTTTTCTTCTGAATCGTTTTGTCCAAGAGAATATGTTAAATTTTAGATCATGCATCAGGTAATTGTATATCAGGTATTGAGGTTGAACTAAAACAACTATTGCTATTTTAACTGCAGGCACATGAACCATCGCCTCGTGTTTTTGTACGTCTGGAAAAACCAAGTGCGCAAGACGATTTATATCTGAGGAAGAGAGTCAGGATGCGTAAGTGGTTGTGCTGTACATGTCAAGTGGAAGAGTCTTACCCGTCAAATGAAAATGAACACCTGAAGAGCCCAAATAATCATATAGATGGTAGTTTGCTGATGCTCAGTTTCTTACTAGATACTTGCAAGGTTGCTTCTTGATACATATGCTTAAAAGGTTCTTTGTAATGGTTATTACAATCTGGTTTTGATTGACATGTACATAGCACTTAATGGTTTTATTTCATTCACTATCTCGAAGGCTCGTATGTAATTTTGACACTTTCTATCATTTGGATTTTAGTGATGGATTCTAGGATTATTGAATTTTTGTTGTGAATTATTCTCGATGAAACACACTAAGTGAAAGAATTGAGGTCTTGAAACTGATTTTATTACTTTTTTGAATTGTGGGAATTGGTGATGGGTTTTACCAAAATTTGAGTTGGGTGATTAATATTTGTTGAGGTTTGTTGTTACTTGTCCTGGAACTTTTTCGACATGCGATTTTAAACTAAAGAGGTTGGAGGGTTTAAGGAGGGGGGTTGTTCCTGTTTCTGACAACTTTCATAGGATTGAGAATTTATGCATAAAGTTAGGAGTGTAGCAAATATTTTAATATAGCCTTATCACATATAAGTTTATCATTCCTTTGTGTGCATTTTAGGGTATCCGAAAGGCTCAAAGGTGTCAGCTCCTGTCAAACCTGAAGTGCAAAAGGCAGTACCTATCATTGAAGTGCCTGCATTGTCTTTGGAGGAACTGAAAGAGAAGACTGAGAATTTTGGATCAAAGGCTTTGATTGGTGAAGGATCTTATGGGAGGGTGTATTATGCAAACCTCGATAATGAAAAAGCTGTAGCTGTAAAAAAGCTTGATGTTTCATCTGAGCCAGAATCAAATGTTGAGTTCTTGACTCAGGTGTGTGTGAAATCATGTTCAAATGGAAATTTCATAATATATCATTGTATGTAATCTATAATTTGTCTGGTAATCGATAATTCAGTGAACATAGTTTGTCTAATATCTATTGATATGTATGATTTCACTTAATAAGGTTTTTAATTAACATAACATTTTCTTATCTTTTAGGTCTCCATGGTCTCGAGATTGAAGCATGACAATATTGTGGAGTTGCTTGGTTACTGTGTTGAGGGGAATCTCCGTGTGATTGCATACGAGTTTGCAAGAATGGGATCTCTACATGACATATTGCATGGTATGCAGGGCCATTTTGGTGATCTTAATGTGAGGCGCACCAAATGCAAATTTCTGGTCCTCAGTTGAATTACTTTGTAACTGCAGGTAGAAAGGGAGTTCAAGGCGCACAACCAGGTCCAACTCTTGATTGGATGCATCGTGTAAGAATCGCAGTGGATGCAGCAAGAGGGTTGGAATACTTGCATGAGAAGGCTCAGCCACCTGTTATACACAGGGACATTAGATCGAGCAATGTGCTTCTCTTTGAAGACTTTAAAGGCAAGATTGCAGATTTCAACCTTTCAAATCAGGCTCCTGATATGGCTGCTCGTCTTCATTCCACTCGAGTTTTGGGAACCTTCGGTTATCATGCTCCAGAGTAATGATCCTTTACCATTTATTCCCCTGTTTTAATGATTAATTTGAGTCCTAAGAATTTATTTATTTGAAATACAATAGTCTAGCCTTGTGCTTAATATTTTATGAACTATCAAAATCCAGCGACATTATCAGTTTCAAATTTAAGCAACATTGGACGTTCTTTTTGGGCTTCTCTTGTTCCAGTTTCTGATTGTAATGGCTTGGCCTGTGATTAATACCGATGTGTCAAGAAAGTGGTCTTTTGTATTTTTATTAGAAAGGAAAAAGAGGAGGTTTTTGTTGTCGTTGATTTGGTGCATTTTGAATTGATTGTGTCCATGCCTTAACGGATCTTGTAGACCCTTGATTTTTTAATTTTTCGATTACTCGGTCTGCTGATTTCTAGGTGAAAGCTTTTGGAACTAAAATTATTGTCACATAAATTTTGTCTTGTGTGGAAGTATCTAAATTTATTCACATTTGAAGAATGAAAGTTACTGCAGAAGTAAGCTGTGTCAGTGTCACACCTCTGCATGGAAACGATCAAAGATATGAATGAGCTTCACAATTATATCCCTAATTCTTTTGTGCTGATTTATTCATCCTGTATCTACTGGAAAGGATTAATAGAACCAAGAATTTGTGCATTTATAGATTTCTTGCAAAACACGTATTTTATTTATTCTTTTCTCACATGTCCGTGTGATGTGGTATTTGTAAAAAGACAATGAGCCCAATTACATCTATTGTTATGATATTATGCAATAATGTGGTGTTTGGCTAGACTTACACACACCCATATGAAATTATTATTGAGCTACAAGGATAGCTCCTTTTATTGACTGTATCACAGTATCTTTTCTTCATGTCGAAGCATTATTGATCACGGAGCAATGTAGTTGATCTGGGGCTTGTTTGATTATTTTGCAGGTATGCAATGACCGGACAGCTGACCCAGAAGAGTGATGTGTACAGCTTTGGGGTGGTTCTGCTGGAACTTCTAACTGGGAGAAAACCTGTTGATCATACCATGCCTCGTGGGCAACAGAGTCTTGTTACCTGGGTAAGTTGAGATTCTTATATCTTGTTTTTGGCTATTACTCTTATTTTTGCTCTCTAGGGTCTCCTTGTCCAACTATTTAACTCTGAAAATTCATATGGTCTGACATTGGCTTGCTGTTTTGATAGGCTACTCCAAGACTGAGTGAAGACAAAGTTAAGCAGTGTGTAGATCCAAAGCTAAAGGGAGAATATCCTCCTAAAGGAGTTGCCAAGGTTTCTACCTCCAAACATTCACTCGTGCTCGCACACACATACCTTATTACACATGCGCGTGACCAAGCATATTTCAGGGGTGGTCGCATGCCTTTCACCTAATAGCTCTATTGCTAACATGATTTGATTTATTTTTGGTTGTCCAGTTGGCAGCTGTGGCAGCACTATGCGTGCAGTATGAAGCCGAGTTCCGGCCAAATATGAGCATTGTTGTCAAGGCTCTGCAACCGCTCCTGAAGCCTCCTGCTCCTGCTCCGACTCCAGCCCCCGAGACTTAGTGCCTGCTATAGGCGGTTACTGAATTGCGTTGGGATCTCAGTAAATTGTGCAGAGTTTGATACGTCTGGCCAGCGATTTCATCAGCTCTGTCATATATATTTTTTAAATCTTTTCGTATATGATGTGAGATGTTTAGAATTGGATTGGACTGGGCTGTTTAATGTTGCAGTTGCCGGTGTTGTACCAGGATGGATGTACTCATGTCTTGAGTTTAAAAATTGAGATTGGGATTGGGATTGTTGGAGGTGTTTATGTTTGTCAATTGATTAATGTTTTTCTTTAATGTTGGTCTCTCTGCTTATCAAGTGAACCTTCTTCTACAATAAATGGTCTCTCTACTTAAGAGTTTTTAGTTTCTATGACC
Organism: Tripterygium wilfordii; assembly: GCF_013401445.1. Classification (NCBI taxonomy): domain Eukaryota; kingdom Viridiplantae; phylum Streptophyta; class Magnoliopsida; order Celastrales; family Celastraceae; genus Tripterygium; species Tripterygium wilfordii. Next base: position 2,697,409 of record NC_052247.1, read on the forward strand.
TAGTTGCTGCATATCCAGATATCAAAATTAGGTATTTGAAACTTTTTATGGAGAGAATATTGCAGTTAGATGTTAATCTGAGTCCGTGCAAAAGGGTTAGAAAGAGTATACTATTAGATTTGACTCTAAAAGGAGTAGTGTTTTCCTTTTGGACTTGTGAATTTTTGTGTTGAATTTGTATCCTGATGTTGATTTTGATAACCTTATTATTATGGTCGTTGCCTAGTTGAGAATAGATTGTTTATCTGGTTGTTTATTTGGAGTTTAGATACATGGTGGTGTCATCTGCTTGGAATTTGAAAACATGTCGTTATTTGGTTGTTGATGAGTCAACCCTCCTCGTTTTCAAGTATATCTGGTGGTGATTTTTCAATCATATTCCATGTGGTAATTGCCAATTATATAATGACACGTGTCATTTGTCAATTTAGGGATAGTTGTCGAGCTTAGTCAGTTTTTATATAGAATACTTGCGGTTTTTTTGGACCTTCGAAGCCCTTATTCTTTTGGTTATGGATCAATTAAGTCCTTACATTTTAACAAATTGGATCAAACGAACCATTATTTTTAAAAACACGAACGACTATATCATCTCTATTAAGACGTAAAAATGGACTTAAGGTTTCTTTTAAAAGATTGTTTAAAATTGAGGGACCGATTTGGCTCGGAGAAAACATAGGAGCTCAATGACCCTTCCTTCAAAAAATAATAAAAGTATAAGAAAGCAATCAATTCTCAAAGCAAATAACACCTGCTAAACATATTTGAACGTTGAAAATTTTTTCTATAAAAAAGGATTTTGTTAAAAGAATATTTTTAGATAGAGAGAGAAATAGACCGCGTTGCCTCTCTGTCTTTCGGTTTTTCTCTGCTGCCGATTCCATCTAAAAAGGCAAACGCACCGAAGGAAAGCTCAACAAAAGAAAAACCCAATTCTCGCTTCAACAAACATAGCAACCCTAATAAAGAGAGAGAAGAAGAAGAAGAGCAGGTAATATGTTCTTGATTTTTCGATTGTGATCCTGTAATTTCGGTTTGGATCTAGTGGCTATTCTTGATTTTGGCTTATATGTCAAATTTAGCTTTATTCTTTTTAATTCGCCTTCCTTCATTTTCACCTTCCTCCATTTCGTTTTCTCTATCTGTTTGTTGGGTTTTGATTTGAATTGCTTGATTGCAGAGATTTTTGTGTTGTCTCTTTTTTTTTGATCCTTGATTTGTTGGGGTTTTTTTTTTTTTTCTCTCTCACTATCATGGAACAGGGACATCATCGACATAGTTTGGGGGTAAGAGAGTCAATTGGTCTTTCTCTTTCTTGTTTTCTTCCTTTAGTTTGGTTTTGTGCGAATGAATTTCTATTGGAATGGTAATTTCGAGCTGAATTCGGGTTGATAATTGATTGGATTAGGGGAAGAATTGAATACTGTATCTGATGTGCAGTTAGATTGCACATCTTTTTTTTGGGTTTATTTGGTTAATTATGTTTGGTAGAGGGGTGAAAATTTTCTGCTGATGGGTTATTGTTGGTGGAATTTTTCGGTTAAATTCTTTTGATATGGACAAATCAATGAGTAAAATGGCAACTTTGGACGCTATTTATTGATCTCACGTGCAGTTTTACTGATTTGTTTATTTTTCAATTGCTTTGTGAAGGGCTTTACAGTGCTACATTTCATATTGCCATCCTTATCTGACGAACTCCTGAATTATTCTGCAGATGTTTGATCGCTTGATAAACAAAACCCTACTTTTTCCCTAAATTGTTTGTCCATTATGATAATACTTCCCGACTCCTTTTTGTCCAATGCTATTTTTATTGGAAATGAACAATTCATGGTGTTCTACCTGAATTTTTAGTTCTTTTGAATTTGTTGTCATCTTGACACCTGTTGGTTCCATGCCATAATGTTTTGTCATATTAGATGTTTGACAGCCTTACACTTGCAGTTTTGTAACTTCTTAGTCTAGTGATTTGTGGTTGGTGTTCTCTTCTACTTTTTCTGCTGAATAGTTTTGTCCAAGAGATTGTCAAATTTTAGATCGTGCATCAGGTAATTGTATATCAGGTATTGAGGTCGAACTAAACAACTATTGCTATTTTAACTGCAGGCACATGCACCATCTCCTCGTGTATTTGTACGTCTGGAGAAACCAAGTGCTCAAGACGATTTATATCTGAGGAAGAGAGTCAGGATGCGTAAGTGGCTGTGCTGTACATGTCAAGTAGAAGAGTCTTATCCGTCAAATGAAAATGAACACCTGAAGAGCCCAAATAATCATACAGATGGTATTTTTCTGATTCTCAGTTTCTTACTAGTTGCTTCTTGATACGTATGCTTAAAAGGTTTTTTTTAATGGTTTGTCAGTTTTGATTGACATTTACATAACACTTATGGTTATATTTCATTCACTATTTCCAACGCTTGTATCTAATTTTGACCCTTTCTATCATTTTGGATTTTAGTAGTGGATTCTGGGATTATTGAATTTTGTTGTGAATTATTCTTGATGAAACGCACTAAGTGAAATAATTGAGGTCTTTAAAATTGATTTTATTACGTTTTTTGAATTGTGGGAATTGGTAATGGGTTTTACCAAAAATTGAGTTGGGTGATTAATATTTGTTGAGATTTGTTGTTACTTGTCCTGGAACTTTTTCGACATGCGATTTTAAACTAAAGAGGTTGAAGGGTTTAAGGAGTGGGGTTGTTCCTATTTCTAATTCTGACAACTTTCATAGGATTAAAAACTTATGCATAAAGTTGGCACTAAGCTCGTTCCTAGTTGTCATAGTGATAGGTGAACTCACACGGCATATTCAAGGTGAGGTACCTTGGTGCATGTTATTTGCGGATGATATAACTCTAGAGGATGAGGCAACATTGGGAGTTAACTCAAAACTTGGGATATGGAGGGAAGCCTTATAGAAGGATTTAGATTAAGTATGACTAAAATAAAATATATGAAATGTAAGTTTAGTAAGACTAGACAAGAGAACGAACAAATGATCGAATACATGGTACAAAAGTTACAAAAAGTTGGGTTTTTAAATATCTTGGCTCGATTTTCAAAGATGACGGAAACATTGGTGAAAATGTAGTTGATAGGATTAAAAACGGGTGAATAAAATGAAGGAGTGCATCTGATGTTTTATGACTTATGAGACATAAGGATTCCTCTGACGTTGACAAGGAAATTCTATAAGTGTATAGTTATAAGTGTTGGGCTATTAAGAGAAAACATATCCAAAAAATGCATGTGGCAGAAATGTGAATGCTTTATCGGATGTGTGGTCACACGAGAAGAGATAGAATAAGAAATGAGATTATTAGATTTAAGGTTGGAGTAACACCAATTGAAAATAAATTGCAAGAAAGCTATTTAAGATGGTATGGGCATGTTCAACATAGGGATAAAGGTGCAGCAGTGAGGAGAATTGAGGGATTTTGTATAGGAGAGTAGGAAGCTAAACAAAAGACCTAAAAAGATATGGCTTGAAGTAGTACTGAGTAATGGTATTAATTCAATAGGAGTTGATGAAACTATGATCCTAGATAAAAATGAATGGCGGATATAAATATATGCAGTGGATTCTTGTTGATTTGTGTCATATACTCGTGTAACTGATCCCAACCTTTTAGGATAAAGGCTCGGATGATGATGATGTTTTTAAACGCCATAGAGGAATCTTATATAATTTTGATAACTGTTACTGTCCGTTGTTTTGAAACAAAAAAGGTGTTCCGTATTTTTTTTTTAATGGTTTCATACTCTTCCATATGTTAGGAGTGGAGCAAATATTTTGATATAGCCTTATCACATACAAGTTTTATGCTTTGTGTGCATTTTAGGATATCCGAAAGGCTCAAAGGTGTCAGCTCCTGTCAAATCTGAAGTGCAAAAGGCAGTACCTATCATTGAAGTGCCTGCATTGTCTTTGGAGGAACTGAAAGAGAAGACTGAGAATTTTGGATCAAAGGCTTTGATTGGTGAAGGATCTTATGGGAGGGTGTATTATGCAAACCTCGATAATGGAAAAGCTGTAGCTGTAAAAAAGCTTGATGTTTCATCTGAGCCAGAATCAAATGTTGAGTTCTTGACTCAGGTGTGTGTGAAATCATGTTAAAATGGAAATTTCATAATATATCATTGTATGTAATCTATAATTTGTCTGGTAATCGATAATTCAGTGAACATAGTTTGACTAATATCTATTGGTATGTATGATTTCTCTTAATGAGTTTTTTTTATTAACATAACATTTTCTTATCTTTTAGGTCTCCATGGTCTCGAGATTGAAGAATGACAATATTGTGGAGTTGCTTGGTTACTGTGTTGAGGGGAATCTCCGTGTGCTTGCATACGAGTTTGCAAGAATGGGATCTCTACATGACATATTGCATGGTATGCAGAGCCGTTTTTGCTAATCTTAATTTGAGGCGCACCGAATGCAAATTTCTTGTACTCATTTGAATTACTTTGTAAATGCAGGTAGAAAGGGAGTTCAAGGGGCACAACCGGGTCCAACACTTGATTGGATGCATCGTGTAAGAATCGCAGTTGATGCAGCAAGAGGGTTGGAATACTTGCATGAGAAGGCTCAGCCACCGGTTATACACAGGGACATTAGATCGAGCAATGTGCTTCTCTTTGAAGACTTTAAAGGCAAGATTGCAGATTTCAACCTTTCAAATCAGACTCCTGACATGGCTGCTCGTCTTCATTCCACTCGAGTTTTGGGAACCTTTGGTTATCATGCTCCAGAGTAATGATCCTTTACCATTTATTCCACTGTTTTTTTATGATTGGTGTGTGTCTTAAGAATTTATTATTACAAATACAATAGTCAAGCCTTGTGCTTAATACCATTTATTCCCCTGTTATCACAGTATCCTTGTCCTCTTCATGTAGAAGCATTATTGATCACAGAGCAATGTAGTTGATCTGGGGCTTGTTTAATTATTTTGCAGGTATGCAATGACCGGACAGCTGACCCAGAAGAGCGATGTGTACAGCTTTGGGGTGGTTCTGCTGGAACTTCTAACTGGGAGAAAACCTGTTGATCATACCATGCCTCGTGGGCAACAGAGTCTTGTTACCTGGGTAAGTTGAGATTCTTATACCTTGTCTTTGGCTATTATTAATTTTTGGTCTATAGGGTCTCCTTGTCCTAATATTTCACTCTGAAAATTCATGTGGTCTGACATTGGCTTGCTGTTTGATAGGCTACTCCAAGACTGAGTGAAGACAAAGTTAAGCAGTGTGTAGATCCAAAGCTAAAGGGAGAATATCCTCCTAAAGGAGTTGCCAAGGTTTCTACCTCCCAACATTCACTCGTGCTCGCGCACACATCCCTTATTAGTTATTTATTACACACGCACACGTGCAATCATTTCCAGACCAAGCATATTTCAGGGGTGGTCGCATGCCTCTCACTTAATAGAACTATTGCTAACGTGATTTGATTTATTTTTGGTTGTCCAGTTGGCGGCGGTGGCAGCACTATGCGTGCAGTATGAAGCTGAGTTCCGGCCAAATATGAGCATTGTTGTCAAGGCTCTGCAACCGCTTCTGAAGGCTCCGGCTCCAGCTCCAGCTCCAGCTACGACTGCAGCTCCCGAGACTTAGTGCCTGCTATACGCAGTAACTGAATTGTGCTGGGATCTCAGGAAATTGTGCAGAGTTTGATACGTCTGGCCAGCGATTTCATCAGTTCTCTCATATATTTTTTTAAATCTTTTCGTATGTGAGATTAGATGTTTAGAATTGGATTGGATTGAGCTGTTTAATGTTGCAGTTGCTGGTGTTGTACCAGGATGGATGTACTCATGTCTTGAGTTTAAAAATTGAGATTGGGTTTGTTCGAGGTGTTTATATTTGTCAATTGATTAATGTTTTTCCTTAATGTTGGTCTTTATACTTATCAAGTGAACCTTCTACAATAAATGGTCTCTCACACATTGGTGGATAGCTTCTTTTTTTCTTTTCTTGTTGTGAAGCAGAGTTGGGAGATTCAAATTCGGGGCTTGTTTTGATTGAAAAATGATAGTGGAGTAAAGTTAATGGAAGGAGAGTTATGTGAGGGAGAGTTAGGGGAGGCAGCTACCTTCATTCACTCTTTTTTTGATAGAGGGTAGAGCGAACGAGAGTTGATGAACGGTAAGAGATATGGGTTAATGAGATGATTTAGGAAATACGAAACAATTTCTTCTCTTATCTCACAAATATCCAAATTGAAGGGTAATAACATATCAAAAATGAGAATCACGGGTAGTTCAGATGACAATTCATATATGGTATGTTATAGAGGTATCGAGTTCGAACCTCTTCATTCCAAGCCTGACTCTGAGACAGTTAGACTTCTTAAATAAGCGGAGGCTAACATTACTCCCTACAATTTCCAAAAAAGACACTTTTAAAGTGAACAATACCCGCGCAGACCCAAGCACAAAAACTTCTTTCAGATGGTGTCAACAAGAAGCGGGAAATCACTTCCGCCCCCGGAACAGATACCGCCGCTACCGCAACGACCACCATCATTTGTTGCTTCAACACCAACGGGTCCAAAATCTCAAGCGGATCCCAACCCAGATGCCCAATTTCTCAAGTCTCCACCGACTGCGGTCTCCGCCCTTTCCATCAAATCGGTACGGAAGTCTTTATTTTGAATAAACAAAGAGTTGTTTGCGTATTTATGGTGTGGGTTGCGCAGGTGTTTCTGTATGATTGGTGGCTGATGAAGCCTAAGGGCAACAAGAACAGGGGCTTGGCCGTTGGAGGGTTTGCTTCCAGAGGGTGAGTTCCATGGTTTCCTCTCTTATGGTTTCTTTGATTTGGTGCAATGCATGTGGATAGCAACCTTTATGGTGAAGATTTTCGACTTGTATATACTTCATGTGTGAAACCCATTAAGGAATTTTGAGAATTTGTAGAGAAAATTTGGCATATCGATGATAATGGTGATTACAATTTACAACACAGAAAAATATTCTGAAATTGATGATGCTTGTATATTTCAACTTCTTCTTATTTTCAATGTTTTTGTGATTTCATTGAAGATATCAAGGATTGTTTATTTCTCCATGTATTTGAGAGTTATCTGGACTTATCTCAATTTGTGCAAAGAATTATAGTTTACTTGAGGAATCAACCTCCTGTCTATAGTGTTCTGTGGAGGTCGAATGGATCCGACTTTGCGTATTTTTCAGAATTACAAAGCTAAAACTAATGGTGGAATCATCAAGAGATTTGACTGCTTTCAACAGTGATGATGTAGGATTTTTCTATGATTTTCTCTAATGTTGCTATAAAAATATCCCGAAAATGGAATTCATAATGGATGTCTTTTTTTTATGAGGAGCATCAGTCAAGTTGATTGAGTTCCTGTATATCAAAATTCCGTGTTGCAGGAGACAAGAAGCAAGAGTCTTCTGCTCTGCGGAGATTTCCAAGAGACATGATACCACCACACTTGAGACAATGGATGGGATCACGGTCACAATCAGTGGCTTCATAAATAGGTCTCGTACACATTCAAACGGCTTTCCATTGGAGGTATGTTCTTCCTTTGGTTGGTCATCATTTTCTATTAGATGTAGTATCCCTGTTCTAGGTTCGTAATTTTGTTCTGACTAGGATCACGGTCACAATCAGTGGCTTCATAAATAGGTCTCATACACATTCAAACTGCTTTCCATTGGAGGTACATTCTTCCGTTGGTTGGTCATCATTTTCTATTAGCTGTAGTATCCCCGTTCTAGGTTCGTAATTTTGTTCTGATGTTATTTTCCTGTGACCTGCCGTTATTGCAGTTTACAGTTGCATTGTTATATTATAACACATTAACACACTCTAATTTGTATGAAGGTCGTAATCACCCATTGCTCCTCTCTTATCTTAGATAGCATTACGGATACAAATTTCGTAGTATATTTTCTAATAGCGTGAAACTTCTACAGCTGAATGTCAGTCGGACATGCTTCAAGAAAATACTTTGGTGAAGATTTTTGTGTCCTGAATCTCAATTTCTCCTTTTTTCTACAGATTTGCCACAATTTCATGCTTGGATTTCCATATAACTGGGAGGAGTATGCTACACAACCTAGTAGTGAAGAAGCCGTTGACAGAAGTTGTCCATCTGCAGAGTCTGGTTCCTCGGCCAACAGTTGGTGTACTTTGCTGCCAGCTGCTTTTGACGATCTTCCAGTGACGAAGGCACGCGACTTCTTAATGTCCCCCCTTCAAGACTGTGAAAGAAGGACTCTCTTTAATCACATATTGGGAAAGTTGGGCAGCATTGTTTCCGGATGTGCTGAAATTTCACTAACTTCAAACCCGGAAAGTGTGAGTCATGTCAACACTGCTAATTTTGTGCAGAATGAAACTCCACAAGCTCATAACAGAAGTAAGACTACCCAGAAGTGCAGAGATGAAGATGGAACCTTGTATGAAACTCCACTGACTCGTAACAAAGCTAAGGCTACCCAGAAGTGCAGAGATGAAGCTGATATCTTGGATGCTACCCCAAGAAGAATAGTCACCAGAAGTATGACTAGATTGATGAAGAAAAAATCATAGGAACAGGCAGGAAGTGTTTGGGTTAACCAAGACTTGTCCATCTATATGCAAGTATGTAAATTAAATATGTAAACATACATTTTCTTCTGATCCCATGGCCCTTATATTTTGTCTCCACTTCTACATAATATTAGGGGTGGCAAGACCTTGTCTGGTTCGGATGACAGAATTAAACTAAGTTTAGACATAAGTTATATGTCCGAAATCTGTATCCAAACACAATTTTTGTCCGGTTTAAAACCGAGTCCGGGTCTAAACACAATGATTTACTTGTCTGAACCCTAACCCAAATTAGATTATTGTCCGATTTACTTGTCTGAATTTAAATCAATATGGGTTTGGTCAATTAAGTATGTCCGAAATCCAATTCAGATTGTGATCCAGACATATAAATATTTCATAAACACATGATTTTATCCGACTGGAAACCGAATTTTTGACACCCCTACATTACGTAATATTAGTACAAATCAAACTATAATACAAGATTTAAATCAATTATTTTGTGCATACCACATGCTATATTTTTGACAATATATATATTTCGGTGACCTTAATAAATCGCATAAACTGTGTATATTTAGCCCCCTTTGATATACTATGACCTTGTATGTATACTTCTTTGAATATTGCAATCTTCTCCTACAATAACAGTTGTCGAGAGTTTCATCTTTTTTGGAAGTCGTGGGTTGAATTTTTAAACGGAACTCATACATCGAATTTTTTTCGTATTTGTTGGTTTGCAACAGTAACCCCACCAGGACGCACGAATTCAATCTTGTGCGTCTAACTCATCAGTTAACACTTGAATCCTGTGCGTGCGTCCAACTAAAGCATCCAACTCAACAGATAAGAGTTGGATCCTATGCATCCAACTCAACAACTGTAATAACTAAAATGCATAGAAAATAAACCAAACCGACTCTTATCATTTGTGCGGATTTACGGGTTTATCCAATACACACCCCCAAACATAGTCACCATGAATGGAAAAGAAAAGATAACAAACCAACAAGGCAAAGCAAACATTAACTCAAAACTCAGGAACACCTTCATCCATAACATCACTATTTTAATAACATCCACAACACAAAATCATTTGAAAGCTTGAAATGTGCCTCTTAAAACTAGGGAAACAAAGAGTGAAACAGGACACTCAAGGCCAGTCAAGATCTCTGGACACTCATCTGATGAGGACCTATTACAAAGATAACCAAGGCAAATGTCTAAATAAAAACTAACAGAATGCCATGACCACGAAGCTGTCTTTTGCAATCGGATGCTCACGCACTTCTGAGGAAATACATCATTGGCTAATGCTATCGGAAAAGTGAAATAATAGAAGGATATTAGAGACTAAGCTCAAATCATTTCTAGTTTCTTTCTGAGGTTTTGACAAAAGGTCATTATGAAACAAATTCTTATGTACTTTCCTCGACAGAACAACATCAAAAAATTATAGCTCTTCCTCCAACAGTATTTTACATGGACATTCAAAGTGTGCTGGTCACAGTCGTCTCACTTCCTTTTGACATCTGCATTATACGGGGACCCTTTTCCCTCGATACCGGTCAAAAAGCTGCACATTTGTTCAGTTAAGAAAAAGAAATATTAATAAACAGAACAAAGTTATAGCTCATTATGCTTGCAAGAATGAACAGTAAAGAGATTCGAAACACACCAAAATGATGTGTGTGTGTGTCTCTCTCTCTCTCACTCTCTCACAACTCCAAAGAAACCCATTGTCTTCCAGGAAGAATTTTTTTCCAGAAAATCTTCATTTTATGACTCATGCAAAGCACAAGACCCAATCACTCAACATGAAGATCACTTCTAAAAGTGCATAAATCTAACCGAAGATATTTTTCTTTCATTCTTATATCTTCTTATCAATAAATTTATTTATTTCGAAAGTATTTAAAATGAACGTACCGATCTGATAAATGGCTGTTGAAACACCCAACCAAGAATTGGAATCCTTTGCAGAAAAACAGACAGTGTTGGCCAGAAGCCACTGCACAAAAATTCAATCAGAAATCTCAAAAGTAAACGGTATGAGATAACAATGAAATCAAGAACTTAAAATTCTAATCAACCTGAAGAGAACAATAAATCCATATGATTCCAAAATCATGCCCAGAATCGGCCATCCTATTACAACAAGGAAGAACCCGACACCAAAAGATATAGTTCCCTATAGCACAGCAAACAAAAACATAGAGAAGGTAAAACCATAAAATTTAAAAAACACAGAGCTAGCTGCAAAGAATGAAACGTAAATTATGGCAATTCATCAAAGAAACAAGACCTTGTAGTTTTGACGTTTCATGAAAAATTGCATGGAAGACTTCAATCCAATAGTTAGAGCCACACCAGAGAAGAATAGGATCTGATAAATAACACAGAAAATAAGTGAGCATTAGTAATAGGTGAAATCAGCAATAGGCAGAACCAACATCTTTTTCCAGAGGCTGAAAGCATAACTTAAAATGTGATTATAAACAAAAAATATTATATTTTAAAAGACTCTTAAAGCTTCCTTCTGTTTATAGTATAAATGATAAGAATAAGAAGCTTACATTCCCCATCGCAAGCAATCCCTTGTCAAAGAAAAATATAACTCCAAGAAAGGTGAACAGAATGCCGAACCCCGTCAATCCCAGTCCGATCTCTGTTTCATGTCATAAATAATCATAATAAATGTTTCAACAATTTCTATAGAGACTGGGATATGTCCCCATTATATAAAGGCCACAAAAGACGTTAGATCTAAGACTGAGCAAAGAGCATTTGAGACTGAAATATCTAAAGGATACTATGACTAACATTCGAGAGCATTTGAACATTGTATTAAGGACTTATCAGAAACATGCATATGATAACTCAAGAACCAGTAATGAATTGATTCCCGGAACTAACATTCAAAAAATCAGTAATGAATTGGTTCCCGGAACTAATATTCATATTCACACATTCACACTCATGATTAGATCATGTATAATTTCTGCATAAAGCAAAAGGAATACAACAGGTGCACGTGGCACCAAACATGAGACTTTTTTTTTCCCATTGGTAATGTATTTTTTAAAAGAAAAGGCAGTGACAAATCCAAAATAAAGGCCAATGGCTGCCAAAAGAGACTATCAAACTTGCGAAAATGAAAAGAACAAGAAACAAGAGAAACTAGCTGAAAAAAATTGGCAGCTCGATATTGGACCAACATCACCCAGCACAAATAGGGGCATTGTTTCAATAAAGGATCTTCAAAATCACAAATGACAACATCAACTTCCTTCACGGCTGCCTCCACCTGATTAACTATCCAGCGACATTAATCAAAATTCACAACTACATGACACTTCATACTTCATTAACTCTTGAGTAGTTACCACGGTATCTTGCAGATCATAAGGTGATAACTGTAAAATTACATCGATTTTGTACCTTTTTTTCTTAACTTATGCTTTGCTTTCAAGTTAAACTTGTGTGTTTTACGTTTCTTTTGTTTGCATTTCAGTTAATTGAATCTTAGATGATGATTTGTGTCAATGGCAACCTTAACAATGTCCTTGGACATGTATATGCGAGTCTTGGCAATTTCCGTGAAATCCGCCACTGTTCAGTCCAGCCCACTTGTGAAGGCCGACATATATTCTTCGAGAAGATCTGGGTTATGTGGCATATACTGTTGGAAAGATAAGGAAATCTAGTTTCTGAAGAATTTTACAGTTTGTGATTTCGAATTTTGTGGACAACGTTATGACAGTTTGACTACGGACTGCTCAGGCCTGAAAATCAGTAATTCGGGCTCAGACTTAGCAATATTGGTTTGAGACTTCTTGAAAACCCATGGACAGTTCCAGCCTATGAAGGAAACTAGTAGGGCTTCAATTTGTGATTTGAATGAATCTTTGACTATTATGATTCCATATTTTGCTGGAGGAAATCTTGATTCAATAGGAAACTAAGAGATTCTAATTCTACTAGGATTATATGGTTTCCTATCATAAAGTGTGACTTTAACCTTACCAAGGATTATATAAAAGAGGCTAGCATAAAGAAGAAGAGACACAACAGAGCTAAGGGAGGAGAATCAAAATCACATAAGGAGATTGCAGAGCATCAAAATGAGAGAAGAAAGCAATAAAGTCCTTAAGAGGGGAATCCTCTTCACCAAGATTACTTTGTCGAGGTTGTTCTTTTTCTTAGGTTCTTAATGTTGTTCTTGTTTAAATTGTTGATGTTCCTATATATTATGTGCAGCTAAACTCTTTTACTAGGGATTCGATGTAGCCTGGCATGACTATTCTATGTGTTAATTAATTTATTACCAATTCAAGTTTCTAGTTTTATTCATTGTGCTTCATATATTATATATTATGTGTTGATTTAATGATTGATCACCATTATTTAGACACATGTTTGAGACAAGGTTACACAACGATCAATGGGTAAACTTGATATAGCTCTTGTGAATGAATGAGATGTTGTTGAAGCACGATCCATACGTAGACACTCTTGGTTCTTCTTACACTTAATGCATTCTTGTTTGTAACCTCGACCACAAAAAAATGGCTAGAGAGCTATCTAAGAATAGTTTATCTTGACCACAATCAATAGCATTTCATATTTTAGATAAGAACGAACCTTAGAAACAAGAATTGAATCTTAATCAAATAAGACAGAATTGGATTGCTATGGTGAAATCGAAGTCCTAGTTTGCATTCTCCTGATTTAAAATACCCTGAATCTTTCTTGCTAATATTCTTGCACTTTCTTGATTTCGAAATCCATAAAACTTCTCTTTAATTTCCATAACAATTTAGTTTTATTTTTGTCTATTTCAAGACATTCTAATTGAGTAGTAGTTTGAGATTACTGGACAAATCTCCGTGATCGACCTCGCTCTTGCATACCTATGCTATAATTATATTCGTGCGCTTGCGAGTTAATTGAAATTACAACATAAGGTCGACTCAATGCGGACAAGCAAATAAGCTGAGTTATATTTCCTTTGGAAAAAAGAATGGAATGGAGATTTTTTTAAAAAAAATTAAAAGGAAAAAAAGCAAGTTCACAAAAAGCTTCCACATATGTATAAATTTAAGCTGAAATTATAAGGAGTCAATAAAGAAGAAAATCATTAATTATTGATGATCTTTTCTCAAAATGAATCTGTATGCTCTAAAAGTTGATGACTGTTTCTCAAACAAATCTATATTAGAATATGCCCAAATTTCAGTACCAATATTCATCATTAAAATAGAATGGCCTGCTACTGTCATTTCCAAATCCTTCCCCAAATAACAGACAAAAGATTATTACCATTCACAACTCCAAAGAACAAAACACTTAAGCTACCAAAGCCAAGGATTCTTCATATAGTTCACAATAGACCACCAACTAGTGAATGTAAAAAGGGGCGAATTATAAGTAACAAAATTATTTCTAAATTTTTAATTCCACCAATCGTATTGGCAGTGACAAATGATTTCTTATTTATTCATCTACCAATTATATTTGGAAGAAGCATTAATCTAAATTAAATTAGGTACGTCTCCATGGGATTCTTAGTTCTGTCAAATAGGGTAAGACTTCAGGAATCTAAATTCAAGTTAAAGATTGCGTCATTATAATTTCACACCTATCCGTTTCTTGTCTCCAACAGCTCATTCTCAGAGAATAACACGCGATTTATGTCTACAAAACTATTATAAGCCTCAAAAAAATCCAGACATCTAAAACAACAGAAGGAAATCACTCACTTTTCCGATCATTCATTTCGAAGGAAACCATTGTTTTGATCTTCAGGTACTTGTCAGATTCGCTGCATCACAACACAATGAACGTAAGAAATAAACACACACAAAAAAGGTTAAAGAACGAATTGCAATTCAAATTCGAAGATCCACGCGGAGAACATCATACCTAGACAAATATCGGGCGAGAAACCAGAACGAACTCGATTTGGCGGTAAAGACGTTACAGAAACAACCTACTAGGACAAAATAGGATTGCATATATTGAAATCAGTAAGCTAAAGAGAATCAAAAAAGCAAACGAATGCCAAAGCAAGAAAATCTAAGCCCTAATATCATCCCCTTCAGTTATTGAATCAAAAGAGCAATCGCATGCCAAAGCAAGAAACTCTAAGCCCTAATATCATCTCCTTCAGATTTCTACGATTTCTCAACAACGGAACAGCATTGAACACACACAGAGAGACGGAGAGGGAGAGACATAGAGGGGGAGGGGGATGGTACCTGAGACGCAGTGATGCAGAGAATGATAGAAGGTAAGAGGCTAAGAGCAGAGAAATGTGTATGGAGAAAGCCGTCTGAGAAACACGTATTTTATATATTTGTTTGGTTCGTTAGCCATTGCCTCGTGACGTTATTTGGCCAATTAACGCTTCTCACCCGGATTTCAAGCCCGATTCGGATCGCTTTTCCAACTCGGGTTATTCTCAATCTGGTTTAAGGTTTTGTTTGGATCGACGATCCGATGGGGGCCCTGGTGATACTCTCATATGGGCCCTCCCTTCCGAAACGCCTCTCTTCGCTCCTCCTATTACATGACCCATCATAAGGAACACTCCTCCTTCAACCCCCAAACCTTTCCTTCTTCAAATCCCATCTTCACCACCTCCTCCCAGACCTCGACATCCCCGAAATCACCGTCGACCTTCCCCACCACCACCGCCTCTCACTCTAGACTCTACTCCTTTGCTAACGTCTGCTTCGTCACCTCCCATATTCTTATCGTCAAGGCCCACCTGTACAAGAGTTTGATACAGGGGCAAACCCACTAGACCTCTCTTGGTTGTAATATCAAGGAAGCCCAAATCAGAGCAACCCATTATTGAACTGAATGAGGGCCTGAAGCAGGCCCATCTGAGGATACTCGCAGTGGCAGTGAAAGATATTAGAACTAATTTAATCCAATCCGAACTACATTACTAACAGTATGAGTTGCTATATCACACAATAAGAAACCAAAACCATGTCGAAGTTGTGAGTGCTCAACGTTTAAATTTCAGTAATCTCATCATGTAAATGGAGGAATGAAATCTTTTTTAATGAGAATCCACACCCAATAAATGGCTAATTCTAACTCCTTCCATTGTAGTAAAAACTCACGAGTATTGGTGAACCTCGATAGTTTTTGGGATACAGGACTCCAATTCTTAACTACAATTTTAGGTACAATTCTAATTCGAACCTATGTTAACTCATGTTTTAAAACGTGTTATTGAGTATTTTTGATATTCATAATATTAGAAAATAAATTATTTTGTAAAAATTTCTATATTCGAAATTTAAACTCTAAACTTTTTACGTAACGTGTTACCTACTCAACTGCCCACTGATAAATCTTAGGTCACATCATGAAAGACCTCGCAACCCTTATGGACCAACTGAGACATGGAACGATGTCATGAGACTTTAACTCACAATCTTCCACTTACGCTAACAGTTACCGCGATCAAGTTCACCATTTCAACCAATGACCCTTTATTATCTAAACCCTAAACTCTAAATTTTAAATCATAAATCTTGAACTCTAAATCCTAAACACTAATTCCTAATCCTTAAACTCTAATATGTCATATTCAAAAATACAATATAATAATTTAACTTTCTTTTCAGAAAAAATTGTAGCCAAAAATTTGGAGACCTCCCAACTCCAATTTTTGGGTCCCCAAGATATTGTGCACCGCAAAATTTGAAGTGGGATCCAATTATTACAGCACAACTTTCCCATGTGTTGTTTTTGTTTGAGACTTGTAATTGCAACACATTGAGCATGCATGCATGGATGTTTTCTTCTTTTGTGGTGGTGAGTGTGAGAACTAACAAGCACTGTATTTTTGTCTTGTTATTATCATAGACGAAATAAAGAAGAATACGAGACGTGGAAGCTATGGGATCCTCTGCTTCGTTCGTATCTTTGTTGAAAGCAACACCAAACCCCCCACGTGATCCAAGCATTCTCTTGGAATCACTTTCTATGGACGGTCCATGATGAAAGAAAGAAAGCACTCGCACCCTTAGATTTGAGCTGAAACGAATATGAATTCAGCTCCATGAACTACTATTAAAACTTCGAAAACGACATAATATAAGTTTTTTGTTTAGATATTCGATATGAGTCTAAACTCGGATCATCAGACCTGTGGACATATATATAAGTTTCTCACCCGACGACAAGATAAGTTGAGTCAAAATCTAATACTTGATAACAAAGATATTGCTCCGATTATCTACTAAAACATAAATTCAAGGATACATAATTTTATCATGAAAGTTAATTAGCAAGCTTTGAGCTCGATTATATTATAGTATCTTATACTAATATAAATAAGTACATTCGATTTATGAAACTAATTAGTGCACACATACCATATACGTAAAACAAACTCAAATACAAGAATTTGTCTAATCAAATGAAACTCGAGCCTTGGTTAGAATAAAGGTCGAATGTTCGAACCTAATTCAGCTCGAGCTCATATCTTTACAAGTTGTTCGAGCATGCAAAGGTTTTGACTCGACTCGATTACACCCCCAATTATCTCGAAACCCTAGTTGAAAGAAGAAAACCAAAAAAAAAAAATATATATATATATATATATACATACACACACATAACACATATTAGTAGGTTTGAACATGAGATATTTGCAGTGTGGGAATGTTAATGAGGGGAAGCATTAACTAGCCTCTTCACTAATAGCATAGTGATGAATATCTCTTGAGCCAAATTGTATAGGTTCGAGAGGTCCTGACTTTGATTGCCACTGAGAGTAATACCCTTGCGGCTAGGGTTGGGGTGGTCAAAATTCAGTTTCATGTCGAACAACATCACGTGTTTATGAAATATTTATATGTCCAAACTCTAACCTGGATTGGATTTCTAACGTACTTAATTAACCAAACCCGGATTTGTTTAAATCCGAACAAGTAAATCAAACAATAATCTAATTCGAGTTACTAGGTCAGGGTTCGAACAAGCAAACTGTTGTGTTTGGACCTGGACCTGGACCTGGACCCGATTTTAAGCCAGACAAAAATTTTGAGTTTAGACATAGAATTCGGACATATAACTTATGTCCAAACTTAATTTATTTCTGTCGAACAGAGTTTTGCCACCCATACTTGCAACCACCCATTAACCTTTGGCTCACCTTACTTTGACCATGAAAATCAGGGATATTTTTTAACAAATACTGAGGTAGACGTGTGGGCAGCACCATCCGTGACCTGAGATCTTGCTTTGCTTAATTTAATTGCAGATTAATTAATTCAATAATCAAGTTCAAGTCACAGAACTTGAAATTTGAAATACAAGGAAACTGAAAGGATGGAAGACATGCCACGTAACACATTGTGCACGTGCAAATCCACATGCACCCCGACGTTACCAATCCCGTTAAATTCTCTCCTTGCGTGAAATTCTTTCTTTGGTGATCCCTATGTGAACAGTTCACTGTATTCACCTCCTAACTAACATGCCGACATTTCGTTCCCTGCGCCACCTTACGAAATTACAAAACTACCCATCCTCGAATTCAGTAAGTCGAGGTCCATCCCAACCGGTTATCATCCCAAACAGTGTGTGGAAAGGGAAGGGTTCCAATTCTTGATTCCAATTATCCCTCAAAAATCATGTTAAATCATGAATTATTTTTTCTAAAAAATAACATGGAGTATTAGAGTTCAGGAGTTAGAGATTAGTGTTTAGGGTTTAGGTATTTAGCAAAAAAAAATAGTTTAAGGTTTAGGATTTAAAGTTTAATTTTTAATATTTAGGGTTTAGGATTTAAGGTTTAAAATTTAGAATTTAGTATTTAAAATTTTTTCCTCAAAATCTACTATTTTCTAGCATTATGAACACCAAAATACTTAATAATATATTTTAATTCATGATTTACATAATTTTGGAAGATAATTGGAGTTGGAATTGGAGCCCGAAATTGGAATCCCCCAATCTCGTAGTGTGTCTCATTCATTCATTGAGTGTGGTGATATCATGACAAAGGGTTCCATTAAAAATCCCAGACAATCAATGAGTGTCACACATTACTAGAATAATTTTGAAATGATACCCTTTGGAATCTTTATCATTTTTGTAAGTAAAATTCATTTTGAGAAATGACTAGTTCGAAAAGCTTATGTCAACTTGTAAAAAAGTCTCACATCAGTTTGATGTATGTCAATTATATGATTTGTATGTGTGAGTCCAACCTCAAACTATTTAGGCGCTTTTAAAAGACAAACACGTACAGACCTCAAACCAAGAGCGAGCAATACTTAAAGTAGGTTGGGCAAAGCCTCTCTCTCAATCTCTTCAAAATATAACATGATATGAGTGCATGGACTCGATTTTACCTCCCTTATAGTCTACTTGTTAGACCTCGCATAATTGACCCCACAAATGCAATAGTGTTAAACTTGTAAAAAGTTCCATAGCATTTTGGTGGAAGCCAACGATGTGATTTATAAGCATGAGTCAGAGCTCAAACACTTGAGAAGTCTTTTAAAGGACAAACATGTGTAGACCTTATGACTACATGTATAAATAGTTCTACAAATTCCAAAGTTAGAAATTCAAAGCCTAACTCAAACAGAGTTAGAGTACACTATTTGCTGATTTGGCAAAACCGAGTGAGCTTTGGTTGGGATGAAGAAGTTGGTAACTCCGTACAGATATGGGAGGTCACAACTCACAAGTCAACTCCTTTGATCAGTAGCTTCAGCATTATTTCCTTTGTGGGGCATTCGCCTAATTTTATTCGTGCAGGCTTTCGTCCAGTTCTTACCTATCGCCAATGTAGAGCAAGCTGAATTGACAGCTCAAGTTTAGAGTTGACCCAATTATTTAATGGGAATTCTCGCTTACAAAAAAAAAAGAGAGTAAAGATTGAGTTGACCAAATTCTATACCAATTCATCAAAAGGGCATCATGGTCTCTTCATAGAATAAGCAACCACAGCAATTAATGACAACCAAGGCACTTTGACTTATCAACCTAAAAATCACTTTCTTGATGTGACCAATGAACAAAGGCCACGTGAGGCAACAGAGTCAGCCAACAATCCGGCTACTGTACAGTTGAGTAGCCTACAATAATTACACATTCCCATCAAAATCACAGGCACATGATTTTCTTCGTCCTAACGGCTCCCCAACCGACCACCCCACATTTATAATCAACCAGAAATCTTACACAAAACCCATCACATTACACCATAAATCATCTCTCCCAACTCTGTAATTCTGCAACTATGGCGAATTTCAGTGACCCAATGTTGTTTCTTTGCCCTCCAATGGTGGAGAATAAGTACTGGAATCCTTCCAATGTTGCCGGCGAGGTTGCTCCTAATTGCCCCCCGCTGTGCCTCTCCAAACACCAAGTTTTGTTATTACAACAATTACAGTCTCTCGCAGCCTCGGTACTTTTGCAAGGGCTGTCGGAGGTACTGGACTAAAGGCGGCTCGCTCAGAAATGTACCGGTCGGTGGGGGTTGTCGCAAACATCGTCGCGCCAAGGCTGCCCGCCGGACGATTGACCGGACTAATCTCCATTCCAGTGATCGACAGAATTATGAGTCGTTTGGGAGGCCTAATTCAGACTCTGGTAAAATTCACTCTAATGAGTGCGAAGAAATCGACATGGCGCTTGTTTTCGCTAAGTATTTGAATCAGGATTTCTTCCTCTGGAGAAGAATTGCGAGACGAGACGACTGAAACTTCTGGTTCTTCCTACTCTCTGAACCAGGATCACAATAGGTCATCGGAGAATCATGTGGCGATCGAATGTCAGGATTATCCGGCGACGGGTTTAATCGGGGAACCGAATTCGATTGAAAAAGCATTGCCTCATCAGGAAATTTTGGCAGAGAATCATGGTTTTGGATTACTTGGAGTAGTTGAAGAAGTGTCTCAGGATGCATTGTGGTCTGATGATCATGCAATCACTTTGCCCCAATTTACATGGCAATCGACCGAACAATCGCCGGAATTTGATGCAGTTTTTCCCGATCATGATCAGTACTTGAAGATTCCTGCAGATTTGATCAGTGATGGTTGGAGTTCCTTTAATCTGCCAATGTTAGACAATCAGAACACTACCCCTACCCTTTTGAATTGGTCATAGATTTGGAACTTATAATATTCAGAACCGTGCACCAGAAATCTCTTGGCTCGACTCATATGGGATACTGGATTTGCTATCTTATGTATTTTTCTTTTACATTTCCATGACAGAAACATATCATGGCATAGAAATATTTAAATACATTTACTGAAATAAATTAAATAATATGGAAGAAAGTTTTTGTATGGAATTCAACATGAAAAATATATCGTTAGATTCGTAGAACCGATTAAAATACAAATAATTTATCAAATTTAAGTTTTTTGAGTCTTATAATGGAGCTACAATAATGGCTAGTTTTTTTACAGCAGCCCTCTGTAATCCATCCTACTTCTTCTATGTTCTTGACAGCTCTTCTTTGTCTGAGTTAAAAGAATTATCAGTCTAGCTCCATCTTTTCTTGTAGCTTTAGTACTAGTGGTAGACTTGCTTCATTGTGACTGCACTTGTGGAGGTAAGGCTGCGTACATCTGTCTTGGCGTTGCGTTCATTACGAGAGCCTTGTGCAATAGAGTTGTTGAAAACCGAAACCAATTTATGGTTTATATCAGTTTCTTTAACAACAATGAGAAGAAAGACATTGCAAAGAATTTAGTGAAGAAATACATTAGTGTTCCACTGTTTTATTCTTTTCTTTGATGACTTCATTACATGCAAGTATGAACTAGAAAACATTTTCATGGTGTTGAAGCTGTCAAGATAATCTTGTCGAAGATACCGGTTTGGTTTATTCCCAAATCCAGTGAATCTGGGAGTTCATAATGTCCAATCAGGGCTGCAACTAATCCGGCATTGCTTGATATGGTTGGCTCAGTGAACTGTGGTTTGCTCCGGTCATCGAAGAAATTGTCGGATTGGTCTGGTCCTCCTACCATAGCTCCCAAGAGAACATTTGGATTAGGGTCTTTAGAGTAAAGCCATCTATCCCCTTCTGGACAAGAGTGATACTGACCATCCCAAGGGATTGATGCACTCCTGTGATGAACTTTGGTAGGATAATGGTCTCCGAACCCGACAACATAGCTCATCTTCATTGGATTATCTCCTAGAATGTAATTTACCTGAAAAAGTATTGAAGTTCCTGCAGTTAGATTACATTTTATGCACTGATAGAGCTTGTAGTAGTACTTATCGCGCTTTCTTGCCTGAGACAGAGAGAATTTCTGCAACATTTGCAGAGAAAAGCCTTGAGTGTCACAACTTGAGCCGGTTTTACGCAGAAGTTTAAGGTAATCACAGTATAATTTGCTCAGGAAAGATGCTGTTGCTGCAAACTGGAGTTGCTGGCCATACTCAGGCCTCAAGATGATCAAGCCACCTACATTAAAAAGTTGTAGAATAGTAACCTTTATAATTCAATCACTTTGTATATTTGCATATATGGATTGCTATATATCTGTAGAATTGGATTGCTTCAAAGTTACCTGGTGTCTTTTTGAATGTTTTATCAGAAAGATAAGAGCACATGAGAAAATCTGTATTCTTCGACGAATTTCCCAACGCAGCTTCATAGGGGTAACCGGGGTCTTTGAAGAATCGAAGTCTTGTCATCAGAACCTAAATGGTGTAGTTAAATATTACTCTAACATTCATAGCTTCAGAACACAAATCATATATTGAAAATGAGGAAATCCGGTGAAGTTACCGCGGTAGCAGCAATCTTGTTGTTCCAATAGAACAGTCCTTTTTCTGATATAATTTGATCTTGATCAGCTTCCCGAAACCTGTTCGTGGCATAGGCAAGATAAGTTGTGTTTCCAGTAGCAAAAGACAGCCAAGTTCCTCCCCAAACCAATTCATCTTGATAACCTGAGGAGTTATAGAACTTTGCAGCTCCTCCACCACAAACATCATCTGCAGTATAAGTTCTTGGCCTGTGTCCTGGATCGTCTACAGACGCTGCCTGAAACAACTTCTCAGCAGCTTCAACTAAAGATTTCGAGTACGAATTATCTTCTTTGAATACTATTGATGCTGCTGATAATGCTGCAATGATTTCCCCTGCTAGATCAGAATCCGTGCTACTACAAACAGAAACTGGTCTTGGATTGTTCATGTCTTCAGGTCTCTGCCAGCAACTTATATCGCTACCAGTGCTTCCAACCTGAAATATAAAAAAACATACTTATCGATTGCTGGCACGTACAGAAATGTGGACAATAATGTTAAACTGCTATTGACTTGCCTGCGAATAGAGAACTGTCGAAGAAGTCGAATTTGAATACACGAAGGCTTTGAGCAAGTAATCAGTACCCCATTTGATGATATTTTTGACATGATCAAGCTCATCTATGTAAGCAAACTTTTCTTGATACTCAATCACACTCCAACTGAGGAGTGTAATGGTGTAAGCTGTTGTGAAAGTGAACTTTACGTTGTTGCCAGAATCATAAAACCCGCCAACAAGATTAACCGGTGGATTGCTCGAGCTCCCATCTTGAATTCCTGAATCTCCTCTAAATTTTACAGGACTATTTCTTGGATACAGACCAGCTGCAGAGAGAAAATGTTTCCATAGATTACTACAATGACAAAAATATATGACATATATATACACATATATACACAATTTGAAAATTGAGAGTGACAGAAGGAGATTACACTTTTGAGCATCAAAGAACATCAAAGCCTGGTTTATTGCAAGACTGAGGTTCTTTGAAGGCCCACGGTGCTTCTGTTTATGAGGCAAGAGATTCACTAACAGGACAATTGCTATAATAACTAAAATTAGAGCAACTAATCCGTAAAGAAATCGCTTGAAATGCTTCTTATCAGCTATTACAATATCATAATCATAGGACTTAGAATACGGTGAAGGGATGGAATAATCATGGGAGTTTGACGATGAAGATGATCGAGGGAGGAGATTGAAGTCGAGCTCTATGGCGTTCCATTGGCTCGCGGAAGGAAGTAGCCTCCCGGTCTCGGGTATTGTATGAACAAACATTACATTGACAAGTTGTATATCAGAAGCAGGGACGCTGGACTCTGGCATAGTTGATTAGGATTGAAAAAGAAGAAGATACAGCCTAATTACAAGCAACAACTCCACAACACAATAACAAACAAGACATGAGAGAGGCCTTAACGGAAATACCAATGCATGAGCTTGTCTGTTATGGTTGTATGTTGTTAATGTTTGTGCAATCCAAAGCTATTGTGTTAAAAATATTCTGTTGGTTCCAGTTTGTGTACGGGTGTAAATGAACTGTGTTGAAAATAAAAAATCCCAACCCTACTTGTGATATTGTCCGCTTTCAATTTACCGGTTCATGCGCATACATCGAACCCGCATGACTTTGTTTTTGCTGGATTGTCCCACTTAATGGTACTTATGCCAAAGAAAAGGTCTCATTGAACCAATCATATTGTCCGTCGTGTTGAAAATCTCAACTCTATTTATATCAACGATATTGTCCGCTTTACATTTATCGGTTCACGCGGATACATTGGACCCGCATGATTTTTTTTCCTGAGTCGTCTCATTTAATGGTACTCAGGCCCAAGGGCCCTGGAAAAGGTCTCATTGAACCAACCATATTGTCCGCCGTGTTGAAAACCCCAACCCTACTTATATCAACGATATTGTCCGCTTTAAGTTTACTGGTTCATGTAGATACATTGGACCTGCATGATTTTTTTTTCTGGGTTATCTCACTTAATGGTATTTAAGCCCATGAAAAAGTATCATTGAACAAACCATATAGTCCGTTTTGGGATTCCAATTCCCATGGATACATCAGATTATCCTCACAGGTTTGTTCCTCCCAAATCCAACAACTGGCCGAAGTCCAACCCATTGAGTCTAGGAAAAAGACATTGTTAATTGTAGGGGAGTGGGATCACCCATATAAACTAGTCGATAGATATTAGTCCAAGTAACGTGGGATTTTATGTTCTTAAAACTTCTTCGTACTTGTGAAATCGGTTATACTAGACCCAACAAGTGGAGTATAAGCTACGTCCAACTGGATCGAGTTACTCCCATATCATGTCAAAAATCGCACCCCATACAACCAACTATATTGGGGATCTCAAGCATTTTCCTTGTTGGAATCCAAACAAAGCAAATCCCTCATCAAATTCTGGCTTTCGTTTGTACTTTTTTTACATGATTCTCCCCAAAAGTAATCTCTAAGTAACAGTACTTCGATGAACAAAGTCTCCAGATCAAAAGCGGTCCGAGTAACCAACAAATTGTAAGTTTCGTCTGCACTTGTTCCACTCCTGGGCGTTGATTTCTGCATCTTGAATTCCAACCCCATCTGGTATTTGGTTGAGTCTTGCATTGCATTTTTCTCGAGACATCATCACCTAAGTAGAATTTGATGGGTTTTTAGGCCTACCACAGGTGACTAGATATGGCTCTGGAGTTTCTAAATAGGAAGAGATTGAGCTTCAGATCACACTAGTATTTGATTTAGTTATCCTCAGAGCCTCCTCAGATGACGCTCGTGCTGGATTTGATAATCCTCTGGGCCTCTTCCAAGTCCTTAATAAATCTGCATTTCCAATCCAAATGAAGATTAAACAGAAGGAAAGTTCCGTGCATAATTAAAATCATAGTATACTTCACCACCAATTTTGTTAGCTGTCACTTCCAGTCCTTTGTTACCTATGTTAACCATCTTCCTAACCATATCCCGATCCTACGACATAGCTTTAATATTCACTCCTTGCTTTTATGCTCACTTGTAACCTACGAGACACAGGTTCTAACCACAAAAACCGCCTTCTGAAATACAAGAATCTCAAAGAAAATCACAAGATTGCTTACACCATGCCCAATCTTTTTATTATTAGTACTTTTTAGTTAAAAATTCATTTGTTGTGAAAAGGTACCTTTTAGAATTGAGTACTACAGATCCACCAAGTATGAAACGAATTCCAGAATTGCTGGCATTCTGCAGAGCAACAGAACGTGCCTCTTCATATGTCGTCCCACCAACAACAAAAACTACATCCTGGGGTCTGCTCAAAGATAAAGCTTGTGTCAGTAAGATATTCTAGCCAAATCTTTTGCATTATGTTCAACTCTCTTTACAAAATATGCTAAAGTACATTCTACTCCACTATAGATGACTTATCTTGTCACAACACAGGGATAAACGATGACATGGCGAACCAGAAAATGAGTTTATAGATGAAACTTTCAAGACGATCTTTCAGGAAAATGCTTTTTTTTAGTGCAAAGAATTTTAATTCAATAAACAAACCTGGCCTGCTGAAAATGATCTCCAACATATGGGTAGTCCACATCTCTTAGACGGCCCTTGGTTATGCTTTCCATAGTTTGGAACAGAAGAGGCCGGTGCTGGGTGTAGACATTCTCAACCCCCTACAACAAGGTGGGAAGGCTATATTGAATCATCTGGATATAAATTATAAATAGAAGAGAAAGTATAATTATCCAGACAAACCTGCAGTCCACGTGCCATGTTACGAGCAATATTCAAAAGATCTCGATTTCCAAAGAGATCACCAGTTCGCTTATCAACACCCGCTTGCTTCAAGAGGAACTGGACAAGCTGCAATTCCACATATAGAAGATTTAGAACCCATATCTCATTGTAGCCAGTTCAAGGGTACTTGTATCAAGTATCATCAACATAATTGTTGTCTGTTGCAGCCTCCTAGACAGACTATCAATAGGGAAAATATAATGTTGAAGAGACAAGGAAGTTGTATTTAAAAACGAAACTCAGGGTAATACACACCTGAACACACAAAGTTTAAAGAACAAAAGACTGTAATAGTTTGGCTACATTACCCCGAGCTTGTACTTGGCAGACCGAGAAGCCAGCTTGTTGAAAAGCTGCATCAATTGAACTGGACTCTCCTTCTCATAGCGCAAGGCATACAACATCACTAGCCGTAAACGGTCAATATCAGAAATGTTTTCATTGTTTAAGAGATCCGTAACTGCCTGGAAGAAAGTTATTAAAAAAAGAGTTATGGATCAACACTTGCGATATGCAGCATACATAATCATGAGAAACACCACTGATTTAGCGGTTGGCTCTTCGACAAATTGCTCTGAGTGTAGAGCTTCCGATCCCCATTCCCATGCAACAATCGTAAAAATGAAAAAGTAAAAATGTAATATCATATGAAATCACAATGGACTTATATATGTACAACCTCAAACGCTGCCACTTGCCCTCGCCCCACCCCCCCCCCACCCCCCCCCCCCCCCCCCCCCCCCCCACCATTACATGCCAATTCTTGCTCGTTTGTGACACTAACATGAGCTTTCTCTCGTCAACTATCTTGCTCATTTCTGTAACCAATGTCACATGTTTTGAGACATTCCATGCATTTTTCTGTACTCAGGGTAGTTGTCAACAAATTTGGCCATGTCTTCTGCAAAACTAAATTACCATATGATGAAATGGTAGACTTCAATCATGGTAAGAGAAGAGAAAATTTTCAAACATGCATATAAATCTAAATTCACCTCATGTACCTATGGTCTGGATATTTTGGTTACTTTTAGCAATTTGCTGAAAGTCATCCACCATGCTTTATGTTCATTCCAATATCTCCAAAATTCTCATACATGTTAGCTTTGAAGAAGGCATCTTGC
Source organism: Tripterygium wilfordii (assembly GCF_013401445.1). Lineage (NCBI taxonomy): Eukaryota > Viridiplantae > Streptophyta > Magnoliopsida > Celastrales > Celastraceae > Tripterygium > Tripterygium wilfordii. The sequence goes on from NC_052247.1 coordinate 2,724,728, forward strand.
GCTGACGATAGGACAACCTCCTGCAAGCATAAGTAGCACAAATATCATAACTCAGCACCAGAAGTAACTTGAGTTGCACTGCTTGGCTGAAAGGCTAGTGCAGATCAACCTGTTGGTCTTTGGTGGATTTTCCAATGCTTCTTAAATCCACTTTGTTGTCTTCAATATCAATCAATTCATGAACCATAGCCTATCAAAAAAATAAAACCTCTATCAAATCACTGAGATGTCCTTATCATGAAATATAAAAGTAATAAGATCATACAAGAAGTGATAGTCAAAATATATGTACCTGATACGTCCATTGATTCAGCAAAGGAGTCACAGGGTCATCCCTTCTATCAACTATCAGCAACAATGGAGAAACTTCCACGCGTCTAAAATCAAAAAGACTGCTTTCCTGCTGGTACATCAGCTTCTGTCCATATACAAAGACAATAACATATTATCTTTCTGGAACACTAAATTCATGGAAACAAACGAGCTTCCATAGAATACTAAAATTCCTACAAACAAATTGGAGCCTCTAACAAAGGAACAAAATTAAAATTCATTTAAGAAAATGTCATCAATATGCATATATACGATACATAATTCCACATATGAATCTGGTGAAAAGCTATAACACGGCTTTTTCAAAACTGTATTCCAATTCCTAACTAGTAATAGTATAGCTAATACAGTACTAAACATTGTCTTGTACTTTGCAATTTTACTTACTGATGTTTCATGTGCTATTCTTTTTGCAACATCAGAGGTCCTTTGATATCGTATGACGGGCCTCCGTTTCAAAGCCAAAAAAACTGCTGCAATGCCATAAACAACGCAGTCACAAAAGCGTTGCAAACCTGAAGGATCTACAACTGCTGGGATCATATATGAGCAATTTGAGGGGATATTCAAGGTGAAATGGTAAGGATCAACCGCAACAAAGTCAGCATAAAATTCCTGCAAGACCAAGATAACAAATACAATTGACCTTCATTTTTTATTCATCCATCTAGATCTACGTAATCAAATCATAACTATGTCAATCACAACAGTGTCCCACAGAATTTCATAAGAAAAATATGTACTTTTATAAAAGATTCCATACCAAAAAAAATACCATATAGAAAGAATTTTATTATTATGTATCAGAAGCAGAAATAGATGATAAATGATTGGATATGAACAGGGAAATGTAAAGACAACAAAAACACTAGTTAAACAAAACAATGTTGGAGAACAAGGGAGCACCTGAACTTGGTTGACAACTTCTTGTTCATCAGAATCAGCTAAGATATGGATCTGTGTATCCTTTAACATATTTGAGAAGACTGCAAAAATGAGCATGATATCGGAAAAGGCAAAATATGTAATGTCTCTAGTATAGTAGTATCTCACCAACATTAAAGAACTTACACAAGTGATACTCTCCAAATCTAGGATTAGCCAGCTGCCGTCGCAAGTGCTGAATATTCTGCGACGTCGGCCGTAGGAAGTAAACTGCTTTGAGATGAGACATGGATTCTTTAGACATGGAAATGGAATCTACTAATTCCACCAAAAAAAACTTCTTTCTGAAGAGCTCCGACTGGGAATACACAACACTTACAATACTGACCTGCAATTCAATTATCCAACATGAGATACCCTCACCAATACCAAATTTAACAATGTTTCCTTCTCTCTTTCCATTTCTTTCCCCTTTTCAATGACTGATTACACCAATTCATGAAGAAACAAAATCAGTGACATGTAGAACAATGTGGTTCAGTGAATTCCACACATTGAAAGCATGAAATTAAACAAAATCAAAACAAACTAAAACCATCTACGATCAAAGAATTCAAATGCTTGCTTGCAGGTAGGAAGTTACCGTTTGAGAATCGAGGATAAGAACCTTCATGCCGGTGATGTCCTGTAACATCCGGTTAACGTAATCCCGTGCGGCCGTGACTAATACCATCTTTCTGTATTGAAGAAAAATTCCCCTGAATAATGATCGGAATTTTAGTCTGCAGAGAGAAATTCAGAAGTACTAAGAGGGAACGGAAGGAGATGGGTCAAAACGCAACGTTTTGCATATCGACTAAAATTTCGGTAAATTCATCTACAAATATTAAATACGACAACGTTTTTATTGTCTCTTCCTTTCTTTTTTATTTTTATTGTCTCTTCCTTTAATTGATGTTTTGTTTGTTTATTTTTGGAATTTTATAATTTAATTTTACTAAAATTATCTAATTTAATATGAAATGGTAAGACCATCCGACGCAAAAGCGGATATTCTTAAGAGATTCTCCAAATTTATAGTAAAAGTACATTTTTCACAAATTACCGTCTCGTATGAATTTATCGTAACTATATTGTTGCTCTAAGAAACTAAATATGAATTTGGCCTCATGCAGTCATGCATACATCAATCATTCATTCTTTTTTAATAACATGAAACTCACTCAACTACCCAATGCATAATTGATTGATAAATCCTAATCACAAGGAAGACTCCGTAATCACCATAGACCAGTTGATGCCTACATCAAGACTTAGTACAAGAAGACAAAGTATGATGACATTCGCACATATTGAGTTGAATAATGACTCGTATATTGCGATAATGAAAACACCCATGAGATTTGAACTCGTGATATACTGATATCTCACTTGCACTAAGAGTTATCCGATCAATCAATTAATGAACCATAGCAAAACTTCTTATGAAGAAGCTCGACTATGAATACACAACACTAACAATATTGACCTACAATTCAATTACCATCAACAAAAAGAATTTTCCCATTGTTTCTCTGTACAGAATTTGGGTTTGATCAGTCATTTACACGTGAAAAGAATGGAAAGAAAGCAAAAAATTCCAAACATCCAATTGAATTTGTAGACTTCCAACCCCCTGAGGACTTTTAAATTTTGACGTACAAAAACTTATGAGGATGATGAATGATCCCATTGATCCGACGAAAATGATATGTATCCCAACTCTCAAGTATCCCGACCCATCCAAAGTTTGGCATGGTCAATTCGGATACATAGAGTTGGGATACCTAGCACTACCGTTGATCCGATCCAAGCATGAACTGTTTATATACAACAACTGAGTACCGACACGCAACAAATACCCGTAAGTATCCCAACCCATCCAAAGTTTGGCATGGTCAACTGGGATACATAGAGTTGGGATACCTAGCACTACCGTTGAACCGAGCATAAACTGCTTATATAGAACTGACACGCAACAAATGGCAAGACGTGCAGGCAACAAGAAACTTGAACAAGAAGAGAAATAATGCACGCAACAGTCTTATGAAAATTCTCTTTCAGCTTCTCATCCAATGATTCAAAGGCTGCGAATATAAGGAATTTTGAACCAAGAAAGAATATCCCTTCCTTATCCACAAGTGGAAGGTGATGCCACCTTCCTTTCAAAACAATCTCAACATGGCTGGAATAAACACATCTATCTATACAGGATTGAGCTTCAAAAAAACTGCAATTTAGCCCATCTTCATATGCCTTTTGCAGTCGAGAAGACGGACCAAAACTAAAAAAATGTCAAGTTTCCAGTAAACATGATCAAAACAAGGAGGGAACTTGTCTTTCCCGCATAGATAATTGTTCATTATACTCAGTCACGGCGAGAGCTATGACTATAGTGATCCAGAGATATATGCACATACACAGCATCACTGGTATTTCTCTACTCCTCGCTCGCCCTCGGCAGTACCAGCCAGATGGGTCATTTCATCTATCCATTGGATGGATAAACAGGAGTCAGTGAGATGTTAGACAATCAATCGTTGTTAGTAGCAGTCATTGGAAGTTTGAAACATGGAGATTGATAGCTAAAACAAGAAAAATGGTGCAGTCAATCCAGTTAGATGAGATCAGTTACCTCAGCATACGCAGAGGTGAATAGACTAGCAGGCGAAGTTTATAATGCAGGCTCTCAGCACTACTGCATAGAAACCCACACGGCATGTTGGACTTTGTAAAAACATCACAAGCTAATTATCAATAATATCAACAAGATGAAGAACAACTAATGTTTTATTCATATAACAATTATTTGCAGTGAACAGAGTAAGAATACATAATATTTTCCGCAGAATTGAAGTCAAATACCCACACAGGATTGAGTTAATCTCAAACCTGAAACATTCTTCATCCTCGTCCTCTTCCTCTTGTTTCTCCGCATCTTTAAGGTTGATCCATCATGGACAGGGTCGAGCTGGTCCAAACCAGCTAAAGAATGGCAGGAACTCTCTCATTCGTCCAAAAAGTTCCCATGGAGTGGACAAAGTAGATGAATGCCCAGGCTGTGACTTCCAAACCCGGATGCAAATTTCAACTGCCGTTCACTCTGAATATGAATATTTTACACCCAAAACAATTGCTTATCAGCTGCATAATTTAACAGTACATGCCACGGCCTGTGCCCAATATTTGAGCCTTGCTTTAACTTCTTCTGGATGATCACCTGAATAAGAAACAATACAACATGGAGAAAGTAAGAAATTAAGAACAAGATGCTTGATCCCCATTTGCTAACTCAAAACTCACAGAAGATTAAGAAATTGTCCTATGGTTATCGGTTTAGCTAACATAACAAACAACAATACAATCAAGTATTTAAAAGTTAAATCATCCTTAAAAACTAGTGCATTGTGTGAATTTACAACACTAATGAGATTCATATGCAAAAGATCAAAAATAAAAAGCTGTGGATGTAGATTATAGAACCTACAATGTAAGTTCACAAACTGTTCATAAATATTTCAAATAGAATGCTCCCATTCACCAAGAAAAAACTTAATTTATCATTTCAACCACACAAACATGACAAAATTAGGACTCACCGGGTGGTTTAATCTATGAACGCCAGAGATAAACCCAATTACCTTCAGATTTAACTACTACAGCTCAATTGCTTAATTACAATTAACAGTAAAGGCACAGATCAATCACAAAACAAAACCTTAAATGCCTCAATAGACAACACCAGAATCAAAGCAACTCACCAGGACTAGAGATCTTCCAATTGGGGACCGGGCTCGAGCTTGGCTCAGATACACCGGAGGTTTCAGGGGACTTGTGGTGTTCATCATGAAATCGTTGGCTCATGGAGTAGCAAAGCTCGAGAGCGGGCAAGGTGTTGCAGAGCTCAGGGATCTCATCGTAGCTGAAACCAAACCCGAGATCCAAGCACCCTTTAAGCTCATCAAGGTCCTCGTCAGTCAAGCTCTTGGTCCTCTTCAAATCATCCTCACTCGGCACCTCCACGTACCCTTCCAGCAACACCTGGTTCTTCTTCTTCTTCGTCTTCGTCTTCTTGTTCTTCGTCTTCTCCTCCATCTTCCTCTCCTGGGTCCGATTAAAGCCACTGAAAAGTCTCATTCTTTCTTCTTCGTCTTCCAATTCTACAGTCGTCTGATTATCGTTCTGTAGGATTGATTCGGTCGAAGAAACAACCCAATCAGGATCCCGTTGGCAAGAAATCGCACCCATCTCTCTCTCTACAGTGCTTGTTGAGCTGTAAGAGATTGTGATTTCAATGAAAGAAAGCTATGTATATATATATGCGTCCAGTCTGTCTACATATACATATATGATAATATATGATGATGTGAGGATAGGAGATCCAATTTTTTTCACAATCTCCCCAAAAATTAGCTTAATTAAAAATATTTTTTTGAATATTTTAGTATTTAAGTGATTCAATGGCGACATCCGAGTCTACTAATTAAAGTGATAAAGATGGTGTGTATCACCTTGAGGTGATCATGTTCGAATCCCTCCTCTCCGTTTTAAGAAAAATGATTCGATAGTGTCAGAGTGGAAGAGTCATAGCTCAACGGAGTTACTCCAGAGATAACAAGTTGATCTTCCCCAAGAGTTCACATTGACAGAAACCTTGATGTCAGCTCTTAATTTAGAATATAGTAAATTTTGAAAAAAAAATTAATTCTAAAATTCAAAATCTAACCCCTAAATTTTAAATTCTAATCCCTAAATCATAAACATTAATTCCTAACCCTTAAAAATTCTAATACGTTGTTTTTAAACGAGCAAAACGAGAACTTAACATGGTTTTTGGAAGAGAATTATAGCTATAAATATAAAAAAAAAAATAAAAATTGGAATCCCTCCGAGCTCGATGACGTGTTTAGTCATGTGATGATTCAAGTACATCTCATCATCATCGAATGGATGGATGCATGGTGCATATATATATATACACATATAGATATAGATAGATAGATACAGGGCGATGGGTAGATGGAGACAGCTGTATGTAGATGATGTGTTGGGTAGGGGGTGGGTGGGGCTCACCACGTGCGACTGTGCGAAATGTGTGAACATCACCAAACGTTTTGAACCGTTTTCTGCCAACTCTCTCACGACTCAGAAGACTTGACTTACAATTATTGGGCTGTCAATGTCGATAATATAAGAAAAAAAAATGTCTGAAATGCTTTAATTTATGTGCTCCATTTTTTAAAATAACATATGACGCTTTATGAATTATGAATAAGTCTTCATATAATTTAGAATTTAGCTTTTAATGTTTAAGGTTTAAGCTTTAGGAACAAAGAAGTCTTGGTTGGGATGATGGAGTTCAACTCTCACGTGGCTTCGGTCTTTTTTGACACTAGCATGGAGCGGGTTGGGTTGTCGATTTGAATTTAGAATTGGTTCAACTGTCCGACGAGCATATTGGATTGAGAAATTCTCGGCTACAAAATATTAAAAAAAATTGATTTAAGATTTAGATTTTAGTATTTAGATACTTGACTTTCGCCTTGCCTTCTTAATATATGCCCCTCATATTTTGTACCATAACTTATTTTCTTTACATAAAACTTACTGACCTAAGAAAAAGTCACGATAAAATATTTAGTGTTTAATTTATTATTTTTTAAATCTACTATATTCTTACCGAGATACTCAATAACACATTTTAAAGTGTGTATAAAACATAACTTCGAGGAGAATTATAACCTCCTCTTTGGTGTTGGAGGAGATATAAATTGGGATCTGTAGTATTGTTCGTAGATATGTAAATGTGTGTCATCGAACATGTGGGATGTCTATATATTATGCACCCTTCAAATCCAAAATCCTTGGCCATATATGTAAGATGTGGCCTGTGGGCTTCCAACAAGCTAAACAACTCTTGATCCGGGATCTCAGCAGGGAATAATGCCTGCCCCCAGTTCCCACCTAACTTATATTATTAGGCCTCCATCAAACACCCAACCAACTCATTATGTTGTACGTCTTATAACACTAATGATTTTTCAACCAAATCAATCATTCTCTCTTTTTTCTAATGCTTTCTCACTTGCTACCAAATCTTTTAATGCGGTTAATATATATTTATAGATTTTTCTTATATATGAATGCATAAGGAATTTCTATATACTTATTAAAAGGCATGAAATGTGATTTTTATTTTTTTTGGAAATGGTTTATGTGGGGAATTTTTTGGGCCTATTCCTACCGCTGCACCCAAGGTGTTGTGTGTTTTGGGTCTAAGCCCTCACGCAGTGGCGTACCCACTGCATAGTCACTGGGGCACGGGCCCCCAGTCAGTTAAAATTTTTTTCACTAAATATACCCTACATTCTTAACAATTTGACACTAAGGCCCCCAACAAAAAAATAAAAGGCCCCCATTACACACACTTAACCCACTAACTAAGACCCAACCCAACTCTCATTCACACACTTAGCCCATTAACTAAGACCCAACCCAACCCAACCCTCATTCAACCCAAATAGAAAAATCCCAAAAATCAAAACCCTCATTCTCGACTGCTAGTGTCTACAAAGAAACATATTTCGTATTCTTTGGTGTATCGACTTCTGAAGTTAGCATTGGTTTTGCCTATAACAATAGCAAGTGTTGAAAGATGCTTTTCTGGAATGAACATTGTCAAGACAGATTTGCGCAACCGGATCAGTGATCAATTTATGAATGACTATCTAGTATGTTACATAGAAAAGGAGTTGCTCGGAACTATTACTAATGATGTTCTAATATCGCACTTTCAAAATATGAAAACTCGTAGAGAACAATTGTAATAAATTATAATGTAGTTTCTTATGTGTTTAAAATATTATTAATGTGTTTTTATATTTATCGTTTATATTTGTAAGTCGATTACATAAAGAACCCAAAAAAAAATTCCGGGGGCGCTGCCCCCTGACCCCCGAGTCATTTTTGTGCCCCCGGTAACTTCAATTCCTGGGTCCGCCACTGCCCTCACGTATTTATTTCAAGATCTAATCCCTGCTTCTCCATTAAACCTCATGACCTCTTGGTGATGGAAAAGTGAGTACCCAAGTTAACACTCACTGTTATTATACATGCCATATTTGGATTAAGATGACACTCTTATTAGATGGAGGATGAGGTTATGGATTGTTGGATATTAGATGGAAGTTGAGGTTATGGATTGTTGGATGCGATTGTGGTTGTGAAAACTCAATTCGTATGTGGGGTTGGAATTTGAGTGAATTATATCGTAAAGACGATTGTAATGTAGGAAAAATGTTGTCGAGTCAGTTCTCGATTCGATCCTCATTCAGTTTTAGTTAGTAGTTTTAGTTAGTCATTGGCTTGATTACTACATCCTTCAGAGGGATCTGAAGGCTCTCAAATCCCCCTGAAAGTTTAGACTCTTAAAGTTCTATCCAACGATCAATACCCATGCGTTGGATACTTGCAATAAAGCAGATATGCTTTACGTGAGACATTTGCATACCCAAGCTTAGCCTTTTTGACCTTTTTTTTATTTTCTAGTTTTATTTGCAGATATTTTCAAGTTTTATTTGTAGATTCACGACAAGGATCATTGGATTGCCATTCGATGATAATTTCAGACTAAACAATTCCAAGGAAATTGCAGGGCCTCCAAATCTAATTCAAAGACCGTTCAGCCGTTCATAAGCATGAGCATGGACCGTGTCTAAGAGTCGGGGAGATTCACAGTCCAGGGTGGCTGAATTCTCAAGCTTTACAACCCCAATACAACCGTACAAGAATTGATGTACAAGCTAAATCCATGTTAAGACATGCCAGCTTGATGAGCCTATGTTATGTATACATATGCTTTGAATTGTACACATAGGCTGGACAGAAATTGCTCACTCAATTTTGCATAGAAAGAAAAATCCCGAATTTACATCAACTAAACTACCTTCTTTTTTTCAATTTTTTTCTCAGGGGAAAAAAGGTATCAGCATGAAAAGTTTGCCTCGTCTTCAGCAAATTTGAATAAAAACCTCAAAATTGAGTGCTTGGTATTGTCTTCTACTCCTTTAGCTACAAAAACACCCTTCATAATACGAGTATAGAGCCTTTCAAGCTGAGGAATACAGTAGTTTTCAGTGCATTTCACAAACAGCTGCTTGACAGACTCCACTTGACTTGAAATCTCACCGTCTGACATCGCAACATCTTCAGATCTACTCTCACCAGCATCAGCAGTAGCCTCCTCTCCAGGAGTTTCGCGTGGGCTACCCTCAACAAAGGAGGGTTCGGGCCTTTCAAGAATTTTCTCATTTATCTCAACTTCTTCAGTTTGCATTGGTTGCGTTGAATCTTGATATTGTGATTTGGCTTCCGCACTCGAAGCTGATTGTCAGGAAGTAGAATGTCATTCAGGAAAGACACATAGTTCATCTAGCAATTAATCGTTTCAGAAAAACCAAAAGCAGCATATTCAAATGAGGATAAGAGAAAAACAAGGAACAATTACTTTCTAAGAAAGAAAAACAACAAATAAATTCCAAAATGTTAGCCGACCATAAAATTCAATCATTCAACTTCAAAATCATACAGGCTAGGTAGGGCTTAATTGCTTCAATCATACAGTTCTCAATAGTAGGTCTTGGAATCACATCTCTTTGGCTCTTCAACAAAGCTTTACTTGAATAATTGCCAAGTGGCTATGGAGATTTTGCTATGATAAAGATGAATTCTGGAGAAAGCTGGTTGTGGCAAGACATGGCATTCTATGGTTGGATCTCTGATATCCGACAGGAAGGTTATGGTACTAGTCTTTTGGAGACCCATCAAAAAAGGCTGGGAAGAGCAGCAAAATCTTACATTCCGTAAGGCTGGTAATGAGGGCAAGATTGTTTTCAGGATATAGATACTTCATCTTTCCTAACTTATAAAGGATGTCAGTACAAAAAGAGTCTGTCTTTAAAGACTTAAATAGCTTACGCCTCCTGGCTTATGTTGGAACATCAACTTCAGTATGGCAGCTCAAGACAAGGAAATGGATGCTTTTAGTAATTTCTTGGGATTTATTTATAATACAAGACTGGACAATACTGTGGATGATAGAATTTGTTGGGAGCACACCAAGGATAATCAGTTCACAGTCAGATCTTTCTACAAGGAGCTCCTTAAAGACTATCACTGCTTTGGCAACCCTCCCTTCGCCTTGCAGTGTATATCGAAGCCTAAAATTCCACCTAGAATTGCATTTTTCTACTGGGAAACTAATTGGGTTAGAATCTTGATTCTTGACCATTCATAATTTGCAGAAAAGGGTTACCAAATGGTGAACAGATATTCCCCGTTCATGGAGGATTTGGAGTCAATTGACCACGTTCTTCATCATTGTACCTGGTCAAGGAAAATCTGGAGCGATAGGTGGAAGATCATGGGTGTAAACTGGGCCATCAGTAGTACTGTAGCAGATGAGCTCAAGGACTGGGGCTCTTGAGACTAATAAAGTGAAGAAGAAATTTCACCAGTCTATTCCTCTGGCAATTATGTGGCTTTTGTAGAAAGAACAAACTAATAGAATACTCAACAATAGGGGACATTTTTGTTGATAGGCATATTAGTGGGATGAAGTTAGGGCTTCCAATCTCGCGTAACAACTTATATGAGGCTCTCAGTTTAGCCTCCTAGTAGTTTGCCTGCACCTTCTTGGTGCTTCAATAAAATTTTACCATTCAATAAATAAATATATATCTGGCCACAATAAATGCAACAATACCTGCTGCATGGACAACATCAGCATTCTTCTTTGGTCTTTTCAGAGCCTCATAACTTTGGTTCAGATTAACCTCAGGTGGGACATTACGAAGTCGGGCACTCGCTCTAGTAACAGCTCCCAACTGTGCAACTGGAGTTGATGGAAAAATATACCCCCCTATATCATCGGGAATATGCGCTGGACCCCCTTGGGCAGCTATTTTGTCACAATAGGCAACTAGTGTAGGATCCATTTGTGAAAGCATACCATGCACCTGAAAATTATGTGAAAAACAGTATTTCAACAAATGGAGCAAGCACCCAAAGACTAATGAAAAAAGGAGAAAAAGACAAAAGGAAGGAAAAGAAGGAACTCACAGCATCACGAAGCTCGTAAGCTCTACTAACTATCCTGGCACCGTTATAATCATCTCCATTATAAACCTGAAAATATAACAGCTAGTAATTATAATAATTCACAGATTCCACTGACACACAAAATACTAACATTCTGAAAACAGTGACATTCTCAAAGATGGCCAGTTACTCATTTGCAATATTATTGCCAAAGTATAGATCACATTAGTATTGTGGATTTAACGGAGAACTTTTGCAAGGACACTTTCAGTATCAAATATTCTCTCTCTTAGATCATATGACATCAACATCAGATTCTCTACTGCTGATAAGATCTCTGGTGTTGGTTTTCCTCTATCAAAATTCAGCATAAAAAATTTATCCTATGCATATGAGTTTCTCCATCTAATTAAACACAGAAATAGAACATAGAAGCTGGTGACCTACAAGGAAACATCTATCATAATTGACGGAATAGTCACATGCTAGATTATATGAAAAACTTCAGAAGGTCAGTTTTCTTATTTCTTTCTTCCTTTCCTTGTTTTTTTGTTCTTTTTTGGGTGAGCAGTCAGTACTCAATCTATAACAAAAATTAATCCCTTGTTTCATGAAATTTAATATCCAACTTTATCAGACTTCCCCCAACTAGGGTTATCTTAGCATGATAACATGTCTCCGAGTCCACTGCTTGTGAGCACAAATGGACATATACTGATGCAGAAGACAAAAAGGTCAAGAAGACAGAAAGCCAAATATTAAAGAAACTTAGAATCATGTCTTTTTGGACGTTATAGTCCTTTCTGCTAAATTTTAAGTCATATTTTAGGTTTACTTAATTTTGTTAATTATTGGATCAGTTTTTATTGAGTTCTCATTAATTTTAATTTTTTTTAATGGAATTTTTTTTTAAGAGCACTAAGGGAGTGCAAACCCATCAACTACAAGGCTGAAATGTTAATATGATCAAAAACATTCCCAGAAAAAGACATGCGCCAAAATTCAATGCAGTCAAACCATTTATGAATGAAACCAGATCAACCACATCACTGACATGGGGATAATCTGAATGAACTTTTTTTGCTGCTTGCCCCTGCCCAACAAACTCCAAGCTATCAGTTCTTTGTCTACTGTAGAATTTGAGACCCAGCAAATACCCATCATCAACAGAGCAATTCCCCAGACTTTTGAAGTCCAAGGACAGTGTGTGGTTATTTTTGGAATTTACAGGTTTTCTGGAATTTCAGAAATTATTAGGATAAAAGCTGTTTTATTAGTGTCACAAAATGTCTTTAGCCTTCTATATGTTATTTTGTTTAGTCAAGACTTTTTAGAGATGGATCGCATTAGCTTATTTTAGGAGTTATAGTGTCTTTAGGAGGAAAGTCACTGTAGAATTAGGATTAATATGAAATCTAAATAAATGGATGTAAGAGCTCTCTATAATTATGATGATGATGAATGAATGAATAGTATTTGGGATGATTTTCTACCAAGTGATTGTCTTTTTGATTTAGTGAGGCAATTTTTCTTAGGTGTGATGGCAAAGACCCTAAGTATGATGCATCTGTCTTATTTCTTCTTGTTTACTCTTATCTTTTCTAAACAGTTTCACAAATATTCTTCACTGTTTCAAGCCCTAAATTTATTGCTTCAAGAGTAGAAATAATCCTTAGCCTAAATTCCTAAATTCCCTATTTTTCCAAAAAGTAAATGTTCAAGCACCGTTCACAGCCCTAGAACATACCCTGTTGACAAAAATCCTATGCAATAACCCTTGTATGCAGCCTTCTCAACGCATATTATGCGGAGAGGCTGTTTCCAAGCTTGAACATGTGACCTTGCACCTCTGAAACTTGACCATTGAACATAAAAGAATAGTTAAATAATTAATGCTAAAACTAAAACCTGAAAGGAAAATAATCCATTTTAGAAGCAATTTAAAGAGTAGGATTGAGAGTTCAAGCACACTCAAAAAATTACACAAGCAACAGGAGGTCTTGATAATCAACAGTTGGTTTTCTATGTTGGTTGATGACATTACAAGATCAGTGACAGTAAATGATTGATGACAGAAAAAATTCCTCAGCCAAATCTAAAAAAAAAAAAAAAAAAAAAAGGAGATAAAAAAAAAAGAACCCAAAATCATCTTAAACGCAAACAGAATATAATAATGTTAACAGGCATTACTTCCGAAGCAACATAAACCAACAATATCTGTTATCATACACATGTTCAGCATGTCACCACTTGTCTCCTTCAAATTTTTTGCTCCCCCCCCCCCCCCCCGCCCTTTTTTCCAAAAAAAAAAAAAAAACCCCAACCAACCATTTCTTTTTCTCTATCCCAGAGGGAAATAATTTTACTACAGCACCAAGATGGTGCAATCAAGACTACAAAGAGGCTATGTTTAGCACTTACAGAACATTTTCACCTAAATACACAGCATCTACACTCCAAGCATATTAGCATAAATGCAATCAGTAACTGTCCACGAATCTATTTTGGAATACACAAAAACAATAATTAAAAGGAGTACTTTGAAGTCAAACGTCACTGTTATGAGCAATAGCAAATATCGGCAAGCAAACCTTTGCATTGGTCACAATGAGATCGAGATCTTGCAGGAATGCTGTACTTGTAATGTACTGGCCAGAGTCAACATGCTGCAACAGAGTGGCCATGTCCATAGGATTCTGGATTATTGAGCGATAGTTGGGAGCATCCTCATCAGTGACTGGATAATGAAAGGCGCTAAACCGTTTATCATACAATATCCTGTAGTAGAGGAAGAAAAACCATTGAGTTGGGAAGAATTAGGTATAAAGTGCCACAGTTAATGCAATCTATGTTCTATTTTTCTTTTCTGAATGCTCAGCCAATCACTATCAATGAGCACTTGCCTTTTGGGGAATATGTTGGATGTTAAGAAACACATCATCACTTCTCTCAGCACCTGCTAAGGCAGGATCATCAAAAGATGATGTTGCACAATTTTTTTTCTCACCATATAACTAACTAACTAAGCCGTACCTCAAGTTTAGTAAGAATCAAGCTCAACCATGACAGTGACCAAGTAGATAGTACATAAAGCTTCAAGAAATAGAACAAAGTAAAGACCACCCTACCGGTTGCAAATATCTCTGATGCACATCCGCAATCGACGAAGAGCGTGCTGCTCAGCTTCCACCTTGGTTTTTAACTCTGAGGCCTTGGGGGCCACTTGCCACTTTTGGAGCCTTGGGAAGTTCATGTGGGGATTGCACATCCTGGGATCTTTTGGTCACACTCTCCAAAGAAACAGACAAAGCAGCTTCAATTAAACGATCGAAAACAATGATCTATCTTCTATCGATGGGTCATCAAACCTGACATCTGACATTGTAAAGGCAAAACATATGACTAAAGTAAAATGCTTAACCATAAAAAATACTTCCTAAATGTATGAATGACTTAACTAGAAAGAACTTCCAACTTAAATTTACAGACTTAAGGAATGATGGAAGAGAATAAAAATAAAATTCCATTTCCTATGTATAATATTTTTGAATGCACACCACGTATAACATTAGGCAGTATCAACTATCAAGAGTTGTGTAGAACGAAGCATGGAGGGAAAATAGGAACATAATTTTGTTCAGCCTTGGATTTATGGTACCAGACACAGATAACATGCTTCAAATGAAACATCTAAAAAAATAACTATACAAAAAGGCTTTGTAGGTAACAAAAGTCACCTAATTCCAGCTGCATTGATGCATTCGATACCTATATCCCTTGGTTTTAGTTTTGAGTTTCAAAAGAAAAACAACAGGGTGGGAACAACAAATTAAATAAAGTAAGAATCCAATACACCGTTAAAGTATAGAAATGTCATAACAATATAATGTTAAAAGGAAAAAAAATTTGTTCAAATTAATTCAAACTATAATGTTTACAATTGCAATGGCCAGTCAAATATGGAAACCTGATTCCATGTGGCTCAAAAATGTAAGAAGAACAAATTAAAAACAGCAGTGCCATGAGTAACAAAAAATGGCTGCATGCAAGATATGTGAGACCTACACAGATTGGAGTGTAAACACTGAAAATGGTGCCCCTTCAATTTCAGCAAGTGGAACTAAGGATGTTCCAATAAATAATATGGGCAAGTCAGATGGCAATTCTTCGAGCAAAGTCCGTAGAACAGCCCTGAGCTGCTCATCTGCCTGGAAAATTAAATTTATCAGAGCCCAGATAATACAATGTGGAACATAGTACATTAATACATTATTTCACTCTCATCAACCAAATAATGAAATATCAAACATAGATAATAGTTTTTGCATCAGCATGAAAAAAATTGAGAGAAAAAAATGAACTCACATTATCCCACCAAAGGTTGAATTGAGAAATGTAAAGTATTGACGGAGTTGTCCTCCTTGCTTCACCAAATATGTGCACTAAAGCCTCCTCAGGTGTCCTTTGCACTTGGATCAGAAAGAAGTGATGGCAGTCCAAGTGAGTAGACAGGAAATTTTTCCAGTTGATGTAAAATTGCAGGTCCAAGATGATCCTGTAAACTGAAATCAGTATCTTTAGTTTGCGGTCCCAAATGACCAACTTGTCAAAATCAACAGGTTCCAAAATAAATACCAGCCCACAGCCTTCACTTCCGCACAGCAAAAGCCGAGGCCTGTACACAAGAGGAACTGCAGACCCATACGACAACATGGAAAGCTTTGTCAGCTCAGATGACAGTGGAGGAAAGATATCAGATATATAGTTCATGGCTTTCGGAGATGTCGCTGAAGACATGGTGCAACTACTAATGACAATGGTCTGGAGTGTACAATGGAGCCCCTGTGAGCAGCAGGAGTGATTGTAGACATGGCTTTCTATGAAGTGATATTTATCAACCTTAACTGAATCAACATCTATCAGAAACTTGTCGTCACTTGTGTAAACTTGAGGATATTTTTCACGGAAAGCACGAATAGCAGCTTCAGTGCACAAAGCCTTCAAATCAGCACCACAATATCAACACCAACTAGCTGCAAGTTCCAATTTTCAGTTCTCCAGTAGGAGGCTGCTTCCATTTGGCGGTGTGAATGTCCAATATCTCAGCACGGGCCTTGCAACCTGGTAAACGGAAAATTGAATTCACGATCAAATCGACCAGGACGACGTAAGGCTCCATCGATGGCATCAATCCGATTGGGTTGCTCCAATCAAGACAACTTGCCCACGCGAATCAAGACCATCCATCAAGGCAAGCAAAGTGGACACAATGGAATTATGAATCTGTTCTTGTTTGCTAGATCGCCACAGGAGCAAGACCATCTATTTCATCAAAGAATATGATGGCCGGCTGATTCCTTTGTGCTTCCTCGAAAAGCAGTTTTCAATTGTCTTTCAGCCTCACCAACCCATTTGCTTAGACATCAGCACCCTTACGCATGTAAAAGCTGACTTTTTGGCCAGCCTTTGAAGCAGCACACGCTAATGCTCTGGCAATCAAAGTTTTACCAGTACCTGGAGGACCACATAACAACACTCCCCTTGGTGGGGTGATGTGATAACTCTCAAAAAAATCAGGATATAATAAGGGGAAGAAAACCATTTCCTTCAAAGCGTCAATATATTCTGAGAGCCCACCTATGTCATCAAAACTTACAGTCTCGTCAACCTGTAAGGTTGAATATCAGCTCCTCCCTTTGAGCTAGGCCCAGCAGTTTGAACCCCAGAAGTTAATGTACCAAGAGTATCACCCTGATGACCCCATCCAGAGGCAGCAACATTAAGCCCAATGCAGTTGTCCCATGCATATCTAGCCCACCAAAAGAGCCACGGTGGTCCTGGTCTGCTGCCACCTCGGCCCCAGGGAATTGCAGGGCCCCGGTCTAGCTCATCCACGAGAAGGGAGTCATCAGATTCTTCAACTCTTGAAAACGATGACGCTTATGGACCCGTGATCACCCCTTTCTTACTGAACCGCTCACCTTGGTCCCTATTCCCTGCTGCAAACAACTTGTCGAGGAGATCGTGGCCTTTGCTTTGCCTTCTTCTGCCGAGAGACTACGAACCTCCGCACGATTCCGGAGATCATATCGCCTCCTACCATCCTGCTCTTCTTCAATGTCTTCATCATCTTCCTCATCCTCATCATCATCTTCTGCCTCACCATCAATCTCATTCTGGTCATCATCCACATCGTTTTCATCGATATCATCGTTCCATTTTCAGTTTCATCATGACCAACCTTCTCTTCTAAAATATCTTGTTCATCCCCAGATTCCAAATTCAATCTTACCCTAGCAACTGTTGTTGAGCGACGTGGTCGTAGCCCTTCACGCCGAGGTGTTGGTCTAGTCTCCACAATTTTTTTACGCTTGGGAGACAATAACTCATCTTGGCTTGTATTATTCCCCAACCGGTTCCGCATATGTCGGTGTGTGGGTCTCTGAGAAAGAATTCCATATGATAATATCAAAGATGATTTCACTGAAACTTATAATTAAAAAAGATTAACTAAGTGAGTGAAGAGTTGAACAAAACAAAATTTTGCTAGTCACCAAGAAAACTGCATAATAATGGTTCTACATCTTTACCATTAGGTCTTCGTCATCTGATCCAGAACTATCAGTGTAATCTTCAAGATTAGTGTTAATCCTCCTCTTTCTGGTGGAACGCCGAAGGTTGGTTGAAGCTGACTACAAACAAAGTTCGAAACAAGATAGATCACTGATACTAAACTGTCTGTAAGCATTGAAAAGATGATCTACATTTTCATCCAATCCCCTGTGGGACAGATGTGCCTACAATGTGTATACAGACACATCAATAAAATTTCGAGATTATTAGGTATGTAATACACAAAAACAATCAGTGAGAAACAATTGCTGCATACAAAAAAAAAAAGTAAACAGCCAGTGAAAAAATCATAGATGTTTTAGCGAGGAAATGAGCCTCCCATAGTCTTTTAAACAGCAGCTGGGGAGCATCATCCGATGCCCAAAGAAAAACCAAAAGCAAAACCTATAAGAAAAAAAATAACTCTTGAAGGGCTGTTCAAATTTAAGTTAGCCTTGGATAGGCTATTTAGAAATTAAAGATTTTTTTTTGAACAGAAAATCTTATTAACAGCATCAAGGAGATGAAACTGCGAACAGACCAGTTTAGAAATTAAAGATATGCCCGTGATGAAACAATAAGACTGCCATTTTTCCCTACTGGTAGGGTGTGCGTGGGTGTGTGGACACTATACACTACACACTATACACTACAGTCTACACACTAGTTACCTGTGATAAAGAACATTTGCACTTTCAGCATATGTAGTTCAAGCTATAATACTTGCCCAGTTCACCGAAATTCTAAAAAATACAGAAGGGATCCAGCGCAGCATGGCCGGAGAGGCAAGGTGGTGGTTTACTTAAATGGCACAGTAACCCAACTTACTCAAGGCCTCAAGTTCAGCTTCGCCTCCAAAGCTCAAACAACTGTTTTAAGTTGCTCGAGGTTCACTTAACATACTCTCTAGAATTTATTTTGTTTTTTCCTTTTGTGCTCTGTGTTTCATAGTTGGTTTGATTGTCAAGAGAATACAAGTAAAAAAATTTATTTTTTAAAAAAAGAAGTTAATGCAAATAAAGTTCCCCTTAAGTCATTTGCACCAAAAGATTTAATTTACAAAACATCTTAAAAACTATAGGTAATTGGTCTTAGTCTGATTGCAGTTCGGTCCATCTAATTCTTTGGACGGAAAAAATGTGTTGGTTGTGCGGTCAAAGAAGTGGTATTCAACTACAGATTACCAAAAATTAGCAAATAAACCCATGTTCAAGCATGATCACAATGGGGATTCTATGTAAACTTCGGTGGCAAAATCAGTAAACGAATAAAAAAAAATATCAACATGCCAAGGTTGTTATGTGCCACATTGATTTTTCTCTTAGTAAAGAGAGCAAGAACGTTCAAGAACAAGAATGGATTGACTTGGACAAAGAGGGTTAAATGGGTTGACCGCACTTCAATGATGATTAGATTTGACCAAAAAATTCAA
The DNA here is from genome assembly GCF_013401445.1 of Tripterygium wilfordii. NCBI lineage: Eukaryota > Viridiplantae > Streptophyta > Magnoliopsida > Celastrales > Celastraceae > Tripterygium > Tripterygium wilfordii. Next base: position 2,744,127 of record NC_052247.1, read on the forward strand.
CTATACAAACTTAAAAACCTTTAACATACTACTCCATGTCAGAAGCTCTGGTTTCATAATAGTATTATTCTTCCTTTCAAAGTAATAGTATTATTCTTTTATAAACATTAATCATCAAGGTAGTGATTTTAATCAGAGAACTAAAAGTCATACCGAGAACTGATTAATGGAGTTATGGCAACGGCCTTCTTGCCTAAGCGATCCAACAACCACAGGCGTAAACATAGAAACTTTTTTTTGAATGGAAAGAATAGTATTATTCTTTTATAAACATTAATCATCAAGGTAGTGATTTTTAATCAGAGAACTAAAAGTCATACCGAGAACTGATTAATGGAGTTATGGCAACGGCCTTCTTGCCTAAGCGATCCAACAACCACAGGCGTAAACATAGAAACTCTAAGCAGAAAGGCAAAAGTATGCCTAGTTTGGGGTTCACAAGGTACTTCAGCCAAAACGCAATTATACTACATTACTACAGAATGCAATTTGTACTTCATAGAATCATAGCCATTAAGTTAAGTAGTAAATTGCATTAAGGCAAGAATAACTAACTTTATTTGGATGCACCTAAGCATGAAGGCCACTGAAGGCCTATAAAACAGCCAATTCATCACAGATAACCAAGAAAAAGGGAGCATAGGTAGGAAAAATTTATGCATTCACAATAAGAGGAGATTGATTAAACTCAATTAATAGTAACCTAGAATAAAGAAAAGTTGGAAGGCTCAAAAGTGAAATCGTGTTTTAAATATCAGTTAAGGTGGGTCACCATTGTTCTAGAACAGTACCCAAACATATCTATCCAAACAAGCAAACTACCTCTGCCAATAGCATCAGATAACGGTTATGCAAGAATCCATAATTTATGCCATGTTTGCTATTGGATGCTTCATATTGGCATAGATGTGCACATTAACTGCATAGACAAATGCATCAGGATAACTACCAGAGCTCCTGTACTGAGAAACCTAAAAACTAGGGGGGGGGGGGGGGAGAGAAATTACAATATAAAAACCAGCAACATTTCGGATCCATGCACATTCAATTACAAGAGTAATAACAAATGTTATTAATCGCAAATAACCATTGGACAGCAATATTTGAAATAAAAATGTAAAGACTTACATTATTAGCATTGAGCTCCGCACTGGCCGATTCCCTGGACGCAATAACTGTGCAATCCGAGAAGCTGCTGTCCTTGTCTTAGTTTTGGTTTTCCTAGGACGAATAATTTTTGGAGAATAATAGTTATATAAGTATGTACGACCATACACTTTTGGCCTTCTCCTAAGCCGATCACTTGTGCGTATGGGCCCAGAACCAGGCTCATCCATTTGCCCAGTCCGTTTTGAATACATAGGCACACACTAGCTTCAACAATTATGCTCTCCCATTACCTTAACAACACCCTCAATGGTCAACTAATGCAAGTTTCCAACCTGAAAGCCAACACAACATGTATTAACATACACCTAAGTAATTGAACCTCATAATAAACCCCCCAAAAAGTTTCTGTCATCCTAAGGAATGAATCAATTAAAGTTTAACTTGACCATTCAATTCATTAAATGAATAAACAAGACATACTTATTCTCTCATACTCCAACTATGATTAGGAAAATGAATCCCAAGTCAGTCTTTCATACGTGCTTTACCTCTAATTTTAGTCGTCAATTTGTCACTGGTGTGTTCATTTGCAAAAAATAGTTTAAATTTTATGTAGTTTTATTTCATGGATTCCAATGAGCATAAGATCAAACAACCAACAAATACACTCGTCCATTTACCCAAGGCCCATGCTATCCATGCATGTTTATGTCTCGTCTCTCATGTCTCAACGGACCAATCACATGCATAAGATCAAACAACCAATAAATCCACTCGTTCATTTTCCAAGTCCCGTGCTATCCATACATGATTATACTCATTTTTCTTCTTTCAAAAGCAGTATGCATGACACTACCATCACTAAAGGGCCTCCCCAGGGCACAAATATGCAACTAGAGCCATGAAGCAGAGATGTTCTTCGAGTGCTCGCAAACTATGACAAATATCGCAACAGTCCCACACAAGGCTCCATATTCCATCAAAATAAAAGACTAAGTTTCAGACAAAGTGGAGAAGAATTTGCAGATTCGGAGGAAAAGACAATAGAAACAAAGAAAAAGAAGCGACGAGAGGAGTTTGAAGGAGTACCTGATCAGTCTCTGAAATCTTCCGCAATCATCTTCCAGTTACCACCACCGTTCCACGGATGTTCCTCTCTAGGGCACCGGCAGCGCACAGCAGAAGAAGTCGCCCAGCTTCGTGCTTGTTACTTTCTTGACCCAAACAATGTTTGTTCTCCGTATTCAGTTAAAATACATGGGCTTTTTTATATGTTTTATTTGTTATAAACCCGGCCCAAAGTTTTTTTTAATAGAAGGCCTAACAAGTCAATATAGGCCCAAGGAAAAAAACAAAAAGAGCCCACTGAAAATTAGGGCTCAGTTGCCTATATCAAAAATATTTTCATTTTAGAGTCCCAAAAAATTAGTTATCAATTAGTGATTTTTCAACCAATATTTCTAGGTGTTGAAACTTATAATTTTTAAAATTAGTGATATTTCAGCACAAAGTTGTTTTTTCGATCAATTCTCACTAACATATATAAGACAATAATCGACCAATCGATCGATTCGATTTGACACAGTTCTTTTGGACAACCCTAAGAAAAATGCATTTGTTTGTATAAATAATAAATATGTTTAACCCCATGTGTGAGTTTTAAATAATATGCAAATGCAAAAAATGTCTCGAGTGGCGAAGGGACTCGGTGCTTTAAATCTCACATTTTCTAGTGGAAGAAGTGAAGTGCATAATATAATAGGCTAAACTTCCAAACTAATAACAATTTTTTTTTTTGAACTAGTATGTGTTGATGTTGGATTTGGGAAGACAAAGTCGTGCGAGCCAGTATGGACTAGCTCAAAGCGGGCAAAATGTTACTAGTAGAGAAGGGCGCTGGGCTTGGGAAAACAAAGTCGTGCGAGACAGTGTGAACTAGTTCAATACGAACAAAATGTTACTAGTAGGGAACTACGGGCTCCAGTGAAAAGAATTTTAACGACAAGACAAGTACGGTATAATTCAGCTACATATGAAGTTATGGCCTAATTATACTCTTGTCGAGGCATATATGTTGTTATTTGCCTATGAATATAGGGAAGCACCACCTGGCTCATTGGTATTAAAAAAAAAATTTGTATATGAATATGAACAAGTAACCTTGCCGTCCATGAAGGCATCTGTAAAACCTGTAAAATAATCAGTATTACTAGACAAAGTCATGAGAATGACTGGTTATATATGTTAACATATATATATATATATATATATATAAGTTTTTCTCCCATGTGGACCAAGTTTGTGGACCAAATTTACAACCATTAGATCTGCTGAACGATTGCAGATGAAAGCCAAGTTTTAACCCGAAACCCATAACGGGTAACCCAACTTTAACGCGTCATCTTCCCAAATCAATCGAGAAATCGAAAAACCCATTCTTTCTTCTTCGATTGTTAGTCCCCCACATCGACACAGTCCGATCTCGTTAACGCAGCTGGATTTAGCGATGGCGATGACCAATGTGAGCTAGCGAGGTCTTGGAGCGATATTGTCGGGTAAGATGATTGTAGTTTGTCTGATTAGATTAGTTCGATTCTTGTTCCAAATGCTGGTGGAGTAGTTTGTTTAATTTCTTTTTTTTCGATTATTGTTTGTGAATTTTGGACATGACTTTCGTGTTTTCATTCACAAACAATAATCGGAAAAAAAGAAATTAAACAAACTACTCCACCAGCATTTGGAACAAGAATCAAACTAATCTAATCAGACAAACTACAATCATCTTACCCGACAATATCGCTCCAAGACCTCGCTATCTCACATTGGTCATCGCCATCGCTAAATCCAGCTGCGTTAACGAGATCGGACTGTGTCGATGTGGGGGACTAACAATCGAAGAAGAAGGAATGGGTTTTTCGAGCTCAAGTTGGTCATCGCCATCGCTAAATCCAGCTGCGTTAACGAGATCGGACTGTGTCGATGTGGGGGGCTAACAATCAAAGAAGAAGGAATGGGTTTTTCGAGCTCAAGTTGGTCTTCGCCATCGCTAAATCCAGCTGCGTTAACGAGATCGGACCGTGGCGATGTGGGGGACTAACAATCGAAGAAGAAGGAATGGGTTTTTCGATTTCTCGATTGATTTGGGAAGATGACGCGTTAAAGTTGGGTTACCCGTTATGGGTTTCGGGTTAAAACTTGGCTTTCATCTGCAACCGTTCAGCAGATCTAATGGCTGTAAATTTGGTCCACAAACTTGGTCCACATGGGAGAAAAACTGTATATATATATATATAAGGATTTCTCACATGAGGGTCTAATGTAAGGGTGTAAAATAAGGGTGACTTTTTAAAGGTGTGGATGAATGAGATAACAAGTGGGGTCCACTACTTTGGGTCTCACATGTTTCAAATCAATGGTGTAAACATACCCCCTTATGTGAGAGTTCCTAACCATCAACAACGCGTTTTTTTGGAGAGAACATCCTGTAGTCATGCTTCTGCGAGAGCATTTTTGGAAGAGAACATCTTGTAGTAACTCAGCAGGTAAGCATGCTTGTGCGAGAACACTATTGGGATGGGTGACCCCCTAGGAAGACAAAGCCGTGTGGGTCTGATGTATCGTTCGAGAACCGAACAACCCAAAATGGATAATATTGTTGATGTGTATGGACTGAAAAATTATAATAATATACAATGCCATTAGCGTCCATTGTCAATGCATAGATGTCGTTCTTTGTTTGCTTGAAAGATAAAACACAAATAATACAGCTGTTAAACCTGTAAAATATTAGAATCCATGACCAGGACTGGTTATATATGATGCCAATAGCTTACACTTGCAGCACAACTCACAAGCTTTAAACAAAATCTGCTGTGCAAGTATTTTCAAGCCATGGAACAAGCAACACCTGATACATCAGTTGCACTGATTGTTGGTGTAACAGGAATGACAGGTTTGAGCCTCGTTGAAGGGCTAAAGAACCCGACAGCCCTTGATCGCCCGTGGAAGGTTTACGGTGCTGCAAGGAGGCCTATGCCGGACAGGTTTCCCTCTTCTTTGCTTGATCGTTACTTAACCTTTGATGCCCTCGACTATGAAAATACGTTTAAGGAACTCTCTCCGATCGCCCATGAAATCACCCATGTATTCTGGGTAGCCTTCCAGCTCCAAGAAAGCGAGGAGGTTAACATCAATTTGAATTCAATGATGCTGACAAATGTACTTCAGGTGCTCAGATCAGCAGTACCTTCCCGGCTAAGGCACCTGACCCTGCAAACAGGTACTAAACATTATATGGGACCTATATTTGATCCTTCACTAGCAAACCAGTTAGTTCATCATGAATCACCTTTCCAAGAAGATGTTCCTAGATTGCCTTACCCCAACTTCTACTATGCATTGGAAGACCTAGTTGCTTCACAGTCATCGTTCACCTATTCTGTGCATCGCTCGTCGATAATCATGGGTGCATCCTCAAGAAGCATCCATAACGGACTGCTGACATTATCTGTGTATGCCATTATATGCCGGCACCAGGGGTTGCCGTTTCGATATCCTGGCAATCGGTACACCTGGGAGCACTTCTGCGATATGACTGATTCACAGGTACTAGCAGAGCAGCATGTATGGGCAGCTGTTAGCAGAAAGGCAAAGAATCAAGCCTTCAACTGCACTAATGGTGATTTTTTTACATGGAAAAGCTTATGGAAAGTGTTGTCTGAGATCTTTGATGTCCCATTTGTGGATTTCGATGAAACGGAAAAGTTTGACATTGCTGCAATGATCAAGGATAAAGGAAAAGTGTGGGATGAGATTGTGGGGAAGCATGGGCTGCAAAAGACTAAGATAGAAGAAGTCACTTGCTTTGATGCCCTCACTACAGTCCTGAACTTTGAGTTTCAGCATGTTTGTAGCATGAATAAGAGCCGCGAATTCGGGTTCTTTGGGTTTGCTAACACTCTAAAGAAAATACCAGTTTGGGTGGAAAGATTGAGGGAAATGAAAATGATACCCTAAACACAAAGTCAATACTTTATTTGTTGCTCAGTAATATGGAAGGAGATGCAAATGGAAATCCTTCTTTGTCTCTTTAATCTCTATTCAGTGATGAAAATAAAATGTATATCCAGAAGACAATCATACCTAAAAATCACATCAAGCAAATCATAGTTTGATTACTAACAGCTGCATCTGCCTAAGCTATAACTCCATGTAAAACAACATTTACCAACAATCAGCACAAAGCTCCATGATTGGAAAAAGAAAAACACAACAACAGCAGCTCCAGCCGAAAGCTGATAAATCGAACCACCACATGAATTCAAATCATGGATGAAAAGTACACCCTTGTCGCCATCAACAGTGGCAAAAGGCAAATTTCAACGAACAGAGCAGTATCAGAAGAAAAAGAAATGAACCACCACACTATGCTTTTAGTTTTTTTTTAATATATTTTTTGAGTGCAAAAGGTAATTTTAATCCAGATGAAACTGATACCAGTGACATAGCAAGACAATCAGAGACGTAGAAATATATTTAAAAAAAAAAAAAAAAAAAAAACTCACCCTGTTTGGCGAAGAGGGGTCTTTGCTTTCACTTTCAGCTTTCACTAAAAGGAAGTACTGCTATCACTTCTTGTTGCTGCTTAAAACTGCGAATCACAGACACAAAACCATGCATATAATCAGCAAAAAAAAATATCGAAAAGGTTATATAGCAAAAATCATGCAGAGTCTGTAGAAGTAGAAAAATAAATAAAGGATATTGCTAAAAGCATGAATACACAAACAGCAAAGGTTAATTAGACGAATGCAGATTATAAGTAATTTTAATTCGGGGAAAGTGCATTGACAAAAACTTTCTGTCTTCCATTCCTTAAAAATGCACCTGATAAGTGTAGATGGTACCAGGAAAAATGCACCTGATAAGTAGAGATTTAATGCTGATTGTGGTTTTGAAGCAAGAAGTCTACAATTTCCGCAAGTCTTAAAGATTGTTCTCTTATCATCTGATTTATAGTTGTCCACCCCTCTTAGCATTTTGCTCGTCCCATCTTTTTCGTTTGTTTATTCTTTTCAGGTGAGATAAATGGATGAGGGTGACCAGCAGTCTGTGGAGTGAGCACGAAAGCCTGGATACTTGTAGCTTTGGATTGTGGATAACAGGGGTTAAGCAGTCCTTTAGCCTCCGGATATTTTTTATTCCATTTTCGAACGATGTTGATTTATTTATTTATAGAAAATGCCCAACTTGAATTATCCAACTAGACTGATTGACAGTCAAAGCCCACACGAGGCAGTCAAACAGACACGTCAGACACCCAAAAAGAGAGACCAGGCCTTCAAGAAACAGATGCTGGGAATCCAGTTTGTTAAGGCTGATCCATGAATCCAGTTTGTTAAGGCTGATCCACTCATTCAAGTTTCAATTCACTACTCAAATTCAAAGTGAGGAAACCGTTGAATCATATAACTTTAAAAAGGACCCCAAAGGGTCAAAAGTAAAACATATCTTTCTCAATTCATACTTTCTATCACTATAAACTACTGAATTAAGTATCGGAGTGTCCCAAGCCAAAAGGAGGCCACCCAACACCGTCGTGTTTAGGGATGACAATTTGTCCCCAACCCGCCCCGCCCCGCCCGGATTTTCCCCGACCCGAGGCTTGTGCGGGGCGGGAACGGGGCAAAAAATCTCAACCCGCTGCAGGGCGGGGCGGGTATGCCTCCCGACCCGATCCCCCGCCCCGCTATAGATATTCATATATATATATATATATATATAGAAAAATATTTATTTGTCTAAACATATTTTAATTTGATATTATTATTAAAATCAAAGTAACACCTAAAACCTTAAGTCCCTAAATATAATATTATCATACTCTTAATTATATTGAATAAATATTAATAAAAGCTATTTAACTCTCTAGTCTCTATTCCTAAGTCAATTGAATTGATATTGATAAAAATATATGACCCTAAATCTTAAGTTAAATATGACCCTATACTCCTAAATCCTAATCTCCAAAACCCTAAAGGCCCTAAACCCTAAACCCCAAATCCCTAAAGACCCTAAACCCTAAACCCTTAAGGCCTTGGACCCTAAACCTAAGCACTAAACCCTAAAGCCATAACATGACTCTCTACTCATAAATATTGATAAAATCTTAAGACCCTAAGATTTTATAAAATAAAGTATAAAATTAAACAATTTAAAACTATAGATGTGTATAATATAAAATTTAAAATCAATACCCATTAAGTAAAAACTAAAATTATTTAATTGTGTTAAAAATATAATAGATGGTATGTAAAGATAATAATTTAATTAGTTGACAAATGTAATATGAAAGTAGTTTTGGCTTGTTGGTTAGTTCATTACTCTCCCACCTAGAAGTCTCAGGTAATCCTAGGATATGCAAATTTAATTTTGCAATTTTCAAAGTGTTGAATAGGGGCGGGGTAGGGCGGGCCAGGGCGCAGGGCACCACCTGGAGGTGCGGGGGCGAGGCGACCCCTGCCCCACCCCGTTGCCATCCCTAGTCGTGTTACACGGGTTAGGAATAAAAAAAGATATTGTGATTAAAGTACTAACTACTTTAATTAGCCTCCTACTAACTACCACTAATAATGTAATGTGAGCATCCACATGATTAATATTATTACATAAACAAAAAATTTTAAGTTTTTAACACACGGGTGGTATGTGTGAAGTGTTGTTTGCATATTGTTAGATGTATGTATATATGTTTATCAAAAAAAAAAGTATGTATAATTCAGCTACATAGGAAGATGGCTAATTATACCCTTGGCGAGGCATATACGTTCTTATTTAAAAATGTCCCATCAATATGAAGAAGTATCTTTGCCGTCCATTAAGTCATCTTCTAACCTGTAAAATAATCAGTATTGTTAGACAAAGTCATGAGAATGACTGCTTAATGCTTGTCTACTACGATGCCGGTAGCTTTCATTTGTTAATGGTTCTTCTTTGTCTGCTTGAAAGATAAAGACAAATGATACGGCTGTAAAATATCAGAATTCAGGATAAGGTCAGCTTACATATGATCCACTAGCTTACATTTGCAGCACAAGTCACAAGCTTTAAACAAAATCTATCTGTTGTGCAAGTATTTTCAAGCCATGGAACAAGCAAGACCTGATACATCAGTTGCACTAATTGTTGGTGTCACAGGACTGACAGGCTTGAGCCTCGTTGAAGCACTAAAGAACCCGACAGCCCTTCATCGCCCGTGGAAGGTTTACGGTGCTGCAAGGAGGCCTATGCCGGATGGGTTTCCCTCCTCTTTGCTTGATCGTTACATAACCTTCGATGTCCTCAACTATGAAAACACATCCAAGGAACTCTCTCCAATTGCGCATGAAGTCACCCATGTATTTTGGGTACCCTACCAGCTCCGAGAAAGCGAGGAGGTTAACATAAGTATGAATTTAATGATGCTCACAAATGTACTTCAAGTGCTCAAATCAGCGGTACCTTCACGGCTAAGGCACCTGACTCTGCAAACAGGTACTAAACATTATATGGGACCTATATTTGATCCTTCACTGGCAAACCAGTTAGTTCATCATGAATCACCTTTCCAAGAAGATGTTCCTAGATTGCCTTACCCCAACTTCTACTATGCCTTAGAAGACCTAGTCGCTTCAGAGTCATCGTTCACCTATTCTGTGCATCGTTCGTCGATAATCATGGGTGCATCCACAAGAAGCATCCATAACACACTGCTGACATTATCTGTGTACGCCACTATATGCCAGCACCAGGGGTTGCCGTTTCGATATTTTGGCAATCGGTACACCTGGGAGCACTTCTGCGATATGACTGATTCGCGGGTACTAGCAGAGCAGCATATATGGGCAGCTGTTACCGGAAAGGCGAAGAATCAAGCCTTCAACTGCACTAATGGTGATTTTTTTACATGGAAAAGCTTATGGAAGGTGTTTTGTGAGATCTTTGGTGTCCCATTTGTGGATTTTGATGGAACGGAAAAGTTTGACATTGCTGCAATGATCAAGGATAAAGGAAAAGTGTGGGATGAGATTGTGGAGAAGCACGGGCTGCAAAAGAATACGATGGAAGAAATCACTTGCTTTGATGCTCTCTCTACAGTCTTGAACTTTGAGTTTCAGCATGTTAGTAGCATGAACAAGAGTCGTGAATTCGGGTTCTTTGGGTTTGCTAACACTCTAAAGAATATACCAGTTTGGGTGGAAAGATTGAAGGAAATGAAAATCATACCGTAAACGCAAAGTCAATACTTTATTTGTTGCTCAGTAATATGGAAGCAGATGCAAATAAAATCCTTCTCTGTTTCTCTTCTTTTTCTCCCCTTATGTGTTATATTATTCAGTAATGAAAATAAAATGTATGAAATTCTCCCCCCTTATGTGTTAAATTCAGTAATGAAAATAAAATGTATGAAATTCTACAACATATGTTTGACAATCACCAAGTTTATTGATATATCCAAAAGAGTGAAAGACAATCCTACCTAGAAATCACATCAAGAAAATCATAGTTTGATATGGTACTAAAAGCTGCATCAGCCTAAGCTATAAGCCTATAATCCCATGTAAAACAACATTTACCAACAATGTGCATATGCTCCACGATTGAAAAAAAAAAAAAAAAAAAAAAAAAAAAACAGAAGCTGCAGCCATAAGCAGATAAATTGAACCACCACATGAACTCAAATCATGGAAGAAAGGTACACCCTTGTTGCCATCAACAGCTGCAAAAAGCAAATTTCAATGAACAGTAAATTTGAACCACCACACTACTATTTTAGTTTTTATATTTTTTTGGGTGCAAAAGGTAATTTTAATCCAGGGGCAAAAAGACAGTGCCGCTCAGAGAAAGAGTACAGGGAAGAACAAGGAAAACAACAGAGAAGCAAAAACAACTGAAAGGGAAAGTATGCTACAGCCTCCTTACTCTCTATCTCTCCCTTTCTTTTTGCACCCTTTTTTTTTTTTTTTTTTACTTTTCTTCACTTTTTTTCACTCTTTACTACATCAAACCACTCGCTCCTTAAACCTCACGAATCCCAACAGACGACCTGTCAAGGTGCAACCAAGACAAAGAATCACCATGAAATGCAAAAGAAGTTGAGTTTCCCCTTTTCTTTGTCACACGATGACTATTCTGAATATTCTGATTTTTTGTATTTCTTTTCTCCTCTCCCTTCGCACTCTTTCTTATTGCCCCACTGATCTCTTCTTCTTTTTCTTCTATATCTATAGTATTCTATTATACCCATTCTTTTGAAGTAACGTTGCTCCACCAGATTTCATTGATCAACATTTTGGAAAACTCCTAAACTTCCCAAAAAGACACCACAAACACTAGAGCCTGAAACGCCAACCCCAAAAGCATAATATAGCTCCCCTTTTTTATTCACTTCTATCATCATTCATTTTATTGTCCATCCTCACTCTCATTTTTTTTTTCACTCAACCAATCAAACCTTAGAGAAAAAAACAAAAATAGCATTCCAATATAAGTACTCTCTTGAAATTTTATTGTCTTCCAAAGTTTAGTGATCTGAAGACTTGTTAGGGGAGACGAGGAAAATAAATTAATTAAGACTATTCTGGATTAAAGGAAAGGAGACAGAGGAAGAGTACCAAGAAGACGGAAGGAAGAAGGGACAGAAGAAAATAGAGATAAAGAGGGAATATGCATCTTCTACACCAACATCAATAGTCAGTTAGTCACCCACCTTCACAGATTCCCCTTAAGACAGGGTAGAAGAGAGGTCAAGAAAAGCAAAGCCAGTCATGAAATCACCTCCACCTCCCTTCTTCAAATACTTAATCCTGACCATATAATACGAGAACTCCAAACTTCAATCACTTTTCTAGTATTATGTAGAGATTAGAGAATAACACCATCCCATGCAGTAATTTGACAGCTAACCATACAAAAAACAACTCCAACCATCGAGTTGTCAAGCCTCCAAAACTGCCATAACCATGATAACTTGGATATTCACATGTTCCAAACTATCCTCAGAAGATTCACTTCTCTTAGATCAAAACTATTAGCATACCGAAATTATGTGTAGGGGTGTAATTGCAACCTAAAGTACACAAGTTCAACTCCTGAAAACTGTCACTCCACTTATTACATGGGAATAAAGTTTGCATACATCCTGCATCTCCTGACCCTGCCCAGTGCAAGAGCAAGTGGTGATCTTATTGATGGAGGCTCTTGGTCCTTGTGTTTCTCTAGGGAGGCTCAAGATTGGGAGATTGACCTTTTTATTTCTTTCCGGAAGACTCTATATGATTGTTTGCCAAGCTTTCTCACTGGGGAAGATAAGATGTGTTGGTCTCTCTCACCCGATTTAGCTTTATCGGTTAAATCCTACTACACTCACCTTATTTATTCTAATCATATTGTGAAGCCTCCTAGTTTGCGTTGGAGTTGTGTTTGGCATAGCCCTTGTCCCCCTAAGGTATCTTTCTTCTTTTGGGAGGCTTTATGGGGTAGAATTCTCACCATTGACAACTTACAGAAAAGAGGCCCTAACAGATGTGTCCTTTGTAAGCAAGAGGAAGAAACAATCTCTCATCTCTTGTTGCATTGTCCTTGGGTTTCTAAAGTTTGGAGCATGGTGTGGAGTCTTATGGGAGTCAATTGGGTCCCCTGTAGTAATTTGAGCTTGGAAATGGAAGCTTGGCAGCTCCTCACCTCTTGTAAATCCAAAGCCAAGTATCTGCTTATGGTTTTTCAGGGCACCTGTTGGTTAATCTGGAAGGAGCGGAACTCTAGAATTTTCCTCAAGAAGGAGTGTTCGATGGGGATTTTTTTGGATAATTGACTTTCAAAGCTTAAGCACTGGTCGATTAGGACTTGTTCTAATATTTTCGATTATATCAAAATTGTGTAATCAAGTTCGCTCTTGGGTTGCACCCCCTTGGTGCCATTAAGAAAAAAAAAATCTTTCCAAAAAAAAATACAATATTTTGTTTTATAGTGATTTTTGCTTTCTGAAAGTAATTAAATCCTTGTTTATCCTTCTAGGCTTTTACACCTAAACTCTGTGATATAGGACCAGCTAAGTAAATCACTTTAAGCCTTGTATCAACATTGCAAGAACATCAAGCACATAAGCAAAAGCTTCAAAATTTAGTAACATGCAATCCCAGAAATTGCATAGGCTCATGGCAAGCCAAGGCAAAAATATTTCCAGTAAGGTTCACAATTATATTTGATCTCTATAGCAAGTAAATCAATCACACCGGTAAGCAAAAGTATTCTGAATCTTCAGTAAATATGGTTTTCACTAATAAGTATGATCTTTTATCACAAATTTAGTACACAAAGTGTCGTATCAAGAGAAAAGCATAGTTTATCATCAATGGAGTATATTAGCTGGGAGTCTAAAATAAAATTCGTACAAATAATTTAAATAGAGTAGAAAAATATAGAGGTAATCGATGAATTTCCAGATTCTTAAACGCACCCTTTTGTCTTCAAACCTTGACAGTCACGGGCCCAATCTCTCCTAGCCTCTCGGCTCCATGAATCTCCACTCCGGCGCGCCTAACCGAATCAAAGAACGGCAACGCCTTCTTCCTGTAGTGTACAGGCCTCAGAATCTCCTCATCGGCGTCGATGTGGACGCCGGGAATGCCAATCTCTCTCAAGCGAAAGGCAAGCTTCTCCCCAACCCGGGTGGCCGTCCTGGCATCCCATAAGAAGCGGAGCCGTGGAAACCGTTCCTGCTTGGCGCGAAACTCAGGAAGGAATTCGGGCTCGGTGGAGGAAGCCATAGCGACGATGGTGGAAGTTGCCGGGTCTGTGACTTGGGCCGTGACCTTTCGGCATGAGAGCACTAGTCGGAGCATATGAAGGTGGTGGTTAGTTGGCATTTTACAGACTGAGAGATTGGTGACGACAGGCCCACGCCCATTTTGTCCCATCTTTGTCCTATTTACCCGTTGGATCAAATACTTTAATCTCAACCATTGAGGCATCGACTTGAATTAACCTTAAGAAGGGGGTGGCAAAAGCAGCAAAATTACCTCTGTCCGGATGACTCAATTTGTTTGATTCAAATTAAATCAAATTTGAACAACAATAATATATCGAAATTCAGGTATAAACACATAAATTTTATCAAATTTAAAATTGGGTAAAGAGTCCAAACACAAAAGGCTTGTCTCGTTTAATCGCGGATTCAAATTTCGCATATATAACTAATGTATCTTCATCAAGAGATATGATTGATAATATATAGTAATTGTACGGGACAAACTAATTTTGAGATTATTTGATGTTATTGATTTATTATAAATTTTTTTCTTCTCAACTTGAATGTTCCGCCTGTTTGGTACAGTGGAAGTCAAAGTGGATTCGCTGAGGCGCTGACGGAACCACTTTCGACTTTCGTTGCACCAAGCGAGGTGCAGCGGACAACAGATCTGCTGTCATCCCAGAAACTCCAGATAGGAGCTTTGGTTTTATTTTTTTTCATATTTTTTTATGGATCCCACAATAATTATTACAATTTGTTACTTTTTAATAAAGGTTGGGCCCACATGCCTGTTAACATTACTGAAAAACACAATTTATACTCTACTATTTTTTACTTAACATCTGTTTGGCTTAACATTTGAACATTTCTTTGTTAATTTTATTTAAAAAAATATTTACATTATTATTTTACTTAACCATTTTTTATTAACAATTTGTATTAATATTTACAACATTATATTTTATTATTTTATTTCTTTTACTAATTAACATTTTCAGTTTTGATATAAAAACACTTTATAATTAATTTTAATAATAAATTATATGTATTAGCTTAAATTTATTAATAAAATGATTAAAAAATTATTATTAAATTTAAGATAATACTTTTACTCAACAATTTTTTTGCTAGTGTCAGTTTTTAGTTCACCAAACACCTCACAGCATATTTAAGAGCTTTAAGCTCAACCTTTTTTCCACAGCTTTTCCGCTAGCATTGAAAATCAATCAAACCGCTCTACCAAAAAGACTTCTTGTATCATTATTAAGTGTTAACTTGTGTTTGTATTTGTCACTATAACTATAACTATATCCATATTTATTTTGAATTTTACTTTATGTAAGGTTTTATAATTATTCCAATTAACGAACAACCTCCAGCTTAGCTCATAATACATTCCCACACCTAAATATTAGGTCTAGGGTTCGATCCCCCTCCCCATTCAATGTACCAAAAAAAAAATCCAATTAATTAAAATTTTATTTAAGAAAAAAAGTATGTCCATTCATCCAATATTATATCGCAAAAAATAAATGAAATTAAAATAAATAAATCCAAATTTGATCAATTACGTAAATATTTCATAAAACTCTTTGGACGGGGTTAGATGTACCCATCATTTTCCCATTTACACCCCATTACTAAAAAAATCCATTAAAAATTCATATGTTTCTGAGTACACCCATTGTCATTTTTTTTTTTTTTTAAAAAGATAGGTCAAATAACAGTGCGTGTTGATGAAGATGACGCAGAGGCCATGAATGAGATGGAGAAGCTGAAGAGGTTTGTCATGATTGCCATATGGTGTATTCAAGAAGACTCTTCTCTAAGGCCAACCATGAGAAGGGTATTACATATGCTTAAAGGAGTTGTGGAAGTACCTGAACCATCATGTCCCAACTCTTTCATTATCTGAAAATGCAACTTTTTAGATAAAAAAAAAATGCCATTCCTTCTCTGTCATTGGTATATGTATTGTTTACCTTATTGTTTTGGTCTTCAAGAGAAATGCCATTCCTCTATAGCACAAACACAAATGCAGAGGGAACAAGAACAACCGCGGAAATATTCCATCTCCGTGGAATCAATGTGGTAATGGGATAGACGAAACATAGGGCATGTTTGAGAGTGCTGTCAACTGTTGTGAGATAATGTGCGATGCTGTGAGGTGAGTTATAACGGAAAAAGCTGTTTCGCGCATCACTTTAAAAAATGAGGCGTACGTGTACGGTCTACCACCCATCAACTCTATGATAGTCTAATCCGGATCTTACCCGTAACCGATCTTTTTACCGCCCGTACTTAAGATCCGGAATTTTATAGATTATATTCTTTCCAAAATTCTGATTTTCACGAAATTCATGAGAGCTGTCCTCTCTCGTCTCCTTCCCCTCTCTCAGATCGGAACGTCCTCGGAGATCACAGCAATCGTAGAGTCCCACAAATTTTTGAATATACATGAATGTGCTCGTCTCCGGCACAGCCATTAACTAAGGCGACGAGTTGATGTGCTTAGAGAATTTTAGATTGTGCTCCTTGTTAATGTCCAAATCTTCGATGAGGTGGTCTTGGATATTCTTTCAATTCGTTTTCCTCCATTGTTTTACCACAATTTCAGCAATCAGGTACTGCAATCTTCTGTTAATTTTGATATCTGTGAACTATATATATAGATCGCCACCATTTTTGCCTTTATAGCAATACTTCACCCTATTTGTGGTAGAAATTCTAACTAGAAAGGGTAAAGTCGTGATTGCGATATTATATATGCAAAAGGGTTGGGAACGCTATGAATCATTTTCGATTGGTTCAGAAGTTGCCTTGGTTTGTTAAGGAGCTGTGGTACTGTCCGGGTGTGGAGAGAGCAGAGGAATAAGAAGATGCCTGGAATAGTGTCTGCTTCCTTTTTGTTGATTTTTGGTTAGAGAAATAGCAGAAGATTTCAGGGTTCCTTCGCTACTCTTGAGCGTCACTGAACACTAGACAATGATAATTGTTGAGCCTGACTATATTTGTTTCTTTATGACTCTTATGCATCAGTCTCATTCGAATTTCTGATGTTCCATTCCGTAAACTTGTATTCTTTGCTTCTTGGAATGTATAGTTTTTTTTTTTTCTCTTTTCAATATCTTTCTTCTTTTGGATGTTTCTTTTGTATGCTCACTCTGTAATTTTGTTGTGCCTTTTGTTTACAAGAAACTCATATTCTGTCAGGACTTTAAGTTCTTTATTCATGTTGATAGATTCTATTTGCATAGAAGATACTTGCTTGGAAGTTATTGCGTTATGGATTCTCTTTCGGCCCTATTAAACTCATTCTATCAAAAGTTCAGTTGAATTAAGGGCTTTCTTTAATTATCATTTGTAATTTACATTGCAGGAAGGATATTGGATTGCAAGATAAGCGAATTTGTAGAACTACAATTCAAGGAAGATATTTGCTATCTGACGATAATGGTGAGTGCTCTATTTTGTGAGGTTTTCATTCGCTTACTGTAATTGACGTTTATTATCTTTTTAATGGTCAAAAGGTTATAATCTTCAGGTCTCTTGCTAATATTAGAGCCTCCAATAGAATTCCATGATCATCGTAATCACTTTGGTCGTTATTCCAAATAGCAGTTTGAGGCTTGCTACATGAATGGAATAAGTTAACAAATCCCCTACACAAGGGACCATAGTGGAGCTTGCCTCAGGAAAGGGTCAAATACACAAATCCTTACCCTACGTAGCAGAGATGATTTTTTACGAATGGAATCCGTGACCTGTGGCGGTGAAGCGACAGTAGCACTTGGCCAAGGTTTCACCCTCAACTAGATACATGAATCCTTAGGAGAAACCAGTTTAAATCTACTACGTGGATTCTCTTTCGCCATTTATTGCTATCTAGAGCTATAATCTTCATTAATCTATAGAGCTCATATTCTTTGTTGTAACATCCATCCATCTTCTTCCTTTTCTCCTCCTTTCATTATCTCCTAGTTCCGTCCTTTCTTTGTAGTTTTATGTTCATCTCCATAAATGTTTCGAGTATGGGTCTCTATCTTACTTCACGAGTGCGATAATAATGTGGTATAATTGTCATAAAGATGTGTCCAAATCCTTGTTGCCGGAGTAATTTCACATAACTTTTTGCTCCTTAATTTTGTGGTCATCTACTTTTGATGACTTATGGCTTTTATCAGCACATCTAATACCATTGCTATTGGTTTTCATTTTAGATACACTACATTTTAAGTCTGAATTGCTCAGTGTAAAAGCCCACTTTGTTGCTTTGATTATTTTTACCTGCTTAGTTTCATGGTTTCCATGTGTACCATAGGCCATGTATGTGATGCTTTATCAGTGGATCCCTCATCCCGCTGCTGTCCTCAAAGGGGAGAGAAATTCTCTTGTCAGTGAGTTTGCAGAGCTGGTTTTGAGTTTTGTTTTACCTGAAGTGCAAGTACTAGGCAAACTTATGAGACTTTTGTTCTTGTCCACAGTGGTTGCAATCTTATCTCACGGTGTTGCAATTCTTATGAGTTTTGTGTTACGTGCTGCCTGAATCCTGCACGGGTATTTTTCTCGTTTGCTCATTCAGTTTCCTTTTTACCCCTTAAATTCATGTAATCTGCAAAATGACACTTATAGCTTGTATCTACTCTGCAGACAAGAAGGGAACAAATATTGAAGGTGAAGATAGCTAAACCGGCCACTGCAGGTAAATTATACCATGTCATGGATAAAAATATATTTCTATCGGAAGTCTTTGGTTAATGCAGTTGCTCGTCCAATAATTAAGCAGTTATATCTTGTAGTCTTTTTCAGGACATATTCCAGTGAAATGCCATTTATGAAATGCTTTTATATAATTGAAATGGATTAATTAGGACTTCTAAGCATGATAAATATTTATATTGGTTTCTGGCAGCAACTTATGCTGGTGTATTTGATTTCTGTACTGCAAGGTGCCGTCATAATTCTGAAAGTCTGGTTAGTACTACTCTTTGTTCTGTTGTTTCTCTTGAAGTTATGATTTTAAACGACATAAGCTGCTGTTGAGGTGGTGATTTTGGCATGTATCTGCTGTTATCATGAGATCTGAAATGAGCTGATTTTATATATCCTAGGAGTGGTCCCACCACATCTCATACTGTACAATTATGGAATATTGGTCATCTTTGTTTTTCCTAGTTGCAAGAATTTGCAAAGAGAACTGAGTGGGTATTACTAATTTTATTGGAAAATCCTTTTGACTTAAACATGTAGTGAACTTTGGCATCATTATGAGATCATGCATAAGTAGTGCTAGTTCAAATGTGGAAAAAGATTCTTCAGAAAGGAAAACGAACAATCGAAAGTTTTTATTTATTATTTATATTTGAATTGTTTTCTAGTCATTAATCATTTTATTTTGAGTCACTAAGCCTCATTTGTTTACCATTGTCCTAGGGGACCATCATTTCTCCTTTTCTATCATTTTTTTCACTTCATTAAACATTGTCGTAGGTGCGTGACTTTGTATCTATGCTATCCCGCTTAAATTACTAAATAAACATTTGTTGTCTTTTTGAAGTCATGATTCTAGATGTGTACTGTTTCATATTTCTCAGGTCCATGAGAATGCTTATCTTAGCGATTTCCACCATTGCTTTTCTCAGCCTTCAAATTCTTCAGGTTGGTTTAAAATTTTACTTTTGTAATGATAAAATAGCAGTTGTCTCTAACCCTATTTCATCTGTTTCAACTTTTTACTGCAACAGGGGCAGCTATCATGAACATTGACGCAAGACTAGCTGGTATCAATGTAATTGTTGGAAAGTGAGTGCAGTTTTCCCTGTTTCGGTTAGTACATGCAATATTTAACTGGATCTTATTAACTAAATTTCTTATCAAATGATAAACAGGCAAGGCGAATCGTGTGATTCAGTTTGCAAGTCAAATGGACAATCATGTGTCCTAAACAAGCTTTTGGTACTTAATCAGTGTGATATGTAAGTACATCAATTTTTAGAATGCCTATATATTTTGCAATTTTTGTAGCTGAAGTCAAGTTGAATATGTAAAGGATATGCCTGGTTTATTTCTTCAATTTTTCTTACCGCATTAGAATGCCTTCATCTCATATTTTGTAAGTTTTGAATATCAAGTTGAATGTAAAGGATATGCTTGATGCGTGGTTACTTCAATTTTCTTACCACATTAGAATGCCTGTATTTTGTATTTTTGTTGCTAAGATCAAGTTGAACATAAACGATACACATGATCCATTAGTTATTACTTGATCTTTTGGGTGCGCGTGGTTGGGACATTTCTATGGATTTGATTTGCATATCTGAATTAGTTCATTTTATTGATTTCTGTTTTCCAATAAAATTGCAATTTCCAGAACAAACGAAGATATAAAAAACAATTTCATTTGACCTTTTTGGTTGTTGTAGGATGCAGAAATTTTTGGGTTGCAAAAGCGCATGTTTAGCAAGCGTTGGAGTGGACCAGCCTGCTGAAGTTGTTGATGATGCTCCGAAACATTTGGTATGTGCACCCAACTCCCAAGGCACGCCCAAGTGTAATCTACTGATGGTTCGGCTATATCAAATTGATGCAAAGTTGCTACTGTTTTTCTTTTAATAGAATTGGGATGTTAGTCAGGAAATTTCTGAATTTATTCAAGGTATTATCCAGAGTTTGGGTGTTTGGTGTTTGTATTTGGGAGTGTAGTAGCTTTATCCTATTCTGGAAAAAAGTTTTCCAGTTCCTTTCATTGGAAGATGAGAAAATGCAACCATGTCCATTTAATCTTTCTTAGTGATTCTTAATTACTTCAAGATCTCAAGCAAGCACGTTTTATGGTCTGTTTCTCTTTAATAAATTAAATTGTTGATAAAAAGGATGAAACCCCTTTTGTTGAGATTAGTTTTTCTTTGGAAGAATTCTTATTATATATCACCTTTGCACTTTTCAGAATCCAGGAGCATGCTTATATACTCAGACCCATTCAGTGCTTTCTTGTGATGGTTCGCATCGTCATACCAAGAGACTCTGTCCCTGTGCATAGGGGTCTATTTGGTAAGCTGTAGTTCCCAGAAGAAACTTATGGTTTAGGCTTTTATTTTACTTGTCACTTCAAATTTGACTTCATTTACCTTTATCTTTCATTACCTTTTCTTCTCTTTTGGACCTTGTTGTGCATTACTTGTAATTTGTAACTTTCATCAATGCCAAGGAAAAACAAAGAAGTGCATCATATGTTCTCTTCCAAACTAAACATTGTAGCATGCATGGAGATTTTAACGTCTCTTTGTGGCTTGAGTGTGCTTATTGGACGTCACTGATATTTCGGCTACTGAACTGCTCTGGTGAAGCTGCTATTACTTCAATGTAGCTTACCATGGATGCATTAGGGTCCAATGAAGTTTTGAATTACGTGCTATTTGGCCTTCAGATGGAAAACAAACCTTCTACCAGAAGTTATTCATTCACACTCAATTCTTTTTATTCCCTGATTTATTTTGCAGGAAAATGCCATGAGGATTTCCGCACTAGGTGACCCAGTAAATTTTGGGAGCTTGACTTCATTGTCGCGTGGCCCTTAAGGCAGGAGGACTAGAACCCATGCGGCTTTCAAGGCAAGGGACCTTGCCATCTAAGGCTAGGACTTTTTCCCTTGATTTGTTAACACCTTACAAGGAAAAAGAGTTCTGTAGACAAGTTTTTGGTTTGTAAACTTTCCTTTTAAGATCATGTATCTGCATATACAATAGCAATAATTGTTCGTCTCCATAGTCCATATTTTCCACCATTGAGTTGAGGCACTGTAAAATCAGGGAAAAGTGCCTAGTTTAGTTCCACTTTTGCCTTCCCGTAATGCTAATTGGAAACCATGGGGACAAAAAAAGGAAAAGAAGAGGAGATTTAAAATTCAAATTGAATTGTAACTCTCGAAATCAATGCCCCCTCCCCCTTTCTCTATTAATTTGTTTTATAAAAGGATAATTACAATAATGGTTTTAGTTTCCTTTAAACAAATTGAGGAATTTTATTTACACACCATTCAAATATTAAGTTTATACCAATTAATCCAATCTTATTAGTTTACACCAAGATTTTATAATTTTATACCAAAAAATGAATAAACCAAAATGACTTTTAATTATAAAATATTAGATTGAAAATTGTAAAGTTTATACACATAAACAAAACCCACAACCCTTAGTGCCTTACCGTTTCAAAAAAGGGCATTTCAACCCTTGTAAAATAGGCATTTCAACCCATTACTAACTATACTAGTTTGGCGTTTCAACCCACTACTAACTACTATCGAGTGAAAACAAGTCCTTTTTTTGTTTGAAAATTTCCTTAAAACTGTATATCTAATTTTCGGTATGTGTTTGTGATAATTTATCTAACAAAGTCGGTCAAATCTTTGTTACATAGCATTTGTGGGTGTCTGTAGTTGTTATCCACGTGCTATTTGTGTGATAATTTGCTCAAATTTTTGATAGTATGCAAATAAAATATCTCAAACTAATTTTCAATTTTGCATTACAATTAATAATAATAATATTTTTTATTTTTTTCAGTTTCTCTCGTTATATATATTACTTTTCTCTTTATTAAGACTTGTTTTTTTCCTCATAAAATTTGAATTAAATCAGCCAAATTCTATAATTTTTTGCTTTTTCTTAATTTTCTCATTATTCGTTATCATCCACAACAATCTTTTTGGAACAATATATTTAATCTGGATTTATGCGATGCTATCTGTTTGGTATATTTGTTTCATATTCTTATATTTTTATTTTTCGAAAAACAGAAAATAATGTCAAAAAAAGAGGAAAATAAAATTACTTGAAAATAGAAAAAAAAAAAAACATTCCAAACCAAACGGAGGCTACTGTTGCTTGTAGGGTTTATGGATTATCCCTCTTTTATGTTTAATACAATTTATGAACAGTAACGATTGACTTCTCTGTTTTTATGGCTTGCCATTAAAGGCGGCGAAAAAGTGATTTGAGTGATTTTGGGGATTAATTGAATTGAGGTTTTACGGGTTTTGAAGACCCGACGTGCGCATTACGTTTTCATCCAGCGAGATCTTGAATTGTGGTTTAGGGGCACGCAGACACAGAAAAAGGGGGTGTAGGGTTTGTGGGTATGTGGAAAAATGGGGCATAGTTCAAGGAAGAAGAAGAAGGGAGGGGGGAGTGGGAGTGGGAGTGGGAGTGGGAGGAGAAGCAAGGGAAAGGATCACGCTTTTCATGCCGATGAAGATAACGAGCTTCTTGCTGACGAGATCACTGCCTTGTAAGTGATTTATTGTTTTCACACTTCAAATTGGAAGCTTGAACTCTTTTGTCTGGAATTGAGTTTGATTTTCAATCTGGGTTCATTTTCAGTCCATGGCTTACATGTAGGATTGAATTAATTGACCATGATTGTACAGCTTAAGAATGAAAGATTTTAATGCCAGGTTCATAACAACTAAAGTATTGGTGTAGGTGATGTGGGTAAGACTATAGCATTTTAAAGGCATCGATTGTTTGATCTCATCAACTGGGAGAGGCAGTTCTTATGCTATTTCATCAGTTTACTTGATATCTGGTTAGAAGTATATTCCAACCTTGAATTTGTAATGAAATGAGTTTAATGCGTTAAGCTGAGTGTCCCCTCTCAGCCTATAATAATGATAACAACAATAAAACAAAAATGACTTATCAAACAAGAAAGAAAAAAAAAAAGTTATGTGGAGTGGCTGACTAACATCTTATTGTATTGATTTAGAGTGACAATTTGAGTTAGGGCATAAACTTTTATACTCATTCTTGCATTTCTTACAGCATTTAGGTGCATTTGGGGTGTCCCAAAACGTGGTATTATTTCTTCTTTCTGCATATGACCTGTATTATCTAGAAATTTGATGCCCTTATTGAAGCATCGGACATGTGCTTCTAGTTTTCGTAATGTCCTATTTATCTCATGTTTCCTTAAAGTTTTTATTTATTCACGAGGACTTAAAAGTAAAAACACTTGATCTTTTGCATCTATGGTCATATTTGTTGCTTTAAATTCCCTGTAAAATTGCATTATTAGAACAGTTTAGATCTTGGACCTAGCTCCTCTACAATGTAGGGATAAGGCGGTGCATTTGCCTCTCATAGAAGTTGCCACTAGTGTACAGGCCTGTGCAGCATATGATTTTTCATTTTTTGGATGCCTTTGCACAATTTTAGGTCTGCAATATTTCAAGATGACTGCACAGTTGTAATGGGATTGGCTCCTCAAGTTATTATTAAGCTCAGGTTCTTATAACTTTTGTATTGCCTGATATTCCATAATAAGCTTCTTTTTCTGTGAAGTTTTCAATATTGGTAATTTGAACAGGCCACACTCGAAGGATATGGGCTACGAGGATCTTGATGTTTCTGCTATTCTTTCAGTGAGGTTAGTGTTGTTGCACCTATTGTGACTTCCATATTCTGTCTACGCATACCTCGTCATTGCATTCTATTTCTATTTTATTTCTTTTCTCAGGTGCTTGCCAGGGTATCCTTACAAGTGCCCAAAGTTGCTGGTTACTCCAGAGAAAGGTGTGACAAAAAGTGATGTTGATAAACTGCTATCCCTTCTTCACGAGCAGGTGTTGTTGTCGTTAACTAAATTCGTTTGGTGATGCATGAAATTGATCCTTTTGACTTCCATGGTACCTGCACCCATATACATGCAATGCAAATAAATAAGGACGTTCATTTTCTTAACACTTTTTTGGGTTAACCGTCAAGCTGTAAAATCCCTGCGTTTCACTTGGATAACTTTTCGTTCATTGTCTCAATTTGAACAATAATTATATATTATTATTAAGAAATGCAGCAAGAGAGTACCACCCTTCATGAGAGAGAAATTACAAAGAATAGGATATATTAACACTAAACCAAAAATAAAGAGTATTCAACCAACGATTCTTGACCACCCTTATTGGGATTTCTTTCACTTCAGAGATCGTCTTTTTCCTCTTCCTCAAATGAATCAAAGACAGATCATGGGACTATATCTTCAATGCCTTTCTGGCCTTTTGTTGTGCTTCACTATTGGAAGTCCAAGAATAAAGCTCCATTTGTAATGACTAATGACCCAAATATTACCCACATTTATTCTTAAATCATCTTCTCAACTTTCTTACCCATTTACGATGAAGTCGTTGTTAATTGATTCTTCCATTCTTTGCATAGTTAATATTTACAGGTCAAGGCGATTCCTCTATACCAAAGATTGTTGATAATCAAAATCTTTCACCATTTAGCTGCTTTGAGTAAAAGGGCCACATTTCCCATTGTTACCGAGCAATGGATTTAGCACATATACTTTGCATATGTGTGTATGCATAAATTGACACATGCACACTTAGTTTATTTTCGATGAATTGTCTCTTATTTGGTGATGGTAAGATGGTTTCATGCTATTGGTACTGCTTCTTCTTCAAACATCTTATTCTGTGATATGATAGTTCTTTTATATCTTTTTAGGCAAATTCTAATTCTCGAGAAGGTCGGGTAATGATCTTCAATTTGGTAGAGGCTGCCCAAGAATTCCTCTCTGAAGTTGTTCGACTGGGTCAGTCAAATGATACTGTAAGCCCTTCCCTCAATCTGAACTACGGCGTTGGATTATTTTTCATTGTATTTGTACCAGACATTATTCTTTTTACATTGTTTGGTTGCTTGGCAATTTATTTCATTTTTGTTGAATAGGGTTTGTAGTTAGGTGCTGATTTCATATAATTATGACACCATTTTCGTCATTACATTTAACATCTTAAAGGTTTCATAGTTTCTTTTTATTGTGAAAAAATATAGGGATTGTCAAATTTTCTTTATGTGCTTTTTATGACACCTTTCGTTTTCAAGTTCTCAATGCTAAAGAGATACGTTGCAATTTTCTTGGATAAAATTTATTTTACTGTCGGGGGACCTTTTTGATAGAAAATTGAGGGAAGGCTTAAAAGGGTAATTATTTGCAGTTTAATTTTGCTTGGTTTGATTGCACCAGAGTCAACAGATTTCTTTTCTTCATTTGATAGTGAACTAGGACATAATGTAAGGCATTTCCTGTCTTGTGCTTAAAGTCCTTGTTAGTGCATTCTGCCATGATGCATTTACTAAACGATTGGGTCTTCAAAAACTTGTAAGCACTAAGCAGTAGTTCCCTTTTCACAGGCATGGAGTACTTTATTTGCTTGCTTTGTGCAATGTGCATCTATGGCGTAATTAACTTGCAAGGGAATATTTCGAGGGATTATAATTTCACATACATTTTTCCATAACTTCATGCTATTTTATCTTCTTGCTGATGCTTCCATTTAGGTTATGATCATTTCTATCTTTGGAATTTGGCTCAAATATCTAACAGTTGAGTAGGCTTGACAACAAATAATCCGGTTATTCTTCTTAGGTTAAACCGGAAAAACAATTCGGTGATTCTTTTGTGAATCTGTAATTTGCCTACTATTCCCCTCCCTCTCTCCAACTCCCCCCATCCCCACAAAATAACTCATAAAACATGAGAATAAATTAGTAGTCTGTGGTCGGGTGCTTGAGTGTGTGAACGCTCTATCTATAGCTGTAAGCATTTTTTTGGTGTTCATTTGTCTTTTTGGGTATAGATATTACACAGAATATAAATATATTAACCTTTTCGTGCATGCGGACACAAGCAATGTTCTTTTTTTTTTTTTTTTTTTTTTTTTTCGGTTTCTTTCCTCTGTTGTCACTTTCGCTTGGCTTGTCTTCACATTTGGCAGGTTCCAAGCTCCATTGCAAAGTGCGGTGACCAATTTGTTCAAGATGACATTACAATTTCAAGTAACAAGAGTGGCTATGCTAGGGGTCCTTTTGTTTTTGGTTTTCTAGACCTCTTCAGTGGCTCAGGAGAGTCATGGCATTGGAGTATTAAAATGGATGAAAATAAGGTGGCTGCTTCTACTGTACAATCTCAGGTCCTAAATGATTCAAAAGTTGGTTATGATGATTCTCATGCAAACAAGCTTGATAAGAATGCACAGCCATTGAAAGTGCAAGATACAAAGCAGGGTCCGGTGCAACCTCCTATTTCAAAACTAGATACACTTGAAGAAGATAATGAAGAGGACGATACAAGCATTTCATCTTCTAATTCATGTAGATCTCTGATCGAGGAACCTGTATGGAATTCTGCAAAAGAAGAGAAAGAGGTAATTAATTCAAATTGCATTATTATGATATTGCATGCCATAGGCTGCTCAAAGCATGAAAATTATTTTATCTTGTACAAACAGTTTTCTTTTTTGAAGTTTTAGATTATAAATATATTTTTCTCGATTAGCAGAAAGTATTCTCTGGATGAAGTCCTTCGTTGTTTGTTGTTTGCATATGACCGAGTCTTTCTGGTTGCGATTATATCCAGAATTTAGTTAAAAGTTGTAACATAGAGGCATGTCTTGGAATCTAGGTTTATTAGACTGAACAGGACTTGAACATGTCATAGAATGCGCAAATTGAATATAGATAGGAGAGGAGAAGAGGAGATGGTAAAATGAATGGAAAAGGTGTTCAAATGTGCAGGATCTTAATTAATAGTTCAAAATGACATAGTGACTGAAGAGCATGCATCTCATAGGATGAAAGTTGGCTAGATAAAGGGGAAGTATTCACCGTTTTTTTGTTAGCAGGTAACATGCCTAGAAAATAAATGTAGCTATGATAAGAATGTTGCTAGATCTGCAGCAACATAAGCAAATACAGGATCTCAATTAACATTATTCTATCTAAGGTAGAGATTGCTTTGATTGAAGGTAAGAGAGAATAGTGTAAATTGGCTCTGGAATGTGTAGCGCAAATATAGGAGCGCTCCAATACGTGAGAGAGAGAAAATTATGATATGCGAAGTATAGAAGTGGGAGGCTGAAAAGATATGGGTGGAAGTGATAAAGAAGGATGGATGAGATAGGATTAGTGGAGACTAGGTGAGCAATAGCACTGAGTTGAATGGAAATAAGGAGAATTTATGGAAGGCACTTAACATAATTTTTTCTTTGATGAGATAATGATGCAATTTTTCTTTGATTCCTTATCTGGGTAATCTTTGATAAATCTTTTGGTACATCTTTGTAACTTTTGATTTTTCTTGTGGTATCCCGCATTTGACAATTAATGGGTCTCCGTATCAGAACTTTAGCTGTAGCTAATGATTGAAATAGAGCGACAAAGATGATAAATACACTTGCTTCATTTAATCTCTGCAATTTTCAGGTTGAGCAAATTCTCATGTTGATCTATAAATTGGTAAATTTCTGTAATATGGGGATGTCATGTTTTAACAAATCAATAAAGAGAAGCGTTAGATCATCGAAATAAAGAAAAAAAATTCCCGTGACTCTTTTGCCTAACTGCTTGCCAGAAAAGTCATTCTAATTTCATTTTCACCACATCTGTAGTAGTTATGCTTGTGACTATTCCACTTCATAAATCATTTGTATAGTTGGTTAAAGTCTATAAAGATTTGGTATGGTAGAAATGGTGCCATAGATGAATGTACGATTATCAAACCTAATATTGCATATAAGCTGCCCCTATCAATAAAATTATTGTTTACATTTTATTTGGGGTAAAGGTCTATGTACATCTTGTATGTCCCTGACCCCGCCCATTGCAGGAGCCATGTGCATGGGTGTTGTTTACCTTTACATCTCATAAAAAAGAAAGAACATCCTTGATTTCATAGCATGATTCTCTGCAGGAGCATAGGACAGAGGATGATGGTGATTCAGAAAGTGAGTGTTCACTGTCATTGTCTCCTGCTTCCTTAGGTTATGGTCAAACATCTGAGAATGTTGAAAGGGATTTATTACTGGTAATTTTTTATTCCATTGCTATCATCCCTATGATAAATGTTCTATTTAATCCTAGTAATAGACTGTGTTTTGTATCCCTCTACTTCAGGTTCACCTGCTTCGCCTTGCATGTGCTTCTAAAAGTCCATTTGCTGATGCTTTGCCACAAATAGCCTCTGAACTATGCGATCTCGGTGTATGCAATTTGAACCATTCTGTTTCTCAACATGAAGAAGTTTTAGTCTTTTTCTTCAATATTCTAAAAAGTTCACTCATAATATTATCTCGATTGAACTGTTCTCTGATTACTTGGTTCAGTTTTTTTCAGAATGGGTGCGGGACTTAGCTTCTAAGCCATCTTCACTCTTTAGCAAAACCTTTGATCAAGTTTTCCACAAGCATATGGTTAGTTATTTGTTAGTCACTTCAAGTCTCTCTCTTGAGTTTTGACTTTAGATTTTGATTGATTTGCTATATGTTTTCTTGTTTTTTTATAAAGGTTTCATCTGGAGTATCTCAATTTTGGAAACCTGTAACTGATTCTGAAGGGCCAAATACATCTCTCCCAAGCTCTCGATATCTTAGCGACTTTGAGGAGCTGCATTCCCTTGGTATTTATTTCTCTAGTATAAAATTAACTGAATAAGTTCAATTATATCTTTACACTTAATTTTGTGTTGTTTTAATAATAATTCAGTTAAAAATATTGCTGATACTATGAAAATTTCATTGAAATTTTGCACATAAGAGGGTAAAGCAAATGTGTTCATACTTTAGGAATTAGGATATTTGATATTTTTTTGAGGTAAGGTAGAAAATTCTTAAATTTTGAATTTCCTTAAAAAGTTTGGATGCAACCATTTCTTATGACGTTGTTATTCCATTTGGTATTTGAAGCTGGAAAGGTTTAGTATTTAGTTGGTTTACTCAATATGAGATATATATATAATTATATATATATATACATGTATATGTACTTAATTTTATATATATCCTTAGGACTTGAACCAGGATGACAAGGTACAGTATCCTCTCACGCTTGTAATAATAATAATGAAAAGAACATGACTTATCAATATTCATAGGTTGTATTTTCTTCATACTTATACTCTACTAAAGGTCTTCCTTTCTCTTTGTGATAGGCCACGGGGGTTTCGGCCATGTTGTATTGTGCAAGAATAAGCTGGATGGAAGGCAGTATGCTGTGAAGAAAATCCGTCTTAAGGACAAAAATTTACCAGTTAATGAACGAATATTGAGGTATATTATTTCTAAACCTTTTAAGGGAATTGGAAAAGTGTAAAGTTTCCAATTTTTTTCCGAAGTTATACCTGATCAACTATGACTTAAAGGATTTGGTGGAATTCTACACCTCTTGCAAAACCAGTGAAGTTTTAACCCATTTTCCCAGCAAGTGGAAATTGCTTTTTTTTTTTAAAATAATTTTTTAATGACTGTCTTTCCTATGCACCTTTTTCTGATGAATAATTGTCTAATTGAATATGGTGCTTTTTTGATCAAGTGTAACAATTTTGTGGAAGATCTGGGGATGCTAGAGCATTGGGATTAAGGCTGATAATGATGGTGTTTGCATGTTAGAATTTGAAATAAGATCTTGTATTTTTCTGACCTTTGTCCTTTTGTGGCTTTTCTGCCACAAAAGGCTGATAATGATGGTCTTTGCATGTTAGAATTTGAAATAAGATCTTGTATTTATTCTCCCCTTTGACCTTTTGTGGCTTTTCTGCCCCACACTTTTCTGGTAGATTTTACGTCTTCCTTCCCACTTTTATTTTCCTGTCTTGTTGTTAGCATTACATGTTGCTTCTGAAGATAGTTGGTAGCTACTACTACAGCTTCTAACTTCATGTCATTGCTTTGTGCTTCTTTTTTATTGTTCATATAAAATTACTTGTTATCTTGTTGCTTGATCTTCAGTTTTTGTTACCCTGAACAGTTAATTCCATTATGCCTCTATGTGCGTATGATGGTTCAGCTGTTTGTGATTTGCGTCATTGAAACATCTTCATTTGAGTGTAAACCTATTTTGTTATGTCATAATCTTCTTAACCATTGCTTTATAATTTGCGACCTTTGATTTTGGGATTTGATGCCATTTTTAACGTTGTTTCTATCAACTATTGCGAGTTAAACAGAGAAGTAGCCACACTTTCAAGGTTACAGCACCACCATGTGGTCCGTTACTATCAGGTAATTGATATTTTAGGTTTTCATCTAATGGTTTGCTAACTCATTCAGTTATGGCTTTTGCTTCTTGGAAGGTTTTTGTTTTCTCTTGTCGTACTTACAGCATTTACTTGTAGAGAATGCTGTAATAAGTAATGACATTAAATTTATTTATCTTTTTTGAGGCTAAAACATCGAAAAATTCTTTTGCTTATACTTGGGTGGCTATTATGGTTGTAATCATTACAAGTCTCTTCTAGGCATGGTTTGAAACTGGAATTACTGGTCCTTTCGGTGACACCGCTCGGGGTTCAATAACTGCTGTGAGCTCCACATTCAGCTTCAGGGACTCTAGCGTGTCAGATAACCCCGGGCAGGAAAATAAATCTGAGTCAACGTATCTGTATATTCAAATGGAATATTGCCCAAGGTAAAACAATTATATGTTTCTGTTGTGTTTTTTTTACTCTTCTATTTATGCTCCTTTATCCTTCTTCCCTAGCTTACATTTTTTTTTTCTCATCTCACTTTGTACATTAGCAATGAATGAAGGTTTTATAAAGTGTGTACTGTTTGCAGCTCTACATGCACTTAAGTATAAAGCTCTCATAGAGCCAGCGGCAAAGTGTTGCACATATATATATTTAACAAAGCACGGGCTTTTGAAATGTAAAGAATTATTAGCTGAGTGTAAGGTCTTTGACGTATAGTGATGACCAAAAGATAAGGTAAACAACTCTCATACATAAGGCTTCCGTAGTGGGCGGCTTCAAGGATACCACAGACCTTACCCCCCACATAATATGTGGGGAGATTGTGAGGTAGGAAGCTAGAAGTCATTAATTCTAACTAATATTTACCTAATTTTATGTTTTCATAAGTTAGTTTTTTATTGGGTCTATTTTAACTAAGTTACTTTTAGTTTTCTTAGTAAGGGTATCGTCGGGATTTCCAGGTGTATTGGAATTTTGATGTTTAAAATATTTCTATTAGTCTTTCATTAGATTATCGTCCCAAGTCAAGTCATAGGTATAATAGAGTTGTATTAGTTTACCTTTACGAATCCTAGTACTATTTGAAGGAAGTTTTTGTATAATTAGGATTATTAGGAGTCTATATATATGGATGTAATTTATCAAAGATGAAAGAATAATATTGAGAGTTTTTATACAAAGTAACAATAGGAGAGATTCTTTACATGTTCAGTGAGAGACTGATACACACTTGGTGAGAGATTTAGAGGGGAATGTGAGTTTATCTGATCCAACCTGAGAGATTCAGTGTGATACTCTGTTTTCAGTTTTAAAAACCGAGGAATTGGGAAATTTTTGTTCTAGGGTTCTTGATTTTTGGGATTAATTTGGCGGTTAAGAGTTTTTGGCTTGCTCAATCCTAAATAGATCCTACATCACTAGTTTTAAAAACTACATCAAGTTATTTCTTGGAATTGAACCTATGACCTCTAGCT
Organism: Tripterygium wilfordii; assembly: GCF_013401445.1. Taxonomy (NCBI): domain Eukaryota; kingdom Viridiplantae; phylum Streptophyta; class Magnoliopsida; order Celastrales; family Celastraceae; genus Tripterygium; species Tripterygium wilfordii. The sequence goes on from NC_052247.1 coordinate 2,776,527, forward strand.
TGCACCCTCACAACTCTACCATTGGACCACACGTTCGTCTTTGGGGAAGACCAGTGGATATTAAGATAAATAAAATTGTTTCATTTTAGATTTTTATCAAATTGAATGTTTTATTGACTTTATGCAGCTGCACATTATCTGTTGGTGTAAGTTCCATATTGTCCTTTTATAATAGAGATTCAATCTAGGTTTGTTTTAACTTCCAAAAAAGAAAAATAAAAGAATTTGAAGAAGGTGGTTCATGAGCATTCTCAATAATTTGTTAATGATTTGAAATTGAAACATGTCAAGATTGAATGCTAAGATATGGAAGAACAAACTTATATATAGAAACTAAAAGTCCAAAAGACAGTCAAACTATTAATAGATGCTAAGATAATTCCCAAGATATTCTAAAAAACTGTTCGCTTCTTGATAATTCCCAAGACTTAAAAGTCAACAAAAAGTCATTATTGCTAAAGTTTCTGCATCTGCAAATTATTTTCAAACTTATGAATAGTTTTGCCGCTTCAATGCTCCAGCTTATTTCCATGAATATTAAAATTTACACATTCTTTTTGGAGATTTTTTTGTTGTCATGGTTTCTTCTACTGTACTTTATTAATTTGGTTTATATGAATGGTTTGAAGGACTCTTCGCCAGGTTTTTGAATCATATGATCATTTTGACAAAGAATTAGCTTGGCATTGGTTTCGGCAAATAGTAGAAGGTTTGGCTCATATACATGGTCAAGGAATCATTCATCGGGACTTAACCCCAAGTAATATCTTTTTTGATGCTCGCAATGATATCAAAATTGGGGATTTCGGTCTTGGTAAGATCCAGATTTTCTAACATGATTTTTCTGTTACTTTTTCCCTTACGTTTATGCCTGAGCATATGGGATATGCAATACATCTATGCCTGAGCACACAAGATATGCAATCCATACTGTTTTTGTTGTACGATATATTCTTATTTAATATTTTCTATGTTGTTCAGCTGCCAAGTTTGTTAAATACCTTTTTTCGGTTGTATAGAAAAAAAAAAATTAAGTGGCAGGAAGGCGGTGGAAGCCTTTCAAACAACATTTCGAAGTGCAAAACCTGTAATCTAGGAATACATCAAGGGGTGTTTCTATTTCATTTCAATACTCTATTATCTACCTTGCTTCCACCCTTAGTTAGGTCTTGCTTCTACACTTAGTGACATGGCATGTTAAGACTCCACAACTATTGTAACTTTAATGGCTATTGGGTTAAGGATTGATATAGGTTCTGGAATGATTTGGGAGGGAAGGTTGTGACTATAACAGCTATCTAGTTGCTAACAACAAAGAGTTACTCCTTGAGGATACTCTGTCACTGAAATTTATTTACTAAGGTTGTTTAACGGGCACATTGATGGATGTAGAGGGAGGATAATATGTGTGGGCTTAGGAATTTTATCAAGGTATGGTACATATTGAAGAGAAATGAGTAAAAACCATTTGTTGAACAGTAGCAGAGAACAGCTGGACCCATTTGTTTATGTTAATGAAACACAGATGAAAGAGCTGAGGTTTAAGGTGTACTGTTTCAAGTTTGGTTAGGTTGGTAAAATAAGGTTTGAAACTTAGTGCAAATTACATAAATTATTCAAGGAAGTCAAGAAAATATAGAAAGTGTCTGCACATCTTGCATATAATTTTCTGTTACGAGATTGGAGGTATCATGGGAAAAACTTATGATTGAGGTTCCATCATTTTTTTTTGGGATTGCTATGATTAAAGAGGCATTATATACCCTTAAAGTCTCAACAAATTCCTTTGAACTTACATTAAGATGCAAGCATATCTGACCCCTTAAGATTTCCTTTCCAAGTTTCTACCATGGGTAAATATATAACAGGTGTATTGGTGCATTTGAGATCTTAAGCGAGAAAGAATAAATTTTCTACATGAGGTCTAACAGACAAGTTGATGATTTAGGTTTGGGAAGAAACTATTTATTCATCTATTGTTGATTTTGTTGGATCAAATTCTGATTTTATAGATCACATCCTGTGGAACTGTCCCTGGTCTCAAAACATATGGAATATTTTCTGTAACCTTGTTGGTATTAATTGGTTAACCACTTTTCTGTGGAAGATGAATTAGTAGCTTTGAATTACCTGGCTAGTCTCTGGACCATATGGAAGTAGAGGGACCTTCAACCCTTTGATAACATTGGTTCTTCAATTCAATTTCATGCTGATAACCTCTTTGCTACTTAAAAGATTCGGTTTTCCCATTCTCGTGACAATTTGCATGAGGCAATTTATCGAGCCTCAGTGAATTTTCTTGTGCACCTCCTGTGTGCCTATAATAAATTATTTTCCATACCAAAAAAAAATTATTGTTGGATCTGTTTGGTTGGAAGTCGGTTTAGGCTTGTTAAAATTAGTTACTTTGTCATTCAACCCCATAAGTTAACTTGTTGTGTTGTAGAATTTCACATCATTTATACTTATTCTAACCCTCCCTCTCACGTGTGGGCTGAGTAATCCGACAGCCCAACACATGCACAAGAAATGAGGCTCAACACTAGTGCTACTCTCATACAAGGCCCACACTTGGGGCAACAACAAACACAAACAAAGACCCACACTTGGGGCAACAAGAAATGAGGGTTTAAATTGCGGAAGCTAGGGTTTGAACCCAAGACCTCCCACTCCAATTCCTTGTTAAGATTAGTTACATCACTTATACGTATTCTAACAAAGCCAAATGTCTTAAGCATGTTGGAATGTTTATCCTACGCAAGAAAGCATGCGTACTGCAGATATGATGATATAGATGACATGGTATAATATATTTTTTAATGGATATGTACAATCATATATCTGTGTTTAAGTATGTCGATCACATTTCGTGTAACAAATTGTTCTCTTTGGTTTGATCATATTTTGGAACCTTAAAAGGACCAAAAGTTAGAAAAAAAAAAGTCTTTCGTACATATATTAAAACAAACTGAACAAGATATTTGAGAAGAAAACTTCATCGATTTGGTTTAGTTTACCCGTACTGTGCAGTTGTGTTATATTATAGTGATGTCATGAGTGTTACTTTTTTGAATGAAGAGTTTCATTGCAGGGCACCGTGGGGTGCCACCCAAAAGCAATACAGAGGGATGTTATGAGTGTTATTTGTCTACTTGTATAAGGGATATCATCGCCTTTACAATTTTTTGATTTTCACATGCTCTGTCTTGGAATGATTAATATTCGTGATTTCATAAATCATGGCTTTCAACTTGAACTTCCAGTGCAGTTTTTAATCATCATAGACTATTTTGAACCCGTGCTAGATCTTGCTGTGGAAAAGAGAATGAGTTGACACAGAGGACTTTTTACTAATTTGTTTCAAGATTGTATTTTTTTCCCTGTAATATGAAATTTTGTTAATCAGGAAATGAATTGATATTTACCTTGTTAACCTGAAAGTGATTTGAGGTCATGCAGATGATCAGGTATATCACACTTCATGTTTTGGATTTTTGTTTTTCAGCTAAGTTCTTGAAACTAGAGCAGCTGGATCAGGATTCGGGGTTTCCTACCGATACAGCCGGAGTTTCTGGTGATGGTGCTGGGGTTACTGGTCAAGTAGGTACCTACTTTTACACTGCTCCTGAAATAGAACAGGGCTGGCCGAAGATTAATGAAAAGGTAGATTTCTTGTCAGGTATTTATGCTTTTACCTCCATTCATTGCTTATCTTGGTGTGATTTCTGATTCGTCTTATAATTCAGGCTGACATGTACAGCTTAGGAGTTGTATTCTTTGAGCTTTGGCACCCTTTTGCTACTGCAATGGAGAGACATATCGTTCTATCTGATTTGAAACAGAAAGGGGAACTTCCTCAGACTTGGGTTGCCGAGTTTCCGGAACAAGCATTGCTGTTGCAGCGTTTAATGTCATCTAGTTCTTCTGAGCGTCCATCTGTCACAGAGCTCCTGCAGAATGCATTCCCTCCACGAATGGAGTACGAATTATTGGATAGTATGTAATGAAGAACTAAGCATCTACATCTGTGAATATGTTTGTTATTTTGGTCTTAAAATTTTAGTGCTACTGCATAAATGCTTTCATGACCACACAGCAAATTTTTAGGCAATAGCTTTGGAAAGATGATAAATAAAAGGCAATTAGGACAGGCTCTCTTCAAATTGTGAGTTACATGTTTATTTTTTTAAGTGCTACACATGCTCATGCATTAAAATCATGTTGATATATGTGGGCTTTTAATATGTTTGGAAAGTACCTTTGGAATTTCTTGAAATTATATTCTATTGAGATTAAGATTAGTTGGGAGTTCGCACAATATGCAGGATGGACTTGCAAATATAAATTCTGAAATTCTAGCTGATAATGAATAAAAAAGTTTATTTTGTAAACACGAATCTATTAGGCATAATTTTTTCAGAGAAATAGCTTTAAATAGATAATTATTGTATATATAATCAAAAAATATATACAAATAAACTAACAAAATTTAACTAAATAGAACTACTATGAATTTTTTACTTTCTTTAGTATTATTAATAGGTAGAATTCTAAGTGAATTGTTATTATTAAATTTTTTTATTATTTTCTTGTTTTATAAGTGAAATAGCATAATCAAATTAAATATTGGGGTAATATTTTGAGTAATGTAGCTCTAACAAATTATTATTGGTTTTTAATTATTATTAAGGTTATAGAATTCTAATTGAACTACTTTTAATGTTTTTTTCCTTTTTTATTGTTTCGTTTTTTATTTGGTGCCACATGGCTCAAAGTATAAGCTCTAAAATCTTTTGCTTTTAAATGGTAGTATAGATGGGCTAGGAGCCTAGGATGCTAAAGTGGATATGATAGATGTTTAGTCTGTGATGATTGACACTTGTGAAGGGTTGTGAATTGGAGTTCTTTGATGTTTTCTTTGAGTTTTTTGTATTGAGGAAGATGGAGGAGTCCGTGAGGTAGATAATTTGGACTTGCCTCGGAATATTGTGTTTAATCTTATATTCAGGTCCATTATGACCAACTCATGATGCTATAACTTTCAAAGTTTGTTTTATCCCCTTTATTTCGTTTTGGTTGTTGGAATGTTTAACGTATTACCATTATTTCTTTTTTGTTTTATTATTTATTTTTATAATGTTTTCTTTTTGTCATCTCAATAGTGGAACAATGAATTACCATTATGTCTACTATTCAGTGCTAGAAATTTGTCCCAACCTTTATTTTAAATAATTTTTAGTCGAGTTATGTGCCATAGATTATGACTAGAGCAATGGTTGAGTCGTGGACCGAGTAAAGACTGAAGCAGGGCCACTCTTGGACTGATCAGGTGTTTTCTTTTGGTTTTGTGCTTAGAATGTGATTGAAACTTGGGTATGTTTGATAGGGTTGAGCTTCATTAATATACATCTTTTTTCAAGTTCCGTTGTAGCTGGAGGGTCGTTATATGAATTCTTTTCTCTCTTAAAACTCTGGAAATTGTGAACTGTAGGAGTTGTATTCTACTGCTCTGTCTCCTTTTCCTTTGAAATGTGAACAATAGTATGACTCTCAGACGTATAACAAGGTAGGTGTCAAGTTGTATTTCAGGATGAAAGGATGAAAGGGTGTTGGACAGAAAGTGATTAGAGGGAACTAAAAATTTAGAAGGGGCAACCCTTTTTAATTCTTATTTGTGGGGAGGGATGGATTTACGGTTTGCATTGTTCATGAAGTTGCTCAATCAGATAATCTATTATCAGCTTGACTAAGAATGTTTCTCTACAGATATTCTACGAACAATGCAAACATCCGAGGACACAAGTGTGTATGATAAGGTTGTGAATACCATCTTTGACGATGAGGCTTTAGAGATGAAAATCCAGCGTCATTGTGCTGGTAGATTGAGGATGGACCGAGATGGCATGCCCTCTATCCAGTACACAGATGTCAATACTGAGCTTCGTGATTATGTTATTGAGATTACCAGGGAAATGTTTAGAAAACACTGTGCACGGCATCTGGAAGTGATACCGATAAGCTTACTGGATGATTCGCCTCAGTTTAATAGGTTCTTCTCAATCCTTTTCGATATTTTATTCCCTACTGTTGGTACTTAGGACTATCTAATTATTGATATTTTGCATGATAAGGAACACTGTCAAGCTTCTGACCCATGGAGGAGATATGCTCGAGCTTTGTCATGAGTTACGTCTGCCTTTTGTTTCTTGGGTCATTGCAAACCAGGTATTTCATGAGACTGAGATTGTTTTTGACCCTCATTGTTGCATGTTATTTGATTTTGACCCTCATTGTTGTATGTTATTTTTCCGTTTCTTCTAGTGAAAAGAAAAGCAAATTAGACAACTGACACCTCCCCCCCCTCCCCCCCACACCACACACACACACACACACAAAAAAAACTCCTCCTGTTTTCTCATTCATTACCAACTTTTTGCTCTTTCATGTGAATTCCTATTATTATTAGTGGAGAATTTTGTATATAACGTAGGTTTACATTGTGCTTCAACCTAATTATGACCGTTTTGGATTTCATGATTATTCCTGTTTTGCACGCATAAACAACATAGTGGCTGTTCTTTATATCTAGTGGGTCTTTTATCATGTAAGGTCTCATAGAAGGCTTCTCAAGAAAAATTCTTGCTTTGATTTTTTTTATTGAGAAGCTATATGGTCCAGTGGTAGAGTTGCAGGGGTGCAACCTAGAGGTCACATGTTCAATTCCGAGAAACAGCCCCCCCACATATTATGTGGGGGAAGGTGTGCATACATCCTACATGTCCCCTACACTGTCCACTGAGGGAGCCTTGCGCACGGGAATTGTTTTACTTCTTTTTTTATGTGGGGTTGAGGGGGTGGAATAGAACAAGGGCTTTTTTTTCTTTTGGTGAAGGGCCTTTCAAGTTTTTTTTTTTTTGTAGTGTTGACTGTTGATTACATATCAAAAGTCCAAGATAACAATAGGAAACCATGCTTGGATGTGCACTCTTATGTGGAAAATTGGTGTTAGGAAAGTATGTAACAGTAAAAATAGTTTTCATTTTTATTATATGCTCCTTCACAGTAAATGTGAGAATGAGAAGAAGCATGTCTTGAAAATTTTCCAGGGAAGCTGAATCACCAGGAGTTTGATATTGGAAGATGGATTTTCATTTCATATTCTTGATATTTATGTCATACGTATATACTTGTTCATGATTGATAGGACAAAGATTTGAACTGCTTTTACAGTTCATTGTCTACTTCATTTTGTTAATTTGTCATATAACATGACTTAACTCTTTAGTTTTGTTACCTATTTAACTTGATTGCAATCATTTTTGAGCTTTAATCTGGATGTAGTAGCTTTTTACTATCATTAATTGGTTATAAACGAAAAGAATACCAAATTCAAGGCACTTATCAGGAACATAGTAAAAGTGTTGTGGCAGATATAAATCATTAGTCTGAATTATATGTAAGGTTTCCACCAAAGTATTACAAAGTTACTCCTTTCCTTCAAATAGCAGATGTTCTAAATAAAGTTGTCTGGGACAACGCAGCCTTGTCCCAGGGTTTTGGTGAGGACCCCATCATGTTCAATGTGGGGCTTCTGTCATAAGATGAGCTTTCATATGTTAGATGTGGTGAATAAGTCTATCGAGGATATGGAAATTGTCTTTTTTGGTTCAATTGACTATGCGTGGAACTCTCCTATTTGCATCATTCCCTTTTTCTGTGATTTTTATTTTTTTAGTCGCTGCTTTCTTAACTTTCAGTAATTTATCAATAATAGAGCCTCAGCTATTTTTCATTTTCTTTTTATTCCCTTGTAGAAATTTTCGTTCAAACGATATGAAATATCATCTGTTTATAGGAGAGCTATTGGCCATTCACCACCAAATCGATATCTTCAGGTGTTTCCTTGAGTTTGTTTTGGAATGTTGATGCTTTCTTGTCACTATAAATTTTGCCCTTTCCTTAAATTTCTCCATGTGTTGTTAATAGGGTGATTTTGACATTATTGGAGGTGCATCAGCTTTGACAGAAGCAGAGATTATTAAGGTTATGTTCGTTATTTCTTTTTTTTGGAAGGCAAGAAGGTTATGTTCATTCTGGTGCATTTTAAGTGCTCATCTTCTTCTAATGCTATTCTAGTTGTTTCTTTTAATTAGAGAAGGGGAGAGAGAGAGAGGGAGAGGAGAGAGAAGCAAGTCACTCCCGTATTGATGTAACGAGTCAAAAGTCGTCGTATTTGATAACCAATATATGAAAGGATAAAGTGTCGAACCTCATACGGCGACATGAATTATAGCAGTTTGACATGTGTCATAGAGTGACATCACTGGAATTTATTTTGTGCTTAAAACGTGAGTCAGCTTAGATGAGCCACCAGACCAGCGAAAAGATAGTGGACCTTGAATTTCTCAAACTGTCTAATTGTGTTATGATTCTATTTTCCACTGAGGAATTCTATCTGGTGTCAGCCTCATACCATCATACGGTTACATGAATGACGGAATGGAAAAACTTTATTAAAGGGCTGACCAAAGTAACAGAAAAACAATCTTGAAAATTACTGATGCTGCTATCTAAAGCTTTTTCAATCTGGTCTTTATACCTGCAAAAGCTCTTTCGTTTCTGTCCTGCCATAGTTTACAATGTGATAGCAAAGGGACCATTGAAAGCAACGTCTTTTTCTACTTGTTAGTACAAACTGCTGACCATGCCTCACTCTCTCCCCTTCTAGAGAGGGTTGGACACAACCCAAGCGATACCCAAGAACTTCTGAGTCAAGTCCAAGAAACATCTGGACCATTTGCAAGATGACTAACTGTGATTCGATGACCCTGCAGTATATGTGATCCAGTGTCCCACTTGCTAGGAAAATTGGTATTCATGCAGAAATTGGTGGTGATTCTCAGCAATGGAATTTTCGCCCTTTTGTTCTTTGAGTTCAATTGAAAACATTGACTGTATTTAGAACAAATAGGGTTAGGATATTCCTCTCAGTCACCATGGTATCTACAAATCCGTCATCTAATAGTGAATTAGCATACATAGACTGCCTAGTGGTGTCAATAGTTCCATGAACTAGGTTTGAATTTTTAGTTTTAGCGTACCCTGAATTGGTCTATCATATCTGTAGAAATTTTATTGTATTACTCAAGATTTGACCCTGCATTGGAAATGTTGATCTGCCATATTTGTAAGCTCATACCTTTGACTTATTTGTCAGGTGGCAATGGACATTTTGACTTGTTTCTTTCATGGAGACTCATGTGATGTTCACCTAAATCATGGAGACCTATTGGAAGCTATTTGGTCTTGGGTAGGAATCAAGCCAGACCATCGGCAGAAAGTAGCAGAGGTATATTTATTGATGTACTGATGGGTTATGACTTAGTATGTGAAAGTTTAACTTATAGAATTCTTTCTTTTCCTTGATTGAAGCTTCTTTCAATGATGGGCTCTCTGCGTCCTCAATCTTCTGAACGCAAGCTGAAATGGGCAGTGATAAGGCGTCAGCTTTTACAGGTTTGATGAATATTTAGAGTATTTAAAGGTGCGATTTCTGTAAAAGCTGAAATGGGCAGTGATAGTCTTAACAGGTTTCTTTTGACTGGAAATTGTGATTTATGTGGAGTAAAATCCCTCCCTTCTTTTATACCTTTAATTTGAAAGGTGATTGACATAGTGAACTTTGAAGTGCACCGCATGGATTGCATTGTAAACCAGTATACGGTATCCAAATCAAGATTCCAAGGGGCATTGCGGATCCCATTTGATGAAAAGGGCATCAAGACTGCTTGTACTTCATGTAGTGCGATTTGAAATCAATACTCATGTTCTAAACCAAGTTTTTTTGTTTATAGGAACTCGATTTAGCAGAAGAGATTTTAAATAGATTGCAGACTGTTGGTTTGAGGTTCTGTGGCTCTGCTGACCTGGCTCTCCCTAGATTGAGAGGAGCCTTGCCATCTGGTGTTGTTCATTGCTTTACTGTTTGTTGGCCATATAGTTTCTAAAGGAAGTTTATACTCATTGTAAGTTCTGATATCACTGTAGACAAGCCGACGCGAAAAGCACTTGATGAGTTGTCAGATCTCCTTAGCTACTTGAGAGTCTGGAAGATTGAAAGCCATGTATACATAGATGCACTAATTCCACCGACAGAGAACTATCACAGAAATTTGTTTTTTCAGGTATCATTGCTACAAAATTGCGAGCATGTGTGTTTTCTTCATTCTTATGTTCTTCTACAGCACTATGATAACTTGGTTACTATTCACTGCTAACATGCTAAAAGCCTTAACTTTTTGACTCTTGACCATAATTTTAAACTAAACTCAACTCATGTAGCAGTAGACATCCTTATTAGCATGTCTAGATATACTCTTCTATTTAATCTGATCATGCAGTTGGACAACCCTTTAAAACCCAATATCTTGTTGTCAATAAATTCCAGCAGTAGTTTCTTAACCAAAATCTCCAATGACCAAATCTCCCAAAATTTACTATAGTCGTTTAGATTTAGAGTTCATAATCATATATTTTGATTACTTCAAGTAGATCTCTGATTTTGCCAGATATACTTAACAAAGGAGGACATCGTTGGCTCACTAATTGAAGGTGCATTGGTTGCTGTTGGTGGTCGCTATGATTATTTGCTACATCAAATGTGGGATCATGAATATGTATGTCATAAACCTGAATCCTTTTCCCTAATTCTCTTGCATTGAGTCCTTTTTCCTTTCTAAAGTCATTGATAAAAAAACATAAATGATGTAGAGAACACATAAATTTGCATGTGCAGATCTATTTGGCAATGAAATATTAAAAATGTAACTCCTTATCTTATTTGTAAAGAAAAGTTACGTTGTTTAAAATGTAACTCCTTATCATATAGTTTGTCAGAAGGATGCCCTTTCTTTCTAACTTTGCTAAGCTGTGCGCTTCATTTATTGATCATCTTATTTTATAGTTTTTGCATTGATGGAATGCTAATAGGCTTCTTTGTCCCTGAATATGTCACTTCATAATCGAAGCTCGATTTTTAGTGATTATGGCAGAATATGTCATGTTACAGCTGCCAATGGTGTCGTTCAGTGGTCTAGGCAGTCTCTGCCTCTGTCAACAAGTGTAGTTAAATTTTAGTATGCAGAATAGAGAATCGCAGCATAATTATGAGTTTTTTATGCTAAGTTGTAGGAGAATACAGATGCTTCAGAGTTTTCACTTTGATATTCATTGGTTTTTAAGCTTGATATATGTTGAAGGACATTTTGTTTTTCACTAGTTACGTTTTTTTTTTTTTTTTAATTCAGAAAACAAATCCTCCTGGAGCTGTTGGAATCAGCCTTGCACTAGAGACGATGATTCAGTATTCTCCAGTAGATTTGAAACTTATGCGGTTAACTTTTTCTTTATCCTTTTTTTTTTTCCGTATTGCTCATTCTTTACATTTGCAATTGCTTTTCAAGCCTGGGTCTTTATCCTTCTGCATATGTTGCAGGAATGAAGCTTGCACCGATATTCTTGTTTGTTCAAGGGGAGGAGGAGGTTTATTGGTGGAGCGAATGGAACTAGTTTCTGAACTATGGGAGGAAAATATAAAGGTTGGAAACTGAATATTTCATCAAATCATATTGTAGTTGCTTAAGGCACTTTGTTTGATCTTTGCCGACTATTTTTTAATGTCTCTCAGGCTGAGTTTGTTCCAGTTCCTGATCCAAGCCTCACAGAGCAATATGAATATGCCAATGAGCATGATATAAGGTGTCTGGTAATCATACGAGATGCAGGTCTGTCGCCAACAGGATTTGTGAAGGTAATGCTAAAATGAGTGCTTTAAAATATATTTTCTCATTGCAATGACATTATTCTCTGAATCTCTGTGATTAACTAGGTCATGGGAACATGGTCTCTCCCAGAGCCAAATGCCCATTTCCAGTCCTAAGTTATAATCAGGGTGATTTTCTTGAGATTGTTCCAAAGTAACGTAAATAATATGGTCATGTGTTCCTCGTAGGTGAATTAAAATATCATGCAACTGTGCTTGTGCACGCTTTTTCTTCTGTTGTACGTTTTTGTTGTTTTGAGTTTCAATTGTCAACCCTCGCACATCGTAGCTAAATTTCTTTTTTTGAGAACATGTGTAGCTGATTGATTTGTCCCGTTTTGCAAGGTTCGCCATCTTGAACTTAAGAAGGAAAAGGAAGTCCGGAGAGACAAGCTGACGAAGTTTCTATTAGAGGCAACGGGAACACAATTCAGAAACCCTTCTCTCTGGATTCATGATGTTTGAGTTGCTGCCATTGCGAGATGCCTTATTTCTTTTCAAGAGGGGCATATGTATTATCGTCCATTGTTTGGTGGGAAGCAAAAGTGCAGATTAGATGCTTATGCGACCTTAGTTATCCATGGGGTGTCTTCTGTGTATATATCAAGTGAATAAAGCTGCTGTTCCTTTGTTTATGTTATATGTATGTACTAGGGGACGACCCGCGCGATGCAGCGGGTAAATTTTGATTTTGTTTTTTGGGTATGTAAGTTAGACTGTGCGTACTGTAGTTGTTAACTCATTTTTGTTAACTATAGTTAACGTTGGTTAATGAAGTAATTTATGTTTTATGGTGAATGTGAGTGGCATGATAGTTTTTTTGCAGAAGAAAAGGGGAAGGATGTCATTTTCATTGCAGCTAAACATGGCAGTGAAAGACTACAGCTGCAGAACAAAAGCAGAACAGCCATCTTTTTCATTCTTACTTTTATACAAATTTTGAGTTGTGGGAATGTTTCGTTAAAGTTGCAGTGGTGCAATCAAGAGATCATAAATTTGATTCCTGAAAACAGAGGCGGACGCAGCATTCTGATCATATGGGTTTGGGTCTATACAGGATCAAGAAGTGAAAAAATTATATGATAAAAAAATATTTAGGGGGGGTTGGTGGTAGCGTACTTGAATTTTTTTTAAGTTATTTATTAATTATGTCATTAAAATATGAAAAACAATATTAAAAATCAAAATATTATAGGATAGACTATAGAGGTAAATAATAATCGAAAGTGAATTTATCAGGCCTTTACATAAGGATTCTATGGTGACTTTATTAATGATAAGTTATGGGCTTTTAAAATACAATATTAAGAACTCTATCAAAAGATAAATTATAGGCCTTTAAAATACAATAAGAAGAATTCTATCAAAAGATAAATTATAGACCTTTAAAATAAAATACTACTAATAATTTACATCACTAGGCTAAGCACATTTATTGGTCCTAAAGACTATCAAAGGTATGAGCCTTTAAATAAAATACTAATAATTTACAAGATTAACTAAGTATATTTATTGGGCCATTTTATACTTCTTAATTCTTATGGACTTGATGTTATGACCCAATAAAATTTTAAGATACACAAATAATAGTGACCAAAATAGTGAGACCCACTTGTCATCTCACTCATCTACATCATCAAAAAGTAACCCTTATTTTACACATTTACTTTAGACCTTTAATCTTATGTGAGAATTCTTCTATATATATATATAGAGAGAGAATTATCACATAAGAGTTTAATGTAAGGGTGTAAAATAAAGGTCTATGTTTACACCATTGATTTGAAACATGAGGGGCCCAAAACAATGAACCCCACTTGTCATCTCATTCATCCACACCATTAAAACGTAACCCTTATTTTACACTCTTACATTATACCCTTATGTGATAATTATTTTATATATATGTATATGAATTCTCTTATGTGGACCAAAATCCAATGATTGTAATAAAACACAATATAAGTGGGGGCCACACATTTACTATGGGACTCACCGTATCTATGATTGAAAAACAAGTCCACAAAATTGATTCACATAAGATAATTTATATATATATATATATATTAAAAAAATCAATGGGGTAAGTTGACTCAACATATATATATATATTAAAAAAATCAATGGGGTAAGTTGACTCAACAACCCAACACTTGGGTCCGCCCCTGCCAAGAAAGAGCCTCTCTCCACACGTTACTCGAGGATAAGATATGCATATATTGTGGAGGTTTGGCAATGTGTTTACACTACGTTTAAGTGCACCTCACCTCACAGCACCACAATTTTTTGTGACACGCCAAATGCTTTTTGTCAATAGAACTCACACCATAGCTTTTTACCTTGCAGCACCTCACCTCACGTCACTTCCAAATGCTTACAATATATGTTAAATTGTCTCACCTAATCAAATTAGGTTAATTATTTTATTTTAGATTAATGTACAATGTAAACGTTGATTTTATATTAATATTATTAGTCATCTAATATAACTATAATTTAGATACGCCAAACGCATCTCACAACTTCGCGTTTGAACTAACCTTACAGGATCATAGTTTTAGACCTCACAGCATCGCACAACAGTTCACAGCACGCCCAAACGGACACATTGTGCCTGGTCTTCGAACCACGTCTGCCCTAAATCTCTGTAAATACTCGAAAATGGCACTTATAAATTGTTTACACACTCAAGAAGGATGCTTGTCAAAATAATAAATATTTTTAAAAAATTAGAGGAGAAAGAAAGGAGAGATATATATATATATATATCCAATTGAATCCACTTGACTAACTTCTTTGGTGATAAGTAATTTATTCGTTAAATCAAATTGTGATAACGAGATCTATGGAAGGCATGGAAAGATTGGATTGCTGCCTTGTACGGAACAACTGCCCCGTGACATGTTGACGAGGAGTTGTTGTCACTTGACGTAAGAGCATGCATCACTGTGCTGTCCACCAGATCATATGCATTTTGTTTAAACGTGAAATCCAGCTGTCCACCAGACCACATGAAACACTCTCCAACACTTAAGGATTAGTTGAGACCTGGACCGAAGTCCATGTAGGAAGATAACGCAGAATGATATTCACACATGTTAAACTAAGGAAGGGTTCATTTCACAAATTGCGATAATATAAATACTCATGGGACTTGAATTCTTGACATTCTGCTATACTGGAATTCCGAATTCTCATATGTGAACCTAAGATGCGGAGTAGAGAATTTTGGTAAATAAGTGGGACCCAAAGTAGTGGGTCCCATTTATCATTTCACTTTTTAATACTCACAAAAGTGGTATGTATTTTAAGTTCGTATAGAAAAATTCAAATATATATATATATATATATATATATATTCAGAAATTCTCTCATATGAACTTAAAATGCAGATCTATATACGAGAATTCTCTTATGCGAACACCCACAAATTATATTAACTTACACACCTCAATCTCATCATTTATTTGAAATATATGGGACCCAAAATAGTGGGTCACACTTGTCATTTTACTTTTGAAAACACTTAAAAAGTGAAGTGCGCAAGTTATTAAGTTGCGGATTTCGCATGAGAGAATTTATATATATATATATATATATCTATATTATATACAAAAAATTGTGTTTGAGAGAGAAGAAAACCATGGAAATGGAAAAGAAAGCTCATCATGTGCTTGTGGTTCCATACACAAGCCAAGGCCACTACAACCCCATGCACCAATTCTCCAAGCGCTTGGTCTCCAAAGGCCTCAAAGCCACTTTGGTCGTAACCCACTTCATCTCCAAATCCATGAAGCCCAACCCACTCGGCTCAGTCCAAATCGACACCATCTCCGATGGCTGCGACGCCGGTGGCTTCGCGCAAGCTGAGACCATCAAGGACTACCTCACACGGCTCGAGACCGCCGGCTCCAAAACCCTAGCCGAGCTCATCGTCAAGTACAAGGACACAGCAAGCCCTGTTGATTGTATAGTGTATGATGCTTTCTTACCATGGGTCTTGGATGTGGCTCAACAGTTTGGAATCGGTGGAGCTGCGTTCTTCACCCAAATGGCTGCTGTTAATTACATTTACTACTACGCGCAGCACAAGTTGTTGCCCCTGCCGGTTGTTTCGACGCCGGTGATGATTCCGGGACTGCCACCGCTTGAGCTCCGGGACATGCCATCGTTCATATATGTGGCGGGGTCGTATCCGGCTTACTTTGAGATGGTTTTGAGTCAATTCTCTAACGCAAACAAGCCTCCTTCTATACTTATGAACACTTTCTATAAATTGGAGGAGGAGGTAAGTAAGTTTCATTAAGTTGTTTAGGGTTCTTTCGATTTGTTTTCTATTTTCTATTTTTATTTTTTAGAAAATGAAAAAACAAATCAAAAGGACTCTTTATATTTATTTATTTATTGTTTTCATGTGATTTTAGCTATTTTTTGTATTTTATAAAATTGATAATCAAACGAGTTTTTTGGACTATTTTATGTTTTTATTTAAAAAAAAAAACTAGAAAACATCTATTTTTTCTGTTTTCAAGTTATTTTAACTATAATTTTTTTGTTTTTTAAAATGGATAACCAAACATGTTTTTTGGATTGTTTTCTGTTTTTCAAAAAATGAAAATAAAAAACACATAAAAAACAAGGATACCAAACAAACACTTACCAATTTACAAATTTATTGATTGCCGTAATAAGAAAAAAAATTAAATTTATCATAATTTGGTCACATTTCTTGCTTGCTTTCACAACTTAGTCAATGAGAGAAAACCGAATATACCTGAGCCACTAATTGGAGTGATAAAGATGTGTATATCAATATGGTGATCAGGGTTAGAATCCTCCTTTCTCGTTTAAAAAGAGAGAGAATAAAAAAGGAACTATAATTTGATTCACTCAAAATATAAAAATGTTTTTTTTATCTTTTGGCAGGTGGTGGATGCAATGTCAAAACTATGTCCACTATTGACAATTGGTCCAACAATCCCATCAATCTACTTAGACAAAAGGCTCCAAAATGACAATGATTATGGGCTCAACCTCTTCCAATTGGACTCATCCAGGCCCATCAATTGGCTCAACAGCAAGCCACCAAGGTCAGTCATCTATGTAGCATTTGGGAGCATGGCTAACCTAAGTGAAAAGCAAATGGAGGAACTTGCATATGGGTTGAAGAGAACAAACTTCCACTTCATATGGGCCATTAGGGCTTCTGAAGAAGCAAAGATCCCCATAGAATTCAAACAAGAGGCACCCAATAAGGGTTTGATAGTGAATTGGATTCCCCAATTGGAAGTTCTTTCAAATGAGGCAATTGGGTGTTTCTTCACACATTGTGGTTGGAACTCAACAATTGAGGCATTGAGCTTGGGAGTGCCAATGGTGGCAATGCCTCAATGGACTGACCAAACAACAGATGCTAAGTTTGTTGAGGATATTTGGAAAGTGGGTGTTAGGGTTAGGGTTGATGAGAATGGGATTGTTGGTAGAGAAGAGATTGAAAGTTGCATTGTGAAGGTGATGGAGGGGGAAACAGGGGGAGAAATGAGAAAGAATGCGGAGAAATGGAAGAAGTTGGCTGTTGAGGCTGTGAGTGAAGGTGGGACTTCTGATAAAAATATTGATGACTTTGTTTCTACGTTGGTAAGTTCATCGTAAAATAAGCGGAAAATGCTAATAATCTCAATATTTATTTTGGCTCAGCTATCTTAAATATTGAGATGAACGAACATGATCAATGTTCTCCATATGAAATTATGTGCGTCTATCTCGACATTTAAGATAATTTAAAAAAAAAAACACTGGAATCCGTAGGATTACTATAAAATACGATTTGTAATGATTGGAGATGGTCGGGTTTGGGAAGTTTTTAGTGGAAAAAATGTAATTTTTGTGTAAACTGCATGTACCTTTGTGTCCTATTTATAATGAGTGGAAGCCAAAGCCCTAGAGAAAGGTCAGTCAATGTGTATTGCTCACAAACTCAAACCCCTCTTGAAACTTTCAATATGATTTATCAAAAAAAAAAATTATTCGAATAAATTATTGCTTAAGACTTAAGATGACGGTGACCCAAAAATTTAGAATACAAATTGTTGAGGAAATTATTTAGTTTCTTAAAAAATAAAATAAACTACCTGATTATATAAAGTTTAATTAACATAGATAATAACTCAAGATGGAAAGTAAAAAGTATAGGGACTTATTTAGCTAAAAAAAGACTTGTTTAAACTTTTTTAAACATTTAAGTTTATGAAAATTACATCAAATCCCGCAAGTATTCTTATCAATTTTGAGATCAACAAACCCTTAAATCTCCGACTCGTCGAGGAGAGATTTCAACAAAACGGTGTGGCAGTCTTCAGAATTATCATATCTTCCAAATCAACTATCGAGCCGGCCTAAATTTAAAGTAAAAAATTGTAACAACATGTCATTTGAATAGTCGAGCATCTCTGATTACTTATTGCTAGCCTCGAAGAAATGGGATTGCATTGTATAACCCCCACCCCATAACATCAACATTGTTGATGTCATAATGATGATGTGTGTTAGAGAAGTTAAGAATATCGAAATGATGGAGAAAAATGTGAGAAACTAGAAAGTTACGAGAGATTGTACAGTTTGTTGTAAGAAAATGGCGTAGTTGAGTTTCACTTATAGAGGTCATATGGACCAAAATGCCCTAAAAAACTAGCAGTACTTTATAGTAGTTATTAAGGGTATATTGATATTTTATTGTTATTTAAACCTTTATTTAGTTTACTTGACAAATATGCCCCAAAAGTAGTCGTTAGAACTTTAGAGCACGTGCAATGGTGTTATTTTGTCTGGACCAACAAATATATATGTAGAGAGAGGAATTCTCACATAAGAATCTAATGTAAGGGTGTAAAATAAGGGTCTACGTTTACACTATTGATTTGAAACATGTGGGACCCAAAACAGTGGACCCCACTTGTCATCTCATTCATCCACACCATTAAAACGTAATCCTTATTTTACACCCTCACATTATGCCCTTATGTGATAATGATATATATATATATATATATATGAATTCTCTTATGTTGATCAATATCCAATGATTGTAATAATTAAAGCACAATATAAGTGGGGGCCACACATTTACTATGGGACACATCGTATCTATGATTGAAAAACAAGTCCACAAAATTAATTCACATAAGATAATTTCTATGTGTGTGTGTATATATATACATATATATATACATGTATGTTAAAAAAATCAATGGGGTAAGTTGACCCAACAACCCAACACTTGGGTTCGCCCATGCCAGGAAAGAGCCTCTCTCCACACATTACTCGAGGATAAGATATGCATATATTGTGGAGGTTTGGCATTGTATTTGCACTACGTTTAAGTGCACCCTCACCTCACAGCATCATAATTTTTTGTGACACGCCAAACTTTTTTGTCAGCATAACTCACCTCACAGCACCACAGCTTTTTACCTCGCAGTACCTCACCTCACCTCACAGCACTCCCAAAAGCTTACAATATATATTGAATTGTCCCACGTAATCAAATTAAGTCAATTGTTTTATTTTAGATTAATGTACAATGTAAACGTTAAGTGATTTTATATTAATATCATTAGTTATCTAATATAACTGTAATTTAGATACGCCAAATGCACCTCACAACACCGCATCATAATTTTAAAAGTGATGTGTCAAACAGCTTCGCGTTTGAACTAACCTCACAGCACCACAATTTTAAACATTACAACACTGTATAACGGTTCACAACACGCTCAAACGGACACATTGTGCCTGGTCTTCGAACCCCGTCTGCCCCAAATCTCTGTAAATACTCGAAAATGGCACTTATAAATTGTTTACACACTCAAGAAGCATGCTTATCAAAATAATAAATATTTTTAAAAAAGAAAGGAGATATATATATATATATATATATATATAACCAATTGAATCCCCTTGACTAACTTCTTTGGTGATAAGTGATTTATTCGTTCAATCAAATTGTGATAACGAATTCTATGGAAGGCATGGAAAGATTGGATTGCCGCCTTGTACGGAACAACTGCCCCGTGACATGTTGACGAGGAGTTGTTGTCACTTGACGTAAGAGCATACACCACTGGGGTGTCCACCAGATCATATGCATTTTTTTTAAACGTGAAATCCAGCCGTCCACCGGACCACATGAAACACTCTCCAACACTCATGGATTAGTTGAGACCTGGGTCGAAGTCATTGTAGAAAGATAACGCAGGATGACATTCACACATGTTAGACTAAGGAAGGGTTCATTTCACAAATTGTGATAATAGAAATACTCATGGGACTTGAACTCTTGACATTCTGCTATACTGGAATTCCGAATTCTCATATGTGAACCTAAGATGCGGAGTAGAGAATTTTGGTAAATAAGTGGGACCCAAAATAGTGGGTCCCATTTATCATTTCACTTTTTAATACTCACAAAAGTGGTATGTATTTTAAGTTCGTATAGAAAAATTCATATATATATATATATATATATACTCAGAAATTCTCTCATATGAACTTAAAATGCAGATCTATATATGAGAATTCTCTTATGCGGACACCCGTAAATTATGTTAACTTACACACCTCAATCTCATCATTGATTTAAAATATATGGGACCCAAAATAGTGGGCCACACTTGTCATTTTACTTTTGAAAACATTTAAAAAGTGAAGTGCGTAAGTTATTAAGTTGCGGATATCCGCATGAGAGAATTTATATATATATATATATATATATATTATATACAAAAAATTGTGTTTGAGAGAGAAGAAAGCCATGGAAATGGAAAAGAAAGCTCATCATGTGCTTGTGGTTCCATACACAAGGCAAGGCCACTACAACCCCATGCTCCAATTCTCCAAGCGCTTGGTCTCCAAAGGCCTCAAAGCCACTTTGGTCGTAACCCACTTCATCTCCAAATCCATGAACCCCAACCCACTCGGCTCCGTCCAAATCGACACCATCTCCGATGGCTGCGACGCCGGTGGCTTCGCGCAAGCTGAGACCATCAAGGACTACCTCACACGGCTCGAGACCGCCGGCTCCAAAACCCTAGCCGAGCTCATCGTCAAGTACAAGGACACGGCAAGCCCTGTTGATTGTATAGTGTATGATGCTTTCTTACCATGGGTCTTGGATGTGGCTCAACAGTTTGGAATCGGTGGAGCTGCGTTCTTCACCCAAATGGCTGCTGTTAATTACATTTACTACTACGCGCAGCACAAGTTGTTGCCGCTGCCGGTTATCTCGACGCCGGTGATGATTCCGGGACTGCCACCGCTTGAGCTCCGGGACATGCCATCGTTCATATATGTGGCGGGGTCGTATCCGGCTTACTTTGAGATGGTTTTGAGTCAATTCTCTAACGCAAACAAAGCTCATTCTATACTTGTGAACACTTTCTATAAATTGGAGGAGGAGGTAAGTAAGTTTTATTAGGTTGTTTAGGGTTCTTTCGATTTGATTTCTATTTTCTATTTTTATTTTTTAGAAAACGAAAAACAAATCAAACCGACTCTTTGTATTTATTTATTTTTTGGTTTTCATGTGATTTTAGCTATTTTTTTGTATTTTATCAATTGATTTTAGCTATTTTTTGTATTTTATAAAATTGATAACCAAACGCGTTTTTTTGAACTATTTTATGTATTCATTTAAAAAAAAATAGAAAACGTCTATTTTTTATGTTTTCAAGTGAATTTAACTATATTTTTTGTTTTTTAAAATGGAGAACCAAACACGTTTTTCGGATTGTTTTCTGTTTTTCAAAAAATGAAAATAAAAGACACATAGAGAAGAAGGATACCAAACATACACTTACCAATTTACAAATTTATTGATTTCCATAATAAGAAAAAAAATTAAATTTATCATAATTTGGCCACATTTTTTGCTTTCACAACTTAGTCAATGAGAGAAAACCGAATATACCTGAGCCACTAATTGGAGTGGTAAGGATGATGTGTATCAACCTGGTGATCAGGGTTCGAATTCTTTTTCCTCGTTTCAAAAGAGAGAGAACATAAAAGAAATTATAATTTGGTCACTCAAAATATAAAAATGTTTTTGTCTTTTGGCAGGTGGTGGATGCAATGTCAAAACTATGTCCATTATTGACAATTGGTCCAACAATCCCATCAATCTACTTAGACAAAAGGCTCCAAAATGACAATGATTATGGGCTCAACCTCTTCCAATTGGACTCATCCAGGCCCATCAATTGGCTCAACAGCAAGCCACCAAGGTCAGTCATCTACGTAGCATTTGGGAGCATGGCTAACCTAAGTGAAAAGCAAATGGAGGAACTTGCATATGGGTTGAAGAGAACAAACTTCCACTTCATATGGGCCATTAGGGCTTCTGAAGAAGCAAAGATCCCCATAGAATTCAAACAAGAGGCACCCAATAAGGGTTTGATAGTGAATTGGATTCCCCAATTGGAAGTTCTTTCAAATGAGGCAATTGGGTGTTTCTTCACACATTGTGGTTGGAACTCAACAATTGAGGCATTGAGCTTGGGAGTGCCAATGGTGGCAATGCCTCAATGGACTGACCAAACAACAGATGCTAAGTTTGTTGAGGATATTTGGAAAGTGGGTGTTAGGGTTAGGGTTGATGAGAATGGGATTGTTGGTAGAGAAGAGATTGAAAGTTGCATTGTGAAGGTGATGGAGGGGGAAACAGGGGGAGAAATGAGAAAGAATGCGGAGAAATGGAAGAAGTTGGCTGTTGAGGCTGTGAGTGAAGGTGGGACTTCTGATAAAAATATTGATGACTTTGTTTCTACGTTGGTAAGTTCATCGTAAAATAAGCGGAAAATGTTAATAATCTCAATATTTATTTTGTCTCAACTATCTTAAATATTGAGATGAACGAACATGATCAATGTTCTCCATATGAAATTATGTGCGTCTATCTCGACATTTAAGATAATTTGAACAAAAAAATACTGAAATCCGTAGTATTACTATAAAATACGATTTGTAATGATTGGAGATGGTCGGGTTTGGGAAGTTTTTAGTGGAAAAAATGTAATTTTTGTGTAAACTGCATGTAGCTTTGTGTCCTATTTAGAATGAGTGGAAGCCAAAGCCCTAGAGAAAAGTCAGTCGATGTGTATTGCTCACAAACTCAAAACCCCTCTTGAAGCTTTCAATATGATTTATCAAAAAAAAAATTATTCGAATAAATTTTTGCTTTAAGAATTAAGATGACGGTGACCCAAAAATTTAGAATACAAATTGTTGAGGAAATTATTTAATTTCTTAAAAATTCAAATAAACTACCTGATTATATAAAAGTTTAACATAGATAATAACTCAAAAGGGAAAGTAAAAAGTATAGGGACTTGTTTAACTAAAAAAAAAGACTTGTTTAGACTTTTTTTAAACATTTAAGATTATGAAAATTACATCAAACCTCGCAAGTATTCTTATCACTTTTGAGACCAACAAACCCTTAAATCTCCGACTCGTCGAGGAGAGATTTCAACAAAACGGTGTGGCAGTCTTCAGAATTATCATATCTTCCAAATTAACTATCGAGCCGGCTTAAATTTAAAGTAAAAAATTGTAACGACATGTCATTCGAATAATCGAGCATCTCTGATTACTTATTGCTCGCCTCGAAGAAATGGGATTGCATTGTATAACCCCCACCCCATAACATCAACATTGTTGATGTCATAATGGTGATGCCTGTTAGAGAAGTTAAGAATATCGAAATGATGGAGAAAAATGTGAGAAACTAGAAAGTTACGGGAGATTGTACAGTTTGTTGTAAGAAAATGGTGTAGTTGAGTTTCACTTATAGAGGTCATATGGACCAAAATGTCCTAAAAAACTAGCAGTACTTTATAGCAGTTATTAAGGGTATATTGATATTTTATTGTTATTTAAACCTTTATTTAGTTTACTTGACAAATATGCCCCAAAACTAGTCGTTAGAACTTAGAAGGGATATATTGGACATTTTTTAAAAAAAAAAATCTTTAGGGCTAGGCGGGAGCGGGCAGGCCCGAGCACTTTGATGGTCGCCCCATGTGGGCCTGGGTACCGACCTAGCCCATATAGGGGTATTAGGCCTAGGCCCAGCCCCAATAACACCTCTACCGCTTCCTTCCTGGACTTGAAAACCAACTAACAAAGAGGTCCATTAAAAAAAAGTCACTAGGATTAACCGTCTGACTAAGGGGGAGCAGGCAGGCCAGAGCACTTTGACGGTCGGCCCATGTGGTCCAGGGTAGTGGCCAGTGGGTACCGATCTAGCCCATATAGGGTTATTGGGCCTAGGCCCCCCCGGCCCGAATTACACCTCTACGGCTCTACCTCTTCCTTCCCAGGGCTTGAAAGTTGAAAGCCAACTAACAAAAACGTCCATTCCTCAGCCCCGTAATTGTTTGCTGTACGGTACTAGATGCCTGATGCCCCCAACCTCGACACTCTCCAAAGCTCTCTTGAAGAACACCAGCACTCCCAAATTGGCATGGCATCTCTTCAAGCGGATTCTCTCTTCACCCACCACCACAACCTCACAAAGACATCTCCCAGTCCAAGCAATACCCACCATCGCCCGTATCCTTGTTCGCGCCAAAATGGTTTCAGAAATCGACCAACTCCACCAGCTTCTCCTCTATCAACACCCCGAAACATCCCATTCCTGTATCGTTTCCCTCATTCGCATACTAGCCCAATCGGGTTTATTGGATGAGGCCGTTTCCTACTTGAAATCTCTTCGCACCCATTTCCCACTTAGCCCGCCTTCTATATATTTGTATAATGTTCTCTTAGAGTGTTGCATTAGAGAGAATCGCGTGGAGCATGTCTCGTGGTTGTATAAGGACATGATTGCTGCAGGAGTGGCCCCAGAGACGTATACTTTTAATCTTTTGATTCGTGCACTTTGCGATTCGGGTAATGTTAATGATGCTCGGGAGTTGTTTGATAAAATGTGTGAAAAGGGTTGTCGGCCAAATGAGTACAGTTTCGGGATATTGATCCGTGGGTACTGTAGAATGGGGCTTGCAAGTCGTGGGTTGGAAATTTTGGATGAGATGAACAGATTAGGATTTATGCGGAATAGGGTGGTTTATAATACTCTGATTTCAAGTTTTTGCAGGGAAGGCAAGAGTGATGAGGCTGAAAAGTTGGTGGAGACGATGAAAGAGGATGGTCTGTCTCCGGATATTGTTACTTTCAATTCTAGGATATCAGCGCTTTGTAGTGCAGGGAAGATTTTAGAGGCTTCTAGAATTTTTAGGGATATGCAGATAGATGAATATTTCGGTCTGCCTCGACCTAATGTTGTAACTTATAATTTAATGCTAGAGGGTTTTAGCAATGAAGGCATGTTGGAGGAAGCCAAGACCCTGGTTGATTCTATGAAAAAGAATGGTGATTTCATTAATTTGGAGAGTTATAATGTGTGGATGCTGGGACTGGTGAGGAATGGAAAGCTATTAGAGGCTCGAACAGTTCTCAAAGATATGGTTGATAGGGGCATAGAGCCCAATATTTACTCTTACAATATTGTAATTTATGGCTTATGTAAGAACGGGCTGCTCTCAGACGCAAGAATGTTGATTGGCTTGATGATAGGCAGTGGTATTTCTCCTGACACGGTAACTTATAGCACTTTGATCCATGGATACTGCAGTAAAGGGAAGGTATTTGATGCTAATCATATTCTACATGAGATGGTGAGAAGCGGTCGTTTCCCAAATACTTATACTTGCAACATTTTGCTGCACAACCTATGGAAGAAAGGGAAAACATCAGAAGCTGAGGAATTGCTGAAAAAGATGAATGAAAGGGGTTATGGTTTAGATATTGTAACCTGCAATATTGTTGTTGATGCTCTTTGTAAAAGTGGGAAATTGGACAAAGCTATTGAAATTGTAAGAGGGATGTGGATTCATGGAAGTGCCGCCCTTGGTGATTTAGGGAACTCATTTATAGGCCTAGTAGATGATAGTAATACTGGGAGGAAATGTACTCCTGATTTGGTAACATATTCAACAATCGTGAATGGTCTATGCAAGGTTGGGAAGCTTGATGAAGCTAAAAAAATGTTTGTTGAGATGATGGGAAAAGGTTTGCAGCCCGATTCAATCATTTATGACACTTTTGTCCACACCTTCTGCAAAGAGGGAAAATTATCATCTGCTTTTCGAGTTCTCAAGGATATGGAGAAAAAAGGTTGTGACAAGACTATACAGACTTATAACTCATTGATGCTTGGCTTGGGGAATAAGAATCAAGTATTTGAAATCTATGGACTCATGGATGAGATGAAAGAAAGAGGGGTTTCTCCAAATGTTTGGACTTATAATAATATGATTAGTTCTCTCTGTAAAGGAGGAAGGATTAACGATGCCACTTCTATTTTAGATGATATGGTGCAAAACGGGATATACCCGAACATATCTTCCTTCAGGACTCTAGTAAGTGCCTTTTGTGAGGCAGGAGATTTTGGAGTGGCAAAGGAAGTTTTTGAGATTGCTTTGAGCATATGTGGCCACAATGAAGCCCTTTATAGTTTTATGTTTAACGAGTTACTTGATGGAGGGGAAGTTTCAGAAGCTAAAGAACTACTTGAAGTTGCATTACATAGATCCTTTTACTTGGGGAACTTTCTCTACAAAAATCTTATCGACAAACTTTGTAAGGATGAAAAATTGGAAGATGCGAGTGGTATTCTGCGTAAGATGATTGATAAAGGATATGGCTTTGATCCTGTATCATTCATGCCAGTGATTGATGGTTTAGGGAAAAATGGAAACAAGCATGAGGCTGATGAGCTTGCAGAGAAAATGATGGAAATGACTTCAGAAGATAGGGTGACAAATGTTGTGTACAAAAACTCTATTAAAACAATTGATAATAAGCACAAAAAGCATGGTGGGAGTGATTGGCAGACCATAGTGCACAGGTATGGTCAACATTTTTTTTTCCAGCTCTTTTTTGTGTAGTTGAGTTTTTGTGATAGTTTTTTTTCCTTTTTTCTGAAAGTGATTTTTTATTTTTCTTTCTTTTGTGTAATTGATTATAGACGAACATGTGATGGTAGAGTAGCAGGGATCTTGCCTTTCCTATACCCTGCCCACTGCGGGAGTCTTGTGCATAGGTGTCGTTTATGAGTAATTGATTGGTACTTTCCATGAGAGTGTTTTGTCTTGGTCGATCTCAATGCATCCTATGAACCTTTGTAATAGGCCATCTTTTTGACCTATACCTTTTTCACTACGAAAGATTGATTGAGTTAGTTGCTCCTTAGTGCAGAGTACGAATATGTACTGGGTATTTATTATTTGATTAGAAGTGCAGGGAACTTGCATCAGGAGAACTATTAGAGACCCAATCAATTATAGTTTCGTTTTAGTATTCATTGTTTGCACTTCCATTTTGACATTTCTCTTACCTAATCCTTTTTCCAGAGATGATGGCAGTGGAGTTGCATTGAAAGCTCTTAAGCGGGTACAGAAGGGCTGGGGTCAGGGAAGTATATCAAGTCTGCAGCCCCAGAAAAATGAGTTCCTTGATTATTAAGGGGGCGGGGTGGTTGCATGTCTTCATTCCTTTCAGTCGATACTCAAGATTTACTACATGCTGGACCAATAGCTGCATGCCAAAGGCCCAAAGTTATAGGCGTTATAATAACCTTGCAGAACAGCAAGGTGTATTTAGCACTCGACTTTGAAAAGTGTCTTTCACCAGGAGATGCTTTCAGTGATGTGAATTCTGGTCTTGTTTTTCTTGATGAACATATATTGATTTTAAAGTTCATTAATTTTAGAGCGTGGGAGGATTCAAACCTTCAACTTGTTCAAAATCCTAAGGAGAGTGGCTACCACCAGGCCAAGGACTATTTTTTTTTTTTTGCTTTTGTTGTTGCAGTTGAAAAGCAAATGAATGTTGTATTCAAGGGTCATCGACTGCTCGTCAGGATCTATACAGCAAGGTGTATTTAGCAATCTAACTTTGAAAAGTATACTTCACCAGGATATGCTTTCAGTGACGTGCATTATGCTTTTGTTGTTGCAGTTGAAAAGCAAGTAAATGCCAGATTCAAGGGTCATCAACTGCTCATCAGGATTAACAAAATGTTTCCTCGATCGACATGGTTCATTTTTCTGAAAGAAGTGTTACTCTGCTCAGCCTCTTGAAGGACCTGAACCATGCTGGACTTTCTTTTTCAAGGTCCTCACTTCAGGACATTTCAACTTTCAAGTGTGGGATTAAAGATGCAATGTCTCATTCTCTGCAAAATAGGTGGAGTGCCTTTTTCCCTTCTCTTTATTTTCCGTCTTTCTTTCTTTTTCTGTTGTTAGGTAGCACTTAACCAGTCAATGGCAACCAATCTTGGTGTTATTATGGCAATAATATGGATTCTGCGGTTGAAGTATAACCCCTGGGGCAAAAAGTTGGTAATTTCTAGGCTGATAGAAATTGCAATGGTTTAATTTCTTATTGCCTTATCATCTTTTTCACCCTCTTTGTGGTTTGTAGGTGCTATACTCATGTGGGTGTTCCACACATGATAACCCATAACGAAACCATACAACCTTGTTCTTTGGACATCCGAGATGGGTCTCAACTCGGTTGTCAAGCCTGCGCGCACAGAAATTTCTCACGTAACGACAAGATAAGTTGGGTCAAAGCGTAGCATGTGGTCAATGTTGTTCTCGTAGAGTTATGTGCATGTAATCAGAGCATCATTATTTTTTTTTCTATATGCTTTAGTCTCTTTGAAATTTAACAAAGATGGATGTCAAACAAAAATGGAATATACTGTGTGTATAATATAGTAAAATAAGACCTTTGCCCACAAGAGTAATTTTATGTGGTATTTCAAAAAAAAAAAAAGACTTCTGCTTAACAGTCAATTGAAGCAACTACCATGTTCTGAAAAATAAAATTTATAGTTAAAAGAGTACCTTTTTCCATTTTTTTGGCATGTATTTAGTGTTTTTTCTTTTGAAAAATAAAAAGATAATCTCAAAAACAAGTTGATTGTTCATTTTAGAAAACACGAGAAACAAGAAATCACTGGAAAACAGAAAAGGAAACAAAATTTAGAAAAATACTTTTAAAATGCAGGGAAAAAAAAAAAGAAAAGCAAGAAACAAACCCTAATATTTGTTATAATATAAACATTGACTTGTTTTATGGATTCAAGGGCGTTTGACTAGTACGATACTATATACTCAACAAGTTGAGATGTTGAGTATCATACTAGTCAATGCCCCTAAATCCGCAAGGGACTTGAATAATTTCCCTTGCACCGAAATCACATTTTTCAAGTTACTAAGGTCATATGCTTATATGAGACTCGAAAAAATTTACGCATCTATGTCTTTTCGATGTGGGATATTATTATTAAATATCAACACTTAATTATACAACCTAAGTAAAGTGAATCAATATTATTCCCATAGATTACTATGTGCATTATTCTTTTTCTCATAATGAAATTTTATATTTTTTAATCTTCAAAAATTAACAAATATTATTTATTAAATAAAAATGGAAGGTATACCGTATCAATTAATGTAGAGAAAATAAGAACATTGTTTAGTGTAGCCTACAATCGTGGTATCGCCCTTGAGATTGACCAATCACGTCTCTTTCTTCGGCTATAAGGTTGCTAGGCCATCTACCCCAAAGCAATCTCAAGACTTATACTCATCCTATCTCAAAGGACGAGCCGTAATAAGTGACTTATTCTTTTAGTAGTCCTCTTTTCTGACACACTCTATTCATAAATCATTTCATTCTAGATCATCCTTGAGATCTATCCCCACATGACGTGATGTCAACTCCATTTAAGTCACATAAACTATAAATATTCTCCTTTCTTCTCGATGATCGGAGGACACTCTCTCTTGAACTCACTCAATCGCACCTCTCAAATCCCCCTCGTGTGTATCTATTCTTTGATCATTGAAACACTTTTTTCGCTATGCCTTCCTCTGTGGTCGACACCCCTCTTGCGTGCATTCACTGCACTCTCACTTTGGCTTTTCATCGTACTGGTTTGATCATCGGAGTTTCTTTGACCGGTATTCCTTGGTGTCGAGAATCTTTCGATTGTCTCTTGCTTATATGTCTTGCAGATTGTTGATGAACCACCTTCACTTTTTCGTGATTGTAAATCGAGCACCTACGTCCCCATTGAGTCTTGTCACACATATGACATAATGTCTCAGGACCATTGAATGTTTTCTATTAAAGTGCTCGCTCTCAACCGACCATGTTCGCTGGCGCTTTACAGTCCCTTGTCTTCAGATCCGTTATCAACGGTAACTCTTCACACCAAATACATAACGGCTCAACGCGTATTTGACATTGTTAATCATTAAAAGTGGAGACACCAGAGCCCCACAGGCCAGCTCCCAAGACCACGCCAGCTTTTTTATGGATCCAATGCCAAGGTTGTTTGTATAAAGAGGCCCAATTTGTGTCCAAAACTGTATCAGACAAATTAACAAACACCTTCCGCGCACTCCTTTCCTTCAATCTTTTCTCTCAATGCCAAGCATTCTGCTGAGGACATTCCTTCTCTATAACCTTGTTAATTCGCTCTTGCTCTCTCTGGTTCCCAAGAAGTTCAGAGTCTTCTTACCCACTTCTTGGTACCCACAACAAATCAACAATCAGCCGTCGTTTCCAGCCCTGAAAAGAATGGAGATGACAGAGTTGGAGAGGGTGTTTCAAATGTTCGATCATAACGGCGATGGGCGTATAACGAAGAAGGAACTAAATGAATCATTGGAGAACCTGGGCATCTTTATCCCAGACAAGGAGTTAGCCCAAATGATCGAAAAAATCGATGCTAATGGAGATGGGTGTGTGGATATTGAGGAGTTTGGGGTTTTGTACCAGTCAATTATGGATGGGCGTGATCAGGAAGAGGACATGATGGAGGCCTTCAATGTGTTTGATCAAAATGGAGATGGGTTTATTACAGTTGATGAACTGAGGTCTGTGTTGGGATCTCTTGGGCTTAAGCAAGGGAGGTGTGTGGAGAATTGCAAGAAGATGGTAATGAAGGTTGATGTGGATGGAGATGGGATGGTTAACTATAAGGAGTTTAAGCAAATGATGAAAGGAGGTGGTTTCAGTGCTCTGTCTTGAGAAAGTCTTCAAGGGGTTTTGTACATGGTCTAGACTTTATTTGACTTGTTCCTTGAGTTTATGTATTTTTGACATTTCTGAGATTGTTTCTCTTCTGGGATTTTTTAGCTCTGTTTCTGATAATATATTGCTGGGGAGATGAAGCTTGGCAGAGCCAGAGTCATTCTTGTGTAAAAACTTTATAAAGGCAGAGTCTTGTTTTTGGGATTTATTGGTTCTGTTTCTGACATTGATAGAGTGATAAATCTTTGCAGAGCCAGAGTCATTATTGTGTAAAAACTTTCTAAAGGCATAGTCTTGTTGTCGGGATTTATTGGTTCTGTTTCTGATATATTGCTAGAGAGATGAAGCTTAGCAGAGCCAGAGCATTCTTGTGTAAGAACTTTCTAAAGGCAGAGTCTTGTTGTTGGGATTTATTGTTTCTGTTTCTGATATATTGGTAGAGAGATGAAGCTTAGCAGAGCCAGAGCATTCTTGTGTGAGAACTTTCTAAAGGCAGAGTCTTGTTTTTGGGTCATACCCCCCCCCCCCCTCCCACTCTAGAAATACTACTTATAGGGTCTGTTTGGTGAAGGGTGGATGTTAGCTGTAGTACCTTGCTCGAGTGGGCGCCTTTACATTGTCAAGTTTGGTGGTACTAGGTGAGCTACTGAATCGTGAATGAACTTAGTGCTCTAAGAAGATGTGAAGGGAAGATTATAATAGGCTAAATCCCTAGTTCAAATTGGATAATATTCATTAGGTCCGGGGAGGACGGACTTTTGCAATTGGTATCGAAGTTAAGGTCCCATGGTTGAACGTGTATGATTTACAAGGACATGAACCACTAAGAGGTGGAGATTGTAGCACCCGGCTCAAGTGGACGGAGTCACAAGCTTCTACAATATCAAACTTGGTAGTGACGGACGAGCTACTCGAGTGAAAGACATTTTGTAACTTGAGCTAGGGAAGACTTGAAATAACGAGTTCAGAACAATGAGTCTTGATGGGCAAGAAGCAACTTCTGCTTCAGTACTATTTACAAAAAGCCTTCTTGTAAACCACGTTGGTCCAGATAATTTGCATTAGACCACTGATTAATTTAGGCTCTGCTTGGATTGGGGGAGGGTTTTTTGGGGGTATTGTTGGGAAGGTGTTGGGTCCCAACCCTTGTTTGGCAAATCACATTGGAAATGTTTGAATCTCTTAGCGCATGTACATGAAAAGTCTCAAATTCTAACACCCATTCTGGTGTGATTTGATGTTATTTCCGCACTAAACATCAACCCAAGAATTAACCGATCCTTGTGGTTTGTGGATATTACATGTTATCAGTGAAATTTACCATTGAGATGGAGTCTGATGGACTATAATTTTGGTGGGTTTCCACATGCTTACAAAAAATTCAAAGCATATTTCTTGCACCCACAAACATGCAAAAAATCCTAAAGCTCATTTCTTGGGTCATAAGCCCATAAAAATTCAAACTCAAACCCAATACAACAAAACCCTAGAAAATATCTAAAAAATAGGAGAATTAAATAAATAATAAATAAAACCTTTAAAGACAAAAGGTGACACAGGTTTTTGCAAAAACATTGAAAAATACCAAAATATTAGTTTCTTAGGAAGAAAAGAAATAGGGTTTGGGGGGATATTTTGGTAAAATGAAAAAATAAGGTTTTATGTGGATATGGTATAAAAGAAAGAGAACTTGTGGAGTTTCCGCGTCACAAAAAAAAACTACATGTGAGATGTTTGGTGGGCTCCGCGAACCCCCTCAAGAGCCCAAAACTGAACACCCCATAATTATGAGTTCGGACTTAGGAGGGGCTCCTCATCTTAACAAGATTACAAGAGTTCAAATCCATTAACCCAACTCTCCGGAACCCCTCTCAACCCAACTCATCCCAACACTATTCTCTAAACCCTTTCCAACTCCCCATCCAAGTATAGCCTGAGTGATTAAAAAATTAAGAACTATATACATTGACTCACTATTTCAGTATTTCTCCTACTACCCAGATGCTGCAATCAGAGCAGGAGCATATGTATACAGAATACTTGAATGAATGCCACCGATCCGGACACTTCTGACCGGGTACAACACAAAATCGACTCAATACCAGAAGAACTGGACAGACTCAACATGGAGTATCCGAGCCGATATAAATACATTCTATACAATGGCATTCTCTATGCTGTTATTGAATTCGTATCCGATCAAATAATAGAGCTAATTATATTTTGCTAAGACTATAGACTGCTTTGCTGCTCTTTACTTTCTACCTCTCTCACAGCATGTACTATATGCTGGATCTTCTTTGACAGACTTTCATTGTGCTCTTCAATTTGTTCAAAAATCATCTCCAGATGCCTTTTATAAGTTGCAGCTCTTTTCTTCTCTACGGCCAGCTGCTGGGTTAGTTCCCGAATCTTATCATGTTCGTTCTGCAAAACGAAGATTATAAAAGGTTAGTTGTGACAAGAAAGTAAACATATTTTGAATTCCATGATTTAAGGGTAGAAAATAAGCACAAATTCAGACTCACTATCAAATGCTATCGAGTTCGACATTTCTCAGTTTGACTACCAGAAAATACAGGTGCCTTGACAACCCAAATAAATTTACTCTTTTTTATAATATTTCAGTATATGGTCATTTTATAATGATCTAGAAAGAAAGGATACGAAACGAGTAAGCATGGTGAACAAGGCCAGTAAGCTTGGAAGACTAGTAAAGACCTCACTTGCAGTGGAAAAGAAAAAATGAAGACATTAAAGTCAGTGATGAGTCGAATTACGAACACAATGCCCGAACAAGGAGAAGAGCAATATCCCTTCATATTTCAAAGAAAATAAGAAAATATGATTTCAGCATACCAAACAGACAAGGTGTACTGTAAATACAAGAATGTTATTATTTGTTGAACTTCAAAACACTAGAAAGTTCGCAATGTATGTCAACTATCAAGGGCAATTATAGCTATAATATCATAAGTCTTGCACCTGAACTATAATTCACAAGAGATCGATTCAACCACCTAATCATGTTTATAAAATTAAGACTCCATTTTTAGAGTATTTGACTTAAGAGCATACGCTAGGTAGCTCTGATAATCATGCCATTGTAGAGGATCTTCAACAACAAATGGGAAAGCTCAACTTCTCAGCCCTCAAGCTACTGTCCAGTTTATATGAAAGGAAAGAAATAATACGGATTTCCATGTCAACGAATCCTTGCTATATACTATCAATGATAACTGGATTTGGTTTTTGAAAATTTTGGTCTTCAAATTCAAATATGTGTAATACTGGTAACTTCAAACAGACTATTGATGTCTCTCAACTGTAATGCCCTTTTCAGGGCTGCAAATCCTTGGTGCTTGTTTAAGAAACTTCTTTCACACTAAAGAAAAAAAAAGAACGAGGTGGCACAAGACCGTATTCGGCCCGCCCTTGCAAGGGACAACAAAAGATTCTTGACTGTTACAACCTGTTATGTGAGGCTATTGTCACTATGCAGTCTGAGGAGGTAAAAAAAGTAGGTAACCTTGTCCATGCACTGAGCAGAGGATGCTTTTATTAATCAAACCTACAACACCTAGAATGCAATGGAGCGACCTCACCACTATGCATGCATACACACACAAGCGTGAATGTATTCATTCTTTAAAGAACAGAGAATATAGTAAAATCAAGCAAAGAACTATAAAACTAATTTCAATTCTCAGAACCATATTGTATGAATAAACTAATGTGTTTCAGATGGAGATGCATAAAAATTGCAAAAAGACACAAAAAAATAGTAAACCAATACTCAACTGGATAGGAGGAGAAATCAGAAGGGAAAATGGTTAGAAAACTGCCACTTCTACAAATCTCTAGAAAATTCGCATAGTTCATTACAAGAAATATACAACAATTTGCAATCCGTCCAAATTTACTAGTTAAAGACAGGTGGGCATGTACTTAATCATCCAGATGGAAAACAGCAAATACATAGTTAAATGTATATAAGAAAATAAAATAAAATTTAAAAAATATATGATAAAACAAGAAGACTAACAGTAACACAAAAATGGAGGATGAATTGATCACAGCATCTCATATAAGTTGAAGACGAAATATTTAGGGCAGCAAACTGTTAAGCATGCACAGGTTACATAAAGCATATCATCAATAGTTTCCAAAAAAACACGTAACCCTTCAGACAAATTCTACTTATTCTACCAGCCAGTTATGATAGATACAATTGTCACCACTGCCAGATAAAATCCACAGAATGTAAAAGCAGATCCTAGTCATTCCCCAATCAAGACAACAGAGGTTTAGCTACAGATTAACTTGGTATCGCCAACCATCAAATTAAAGGTCACAAAACAATCCTTGAAAGCTTGAATTATAAAAAATCTTAAATAAACTGAGGCAAGTACTCACCGGATACTGGCTATAAATGCAATCCCTTCGACCTTTACCAGGTGTCAAGGGATGATTATGCTCCTTCACAAACTTGGTCACAACCCATTTACCAGAACTCATTTTTCTGACCAAAAGCATAGCCCTGCAACCCACTCTGGTTTCAGCCCTCTGCCTTACAATTTTTTCACGCTTGTCAGGCATTCTATGTCCCTCTTTGTTACACACAAGTGCCCGACCAATTGCAGATCCATCACGCCTTGATCGAGATAGTTTGCTAACACGGATGACAAATCCCACTCCAGTGGCATATGCATTATAAAATGCATGAGCCGCTGCTTCAGATTCAAACTCTTGCCCCACATAGGGCTCATCGGCTGGAGCCACTGATACGGCTGGAATGGCATCAGGGATACTATCTTCAGAAAAATCTTGCTCAATCTTCTCCTCATGATTCTGATGCAAAGAAGCTTCAATTGTATTATCAACCAATTCAATTCCATCCTCTCCCCTATTTTCATCCAATGTATTCACCATTTCTTCATTCACATCACCATCAACCCTGAACTCCACTGCAGTTTAAAATAAACTGATTCAATGAATTTCCATTCCAAAACTATATATACCAGTATACCAAACCAAAGCACATAAAAATCAAAACTTGTTAAGAGGGACACTTGCTCTTTCTAACTGCCAACAACCTTAGGAGAAAAGGAGTGGGGTGACCAGTGAAGTGTTATTTAATTGATCAAATAATTAAAAGGAAACAAATAAATTGTAATGGGTCTAGCTTTCTTGAGGCTTGAATATATTCTCCATGTCTCGGCAACGACGGCAAGCACACAAGAGCCCAACTACCGGCTACCCCACAAAGTCCATTGAACCTATCGCTTTGCAGCAGCATCGTAGCCAAGAACATATATGCATATATATACGGATTGATAAATCCAATCACAGGAAAAAAAAATAAGAAACAAAATTTTCCTTTGCTTTCCCGCATTCTCTCAGAAACCAGATGCAATTCATAATTTTCATTAAAATCATCAAGTTCTGCCCCAATTTGCTTCGCAGATTCATTCATAAACCCAAAAAAGTTTACGATTGGAGGAATTTGACACAATATAAATTAAAATTTGAAAAAACAAAACGACTTACTTCAAATTCTGTACTAGTTTGTTCGTACGATGTTGGTGAAGATCATGGAACCAGGACTTGCTTGACGAGAGAGCGGATTTGGAGTGCGAGTTCAGGCTGAAAGATATGAGGACGCGATTGTTCTTGACGTGGCAACAATCTATTGGGTCAATGAGTAATGAAGTCAATATTTTCTTTCCAAACGAATAGTTTGTTGACACGCAGTAAATGGAGGGTGCTTCAATACCATAAGATCAGCACTTCCATGGGTGGGTCAAATACCTAACCTTGGATCATCGGGCCAAGTACCTCAAGCCTCAAGCCTCAAGCCTCAAGCCTCAAGGTACGTTTAGGGATACCTAAATCCTAATAAATTTATACAACAAATTTTTTGTATGTTAAAAGTTAAAACTAGTACATATTACAAATTTGAAACCTAATTTTTTTAAAGAAAATAGTCTTTTTCACTTTTTTTTTTAATATCGGACAACTAGGTCCACAATTGATTTCAATCAGTTTTTTAACATAAATTTTTACTGACCAGTCGATCGATTAAAGGAGGTTTGATCGATATTTCCAGTTTTCACTTTTTTGGTCGATCCTCACAGACATACTTTTGATATTAACCGACCAACCGATAGATTTGGCGGTCGATTCGGTTTGAGACGATTTTTTTGACATCCCTATCGAGAACGAAACTATACAAGTTTACCCTTTAGACATTCAATATGGCCATATGGGTCTAAACTAAGGCCACCAAACTCATGTGCACATAAATTTCTCACCTGACGACAAAGTAAGTTGGGCATGCGGCCACAAGGATATTACTCCCATTGGAAATGAAGCTCAAGACATTCATAGTCCACATGATTTGACCCGAGAGAAATTCACCACTAAACTATTGCACACAGTTATTTTCTTATTTTACGTGAATGCGAACAAGATATTTGTAGATAATATAGTCTACAATTCTATATTAAAAACCCTTCTTAGGTCCATCAATGGATCAGGCTAGACCCGGATTTGATCCGAATACGAGCAGCAAGTCTAAAACCACCAAAGCTCAAGCTTTCACAACTACTTAGCAACAATACGAAGAATCACTCTCCGCTGTACTGACACTGGGGGATGGAATCTGAGAGAAGGAAATCACGACCATGGTAATGAACGCCAGCATTCCAAATAACTGAATCCATGAAATCCAACAGAACTTACTCATATCAAAGCAGGTAAACAACAAAACGTTGTGCTAATCTTCAAAAAAAAATTTGAAATGAAACCACTAGAAAACTGAGATTCAAACCCGGTTACAAGATTTAATCTTTTAATCAATGGAATAGAGCAACAGGATAAGAAGTATCTCAGTGTTATGATACCAGACAATGAAATACAATACCTCAAAGTTACTCCTTAAGGTATGAATTCTTTCATTCCATGCTTGATGCTCCTTTGATTCCATTCGCTCCCCATTTCCGCCAAGCCAATTGCTTCTACATTCCTGCTCGAAGGAAACATCAACTTCAACCTCCTTTTAACGATTTCCATTAAACAAGAAATCCATGAATCTACCAGCAATCAATTTCCAGAAGACTATACAAGAGCATAAAAGCATCTCATATATGCATTTAAAATCTATGTTAATGATCCAAATCTACCAACACTATTCAAATAATGGACAAAAAAAATTTAATTACTTGATAAATTGCTTGTTTTGCATCAGCCCTAAATCTTTTGGAAGGCTCTACGGACTAATAAATGGCAAGTCGCTGCAGTAAACTTACATTCCAAACTGGTGCTCTCTGATCTAGTTTCAGCTCTATAAACAGGGAGACCTCTTAATATTAAGTCACCATATTCATATAAATGGTTCTTGGCCTCTAATTTGGATCAGATTCCAACTTTCCTGCTTGTCAAATCTAAGCAGTCGAGCAAGTGATTTCACATAAGTAACTTGGAGAAAGACTTCAAACCATCTAGAGAGAGAGAGAGCGAGAGAGAACTGGACAACCAAGAAAAGGCTCGATGAAGTGACCTCACTAAACGGAACATCATTCCTATACTTGCAATTGCAAACGACTCATTCTTGGACTGAAAGCAAAAGAGTTATCGTCAGTCCATCCATAATCATTCAGAACCAACTAGAAGAAAATTCCATTTTTAGAAGTTGTTATTTGAGCTTTGTGAAGTGGATATATCAAGATTAATTGGGGAACAACTTTGATATATCCACTTCACAAAACTTAAATAACAAGTCTATTATGATGAAGGTTCACGATATGCTCTGTGATTGAGTTCGATCATTAGTCTAGAGGATCTATAATAGCACTCATTTCTAAAGCTATTTGGTCTCAGAACAAAAGGCTTCCATATTCCACACCAACAAGTAATAAGGTATTGAAGCCCAATTCATTTTCTTGTTCAATTAGGAAAAAAATTCTTCTATACCAAAAGACAAAACCTACACCCTATGAATTGAGACATCCAAGTCAACAAATAAATGAATAAAATGGAGCTAATTAAGTTACTAAACAAGAAAAATAAAAGTAGGAGAGTTCATTACCATTACAATCCCAATTCCCAACTACATTACCAGCTAACAGCAGCTTTAGAAATATCTCACCATTTTATGCATTCACAAGCTGCTTTATAAGTGAACGAATAATGAATGGCTTACTATCCATCAAAAACATTCTTCTTTCACACACTTAAAGGTGAATTTCCAGTAATGTTTCTCACTCACTGGAAAATGCTATCTAGGCACATGACTTGAAGATACCTGAGAAACTACCTATAAGAAGGTATCTAGGATATGTCTATTTTACTGAAGAATTGGATTATAGGGTTTGTCCCCAAATCATGAAAAACTACCATATACTCAAACAGAGGAAGTAAATAGGCATTCAAAAAGAAGAATAATAGTTTACCCAGTGAGCCTCAATTGGCGAGTGTAAGATC
Source organism: Tripterygium wilfordii (assembly GCF_013401445.1). NCBI lineage: Eukaryota > Viridiplantae > Streptophyta > Magnoliopsida > Celastrales > Celastraceae > Tripterygium > Tripterygium wilfordii. The sequence goes on from NC_052247.1 coordinate 2,816,002, forward strand.
ACACTCTTCTTCTTTCCATGAAGCATCAAAAATCCAACCCAATCAAAACGCAGAGTTAAGAGTAACAGGGCACAGAGAGAGAGAGTGAAAATCAATACAAACCCAATAATGCAATAGATGCGAATACCACGAAAGTCCAAGTCCATTACTTGAAACTGAATCCAATAAGACCGCAGATTTAGCAAGGATGAAGATGATGGAGATGAATTGTAGCGAGGGGTTTGTACTTTGCATATCTGTGTTTTTATATTATATACTTTTCTGAGACGCAAAGTTCATGGAAAAATCGGAGTGGCGCAGCGGAAGCGTGGTGGGCCCATAACCCACAGGTCCCAGGATCGAAACCTGGCTCCGATAATTTTTTTTGTGCAATTTTTTTTGTTCTGGCAGCTATTAAAGGCCCAACACGATGCTGAAAGGCCCAGACTTCGATCGGGCTTCTGTTAAAGGCCCAAAACAGGAAGTTGGAAGGCTCAGACTTATGTGGCTATGTTAAAAGAAGGTTCCACTAGTCTCATTTCACAAATTTGATTTTTTTTTTCCTCTCTTTGTAACAATACTTTAAAAATAAAACTAAAACTATATTTGATTTTGAAATAATTTATAATACACACATTAAAATCAAGGGTCGGGACAGCACGGCACAACCTACCAACGAAAATTATAAAAATCACAGCAGTTGTTATCGACTTATCCCATCTACTGAGATGGATGTATAATATTCAAATGAATTCATGGGCTCCACAAGTCCCACATGATACATATAAAATCTTGTGCGTATAACTGAGTCGTTAGGATAATTAGAATATCAGCTGCTAGATACCTATCATTATTGAAAAAAAAAAAACCAAATGTAGAATCTAAGATGAGATACTAATGTGTGCTAATCGGATTATGATTATCCAACATTAAATGAAATAATATATATCTATCGATATCAATATATCATATGAAAGAATCATTTAATCCAAAAGTCTATTTATTAGTGTTAGTAATGATATTATTATTCAATAAAAATTTAGAAATACAATATAAATCAAAGATAAACCTGACAATTGATCTGTCAATTAGCACCAAAAACAAAAGAATCCATCTTTTTTTTTCCTCCTTATTTATTGACAATTTTTTTTTCGTATAATTCTATTACAAACATGACAGTATGTATTGATCTTAGAATTCCAGAAAGGAATAGAAAAATCTAGAGAAGAATTAACCAAAAAGAAGAAGCAGAAGAAAGAAAGAAAGAAAAACACAGCCAGCCTGGTATTTCTTGTAAGTGTAAAGTACTATTTTCTTGACCAACTAATGGCCAGGTCCTTTAGGGCTTGGACCTGAAGCTAGCCGTTGAAGCCAGCAGGCCATGGTCGTCTTCGCCTTGTCGTAGACCGACGGGTATGTCTCGAGGTGGTTTGCATTTGCAAAGACGTCCTCAGACTCGGCCAAAACCCTCGCCGCCTGCACCACTCCAACATGGCTCAAAATTGCCACTGAAATGACCAAGATGATCATCAAAAGAGTAGTTGTGCTTGTTTTCATCTTCAAAGATAGCCAAGAAAAAATACCCAAAAAAAGTTGCAAAGTCTTGAAGAAGTGTGTGTTTTCTTGGGTAGTGGATGGAAAGCAAAGAATGGGTTGTTGAAGCATTTTATAAGAGAAAAGAAGTAGTAGTGTTTGTATTGGTGTGGTTTGGACTTAGTGTTGTTAGTTGATAGTTTGAATGTGTAGGGTTTATTGGGGTTTACGTGTGTTGACCAAGCAACATGAGGAGGGGTTTGTTGAATTGGTCATTCCATGCAATAAGGCTTTTTTTCTTTGTGTAAAATGAAACATGGGTTTTACAACTTTGACTAAGTCAACCACTTGGGATGTCTAATTTTACTTGGATATCTCTTTAGTGCAGTTATGATACAGATCACAGTAATTGGTATCTCAATTATCACATTTATTAAGTTGTACGCGCATGATTTTACGTGCATCATGTGGGACATGTGGAGCCAATGAATTTACTTGGATCTTATGCGTCAAACTCAACTGTTGGGATAACTAAGATATCAAATGCTGAGATGTTTATCATTTCTCGTTCCTCAATTACATGATATATATATAGATACGTAGAGAGGAAAGACAATTTGGTCATTTCAATCAAGCAATATTGTAATTGGGTTCAAGGTTAAGAAATTTGAATATGGACTTAACTACTACTTGAACTTATTAATTCTAAGCTTTGAATGGACTGCAATTTTTTTTTTGAACATGAAATCAAAGTAAGCTAATAAGACTTGGGGTAGCAATTGAGCCTTCTAAGAAAGTACATGAGATGAATGTCACTACCGGTTAATGTGGTGGTAGATTTGGAATACAAGGCCTTTAGCAACCAATAACTTTTTCAAAGAAGAATGACAATTGCTAGGTATGTTTGGTAGTCGGGCCGGCCCTAACAATTTTGTTGTCCAAAGCGGTATCGTAAAGCGGTGTTCTATTATAAAAAAATACTCGCAAAGTGAGACGGTACTCATGTGTTATGTCCGTGAGTGTTGAGGCTTGAGGGAGAGGAGAAGGGAGAGGGAATTGACAAAATTGTATGTTGTTATTTTCTGTCTAAAGAAGGGAAGAAGAAAGAGAAGGAAAAAAAAACTATTGACCTTGCGACTCAAAGCAATAAAACGCACCATTTTAAGCGTTTCTTTTGTAACACCCGTAAGGGGAATTTGGGTTGGGTTTCGGTCCGATTGTTGTTTGCGGGTATTTTTAAACCCTAATTGCCGTTAATAAGTTTGGTTTCCAAAACCCCTAAAGCCCTCATCTTCCTGTGTCTGTGTTTCCCATTCACACAGTGTTGCAAAAATTGGGTTAGTCAGCGACTAGTCGCTAGTCAAGGCTTACCGCTTCGACTGGAGGGTAATCGAGCCACTTAATCGGTGCCCTATTAAATCGGTCCTAGTCGGGCATAATCAGCCTAGGCATTTTTTTGAGCATGGGCCTTTTTTTTGACTGGGCCTTTACTTTGCCCCATTTTTCTTCTTTTGGCACAGTTTCTCATTCAAGTCCAAGTCATAACAGCCCAAAAACTATCTCTTCTAGTCTTCTACGCGACTTCACCTTTCAATCGCAGCGATTTCGGATCGATAACGTCGGAGATTAAGAAGCGAGAGAGGGACCTTATTTCTGCAGTTTTTACTTTTTTTTTCTTACAACAAGTTTGAAACTGTTTACCATTTTGCCTTTGTAGCTTTCCTGCATTATTTGAGATTTTCTATTTGATCTTAATGAGGTGTGTACTTGTTGGAGATGCTTTTCTGATTTGAGTTACCCGGATATAACCCGCAACATTCGACAGGGCCTGAGTTTTTGACTAATAAGTACATAATAAGAATTGCTCCCTCCCTCTCTTACTTACAATTGAGCATTCTAAGAAAGTACATGAGATGAATGTTTCTACTGGTTAATGTGGTTGTAGACTTGGAACACGAGGCCATATATGCATTACCAACCCATAACTTTTTCCAAGAAAAATAATAATCGCTAGGTATGGTTAGTAGCGGGCGGGTCCTAATAATCTTGGTACCCAAAGCGACACTATAAAATGGTGTCCTATTGTAAAAAAAATTATCGCAAAGTGAGACGATATTCATCGGTGTTGAGGCTTGAGGGGGAAGAGAAGGAAGAGCGAACTAACTAGGTTTTTTTCTTTTTAACTGACAAATTCGTATGCCGTCATTCTCGGTCTAACAAGAGTAAGTTTTTGCTCCCAAAAAAATGGGGACAACAAATTTTATACCTAACATTTTGGATTTAATTTTTTTGAACTGACAAATTCGTATACTGCAGAACAAAAATTGTATATGGTTACCGCAGAATGGGAATAAAAGAAAAAATATATATATATATATATGAGTAATTCTTTTATGTGCATTTAATTTGCGCACTTATTATATGACTTTTTTTTTTTAAATTCCGGATATTCATTGCTTGCATTTTAGAAATAAAACCATTAAGTTTGTCTACAGACTCCACACCATAACTTTAACAAAAGCATTCCATGGGCCCAATTAACCAGCAACTAAATGGGCCAGACGAAAGGGTCCACGCTTTCAATTAATTTTTTTCAGCCGTGCGGCCCGTGCCATTCTGATGAGTTGAATAAATTATAAATATAGGGTTTTATTTTCTCTGCCTCCTTCCTCGTTTATCTGCACAGCCGCGACAAAGCGAGCTAGAGAGAGGGAGACAGCCTCTGTAAGCTTCTGGTACTTTCTTTCTTTCTCTTTCAGTTTGGGAGAGGAGAAGAAATTAATGGGATTGTCTTTATTTTCTCTGTCTGCCTGCCTGCGTTGTAATATTGAAATGTTGCTTATACATGTTTGGCTGCTGCCTCTCTGTTGGATATGCTTTGTTTGGTTGATGAGAAATTTTGTATAAAGCACGTGAAGAAGAGAATTTTCGGTTAATATGTGTACATAAATCCAGACTCTGTAGATTGGTAGAGGAGATTTGTACAGTGTTGTATACCATTGCTTTATTCTCCAGCTATTCACTTATCTTTATATTCTCTCCTATTTATGGAAGATTCAAGCTTTAGTGATTTTTTGTTCGGTGGTTTTTTCAACTCCAAATGCAGTGATAACCAAAGATTAAATCGATTAGTATTGATTGTGTAGTGTGTCAACTTCTCTTTATGGGCTATAGAAAGTCAGACTATTGGGATCCACAGAGTAGTCATCTTCCAGCTTAATTTTAATTCCATCTATATTCTTTGTTAACCTGATTGTGAATGTGGATGGAGTGTCTTTCAACTCTTCTTTTAATGTCTTTTCCACATGATAAATGTTTTTGTGTTCTTAGTAAATGTCACATGAAAAAATCGTATGGGATTGCGATCCATCATGTACTGTGTACACTACATGCAGTTATCTTTTTATGTGTTCCGTTAAAGTTGTGAAGCACATATAATCTTGCACCTTAAAAAGCACTGAGATATTTGAATGTTTCATTGTTGTTGTAGCGTTACAGGTGAGTCATAATTAAGCATAACAATGTTGTGCCTAATTGGCATTTCAAGAAGCACTGGCAAAACTATGTGAAGACTTGGTTCAAACAACCTGCTCGGAAAACCAGAAGACGTGCTGGTAAGATATCTTCTATCTCTTAACGTTTTGTTTTGTGCATGCTTTGCTTTCGACTCCAGCCATGTTGTTCGATTTTTGTGCCCTATATGTGAATAACAACGCTTCAAAGCTTCATAGGCATGGACTTTCACATTCTGGAGTAGAAAGTTGTAATAGTTATTTCTCCTGATTTATTTTCCTTGTGATATTATTGCAGCTCGGCAGAAGAAGGCTGTGAAAATTTTTCCAAGGCCTACAGCTGGACCTCTTCGACCCATAGTTCATGGTCAGACATTGAAATATAATATGAAATTGAGGGCTGGAAAAGGTTTTTCTCTCGAGGAGCTCAAGGTACACTGGTTTTTTTTATGTCAAGGATTATAAAGCAATGGATATGCTAATTTTCATCGTATTCTTTAACATGCTTTGATTGCCAGAGAGTGTTATTTGAATGAATTTCTTATAGTTTCTACACTTCACACATTTAACTAACTCATTCATCAACAAAAACAATTATTGTTCTGCAAGTGGAACTTAAAATGCAAACCTGTATGACTTTGAAAGAACCATGTATGAATCCCTTATTGGACAGTTTTTCATTTTCACCAGTGAGATAAAAACAAAAACAGATCAGTATTTTTTTTATACAATTATATGAATTTTATAGTGGATTTGTTCTGCAACAAATTTTGGGACGTGGAATCAAACAGTTTTTTAGGAAAGACTATTGACCTTGTGACTTGGAGCAGTCAACAAGAGTACCATGTATGCGACTTTAGAGCAGTAATTGTCTGGTCTCATTTATTGAAAACGGACAAGCCGTCGACAAGAGTTATTCTGAGTTCTCCCTACACAGGGAAAATATGTCTCCCCATACAGTCATAATTTTGCATATAAAATGTTAATTCACTTGCAACATAGAATAAAACCATATATTTTTTTCATAATATCTAAATTACCACAATCACAAGATTCCAAACTATGTGATCGAATAAAACTTCCTCATGTTACCATCGTCCACATCAATGCCGAGGTCACTCCATGGTACATCATTATCAAATTGATTGAGACCGAATAAAATCAAAGGGAAATTATGTATATAGACAATTTTTTTGCTAAGTTGAGACCTACAATAATAGGTCTTTGATTATTATTTATAGGTGTTCCTTTTTAGATAACCTGTTAACTAAAAAAAAATTTGTTACAGATTTTTATTCATTGGTACAGACATTGTTTCACTAAGTCAAGACCTACAAAAATATAGTCTTTGATGATTATTTATAGATGCACCTTTTTATATAACCTTTTAACTAAAACAAATTTGGTCTGAGAGTATTATTGATTGGTAGACATTATTATATTCCACTCATTTCCTTGAATAAAATTTTGCACTAAAATTGTGCCATCTTAATAAGCATTTATAGTGGATTTGTATTGGCTTAAAGAGATTGCCCTTTGTTGCTTGTGAGTGATTAAGACTGAATTTTTTTTTGGGAGCAATTAGAGATCAGAGAAAATAAGAGTCACGGTAAGGTCTTGATGCTATATATATGCTTGGATGGTGATTGTTACCATATACAATTATATGAATTTTATAATGGATTTGTTCTGCAACAAATTTTTTGAAAAGACTACTAACCTTGTGACTTGGAGCCGTCGACAAGAGTACCATGTATGCGACTTTAGAGCAGTAAAATGCACTGTTTTAAATGTTTCGCAAACACCCGTTAGGGAAATTTGGGTCGGGTTTTGGTCCGATTGTTGTTTGTGGGTATTTTAAAGCCCTAGTTGCAGTTAATAAGTTCGGTTTCCAAAACCCTAGAGCCCTTGTCTTCCTTTGTCTCTGTCTCTGGTACACACATACAAATTTACACACTCATATATGTCAATCATGCATAACACTGAAGTCAGGAGAGATGGAGAAGAAATCGGATGTCTATCGAAGCGATTTTGGATCGATAACGTCGGAGATTAAGAGGCGAGAGAGGGACCTTAACCTCAAACGAAGGTGAGTTTTTTCTTCGTCTTTTTTTTTGGTGTTTTTTCGTCCATTTTTTGTGGGTATTGAATTGTTTATAAATTGTTTTCAATTCATGAGCAATGTGTGATTCTTCAGATTTTCATGATTGCTTTTCTTTTTCAATGTGTTTGTGCCTTCATGTGTCCGTTTGCATATTGGCGGCATTAGAGTCTTGAAACTTCCACACCCAGATGTGAAATCAGGGCTCCAATGGGTCTCATTTGTGTTTGCGGGATAAATTTCACTGAGGCAAGGCTTCACCTTATAAAATTAGTGTTTTTTGTGAAACTAATCAATGACACTGCAGCTATTATGCTATTATTAGTATATTTCGATCTATTGGACTAGTTTTGAAAATTTTCTAGTGCTTTTCTATTGGATATTTTTATGACCTTTGTTTCTGTAGTTTTACTCTCTTTTTTCTCTCTTACAACAAGTTTGGAACTGTTTAGCATTTTGCCTTCGTAGCTTTCCTGCATTATTTTAGATTTTCTATTTGATCTTAATGAGGTATGTACTTGTTGGATATGCTTTTCTGATTTGAGTTCCATGCAGGTGGTTGATGGGACTTCCTACACCCGGATATAACCCGGAACAGGCGACAGGGCCTGAGTTTTTGACTAATAAGTACATAATAAGAATTGCTCCCTCCCTCTCTCTCTCTCTCTCTCTCTCATACTGAATGGTAACTTTCTCACCTTAGTACTAATTTAATAATTGAATTTTGTGTTGTCTCTTTAGGTACTTGCCCGAGTCTTTGCTTAGGGAGGATGATGTAAGTTTCTGCTTGTCAATATAATCTTGTTAAGGATTAGCTCAAAATTTATTCCAAATGATTGAGTCGTGTAATAGGCATGCTTGCTTTAGAAAAATGTTAAAAGGTGACATTTTTAATTTTGTCTCCAGTTTGTTAATTTTGCGGGTTGTTTTTTGCTTCTGTGGCTTTTAGTACGAAGTCCTACAACATTAGGTATTTTCTCACTATTTTTTATCCAGATATTCTATGAGACTGTGACAATGCTAGTTGGAGAAGCCTTGGGAGCATTTAACATGGAGACAGAGCATCACAATGTTCTAGCCACTACAGAGCTGGTTGAAATAACCGATGTGGCAAAAACTATTCTATCACAGCTTGACACTTTGACCAATAGGGGACTTAACCTGCTTGCTATGGTACTTACAGGAGGTTCAGTTAAATTTGAACAAACTCGTCAAAGAATGAAAGCTGTTATTAGGGAGTCGCTCTCTGAGGTTCTTCGAACCAGAAATCAGAGACAAGACCTTCTAGAAATTTGTACACAACTATCTAAGCTTGTCAATGACCCGCAAAATTTTCAGGAGAACTGTATGAGACCTGCACTTCAATGTCATTTTTCTGCTGCTATTGAAGTACTAGGTGAATTGGAGAAATTACCTTTTGAAACCTTGATTATTATTGACAGGAAACTTAGAGGTGTTCGAGTAGGCATGCCCACCTTGCAGCCACTTACACGTGGAAATAGTCGAGCTAATGTAATTGAAAAGGTGAGAAAACTTAGTCAGGAGATGCTTTCACAGATTGGTGAAAAAGGTGAATTGCAGAAGCCATTAGCCGATGCACTAGCCATAGCAGGCTTGTCGTTGAAACAAATGTCTGGCCGTCCGAATTCCTTCATGACCGACTTTAACAAATTCCCACCGGAAATCAAGACCCTTCAAGATGAGATAATGAAGGCACTTTGGGTACTGGAGTCAAAGATTAGTTTAACGGGGTGGAAAACTTTGCAGCTCTTGCTAGACCCAAATGCTGAAATAGCAAATGGTCCTTCACGAACGGAAATTAAGAGGATGTTGACCCAATATCTTTTTGCCTGTGGTGATATGGATGTCATTCCGAAGTATTTTTTAGAAGCTATTGCTCTCATTAATGGTAGCTCTCAAGCTTTACCACCAAAGACGTTCCCAAAAGAGGTAATTGAAGAAGAGGCAGAATGTATATTAAGTGTGAGTGCTCAGTCAAAGCAGATTGTCTGGGATCTACTTCCTGACCTTGAGTTGCATCAGGATTTTAGTGATGCATATATGGAAGAATTGGAAGAAAGTGATGATGATTATAATGACGACAATGACGATAGCAATGGTTCTGTCAGGCAATCTAAATCTTGTAACCCTCCACCTAAAAGTTCTACTTTGGTTGATTCAGATTTCCAAAGTGAGAGTTGTGGGGATTTTATACCCTTTGATTCGAATCCACCTTCCCCTCTAACTAATGGGAAGTCTTCTCCCTCACTATTCCACGAACCAGACACTTTGAACAGTGTGCCTAATGTTAATGTCAACCAAAACCAGTTGGGAATCGTGGGCAGACCCATAATTAGCACTTGTAATTCGTCCAACCTCTGTCAGGAAAATGGGAGTTTAGATGGCGATGGTGCAGATGGACATGAACCTGAACATTGTTCTAAAATGTATCCAGGAAGTCCAGCTGATCTTGTTTCTTCTTCTTTTTCATCTGCAAGGGAAAAATCTGTTTCCACCAAAAGATGCCCCCCTAAAAACCTATATCTCAGTATCCAAGCCGCATGTGATGGCACAAGTTTGATCGCTTATCACATCATTGGTCACATAATGGAGGGATTGGCAAAGCAAGGAAGTGTAGAGTTGGATTGTGATTATAGATACTATCTCAGAGGTGGAAATCCAATTCAAAAATATACCAAAGGTATTAAAATGCAATCTGCTCTCTCTTTTTTTCTCCTTTTGCATATTTGCTGAGAACCTCTTACACGTGGAACAGTATTTTATCCACAATTATTTGCTTTTGTTATTGTTGTAGTAACTATTATTTGTTGTTGTTGTACTACAGCAAAGTTGATTTCTGGGTTAACTGGATCAGTTTTTTTTTTTTTACCTAAACTGGTGGGAAGACACTGTTTTCCTTTTGACTTGGAGAATTTGATTGATAACTCCAACTGTGAAATGGATTTCTATATATGTTGTATTTTTTGTCATGGTAAATGTTGGCTCATTCAGGATTTGTTCTCTAGAATACCAGGGAAAAAAAAGCATGACATGACTTCCTCCTTATAGGCATGAATTTTGCATGGTGTAGACCTTCTACTTAATGTAGTTTTAGATATGATGATGACATGGATTCACATATGATACTAGTATACTACTATTGTGGCTGTCGTGAATTTTTCATGGTGTAGACCTTTAATGCAGTTTTAGCTATGATGGTGACGTGGAAATATGTATGATACTACTATGGCTGTCTAATTTTTTTGCTTGTGTAAACTTTGTTACTAAACCTTTATGAACTACTTGTAGACGTCACCGTTCACAGTGCATGTGATGCATGGACCGCATGGTGCTCCAACATGGATTTACGTATGATATTACTACCGTGGTAGAGTTGTAGGGGTGTAACTTCAATTCCTGGAAACAGGTGTGGGGTTAAAGTTTGGGTACATCTTGTTTGTCCCCGAACCTGTCCACTGTGGTAGCCCTATTCATGGATGTTGTTTATCTTTTTTACTACTATTGTGGCTGTCTTGTTTTTTCTTGTGGATGCTTTGTTACCAAGCCTTTATGAACTACTTGTAGAAGTTCACAATGATGATGATTTAGAAGCTAAATGTGATGCATGGTGCTCTAACATCACCTCTTTGATCTTAATAATAATTAGATGGAGATATGATTAATTTAGCTTTGCGTATGTAAAGCAAGAGCATTTAGAGATAATCGTACCTGCCAGTTCCACACATGTTGACTTGGTAGTAATAAGACCAGCTAAGCCGTATTTGACCACTCCAGGAGCAACTCTTCCTGGCCATTATGGAGAAATCCTTTCCGAAGGCGATACGTTAGTTACATTTACTTATGAAAAATCAAGATTTGGTGATATAATGCAGGGTCTGCTAAAAGTGGAACAAGTTTTAGAAGTGCGCTCTATTGATTCAATATCGATGAACCTACTTCTTGGTCATGATTAGGACGAACCGCCCCATGAATATCTTTGCTTCAGAACAAAACAATTAGAATTAGGCCCGGTCAACTGGAATGTGTATTATCCATATAGGAGATCCTATAATTGAGAAGATCCATCGTCTATCTATTTGATTTAATTATTCAGTTATATCAATATCCTTTATTTAAGCTTATTCTTATTGTTCATAAATATGAGAATTTGTCAATTTGACATGGATACAAGTATATTTAGTAAATTTATTGGTTAGAATTTGCTTCGTGGATATTGCCATCTGTGCTATGTTAATGCTAATAAGGTTCTTGAATTTTAGTTTCTACCATTATCCTTTCATGTGTTTACTGTTTAAAATTGGGGAAGTAAGTAGTTCTCTTCCCATGTTATGTGCAGATGAAAGCCTGTATTTTTCTGAGGAAGATGTAGTTCAAGCAGCTAAAGAGCTGATAGTTTCTCTGCAGCAAAGGTACGACACTAATTTCATATTCACTAAATGTGGGATCTGTTTGTTACATGCAGACTTTACCAGCGTTGCTGAAATGGTGTTATAACTTGGTATTTTATTATACGATACTAGTTTTTCACACGACAGATGGAATATTGCTACTCTATTGAGTTAAACATTTTGAAAATGATTTTAAGTTTTAAAAGGAAAGCTTCTCCTTGGGTGTGTGATTCTTATTTTGCCTTACGGCAGTGCTGGAGTAAAAAAGATGAGTTGATGAGTATACATTAATACATATCAAGTCTGTGGTCAACACTTTTCTTCTCTTCCAGAAGAAACTTTTTGGATTGCTTGTATTAATTGTTCTGTTCTTGTTCAATCTGGAACCGCAGGAAAAAGGACACGATTACACCAAGCAAAGTCCTTAAAACAAGATCAGGTAACTCGGCAAAGCGACAACGAGTTCTGTATCCAAAAAGCATTCCAGAAAGTAAGTGGGTGGTGTGTGTGTTTCCTTTTCTGTACACTTTTGGTTGTCTGTAGAGAATCTTGCAACCATGAGCATTACAGCGATAAACTTTGGAAGGAAGATTGATTCAGAATTAATTCTTAAGTGGTTCATAAACAGGACCAGCAGCTAGCACTGGTGGATCTACAGTGGACAATTCATAATGCAATTCAAGTTGAGCCTGGATAAGTTCTGAAGTTGCTTATAAACTTAAACTAGAGCTTGCAGCTGTGTATATGACTTGGTTAAAGGGCTATGCAGCGTGAATGTAGAGCCAGCATTGTCCGCAAATACGCTTAAATTTCTCACAGAATTGCTTCTCCCCTATATTGAAGACTTGTCTATAGGACAATGGTTCTCATTAACACATCAGGGTTTCTGGTCTCTAGAGTTTGCAGAAATGATTCGTTGCAGCTAGCGGGATACGACTTATTGGGTTTAAAATGCCTTCCATACTCAATGAAGGGTAGCAAGGCAGAGGATATACAAATCAATTTTTTTTTCCTATTTAGATTCAAATGTCCATTGCCACCATTGAGGGGCCGTTCATTGAAATTTTGTATGTCATCCAGCAACTTACCAAGTTAAAGTTGGTTGCATTGTCTAACAACTAAATACAGTTTCATGGGAGATCTTCTGCCCTCTAATATTATTCTGTGATCTTAGATATATACATTGTCATGGTAGTAATAGATAGTAGATTCAATAGTGTCCATAAATCTTCTCTTATGGGTGGAATTCAATCCAACCTAATCAATCAACCTTAAATAATCCATGGATTGACTTGAACCACTAAGACTAATATATTCTCAAATGATAGGGAAATGGTACATTTTTTTTTGATCTATGCACCCTTTGAATCAGAAAATCTAGCCTGCATTGATAAATTGGAAAGAAAGACTGCATCACATAAACCTATATTTTCCAGAGAATAAAAACATCCAAGCTATCATCGACATGTTTAATACGATTAATCTGTACATTCTGAAAGCTGTGGGATTTCAACATATACAGGACTGCGTTGTGACCAGTAAAACCAACAGCTTCAAGCTATATATAATTTCTACTCTGGAGGATTTTAATACATTGGTTATTATACACAGTAAGTAAAGGCCATTGCATAGCATCATTCCCGCAACCTTTGCGACAACTAAAGTCACCATATTGCTGCTTCTAGCATTTACATACCTATCGTTGACGCGTGTGAGCATGTCGTAAGCTCATATCTCCTCTTGTACCTCCATCGTTCCATGACTTCTGTCCTGGGCGTTTCTCACAACCACCATCTGCATGAGACAAAAACAGCTGCATTTTGAGGGTAATACATAATATACCATGGTTTTGAGGTATAAAGCAGTACCTCGGCCAAAAGAATCAGAAGTTTTTGGTACATGATTGGATTTCTGATAATCCCTAAACAACTAGGAGTAAAACCCGTGAAACTCTGGCCATTCCGATCACCTCATTCCAGTTCAGTGGCATTACAATTTACATCACCTTGTTTGAAGTAGAACCCAAGTCATCACGAAACATAATACTACAAAAGGACGACGCAGAGATGACCCAGATGTTGAAACCATCACCCCCATGCTACGTAGGACCTGCTAAAAAGGAATTGCTACTGCCAGAGCTACCCATTGCACAAGGCATATCACGAACAAGAAATTTCACGCTGCTTGTGTGGACGTAGTCCAATACATCAAGGCATTCCTGCAAATCAGAGTCACTCACCAACATCACCCATTCCTGTTCATCGTCCAGATATTTGAGCTGGAACATCCCATTTTGCAATTTGAACCTTTTTGCAACTTGATCATATAGCTGGAAACAGCCTAAAGAAGGGTCAAACTTGAACCTAATTGTGTCTTCCTTATAAGTAGCTTTTACAGTAATTACAGATCCACCGTCGCCGGAGCTTGTTTTGGCTTTCAAATCCTTTCCATCTTCAAAACTAGGAGAGCTTGTTGAACTGCCATGCATCAAAGAACCAGAACCATTTGACGAGTCTGTCATGCTTGAAGTAGAGGGCTGCTTATGCTCAAGAATCTCGTCATCACCCTCCATTTTGGTATCTATTTCATCAGTAGCAGCCAAGGAACTTGAACTCTGAGATACAAAATGGCAGTCAGACATCTCTACTTTTGTACTGTTGTTGTTGTTCAGACTGCATTTGCCCTCTTGATTTACAAAATAGGAACTGAAAGTTTCATTCTCGGGGATGACCCATTGTGTCAAGCCAAGACTATCTAGCTGGAATAGTCCAGCTCCTATGACAACCGACTTGGAGTCTTCACTACAATCAATGACAGAAACAGTGGATTGCTTTAGTTCTTCATGAAATGTATCCGGACAACACTCATCTGTCTCCACTTTAACCACCGAATTCTCGCACTCAAGACAGGATGCTGACGCTATTGGAACATCATCTTGTGGGTTTTTGTCTGGAAAATTTATCATCTTTTGAGCATCGACTTCTTGAAGGATGGAACCTGCTGCCACAAAACCTCCTGTGGTTGGATCATACTTGAGCCCTCCTTCCATTCCCTGAACAGAGTCAAGTACAGTTCGTATCTTCCTCAGTGAACGATTCGCCTTGTGTATTTTGCGGGATGGCCATCTGGAGATCCCATGTTGTCTGCATATCCTTTTCAGAGTCGTCGGACAAACTACAAAAGCAAAATTTCCAAATACGGATCAGCAGAAAGAATGCTCTTACATTAAAATTAACTACATGTAGAATATTGACAGCAGACTTCGCAATTATATTTGTTCGATATTAGTAGCTCCACAAATCATTAGTTTAGCACTACCAGCAAAAATTTGCTCTTGCACTTATACCAAATAGATGTACACATAACTCATGCTTAAAACTATTTAATTAACCAAATAGGCAAATACATCTCTAATAAAGGAGCTATTGTGCCCTAGTGGTGGCCTGCTCCTAAATCACTTGCACGAGGGGTAAGGTTTGATTCCCCCCTCCCTAAAAATAAAATAAACTGATAGCATTACCCCATAATTTATCCAAAAAGCAAAACTTCTCTAATATTCTGAGTTTACTTGATGGATATAAATTAGATTTAACCTTTCATATTAAACTGTAATCATATAGTTTCGGAATAATATGGACTCTGCATATTTAATATTGACACGAGAACACCAAGCATAAACCTATGACACTTTTTCCTTTTGTTTTCTTGAAGTTTTGAACATATAAGCAAATGGCATGGAGTCTTACCACCAATGCTTTTAGCCGCATCCTTAAGGCTCCCAGAAAAGTACTGCTGAAGAACACTCAAGCTCACATGTTTCTCTGTCGTACTTCTCTTTTTCTCTGGTTGTCTTCTAGATCCACTCCATCCCTACAAAAAGTGTTGAACAAAACAAAAGAATTAATAACTCAATCCCAAAAAGTAGTTCAAGATCTGAATTAAGCTCAGCTAAGAAATCATATGCAGAGAAGCCTTACTATAACTCCCATATTGATAAATTTCCTTTCACAATCTCTTTCCACCCAGGTCTGGTTAACACTATGCCTATACCGTGTAGACATGCAATCCCGTGATCTTTGTGGGGAATGTTAGGGATTTGGTGGTCTCTCAAAAAATCACACGTCTATTCTTTTAAGTCAAAAACCTCAACACGTACATCATTGATCATACCACCATCATACTCTTTAAACTTTAAAGTAACACACGCTTCCACAAAGACTATTGCTTTCAACTCTTTTTCAATTTTTTTTCGTAGGCAAGTTATGAGGAAGGGGAGTTGGAACCCTTGGCCATATAGTAAAACACAAAGATAAAGGATGAAAGATAAAACGCTGTCACTTTCAAGCGTTCACTAATAGATATGAGCTCACAAACATCACTTCATCTCTCAGCTTTCAGTTTCTTTTTTGGTGCCAACAAGATCTAATTTCTTGCTAAAAGACATCTTGAGGGCGAAGGGGGTAAAAGGAAAAGAAAAAATACTACACTAAGTGGTTATTTTTATGATAAGAAACAGGCGTATTCCACTTTTATGTGCTCTAATAGGTCAACGAGCATCAATGTCATCAGTTTAAAAATTAGTTGTGGTTGACATTGTTCGGATTGGTTGCGTTAGCTGTCCTCTCCTATCACATCTTAATGGCATAATTTCCTTCATAGGAACCTCCTCCTCTAGTCCTCTATTTAGTCTTGTCTGATTTCTCATCACTATCCATTGAGAAGGCCCAACAACTACGATAGCCGTTGATAATAGAAATTTTTTACAATCAAGCATTTCGTGTGGGGGTAGGGTTTGATCTCTTCACCTCTTGGTCAGGGTGATGGGGTTCCACCACCACTTGGACTATGCGGGGATCCCCAATAGAAATGAAATTCCATGTCTGAAAAGAACTTATACACACAAAAAAAACTGTACACAAATAAGAGCATTTTTCAAATTTTAAGTCAGATGACACACATGGCAGTTCCACAAAAATTATTTTCCCATATCCAAAACATGAGAAGATAAGATAGCTACGTAAAATAAGAATTTCATCTCGAAAACTCAAAACGCTTTTTAGCAGGGCTCAAAACCAAGAATCACCAATAAACTATAAGAAATTTGTTTTTTTACACAATAACAAAATTAATACCAATTCTAAATTTTAACCCACAAAGCCCAATCAATAGAATGTATGTAATGTCAGCATTTAACGATGATCGAGCAGGAATCATCAGTACAGCTTAACCAAAAAAGGTCAGTTTCACATACTAAATATATATATATATATATATATATATATATATATTATTTTTTTTCATATTTCCCCATGCATAGCCCTAATGACATGATTCAGTGCTGGCAAATCATTCTCCAGTCTGACTCCCTATGCCTAAAGCTTTTTCCACAGGATTACGTTCTCCTCATACTACGGAGTGACAAACCAATTATCTAAAACGAGATTAACGCTATGCTTGGCAGGAGGGTTTGTGAGAGTTGGAAAAGTGAGGGTTCATGAGAACTGGAGAGGGGAGGGTTTCAATATTAAAATATGTATTATCCTCCAAAACGCTCCCATCTCCAACCCCCGTGAGTCCTCTTGCCAAGCACAGCCAAAGGTTTCCCACTTAACACTTAAAAAAAAAATCCCCACTTCATATGTGCATCATGAGATCAACTTCATATGTGCATCATGAGATCAAATACACTTTTTTTCTTTTATTCTGAAAAAAAAAAGCACGAATTTAACTATTCGAAAAGAAAGTCAGAAACGCCTCTAATATTCAATCAATACACTATAAATTACCAAGCAAATATGTTGCACATGTAATCATAATTGTACACTACACTCAAATGTAAGGCCCACCTAATCTTAGCATAGGTAAATGAAATTTACAAAATAGCAGCAAACAAAAGCCACTAAATTCATTTCACATAAGACTAAATTCAGATTTTCAGAGAATAGACACCACCGTTCAGCATGACTTCATGCAAGACTTAAAGAACCATTTAATAAACCACATTTGCTTAGCTGAAGTATCAAGGATGAGATATGCCTTATACGTCCTCGCTATAGTAATAAATCCATCTTCAACACGCAACAAATTGTAAGATGACCTACACATCAAAATAGAAGAAAATAGAAAACGAAATGGCAGCTTGAAACGAGGGTCCATAAGAAAATTTCGAGTTACAAACTTATGAAAGTAAGGGCGTCACTATCAAAATATAGCTTGATAGCAACTAAAACAAATAAGAAATCCAAACGTCACCCGTAACATATCAACCCAAATATCCTATCATTTCATCGTTGCAACGACCTTTAAATTATGTACTTCCCTGTCTCTAAAAAGTCGATGCTATGTTAAAACTTCAATGGACTCATTCGCCTATTTGATAAAATGTACATAAAAGTATAAAAGTGTGATCTTTTAATTTTGCACCATAAAAGTATAAAAGTGTTATATTTTAATTTTGCAAAGAGCAAAATCAACTCAAGCATAAAAACACTATTTCCTTTAATTATGAAAGGGTAATCAAGTGTGCATTACCTGTTCTTGGGGAGCATGGGCTTCAACTTTATCCTTATTTGCCTTCAATAAGTTTAGAAACATCTTTTCAATTGAACCCACAGTAGGTCCTGGTAAGTCCATTTGAGAGCCTCTCGCAAGAAGAGCCACAGGAGGGAAACTTTGGACAGCTCCAACTGCCATGTTCAAACCTTGTCTTCCAGTTAATTCTGCATCTGAAACTATTCTCAAACTCTGGCAGATTCTCTGCATTGTGACTGACAGGTTTAACAAGAGTTGCTGCTCAGATCTCCCTTTCATATTGACGGGAAGAAAGAACTCTAGTATATAATCATCGTCACCAGTGTAGGTGCTCCTCAGCCTGATCGCAACGGCAGCATTTAGGCCAAATTTACGTGCATGATGGACAAGTGGATACTCACTTATGTCATATGTCTTTACATCAGGTATGAAAAAGGGGTGATTTGATTGAAGCGCTTTTCCAGCTGCACCTTGACCTTCCTCAATATAATGGTCACCACACGCATGCACAAACCCTTGCATCTCTTTATCATTGACATAACACGATGTATCCTCGATGCAAAGTACAGATTTCCCATCTGAACATTTATTACCTTCTCTAACACGTACTTTTATAGTTTCATCGGCAGCTTCCTCAGAATAACTGCAGGGAATCCATGTCAAAGCTAGAGGTAATCTATGCGCATGACACACAGAACGTAAAACATCAGTTATTTCAGCTATGGCAGATCTTTGATTCTTTGAGAGGCTCTGGAAAATAGCAGATTATATTAGAAAAATTCACAGATGGCAAAAGAAAGCTTGTGCAAATGTAACTAATGTAATTATCTTCTTTCGCCTTCAAATTTACTTTCTTCATATTTTACGGGAGTTTATGTGTTGAGGTGGCAGGTGTCACTTAGTGGTGGAGCAGGGGAGGGTAAGGGGGAAGTAAGGAATAAATAAGTAAAAAGAAAGAAAGATATTATGCATCTGATGCTGATCTCTACCTGACGAAAAAGTCGAGGGGGTGCAGTGGACCGCAAATTCACAACCTGCAAATTGGACGAATTCACAGAGATTTCATAATAATGCAGATACCATCAAAACTGTAAGTTCGAATTCATATATGAATAAGAACACATAGGACATTGCCTGTGAGTAATAAGTTATAATCACAACTAATTAGTATACAATCCTTACAAGCGATGAACAAACAAGGACCACAAATATACTGTAAAATTAAAGAGAGGCAATTTGATGAAGCTCCAATCAGTTCTCACTTCTTTGCATAAACTTTCCTCTATTCATCATTATGAACCAATTAATTAAAGGTGATGAGGAAAAATAAAAATATTAAACTCAGAATTGGGACAAAGATAAATTTAGCAAATACTGAAACAAGATCATTTAGATAGAGAGAGAGGATATTGAAAAAATAATTTTGGGAGACTCAAAATAGAATCTCGCAGAAAAAGAAATTTGAAGAATGAAAGCTCAAAAGCAGCATAAGAAGAAGAATAGGTAAGCCAATTCATATATTACTTGTGTTTAGAAATTAGGACATAGATATACTAGTTCCCCTCCTACAGCTTTTTCCTTCTTTCATTATAAATTTCATGGAGCACAGTAAATTCTCAACTTAAGGGTGTCCAGCACAAAAACACTACAGAAAGAAGACTTTTTCTACAGCAAAAACATGCAAAATAAAAACTAACCTTCAATGCATGACAAACTGCTTCTATCTCTGAATCAAAATTGGGCTTCTCGTTGATTGTTACAAGTTCTAGCACAGCACAGCACGACATCGCATGATGTTCAAAGATCGGCAAGGCAATAGAACCGCGGACTGCATGATTAACAGCATGATTTACACGTAAGTACTCATCATCACGATAGAACTTCACATTTGAAGTCCACTCTGGAACTTTAGAGATGAATACTCGACCAGGAAGGCCCAGAGGAAACTCTTGTTTCACTCCTGTCGAGAAGGTAAACTTCCTTGACACTTCACGATACCCTGTAAGAACTTTATCAAGCAAGTACGGTTGATCGTAAGTGCTCAATATATACTTATCTCCATGCTTTATTGGGAGCCAGACTTGTGCCAAAATGCCCCCTCCAGAAGACTCTTTAAATAAGGATAACGCCCTAAGCATCTTCTCATCAAGTGACAACCCAATTGGCCGAGCAACCACACAATTAGGCATAGTGGACATAATGTTCGGTACAGAAGCGCTACTATTTTGCTCAGCAGCAGCATCAGCATTAACTGAATCCAAACGATAACTAAGTAGTGCATCTTTTTCCTGAAACACCATCCTCTCTTCACCATTATAAGAAGACCCCACAGTCCTTGACATCATGCCACCATCAGAAAAGCCGGCAGAACTTTGCTCAGTGAAATTTGATGTATCGAATGATGCATACGGTACTGACTGAAATGGAGACAACCCATTTGCAGCAAACATCTGATCTGTAATCAATGATGGGCTATTGCACCATCCTGCATATGTATCAAAACTCATGAGGTCTGGAAAGTTATTGCATGGATCCTCAACCATCAGACCCCTTGCACGACATTCTAAGGGTTCCGTGCTATCCGTTTGACCCCTTGGCGTAGTCCAATAACCTGTTCCCGATTCCTTAGCCGAAAAAGGGTGTTCCATCTTTAATCAAAAACACCTCTCATCAAAACCAATGAAATGCCTCAAAAGAATCATCAAAGATTCAAAAGCAAACTTGAACTAACACTTCCGTTTCCCTTAGGCCCTTGAGTTCCTCCACCCCCAAATCCCACCAAACTTAAAGCGTCTGATGTTAAAAACTTTCCTAGCGTTTGATGAAAGAATTGACACAATAAACCACCATCAATATCACAGTAACCCTGCAGTACCCAAATAGCAAAGTAACAACTCCTTTCAGTCCCATTTATATAGCACATGCCAAAGAACACTTGGTTTCCATAAATAGAAACAGAAATAAATACAAGTGACCTCACAAATGACACAAACCAGTTTCTCGTTGCCCAAAGCTAAAACATAAGTCCACCGTTTTCAATCCACAATAACTCACAAAACCCACCTCCAAAAATTTCCTCGTAACCCGAATCTCTACAACACATAGCTCATGTAAGCCTAACATAGATTTTTTTCTATATCTTTTTAAACAAAAAAATCAATGAATCGACATGATTCTAATGAAATTCAGTGAAAATGAATAACAATTGAAACTGAGCATCAAATTCACCATCTTAATATGGAAACATACAAACTCCACTTATGCCCATATATGTATGCCAGTAAATTTCCAGAAAATAGAGAATCCATTTAAAAAATGCAAATGGAACTTGAAAAAATTTCCCAGTTCACGAAAAGATTTAGGAGGAAAGTGACTAAAAACAAACCATCTTCAACATCAAACAACCGACCTTATTGGAAGCTCCTCGAAACTCTGCGCAATCTCAGTATAAAAGGCCAAAGCAATTACAAAGAGAGAGAGACAGAGAAGGAAACCCAAGACAAACAAAACAAATGGGGCTCACAGAGAAGTGGGTTTTCTCTCATGGGTTTTGCTAAAATTAGAAACTGTCTGATGAAGCAATTTAATCAGTGGCAACGCAAGTTCGTGCTTTTGGGTATATGTGCAGAGTGCAGAGGCTTGGATGTAAGAAAGAGAGAGAGGACGAAAGTTTGGTATTTTTGTTCCCTCAGCTGTGCTCGTCTGTTTTGTTTTGCTCTGAGATCCCAATACACCCGTTAGCTTTAGCTTTGTGATGCCGATTATACCCTTATATTTTTCTGCAACTTTTTTTTATTTTTTAAAAATTAATCTGAAAATCCTAAATTTTGTTAGTAATGTTTATATATATATATATATATAATCCATGGGTTAATACCATTTTTACACACCGAAAGATAGTCAGTGTTTCAATTTGCACACCGTTGTTAAAAATGTTTCAATTTGGTCACTCAATAATAAAATTATTTCAATGGCAGATTTTCTCACTTTGAGGCGATCAAACTGCACATGTGGCAATCAATATTTGGACAGTCAACGTGTCACATGTGTAGTTTGACTGCCCCAAAGTGAGAAAATTTGCAGGAGAGACCAAGTTGAAATAATTTTATCAATGGGTGACTAAATTGAAACATTTTAAACAATGGTGTGCAAATTGAAACATTGATTATCTTTCGATATGCAAAAGTGATATTAACGCTATAATCCATACACTGCATACTTATGGCCTCACGCAACCCAATGTTTAGTACGTGTGGGACGGGAGAACTCATGTGCCCAAGATTTGTCATCTAAAAGGGTGTCTAATGATTGATGACCTCTCCTAACAAATAATCATTATATTAGTATTTGGTTAGTAATTGTCTATTACAATGTGTGACGGGAGGACTCATTTGTCAAGGGTTTTTTGGAAAAGTAACACATTCCAAAACTCATTTTTGAAAACTAACTCACTTTTTTTAAAACATGAAATCTAACACTTTTTTGAAAGGAATTGTCCCAAATACCCTTATTCCACATGTTTTCATTCAAAAACCTTTTCCCCTCTTCCTGCAACATCACTTTTCAATTCGTTATTCTTTCTCTTCGTTCTTCTTTCACTTCAACCCTGTTAATCTACGATTTTTGTCTCATTCGACCACCCCTATGCACCTAATTATTCATGGGTATGTTTTATTTAATTTTGTATTTGTGATTTAGGTTTCGAGTTTTCATTCAAGCAGTTTAGGATACTTTGTGTGCTATGTTCCAGTATTTCATATTTGTTGTTTCGAGTATTTTGTTTTATCTGTTCGAGTATTTCATATTTGTTGTTCGAGTATTTTGTTGTATCTGTTCGAGTATTTCGTTTTATTGTTCGAGTATTTCGGATTTTATTGTTCGAGTATTTTGTTTTATATGTTTGAGTATTTAAGTTTTCCAACTTTGACCGTCCGTAACTTTTGATCCGCTCATGTGTTTTCTTATTATAATATGTTTCCGAGGACTGATTTTGAAGGCCTAAGATTTAATTTGGGGTTTACGCCAATTGAGATTCGGAAAGAGATCGAAAAGGCATCGTTTTGAATTACATGTTAGAGTAATTGTAATTATCTGTTCGAGTAATTGTAATTATCTGTTCGAGTATTTCAGATTTGTTGTTCGAGTATTTCATTTTATTGTTTGAGTATTTCAGATTTGTTGTTCGAGTATTTTGTTTTATATGTTCGAGTATTTCAGTTTTTCAACTTTGACCGTTCATAACTTTTGATCCGCTCGTGTGTTTCCTTATTATAATATGTTTCCGAGGACTGATTTTGAAGACCTAAAACTTGTTTGGGGTTTACCCCAGTTGAGATTTGGAAAGAGATCGAAAATGCGTCATTTTGAATTACATGTTAAAGTAATTGTAATTATCTGTTCGAGTATTTCAGATTTGTTGTTCGAGTATTTTGTTTTATATGTTCGAGTATTTCAGTTTTCCAACTTTGATCGTCCGTAACTTTTGATCCGCTCGTGTGTTTCCTTATTATAATATGTTTCCGAGGACTGATTTTGAAGACCTAAAAGTCAATTTAGGATTCACCCCAATTGAGATTCGGATCGAAAAGGCGTCGTCTTGAATTATCTGTCAAAGATTTATCATCTAAAACGATGTCTAATTTAACCGTGTCTTGTTTGAGTTACTCAACATTTAAATATGTGTGTTCCCAAGTCTTGTTAATGCCATATACAAGTAGGCAATCTTGGAATTAGTGACTAACTATAGATAATTAATTAGTCAAATAAATACACTAACTAAGAGCCACTAAGTTTGTTTCAACTTTCTTAAAACACTAAAAGATGAAAAGACACTAGCTTTCAAGTAGTTTCTAATGATGTGATGTATCCACCCTTAAAATAATCCCCAACTTGTCTGTCAAATGTTGACCAACACATCTTGTCATTAGAAAAAAGAAAGAAAAAAAAAAAAGCAAAATGCTAATTTTGAGGATGTAAATGACAATTATCATTAATTTAAGTTAAATTTGCATGCGACGAAAAAATCGATTCCAGATTGAGTTAGGGGTGGCAAACAATCGATTCCAAATCCGACAACAATACGTACTTATGAAATATTTACATGTCTAAACCCCCTGGATTGAATTTGAGACATACTTAATTGATCAAACTCATGTTGGCTAAAATCTAGACAAGTAAATCGGATAATAATATAATCTAGATTAGGGTCTGGACAAGTAAACAGGGTAAGATTTATGTGTTTGGACTTAGACCCTATTTTAAATCAGACAAAAAAATTGTGTTTTAACCAGAATTTCGGACATATAATTTATGATCAAACTTGGTTTAATCCGAATCGAACAAATTCGATCTTCCCGACTATACAAAATTTTGCCACTCCTACACGACACGCACATTGCGTCAGTGTGACGTGACTGAAAGTTCAAACATTGAAAGATTATTTTAACAAATTTAATGTGCGTGGAAGGGGAAGAATCCAATTCCTCCATTGCCATCTCTTATGTTTATGTCACAAGAGCGTTTGCCAAAAGCCAAAAACCTTTAAAAGAACATTAAAAAAAAAGGAGAAAAACAAATTGCATTCACATCTCCCAGCAGTTTTATTTTTCCTTTCATTAGGACTTAATTTATTATATATGAATTACATAAATAAATATATTTTTTGAAAAACGTGTAAGGAGATTCGAAACTTAATCACTAAAGTGATACACATCATCATCACTACCACAACACTATTTTAACTAGTCACTCGGATGTAATAAATAATTATATATGTTTATTATATAATTCTCCTATGAGTATTGAATTTACGC
Source organism: Tripterygium wilfordii (assembly GCF_013401445.1). Lineage (NCBI taxonomy): Eukaryota > Viridiplantae > Streptophyta > Magnoliopsida > Celastrales > Celastraceae > Tripterygium > Tripterygium wilfordii. Next base: position 2,840,879 of record NC_052247.1, read on the forward strand.
ACTTAAAATACGCGCATATGTTTTTACCATTACTTTGAACATGTGGAACCCAAAGCAGTTGGCCCCACTTGTCATTTCACTGATCCACACTCTTAAAAAATAGTACGTATTTTAAGTGCTCAGATTATATGCGCATTTATATATTTTCATCATTGATTTGAAATATATGGGACCCAAAACAATGAAACTCACTTGTCATTTCACTTATCCACATCCTTAAAAAGTTATGCTTATTTTAAATGCGTAAATTGTATGCGCGTTTATATATTTTGTCTTTATGCTTCTTTTTTTTAATAAGCTTTTGTCTTTATGCTCACAACTAAGAACATATATGTTGACAAATTTGTGGCCGTCGGATTCGATTCTTCCAAAAGTATTCGGATTCTCACAAGATTCTAGGCTCCTGAATCATTAAAGTTTGAAACTATTTGTTATATGAGTATATCAGACTCAATATAATAATTTAATAGAAAAATGAAAAATCAAATTTCCTTTTTGTGGGGTAAAACAAGGTTAATTCTCGTGAAAAGTGACCATTTCAATCTACTAACTCAAAAAAATTTCACAGACGATACGATACATCACCACAAAAGGTATTGTTTCCAATAAAAATCGAACTCACAACTTTTCAAGCCCATATGATTTGTCCCTGATGACGTCAAAAATAGGACTGACCTTATTGGATGAATCAGTTAGTTAGACCAATTCCTTCCTTCCTTATCGACTGTCTTCCTTCCTGCACATGGAGCAAACGTAAGCTATGATAGAGCCTCGAGGGTGACACGCTTGAGGGGACCTCTCCGATGCTCAAGTCAGTACGATACTAAACTTGAAAGGATGGATCGCTCTTCGAAGCTCTGACTTTTGCTCAATAAGTAGTTCAGAGTGCAGGAGTTAGGATCTTTACCTAAGGGTAAATCCCAACACATCTTGTCATTAGAAAAAAAAAAAGGGAAAAAAAAACAAAATGCTAATTTTGAGGATGTAAATGACAATTATCATTAATTTAAGTTAAATTTGCATGTGACGAAAAAATCGATTCCAGATCGGGCTAGGGGTGGCAAAAAATAAATTTCAGAAAGGATAACAACACGTGTTACAAAATATTTATATGTCCAGACCTTAATCCGGATTGAATTTCAGACGTACCTAATTAATCAAACTCATATTGATTTAAATCTGGACAAGTGAATCGGATAATAATCTAATCTGAATTAGGGTCTGGACAAGTAAACATGATAAGATTTATGTGTTTGGACTCAGACCCTACATGACACACAAATGCTTCAGTGTGACGTGATTGAAAGTTCAAACATTAAAGATTATTGTAACAAATTTAATGTGAATGGACTATTAGCGGAAGAATCCAATTCCTCCATTGCAAATGCCCTTATGTTTATGTCACAAGTGCGTTTGCCAAAACAAGCAGCCAAAAACCGTTAAAATAACAATAAAAAAAAGAGTAGAAAAACAAATTGCATTCACATCTCCCAGCAATTTTATTTTTCCTTTCATTAGGACTTAATTTATTATATATGAATTACATAAACAAATAAAAATATATATTTTTTAAAAATGATGGAGGGAGATTCGAACCTTAATCACTTGAGTGATACACATCATCACTATCATAATACTATTAAAACTAGTGGCTCGGATGTAATAAATAATTATATATGTTTATTATATTATTTTCTTATGCGTATTAAATTTACGCACTTAAAATACACACATATATTTTCACCATTGATTTAAAACATATAGGATCTAAAGCCATGTGACTCACTTATCATTTCATTTATCCACATTCTTAAAAAGTAAAGCATTTTTTAAGTGCGCGCATTTATATATTTTGTCTTTATGCTTTTTTTTTATAAGCTTTTGTCTTTATGCTTACAACTAAGAACATATATGTTGACAAATTTGCGGCCGTCGGATTCGATTCTTCCAAAAAGTATTCGGATTCTCACAAGATTCTGGGCTCTTGAATCATTAAAGTTTGAAACTATTTGGTATACGAGTATATCAGACTCAATATAATAATTTAATAGGAAAATGAGAAATAAAATTTTCTTTTTTGGGGTAAAACAAGGTTAATTATCGTGAAAAGTTACCATTTCAATCTACCAACTCAAAAAATTTTCCCAGGCGATATAATATATCACCACAAAGGTATTGTTCCCAATAAGAATCGAACTCACAACTTTTCAAGTCCATATGATTTGTCCCTGATGACGTCAAAAATAGGACTGACTTTATTGGATGAATCATAGTCAGACCAATTCATTCATTCCTTATCAGCTGCCTTCCTTCCTGCACAGGAGCAAACGTAAGTTACGATAGGGCCCCGAGGGTGACATGCTCGGGGGACCTCTTCGACGCTCAAGTCAGTACGATACTAAACTTGGGAGGATAGCTCGCTCTTCGGAGCTCTATCTTCATTGTTGGACTACTCTTACCTAGGTCAGTCGAGCCTTCCTACCTCGGCCGGGTGGGACGAACCACCTCGGTCGGGTAAGGCGAACGATCAAGGATTGAATATGAGGGTAGGTTCGTCAGTCCGTGCCCACCTACCTAAATTGTAGTTCTTCCAAGGTGGGTAGTTCGATTGGGGAATGACCTTCCTCTGCTCTAGTTGGCATGTGTGTGTCACGTGGTCAGTTTCTATTGGTGAGGACATTTTGGTATTATTAATCCCCATAGGGATTCATATGTAAGACTTAAAATATCTCACATCGGTTTGGTAAGCATCAACCATGTGATTTATAAATTTGGGTTCATCTCCAAACACTTGAGGCAACATAAAATGGACAAAACCCTAATGTATCAAAATGAGAAATGGGGACAATACCTCAAGTTGTTGAAATGGGTTCACACACCCTCCCTCTTGAGGCGCCTCTTAGAATGACAAAGTCATGCAAGCCTTAGACCATAGCGTGAACAATACCTCAAGTGGATTGAGCCCAAAATCTCTCTCATCTCATTCTTCCACTCCTCAATCCTCACCTCATAATTCTCATCTCAATTTCAAATTATAACAATGAGAATATCACTCAAGTAGTTGAGAAATTGTAGACCTTTGTCCATATAAATTTCAGGTACTTTAGCAAATCGTGAAATTTATTCTAGAAAATTGAACTTGAGTTCCCTAACTATAATGATTTATCTCTAGCTAGTATGACCATCTCATAGAATGATCATGTACTTACTTAGCACTGGTGATTTGCGGATTATTATAAGGGTTCCCGAGTTTATTTAGTGCACATCTAAACGGTAATAACGAAAGAAAGACATCAAGATAATGTAATTTCAGATTGGGAAAATGAAATTAGTGAGTATTTGAGACATCAAGATGATCCAATTTCATGTATCTCTTGTGATAATGCAATTTGCCAACCAAAGTTTCTAACAATCTCTTTCACTATGCTTTGCAAGTCACGGCACTAGCTAGCTAACCAGTCTCTTACCTAATTAAATCAGATTTTCTCATATAATTAATAAAATATTTACATCATCATCATTAATTAATTAAATTTAATTAGTTGACTAGAACACAGTTAATTCTAAAATATTTACGTCATCAAGTGTAGTCAACTATGATATTGGAGACAACTATGATGTAAACACGAATAATAATATCTACTTCATTATTTTTTGTTCCTAACTCACACTTTATTATTATTTTTTATTGCTTAATAATTACAATTAAAGACAGCCACAAATCCATTTTATTTCAAACCAACTTGCAAAATTTTCTGTAAACACAGCCAGTTTTGTTTTTTTTTTTTTCTTTCCCAGATTCATTCCAATTTGTATTAGAGACTGGGTCATGGGCTTGACTATTGGACTAGTGTGTTATGAGTTTGTGTATTGGGCCTATGTACATGGACTATGGGCTTTTTCATTACTTTGTAATTTTACATAACATTCTTCTGAGTTTTGACTTTTATTATTATTATTATTTAAGTTTATTGTGTGCAGTGTGTATATGGAGGTGTCAAATGGGCTGGGGCCGTTGGCTTGGAGTGATCCGTTGATCATGGTCAACGAGACTAAGCCCGGCCCAACACATCTTAGCGGATTGGATTGGGATTTTGGACCTACATTGGTCGGCCTGCCTATTCCGGCCCTTTTTTAAAAAATAAAAAGGGAATATATGTCATTAATGATGTTATTAGTACATTTAACATGAATTTTTCCTAATTTTCGAATAATTTTTAAAATTTATTTAATATTGTTTGGCACTTTAAAATTCATAATAAATCGAAACAGTGTCCAAACATTATGAAATTTTAACAATAAATCTATGATCCCAAGAAAAACAAACTAATAAAATTTTACTGTTATTAGATCATCGGAGTGATTATCACATTTGTTTTTTTTTATTAGAGGTCCTATATTCGAACTTTTCAACGACACAATTCCGAGCCTCCTATTAGTCGTGCCGGCCACTTTACACCTCTATGTGTACATAAGGCTCCCTTAAGAGAGAATGTATTTTAGTCATAGCAAAAAAAATTCCTTTACAATTTTTTCTATTTTTAAAAAATATAAAAGGAAAATCTCAAAAAATAAATATTTAAGTTACCATTAAAAAAAAAATAGTTCAGGGTACGATTTGGAAAGAAAAAAAAATGTACATATAGAAACGGTCTCTCCATGGAAATGGCCGCGGAGGAGGAGCTTCTCCTTTACGTTTCTTCTTCTCCTTCTTTGTTTTCTTCGTCTTCACTTCTCCGTTTACGAGATCATTGTCTCTCCATTCTCAATCTGCTACTTCAGGTAGGCTCTCTATTTATACGCCTATATACTTGTATATCTATGCAATGTATGTATCTATGTGGGATGATATATGATATTTTTATGAATGATCCGATCACCGTCTGGTCATGATCCTTTAGGACCTCAATTTTGGTCTTACTGAATCAATTTGCGTTTAGTTTCGCCTTCATGTCTGTCGATTGCATTTTTTTTGGTCCATCATCTGAGGAAGTGGTAGAGGCTGAGTTAATTTTTCTGAGTTCGTGGATCCTTTGATCTTCTGAATCATGAAGTGGCTGTTCTTTTGATTATTTTTTCTGAAATCAAGCTTATTGCTTTGGCAAAACATTGATGTTATTTTCACATTTGACTTTGATTTGTAGTTTGGATTCTCTATTGGAGAACTGTTTGGGCGATCATAGTAGAGAGACTGTATGTTTGTGTGTGTGAGAGAGAGGGAGGTAAAGAAGGTTTTGTGTTGATGGTGATGTCTTGTGGTGGAGGAGGAGAAGAAAAGCTATGGACTTGTGGAAAATCTGGGGTAGCGAATTTGCAAAGAGTGGGTTCTATAGTGCGCGATATTGGCGAGCCGTGCCTCTCTCAAACGCCCATAAAGGTTGTTATAGCTGTAAGATTCACTCATTCTCTTTTAGATCATTTTCATTTTCCTATGTCAAAGTTTACATTGCATCACGTATGCTTTGAATCTATGTAATTTTCAGAGGAACTACATTTACATCTTGTTTTACTGTTATCTGGTTGAGACATGAGAGGATTTCCCAATTTTAAGCAGTTGGTGTGAAGTCTTGACTTGAATTGTAAGCCATAAAAATGAATGAAACTATAGCTTTGTTAATCCAGCAGCGTTATCCGGTACATTTTTGCTTATTGCCTTCTTTCTGGATGACATGTTAATGCCATGCAGATGGTTGTTTAAGTGATGTACATTGTGGGTCAAGGGCAAAAGTCGAATGTTGCATGGAGCAAAATGATCAGCATCTCCTATAACTATAAAGTATAGTACTTGAACACATGAAATTAGCATATTTTCCTTTTTAGTAATTTTTAGGCTGACAAGGTGTTCAGTCTCTTCAAATGCCAACAAATTTAACAGATTGGCATAGCCCCCCTGTTTCATGCCTAGATGCATGAAGATTTTATTTAAGCTATATTTTAGCATGTATCAAAATTTTGCTTATGCTAATCAGAACCATAGATACTTATTAATGGGCTAACGAGAATTTGAAGCATAAAAGGTAATAATTAAAGTAAACTAATTCTTGTCTTCAATAACCAACATCAGTTTTTAACATAAGAAATCGGATATATTAATGCACAGGGCACAAGTGAGTGCTTTGCATTTTCAAACATCTGCAAGCTAGTAGATCCATTGTGCCTAGAATAAATTCCTTTCGCTAAATTATTTGTACTGTATAAATTACAATAGTAAGATGACCATCTACACTTAACTGACCCCAATTGAGCTTCTTTACCCTCATAAGCCCTTTATTTTGCTTCCTCTATGTTATTCAAGAGACAGAGGAATGGGAACGACAGTATATCTCACCTCTATTACTCCTTTGTCAGTAGATTGAAGAATAACATTATCCTAAAGTATGTTCACTGCTGTGCAAAATTATGTTGAGCAATATGTCTAGAACCTGACCTCTAGGATGTAAAAGGTTAACACAAGCAACCAGAAAGAAAATTTAGCCTATAAGTTTTTGCGGAAGAATTTGTAACATATTAGGGCATCCCGAACCAATCTGGGTTGATTCATTCGGTTCCAATATAACCAACTGATTTGTGTGTATCTGCACAAATCTTTCTCATTACTTCAGTGGATCCTCCCAAAAAGGAAAAACGAAAAAATGAGTAAATTACGCACTTCTTTTTTTTATGTTAAAATTTGGCTCGTAAATACGAGTAGTTTATGTGAGTTTTTCAGGAGATCACCACATGAGTTTTTCAATAGAAGAAAACATTCTTTGTCTGAGCTTCCCAATAGCTTCTTATGTTTCTCGGGCCAGATTAGATCTTTCTGTTCCATTTGGTTGCTGTTGAAGTTTGGACATGAGAACTGAATAGTTTCAACTCACTCACTGTATTTAGCCAATTTGACGAGACTTTAGTTACTTTTTGTGAGAAATAAAGGTTTACAAAGTAAAACAACATTTACCAGTAAAGCTCAATTACACATGCAGAAAATGAAAGACAGTAAATGAAATTCAACCCAAAAAAGTACACATGCAGAAACAGGGCAGCTCATAAGGAGCATGGCCCTTTGACCTAAACATAGTTCTCTCTATTGAGTTCAAGTGGTAAATAGCTGACTGGAAAAATTCACTTGACATGTCGACTGGCCATATCTAGATTTATAGCTACTTATATCCGTACCCATAAGTTCCTAGCATGCAAAGCACGAATGTACTGAAGGATTGGCGGAATAGTGTTTTAGCGATAACCATGTCACCTCGTGGATGGAGTTCCAAGGAACAAACATTCTGATCAGCTGCAAGCTAAACAACACCCATGCCCAAGGATAAATCCACGAAACAGTTGCTCCACAAACTTGCATAAGAAGCCATTTAACATAACTTTCTGGAGAAAGAAGATGAAACTGTGAAGTGATTTGAGGAAGATGAGGAGGAAGGGGTGATCTCTGCCTCTTCCCCAAAACGGCAGGAAGGTTGGGACCCTTACAAGTAGGGGAGTGAATTGACTAAATAACCTTAGTTGGTTTTACGCTGTTTATTGGATGATCCTAAAATTATTTTCTTTATTTACAACATTTTTTTGAGATTTATTATAATAATTCTCCCCTTCTTCATGACACCCTCTGATTGCTGATTGAGCAGGTAAGCAAAATGCTTAAACCAGACAAGTGGCAGGCAACTTTTGACAGCAATGGGAAGGTTTTTGGTTTTCGCAAAGTGCTAAAGCTGATCATTTTAGGGGTATGCTGTTTCATCGCTTCTTTATATCTGGAATTCTACTGCATTTGGTTTATTGTGGTATGCTTGAATTGTTAAAGTATGTCTTTTGCTTTTATATAATTATTTGTGAGCTATCTTCTTTTTCTTGTTACTGCTAAATGTTTTAGCAATAAACTAGTATGAAAAGGGTCTAAAAAGTAAGTAGAATGATGCTTGGTGCTAGCATGGTTTTGTGTTGACGACCACCTTCTTTCTGTTTCACATCACATGATACTTTTCCAGCAAGGGCTTTAGTTTCCTCTTGAATTTTAATAATGATCCCCCATTGCCCTTCTGGAAGCTTCTGAGTTTTTCATGACCAGTCCAGTTAGCAGCCATAATCTGTGAGGTCTAATATGTTTAGTTGATGTTTTTACGAGTGAACATCTTTTATAGTTTTATACACCTCCTGGTTCATGAGTGATATAGGAGCTGATTTTGATCTAGTTTGAGCTTAATTTGGGTTGCTAAAATGATAAAAACAGAAAGTTGCTGGAAATTACCACTTTTATCAGCTAGTAGGAATCATTTTATAGCAGGAAGGAGTTTTTGCTTGGTTTTTGCCCAACTGGAAATTTTGCAAACGTTGTCCGAATTTGATGAAATTTGACTGGCTAAAGCGAAACGGCATTCTGAACCGAACCTGGCGCCTTTGGCCCTAGGTCCCACCCTCGTTTCTCCAAATTCCATCGTTTCGGGCCTCAAACGGGCATTTTTCTGTTTTAGGGGTTTTTTTTGTAATTTTATATTTCCGTGTTTTCATCCTTAGGGTTGTAGCTGGCCCTAGTAGTCATTATCTCTTTCATTTCAATCAATATATCAAAACCTAAAGAGTTTTCTCTCAACCTTTGGGTGGATTCCCGTGTTATTGTGCCTCGGACGTTGGTTTGATTTGCGTTTCTTTTCTTTATTGATTCTGCCTGCATTAATGAGAGGCTGGACATTGGTTGTGTGATGCATTTTTCCTCTTAAAATCTTATCATTATAGTGTAGGGTATTTAGTTGTAATTAATATTAGCCTTTTAAAACTAGCCAGTATTCATTGTTGTTGCATTTGGCCTTGCATGAATTTTTCTTTCAATGTAGAAGTTCCATTCTGCATGGTCTGTTTTAAATTTTTGTCGGTTTAATCTTGATTGAAAAATTTTAAAGTTCTGTTCTCTTTCTTCGCGCATATAACACTTAAAAAAATGTACCTTGAAGTGCTGCTAATTTTTTTTTACCCATATTGCATGTTATTTGCTACATTTCAGGGTGTGGAGCCATCTATTAGGCCTGAAGTTTGGGAATTTCTACTTGGTTGTTATGCGCTTGGCAGTACAGCTGAGTATCGAAGGCAACTAAGATCAGCCCGGAGGTTTAAGCCCATCTACTTTCAGATTTTGTTTTGAATTTAGATTTGTTTGGAAAACTTTAGATTTTGTTTTCATGCTGAGATATACATTTTTCTTCAAATACTTTTTGCAACTAAGAATAACCTTGAGATTTTGGCCATTTAACTTTAAAATTTACATTTTATGCTGGTATATATCCATTTGTGGGATTTTAGGGTGGCTGCTGTATCTTCAAATAAAAGTGATTCAATTATCCGGTGGGCTTATTATGGTCATTTGTCTAGTTGGTTTTATTCAGATTATGATGAAATTTTGTTTGTTAAATTATCTGAAATGTGTCGTGCAGTATTTTGTTCATTGTATTGTCCTTATGTTGTTTTTTCATAGATACTGCCGGACCAGGTATTTAATTAGGACTGGCTGTTCATAGCTGTTAAATCTCATTTTGCTCCCTTCTTTTCATATTAGAGGGTTTGCTACATCTTAATTTAATGTTGGAAATAATTGTTCCTTCTGACTTCTGGCAGAAACAAGTATAGTTGTACCAAATGTATCAGTCAGCATTAATTTGGTCCGGTGCACTGAACTTTTTGTTTCATAGGTTAGTTTGTCCCATACTTTACGTAGCTGAAATTCGCTTACGTGCTTGACCTGAGTTATGAATGGAGCTGTGTTTGTTTTAACGAAAAGCGAGCTTGATAGTAAAATTCGGTGAAGTGGTAGGAAGCTATGCCAAGTCAGCTGTGCTGGAAGAGTGTCATATTAAACCTTTAGTGTTGAAAGGGAAAGGTTTTAGTCACATTTGTATTTTGCTTTTACATGTAAACATCTTCCATCTTCTACTGGGTTGTTTTCTGTACTTCATTATGCTCTGTGCTTTGCACTTTGCAGTACTGAAGGATCAGCATGGTTAGTATTTTAAGTGTCTGTATTGCTTTTGGTATTTCCTATTCCTTTTGTCAAGGGGTTGTGGTTCAAGTGAGTCATCTAAATTATTTTTTGCCTGTTTCAATTAACAACACTATGAACTTATTATGCAGGGAACGATATAATGACCTGATTAAGCAATGCCAGTCGATGCATTCAAGCATAGGAACTGGTTCACTCGCCTATGTTGTTGGATCCAAAGTTATGGACATGAGGACAGCATCCAAAGATGATGGGGAAAGGGAAGTTAAAGTTGAGAGTGGAAAATCTTCTGTTGATAATACCAATAAAAAAGAGAGTTCTCTTGATTGGAAGAATAACTGTACAGATACGTCGTATATGTGTGAAAGGGAAAGTTCTGGTGATTCTGCTGACCTTGTTAGTGTGAGGGGAAGCAAAGATGGTGGAGCATATGGCAATTCTTGTTTTCTGCCTTCCTCGGATTTACAAAATCACAGCTCACCTAAACGGGAGATAGAAGCTCAAGGATCACAATATATTGGCCAAAGTTTTTTTGATTTTCCTCCATTACCTGTTACAGATTTGTTTGAGAAGGGTAGAAAAGAAAATCATTCTACTCACCAAAAATTGAGATTTGAAGATGACGCGGTGCATGAGTTTCAAATTAATAACAATATAGATTTAGTAATCGAATCAAATGGTTCACGGTCTAACAATGTTTCATGCCAAATGGACTCTGAAATTGAAATGGTTCATCCTGAATCCAGTGCAACGGCGCTGCAGTCTAATAGTGTCGTTTCCCAAACTGAAGTAGTTAACAGACTGAGTATGTCAGATGCTCAGGATAGAGCAATTGGTAATGCAACATCTCAACCGGCAGCTATCAATGAAGAAAGAGTTTCTGAATGGTTATGGACTTTGCATAGAATTGGTAACTTAGCTATGCATGTTACTTTACTTTGATAGAAACGATAATTGAATCTATCTCATGTTTTATTAGAACTCCAGCATTTTTTCTGAAATGCAATTGTTCTTTTTCAGTTGTTGATGTGGTAAGAACAGATAGTCATCTTGAATTCTACGAGGACATGAAGAATTTAGCTAGGATGTCCGATATCCTTGCTGTTTATGCATGGGTTGACCCTGCAACTGGTTATTGTCAAGGTTGTAATATTCTAAATTCTCAGTTTTGACTGAACCCTTTAGTAACCTTGAACATCAAGCATTGCGTGTTTTAATTGGAAAATGTGATTTTAGGCATGAGCGACTTGCTGTCTCCTTTTGTTGTCCTCTTTGAGGATGATGCTGATGCATTTTGGTGCTTTGAGATGCTTCTGAGGAGAATGGTATCTCTTAACTTGGCAAAAATATTAAGTTCCATTATGTAACACTCTCTCTCTGACATATGCTGATATGCTTCTTGATCCTGTTCAGCGTGAAAACTTTCAGATGAAGGGACCAACCGGAGTGATGAAGCAGTTGCAAGCTCTGTGGCATATTTTGGAACTCACAGACAAGGAAATGTTTGCACACCTGTCACGTATAGGTGCTGAAAACCTTCATTTCGCATTCCGGATGCTGATGGTTCTCTTCCGTCGAGAGATACCTTTTGCTGAGACTCTTTGCATGTGGGAGGTTTGTACCTTTCACTGATATCCCGCTCTGAAAGATTGAATTTAAATTACAGTAATTTTTGTGGTGTCAATTTCAATTTGAGTGAATTGGGAATTCCATAAGTAAACTGATGATCCCATGACATGGAATACTTATGGTGTTAATTACATGCCTGCTGAGATCTTTTCTGTCACCTACTGTCTACTGAATGTTCTTTAATGTTATGACTAATTGGTGGGAAAATATTTTGTTGGTTTTTTGTTAGTTGGTAAACACTCTGCCCCTCCCACCCCGGGTACTCATATTTTGAAATCTAAACTTGAAGAATATCTTTGGGTTGGGTGCTGTTTCAGTGGCGAATGCAGAAGGTACTTTTGGGAATGTGCTGCGGCGTAAAAAAACAGTTGCGACTGCTTTTCACCTCGTTTTTAGTTCTGAATCATGAACGTTACGGCAAGTATGATTAGAACATCTATGGGCTGATACATAAATAAGAAATTGGGCGCAGCCACAAAATAGAAGTTTCATTCAATGGTGTCTATAGATCATATATGATTTGGAGTTTCAAATTTACGTTCTGTCTATGGCTCCACTGTGTATACTTGCCCCTCTGGAGAGAAGTTCACGTTAAGGTATCAACATGCTATTTAGTTTTTTGACTTGCCTTGAAAACCCTTTAAATGATGTGCCTTGTGATTGGAACTAAAGTGATAATATCTTCTAGAATTGAATAAAAAATATTTAATTGGGGTGGTTAATGATTGTATTCACCTATGTTACATTATAAGATCCTAATCCTGGCTGATCTTTGTAAATGTCATAACCCAAACAAAGACATAAAGTTGAAGCAGCTAATTTTAGTTTCTTGGTTCCATCTGATGATTTCTGTGTGTTGTATGTGATTAGCACATCAGCCTTGAAAAACTAGCAAGTCAATATTATATAGATAATCTTAAATAGCAATAGCAGGAGCATGTCAATATCAAAGAGATAAAATGGTGCTCCAAAAATGTCTGGTCATACATCATCTTTACTAACGAAACTAGTCAAATCAGCTATAGTCCAATCGGACTTAAAATAAAGACACTGAGATAATTAAAAAAAATGAGGCTTGGAGTGAAAGGAGTTTGTTATAATTTGAAGAGGGTGGAGAAGTAGAAGATGGAGGTGAGAGAGAAGTTGGCCCAAACTACTTGAGGTATTGTCCACACTTTGGATCCAAGGCCCGTGTGGCTTGGTCCTTCTAAAAGGCACCTCAAGTGTTATTATATTGGGCCATGTTTATAAACCACATTGCTTGGTGCCTTGGACTCACCAAGAGATGTGGGACTTTAACAGAGTTCAACAAAAATGATGTCAAATTTATTTGAATTTAGGATTAATTTAAAATAAATCTTGTCGTCGTTATTGTTAACTAAGATGCTAATGGAGTTATATTTTCTTCACAAATCAATATTCTAAAGGAGTTTTCTGTTAGAATTTGAACTTAGAGAAGGAAGTATGCAAGAACATTATTCAAGACTTTCGAAATTCTGAAGAGATGGGGGAAGCCTTTAATATTTGGCAAGCTTTAAACAAATATAGAAAAAAAATGAAGGGGTTTTCATTATTTCTGCAAAACTGAAGTGATGGGCGATTTTTTGTAGTTATTTAATTTCATTCTTGTGTAAATATGGTATTTTTCACAGAAAAAGAAAAGGAGATTTTATTATCCTGTCTGAATGAGACATTTTTGCTGAAATAGATTTGAAGATATTCCCATGTTTACGGTGTGTCATCTTATGGCATATATGTAATGTATATCAGTACTCATCTGCAAATAAAATAAAATAAAAAGTAAAGTATGTTATTATTATAGAAACTGAGGCTGTAATCTTTCATGATTTTAGTTGTATCAAATCCTAGGTTATGTTGGATTTTTTTCATGCCCTTATAGTGGTTTAGTTTGAGATTGTTGGACACGTCTCTCATCATATAGGTGCGTTAGCATGGTCACGTAGAAGCTATTTGTGGCGTTGAGTAGCCCCTCTAAGAGATTATAGCTTTATTTACTTTCTACATTAGTGTACAATGTAAACTACGTATGATTTTCCCATTCTTCTGCATCATTTTACATTCCTATGTCCTTGTTACATAAATTGACATCCTTGATGCAGATGATGTGGGCAGCTGATTTTGATGAATCCACGGTCTCGTATTTAGGGGAGAATTGTTTGGATGGATTGGTGCTTCAGCTTCCAAGGGATTCTGAGAATGGAGGGGAAAAGATGGTAGAAAGTGGAGAACATAGTAATGGTAGCTTAAAGGGTGGTTCAGAAGTGAAAAATGGAAATGGGGAGCATTCCTCGGCTGAAAACATTGCAATTAAATCAGCATCAGGGCATCCATTCTGTGGCTTGACAAGGAGTTTTTGGTCAAGAACCGATCACATGCAAATTTGCTCTGCAGTCTCTTCAACTAAAAATGGGGATGACGAGCTACCCGTCTTCTGTGTGGCAGCAATTCTTATCATTAACCGTCATAAGATTATAAGAGAAACCCGTTCAATTGATGATCTGATTAAGGTAGGTGTATCATCATGTCTACTTTTATAGACTTCTTGCATTTTAGATGGTAACACTTGCGTACTAATTCATTGTTGTAAATCACATGGGTAAAAGAGTAGATCCAAGTTTGTTAGAAGAATTGCTTTCATTTTAACTTTTAAGGCTACCTAGGGTATGGGGGAGCTTATGTGTTCATCTTTTCCATAAGCATGGCGTTATTTTATCTTTTGTGTCTAATAAATGGAATACTTTGTTCCATGTTGTAACCTGGACCCATCCTCTACACATGGCCATGTATCAAGTGGAACTCTGTCTTATTAGAATCAAGTAGTAGATTGACTAGCTTTAATACACTAGTGTAAAGGCTTTTTCTTTGCCTGTTGTTAAACTGTAAAATCATTTTAAATTATGCAGTATGCACTTTCAAAATAACATTTCTAATATGAATAGATGAACTCATGAAAGCGGACTTCTTGATGTAACATAAATCATTACTTGAAAATGGTTGTATACTAGCTGCACCCTTTGATACATTCTCTTTTTCATTCCACATATATGTGAATGAATTCAATAACTGGTGGAATTTGCTTTTGTGTTCAATCATCATTGACCCATATACTCAATTTATTCCAGATTTTTAATGATAATCAGCTGAAGATCCGCATCAAACGATGTATACGTTCAGCAATCAAACTTCGGAAAAAATATTTTTACAAGGTTTGATGCTTGGATTACTCTATTTGCTTACTGTTCTATTGTGTCTATCATATCTATTCTTTATTTTCTTGTTACTTTAATATGAGCTACAGATTCCTTTTACATACTCTTTTGATGCTTTCCTTCTTTGACCGAAGTCTGTAAGCTTTTTCTGGTCATTTGGTGCTTTGCTAATATGGTCTTGGCTGCCCTCATCAATTTTATCTGTTTTAACACTGTTTTGCTTATTCCATCTGATACTCAAGGGGGATAAATAACCATATTTAGATGTTGAATTTTGTGATGAAAATTTAATTACGTGATGCCATTCCACAGTCTATTAACGCTACTATTGTTTCGAATCAGCTAATCAAGAGCAAGAGCCCTGAATCTCAGCATGATGAATAGGATCGGGGACTTCCTATCTACTTATTCTCCATCTACTTACATAGCGATAGGGCAATGATTTATATTTTGGTAACTACGGCCTTGCATTATTGACAACGTTGTGATCAAATTACATTATTTGGATTCATGATGGAATTATTTATGCAAAAGAGCTTCTGCCTTCTGGAGTTTGTTCAGTTCCTTGTACTTCCATTATGTCCTCCACAGCTTTTGCAAGGTAACTACTGGCTTGTTCTTTAACTATTCTGTACCGCAATGTTATTACCCAATGCAAGACAAAACTTGTGTTTATATTTACACCTCTGTTGTTGTTTGTATATTTTCAGCATGTATGTCATTAGATTGGTGCTACTGCATAAGAGCTTATAAACAAATCTGGGGGCTTCAACCATTGATTATCAATTCCAAAATGTTGGAAGTATTGTAGCTTTGCTGGTATTTTACTTCTTTTCTTAATGATTTGGGTCTTTTTTGGGTTTTGCAGAGGACTGCAGACAATGTTCAGAATTCAGGAACTCCTTATGCATTTTCACTAGAAAAGGGTTGTTCATACGCCACTCCTTGCTCGTCTGCGACATGAAATTTCTTATACCTCATGCTGGAGGGAATAAGAAACTTGATAAAAGAAGTACAATAATAAGCTTGGAAACCAAACTTAATCTTAATTAGAATTAAGATTGAACGGTGTCGGCTGTTCATTTTATTGTACTTCTTATTTAGAAGTTTTTGTGTAATGTTGGTTTTGCTTAGATCTCTATATGCATGACCATGAGTAAACAACTGTTGAAGAAGGCATTTTGTGTAGGAAGCAGTAGTAGTATGAAGAAGAGGTTGTTGTCAACGTATAGAGGCTTTGTAGACATTTTGTGTCATTTTACTTCTATTGAGCGATAGGTTCATTTCAAAAATCAGGCTGCTTGATTTTCTTACAACGTTGCTGCATTCTCCTTAAAACGTTTTTATCATATTTTGAAGTAGCATTTACTTATTCTCTTCATTGATAACTCACCATTTATTGGACTTGGAACATCGTTGCTCTCTCTCTAAGTAGATTGGTGGCCGAGGGCTCCTGCAATGGAAGTCATTGCAGAGGAGGCCATCATAGATAAATAGACTGAACGTCTGTAAACACTCTTGGCACGATTTTTGTCTAACGCGAGGTCCAACAGAATCATGAAACCAAAAGCGAGGTCTTCAATAATGTATTGTCTGTCGACTCGGTTTATCATAAATCCACATCATCACACAAGTAAGTAACCAAACGAAAATTCATACAACCAATTAGTTGTCCGATTCCCAAACATCTAGCCCGTACGACTTCGTTTATCCTTAATAGGGTTGTTCAAAAAAAACCACAAAAACCGAAATCGATTGGTTATTTTTTATAATAAAAAATTACACATTTCTCTATTAAAAATCGAACAAAAAAAAAAGTGATAAAACCCCGACAAAATGATTGTTTTATCGGTTATATTCATGTAGAAAATCCAAAAACAAACTATAATATAACCGATCGCGGACACCCCTACTCTTTATGTTATATCACTTAATTAATGATACTTTGAATACAAAGTAAAAGCCCTAGTTGGTTGTTCACCGGTTGGCTAAGTCCAGCCCGGAATTTTATGTTCATAAATCAATAACAGGCCTTGGAGGAAGACGACGGGGCCAGTCACGGGATCCTGAGCGGAGCCGATGCCAGGGGCTCCACGATCACGTCGTAATGAGAGACCACCATGAAGAAGGTGAGAAGAATTAGGAAATAGCTTTTCACTTTCGGACTTTCAGTGTGGCTTTAATCACGGGCAGATCACGTGGTGTCACTCTTTTATAGTTTTATTGGATCTGACGATTGACCAGTCCGAACTGGGAGAGAGTGAAAATGGAGGAACCGTCGTCTCCTGGAACTAACCCAGTAGACATGAAAGACTGCATAGAAGAGATGTTAAAATTCACTCTTGATTCTCATATCAAAGAAACCCTGGAATTCGATCTAGGGCTCTCAAAGGATTTCCGCTCTCTTCTCCTCGAGGACTCTCAATGTCATACTGGTAAACAATCAAATCTTTTCTTTTCTTTTTTGGTTGAATAGAAATCGAAGAGTGCATACTTTTATTTTGGATTGTTTGGACGGGTTTTGTTCAGTACGTGTATGGCTTCTTAGTTGAGAAAATTTTGGCACCAACTTCCTGCTCTTGCATAATCTTTTAATTTTGGTTGATGAAGATAAGATAGAAATCAAAGGGTGCAAAATTTTATTTTGGATTGTTTGGATGGCTTTTGTTCAGTACATGTATGGCTACTTAGTTAGGAAACTTTTGGCACCAAATTCACTCATTTTGATTTTGTTCATTCAAAATAATTTTAACAGAATGCATGGAGGTAGGGTTGTAAAAATTTACCGACAAAAATGGAAACTTATGTAAAAAAACCAAAAAATATTGACGGAAATTCCGAAAAAAACCGACAATAACCGATTGATTGGTGGGTTAAATTTATGTAAAAAAAGGGATCGAGACCGACTGTTTTCACCCTTACATGAAGGTGTGCCAGTTTGGTCAGTGGAACGTAATGGAAAAAAATAAATGATAATGTCAGCGATTTACTAAATTTCATTTATGTTCTAGATATTCATGCGTCTTTCAAGTTTTGCGGATGTCATTTTCATTATGCTCAGATGTTGCAGATTGTGTAGATAAAGATCTCCAATATCCTCTATACAAGCTTCTTGCATCTTCTCTGTATGAATCTATTGCTTCTGGAGCGTTTTGTGGAAGAGAGAGTGAAATGGCATCTTTGAAGGAAAATGATGTGTTGTTGAGTGAACGAAAAGAAGATGACAAGTCAAAGCAGAAACAAAAGTGGCTTGATTTGATTCTGGATAGGGGATTTGAGATACTAAACGTATGTATGTCTCAATAAACAGATCCAGATGATAAAGCCAATTCAACTGTTAGAAAACTAATAATTTCATATTATCAGATATTGAAGAGCATAAACTTTGAGCTTCATGTTCAGGAGCCTTTCTTTACACAGCTAAGAGGTATTAATGTGTTTGTTTTGTCTCTGTTAATAATTTCTGCATTGGTGGGTTACATCTCATTTAGCTTTAGTAGGATGCATTACCATCATTTCCACAATTTCTAGAATCCTCATATTCTACTTAGTAACTTTCCATAATGTCCTTTCATGTAGATGGCCACAAAACAGTTGAAGGAAGGTGTGCTACTGGTGATTATAATCGGTATGGCTGATCTCAATAAACATGTATGAACCAGGCATTAAATGATCCGAATAAAATTTTGGTTACTTTTTTTTTGATGCGTTTCAGTCTGGTAAATCCCTGATTAGAATTGGCATGGCCATTGTAAAATGATCCAAGTAACATTTTAGTTACTTTTTCCTTGTTTATAACATTATGCTATGTCAGGGAGACCTTTCGCTTGTTGAGTTCCATGTGCTTTCCTCTCTATGCAGTATGGGGTCCTCTCTCATTAATTCCCTTTTAATTTTCTCTTTTTTTTTTTATAATCTCAGAATTGAATCAGGATCGTCTATTCTTTTTAATAAATGCGTGGTTCATGAGGTTCAGGTGACTATTCCTTAGTGCATATTTTCTACATTTTCTTTTTGCAATATATTCTCGTCTAACTTCTAGTGACGCAGGAGGTTCGTCGTTATGCTTCATTCCATGAGATGTTGGAATCAGAGGGTCTGGCAAAAGTCCTTCCTGGAGTAAAAACCACTGACAGAGGCAAGTGAAGAAATAGATTTAGGAATTTGGATTTTTGTCCCTGAAATTGAAATGCTTCGTTGTTGGGGATCATTTAATTGTCTATGATTAATGGACTAGTGTTTTCCCATGACAAAATTTGTATAAGGATGAAGAATCAACCTTTTTCAGGTGTTCAAGTTTACAGAAACTTCTACACGGAAGAGAAGGAGAGGTCCAATGGTGTCCTCGCAATTTGTGTTGCAAAATGTCCCAGCCAACCCTACTTTTTGCTGGCTGAAATTTTATCTGTAAGTGTGCTTATTCACAGTTCTTTACAGGAGCTATTAGGTTATATCATTTCAAATTGAGACAAGAATTTCAGTTAAACATTCAAACAAAAAGTTCAGTTCGATTTTCGTAATCTGAGTATCAAGTCAACTAAAATCTAGAAATCATAAGGGTCAAGGAAAAGTTAAATGGAAACTTCAAAACTTCAAAAGGCCACCAGATCATTTTCAACAATCCTGCTGAGGTGATACAAAATTAGATTGGGCACAACTCTTGATTTACCCGTAAAAATAACTAATTTAATATTGAGGTCATATATATGCATCTATATGACATTTGGAATAACATTCTTTTGCTTAAACTGATATAAAAGGTGTTTTAAGTCTCTAGATTCGTGAGCCACTACGTTTTCTGCAAGATGCTAGATTAGCTCATTTTGCAGATTGCTGTAGTATTGCTTTGTGCTCTCTGAGGCTCGCAATGTTACGCCGAAGCAGTCTTGACCTGATCGTTTAAACATTTTATCCAGGGATTGAGGTGTGATGGTGTTGATTACCTTTTGGGTCTTTCACATCAGGTCGGAACACGCAGCAGGGACTTCTGAAAGCAAAGTCAGTTCCTTTCTCTTCATCTTCATCTCCTATTTAGCCAAATGTAAGATGATGATTCTTAATGGATTTCTTGATTGTTAATTCCTAAACGGAAATAGAGTGTTGCTTTCCATCAAAAAATTCTCATTCTAGCATTATTAATTTATTTCGTTTCCTATATCAATCAATCGTGGTAACTAATTCCTAAAATAAATGTTCCTTATTTCCCTTTCACATATGAAAGAAAAGATATAGAAAGAATAAACTATTTGACCTTTTTTTCCCAGATAAGCACCTATGTCATGTGGCCTTGCTTGCCAGGTGCACAAAAGTCGAGTTGGAGAGTGAAGGAACCTCCATAAAATTTAGAGACGTAAATAGTTGGGTTTTGGGTTTAGCTGAATGAAGTGAACTGTTGGATTCTTAAGAAATTTTTCAGAATTTAGACCCATTAGCAGCAAAACATGTTTCATTCCATTTTTTAGGAATTTATGGGTGAGGTGCTGACATATATCTGTAAATGTTGCTGCTCTAGATGTGATGATAAGTCTCTCCCTTAACATTTTCTCCAGAAGTTCATTCCACACCTGCACATTTCTATTGACTCCGAAGACAAGGAGATAGAATAGGATGCTTGTGGGCTTTGCCGAGATTAACCTGATTGGCGCTGACATTGGCAGTACCTTCACAGTGTTCTTCTTTTCAAATTTACTTCCTGAAAGCTCCTGTCTGCTGATTTAATGTCTCTTGTGTTTGTGTTTGTTTGTCTTCCCAGCAGAAGGAAATTCTGTTTCTGCATTGTAAACATCAAGGATGATTTACTTGTTAAGAAGTATTGGAACTTCTGTTGAATTTATTAAGGCCTCCCATTGTTAAGCGTTTCCCAATTCTGTGCAATTTACTAGGTTTTCTGAACTATTGTTTTTAATAACAAATGCAGGTGCTTCATATAGAGAGACAAAACAAGCTAAGCTTTCCTAGGTTCAGACTTGGCTCATTCCATTGAATGTAATTGAGATTGAGCTTGAGCTTGAGTTTGAACTCCATTTTTGGTTGATTTATAAATTTTGGGAGGACGAATTTATGGGAGCGACCCATCTGTGCGCGTGAGGTCTAGAGTGAAAGCCATCGTGGGCACCGGTTTTGGAAGCATGGTGGTATGTTATGATCGTACATTGCTTTGATGTGGGAAGAAAATGCATGATATATGTGAGGTCATATTCTCAAACTAACAACAATCGGTTTTTCTGCTGTTGGTCCTATAGAGGATCGGTAATTAGATCAGGTCTCTTATATCCAGTTGGGCTTGGAAGGATAAATTCGTGCAGGCCAGGAATCTAAAGCGGACAAAATATTGTTAGTGAAGAACAGCGGCCTTTCCTTATCATTTGGGCCCACCGCCAATATCTACCACATGCTTGGGTTGGGACTCGAGAGAGAGACTTAAGGCAGTGATGTTGGCATGTTGCACATTATTCTCATATTCACACAATAAAAACAACAAAAAGTCACTTTTTTAATTATATTTTAGAAAAAGATAAAAGAGAAAAATAAAGAAATCAACAGCACACCAGTTCTATTATCTTTCGGATGTGACACCTCTTCCTCTTCTAGTAGCCGACACTCCATGACCTCCTGTTCCTAATAACCATTTACTTTATATATATATATATATATATATATATACAGTCTTCTTCTTTTTATTAAAGAATTTTAAATTAATTAACAAATAATTTTTTCCCCTTTAATTCTCTGGCAAGATTCCTCTACAGTTCTTGTAAGGTTGCTTGAGAATCCTACTTTACTCCACTGGCCAACCTAAACTCTTTTAACCCTACTTGCATTTCACTCTTACATGCTGGATTTTGCAACTCAATCCAAGCCAAAGTGGGTCAATTTTCATTTTCATTTGTATTCATTTACAATATTAATGTGGTGCATGTGTTGTTGATGTTCTCCCTCATATTGTAGTAGTGGATATTTCACTCTTATCAATGGTGCTTTTTTTCGTTGAGAGAAACTCTAACATAGCAAAGATTGTGGGTTGTTAATTAGGTCAGTGATGGGTAGATGGTGGATTAGTATTCAATATGAATATGTTAAAAAAAGGAAAAAGAAAGCGAAATGCCAATTGTTGAAGAATGACAAGATTATGAGCAAAGGTCAATTGCGAGTCCAACTCAATTTTTCTGAACATCAAAGGTGTTCATCGGTGTCCCCAGACACGGAGACCGCCTATCTCCATTGTAGATCTCAATGTTCCAAATTGCATGTCAGCTATCTAAGTCCAGCATGGAGGAAGGTGACTCCGATTGTGCAGTTTTTTTACCCCCATAGTAGTTTATACACAGCTGTCAGCCCCATACAACAACTCTCAATCTCTATTTCTTTCTTTCTTGTCTTTTTAATATATCAATCAGCCAGATCCTACAAGTCTTGCGTCAATTATTCTCTTCTGCCTCTTTTTTGTCAGCAATCATTAGGTGTTACAGAGCTTTCTTCTTCATTTATCTCTCTTTATCTTCTATGTTAAAGAACTTGACTTCTTGGGAAATGCTTTGTTTGGTAGTGTGTTTTATAGCTTAAGAGTACAAAATCCCAGCGGAGATTTCCAAATTTTGTTTTAATTTTACCATTTTGGGTTATGGTTGGAAATATATTCTTCAAACTAATCTAAAATCTTTACTGGTTTTTGCATATAATGTCTTAGTTTGCTTTTATTATTGATTGGAAATCAAAACCTCCCCTTTTCTGTACCAACTACCAACACCTTCGAATCTGAATCATTGGCACTGCGTCTCTTTGTTTCAGTTGGGAATGTTGCGACGGCTTTTGGTATCAATTATCATCTGAACAATCTGGGGATTTCAAAAGAGGGTTCCTTTTCAATTCACCATTCGAGATCTCTTGTTTTTGTTTATGAAATCTTGAGTTTCTCCATCTGGGTTTTCCACAATAATGCAAAAATTGAAAGGAATCAAGCTCGACAATGGCAAATCTTGTCCCTGGTGTGCTTCTCAAGCTTCTGCAACATATGAATACAGATGTCAAAGTTGCGGGTGAGCACAGGTCTTCTCTATTGCAAGTTGTGAGCATTGTACCGGCACTAGCAGGTGGTGAGCTATTCCCAAACCAAGGCTTCTATCTCAAGGTATCGGACTCCTCTCATGCCACATATGTATCTCTCCCTGATGGACATGACGATCTAATTCTTAGTGATAAGATCCAATTGGGTCAATTCATTCATGTTGAGAGGCTTGAATCTGCCTCACCAGTCCCGATTCTCGGCGTTAAGCCTGTCCCTGGAAGGCATCCTTGTGTAGGGAGCCCTGAAGATATTGTGGCAACTCATTCACTTGGGTTCCTCAATAACAATGAGAATGCATGTTCAGGTTTAAAAACCACAGAGAATGTGAAATCACCTAAAAGAATTGTAGTGAGTAATAAGCATTTGGTAGAAAGGGAGAAGGAGAAGCATGGATTGAGTGCAAGTAGTGCTAGGGAGGATCACTTGGGGAAGAAAACTTTGTCTTTGAGTAGATCACAGTCTCAGTTGTTGAAACACGAGTTGAATTTGGTTGTGAAGAAGGAATCCCTTGCAAAATTGAAGACAACAACTTCAAGGTCAATTCCTTCATCTCCCACGAGCTTTTGCTCAATGCCATCTTCGTTTGAGAAATTTACGAGTGGTGTCAAGGAGCAGGCAAAGATTAAGGGATCGAATAAGGCCACAGCTAAGTTGGGATTGGCGGAGAAGGCAAACACTGTTCGTGGGGCAAGCCCTATGAGGAGTAAGGTACCCATGTTGAAGAATGTAGTTCAGGGGATTGAGTTTGGTGTCAAGGCTCTTAGAAAGAGTTGGGAAGGGAATCTGGAGATAAGGCAGAGGGAGACGCCAAGACTGAGGACTGAGAAGCATGATCCAAAACCTGAAGCTTGGAGTACTTCTGTAAGTAATAGCTTTTTGGATCTTAGTTTTGAGTAGATTCTTGCTTTGGTATACTGTGCTTGCTATCATATTGTTCAATTGTAACTTTGATGTTATGAGGTGGAAATTGGACTTAATTTATGTCCAGTATAGGTTTTTGGATGCTTGTTTCTTCATTTATATGTTAGTGGGTTTACTGTTTGATTCTGGAAACTTGAGATGAAGATCATTGTTGATTGTGCATTACTACTGTTCTGATTTGAAGGATGTTTGTGCTCATCGTGTTGCGGCTTATGTGTGTGCTCTGTGAGTGCTTGCCTGCCTGCCTTTCTGAGTTCGTGTGCGCGTGTGCATGCAATCTTGTGTTTTCGTGAGATTTGAGCGTTGCAGAGGGTTACAAAAATTGTAATAGTCCTGGTCTCACTTTCTCTATTTTATTATTGCTAAGATTTTTAATATCGGTTCTTTGAGTCAAATTAACCTTGTTCTCATGTGAAGGTTGCAAGAAAAAGTACATCAAGTGAGAGGGTGTCACCTAGAGATGAGAATAAGGCCCAGTTATTGACAAAGTCGTCTAAAGAGGATAGTAAAGTCCAGACATCTATGAAGAAAGTTACTGCAAATGGAACTTTGGATGACAATGAAAAGCCAAACAAACAAAGAAGTGCTGCTGGAAAGAAATCATCAGGAGAGCTCAGTAGTAACGGTCTTCCTGGAAACTTGGTCAAGGTTTCAGTCAATAGTAGGAGATTGACTGATGGAAGTGTTTCTTGGGGTTCAATTCCCTCTTCTCTTGCAAAGATTGGAAAGGTAGACTCAGATACATTTTGATATGTAATTTTGTTTTAATAAAAGCATTCTTGATCCTTTGTTAACTCTACTGCTTATGCTGATAGTGTATTATCTGCTATCGAGAAATTCCATCTGAGAAACCTTTGAATGCCTGAACTTTTTTCAGATTACATTTAGGCTTGATTGAAAAAATGATAAAGAGTTATAGAATGTAGATATCTGTTAAATAACTTCGCCATTGAGGTGTATGAGTCTTGTGCTACTCGGCCTCAATGTGCCACTTTAATAAACTTTTATGTGATCATCATTGATTTTTTTTTAATGATAAAGCAAATTTATTTGGAAGAACGGCGCTTAGGAGGTGCCACCGAAATGCGAGCATTAATGAATTGATTACAGCTAAAACTAAGTCCATTCTCAGTTTTTTTCGCAAACTCCTGCTTTCCTTTTTGTCATTTGGAAGATATGTGAAGTCTACGGCTCTGTATCTTTCTTTTTTCTCTTCTATTCTTACACATTTTTTATTTGCACAGGAAGTGATGAAGCATAGAGATGCTGCTCAAATGGCTGCAATCGAGGCTATGCAAGAGGCTTCTGTGGCAGAGAGCTTACTTCGATGTCTGAGGTAAATGTCTCATTCAGGTTTGAAACTTGGATATTAGTTGTTTACTGCTTTTTACAAGAGATGCATCACGTTTCTTCGTAGTTAAATTTTCACTATTATACTCGTGGTTTGGAAATATTTAGATTCCATGGCATTTGACATGTCATGAGTAAAATTATGCTTGTCGACTCCTATTAACAAGCAAAGTAATGGATGGATTTCAAAGAAAAAATAGAGGCTTATGGGTAGTTGCATTAGCTTCTGGAACCTCATTAGGAAAGGGTGGGACAAATGGTTTACCCACACTGTCTTCAAAGTCAGAAGGGGTAATTGCATTAGCTTGTGGGAAGATCACTGGATAGGTCAAACTCCTTCCAGAAAAGCTTTTTAACATTTGTACTCTCAGGCTTACCTCGAGTGGGTCAATATTAGTGAGTTGCATGTGCCTTCCTCTGTTGGTTTCTTGGAGCATCACTTTCAACCAGAATGCTCAAGACTGGGAGGTTGATTCATTCCATCAGTTTTGTAGTTTTGTCTATAATTTTTAGTGTTAATCCTGCTCTTGAGGTAGGATTCACCGGAAGCTCTACCATGACAAAGTGTTTACTTTAAAATCTTACTTCCAGGATCTCCTATACGATTCAGGTACCTAGAAGTGCTTATTTCTCACCCCGCAGCTTTTGGGGAAAATTGGGAAGCTAAATTTTATATACGTAGCTCTATCCTGTTGTCAAATGCAAACTCTTTATATTGTGATTGTTATTGCTACCATCAGATTCGGGTTCCTAATTTCAGTAGTAGGGCATGATCTGCGGGAAGCTCTCAAAATGCTGAAAACAGAGGTTCAGATATATGATTCATCTCTATCTTCAACTATGGTTAGCTTCAGCGGTGTTGACATATCTCTTCGTTGTCGAAAGTTCGAAACATTAAAATTGACATAATTTAGGAATTATTTTTAGCCCATGAAGAGAATTCAGAAGCCTTTATAAATGTAGAACAGTTTGATATGATTTTAAGGATTTTTACTTTCAAACTTTTATATTTCACTAACATTATCCTTTCTTATTTTCTCTTATATTTTTGTACTCCTGCAGCATATATTCTGAGCTTAGTACCTCGGCTAAGGAAGACAACCCACAACCAGTGGTGGAGCAGTTCCTGACCCTTCACTCAAACTTGAACAATACTCTCTTGATTGCTGAATCCCTGTCTAAACTAATGCCAGTGGAATCATCTCCAGATCGTGAAGAAAACCCATCGGAAGAAGCGCTTAAGATCAAATCAGACAGACGAAAACAAGCAGCCTCGTGGGTACAAGCAGCATTGATCACTGATCTGTCTCCCTTTTCTGTGTTTACCAGACAACCTGCTTCAACTCTGAGTCCAGCTTCAGCTCCCTCTCCAATCCAAAAATTTACGCCTGGCAGTCAACCTGTTTTACTCCTTGAAAATTCTGCTAAGAATGTGTCTAAGAATCAAGTAAAAAACCGGCCAGCAGTCATCTCTAAGCTTGTAGCTACAGGAGCACTGCGCAAACCAGGAGATTCTTCGGCTGCGGTTCAAAAGCCACGGGCTCAACCTCTGCCAGAATGGGTAAGAGGAGATGGCCTCGACGAGGCTGTATACTTGGCTGAAACATTGCAAATGGAATCCCAGGATTGGTTTTTGAGATTCGTGGAGAGTTTTTTGGATGCAGATGTGGACACCTCAGCTTTGTCCGATAACGGTCAAATAGCCGGGATGTTGACTCAGCTCAAGAGTGTAAATGACTGGTTAGATAAGATTGGGACGAGCACGAACGAAGGAGAAACCCCTCATGTTTCAACTGAAACTGTCGACAGGCTTAGGAAGAAGATATACGAGTATCTTCTCACACACGTTGAGTCAGCCGCTGCTGCACTTGGTGGCGTATCGCAATCATCACCAAGCATTCGAACAGCAGAAACAAAAATGAAAAGGTGACTTCATTTTTTGATTTGCAAACTTGAAAATGAGTGTTTGCTCTGAATATATATATAAATGCCAGCAAACCCGTCTTACGCAGCCGTGATCCATGACAACTAAGGCTGTCACAGGAACAACAAACCCCTTTAATTTATGTACATAGATCCTATATGGGTTTGATCCATTAATCATTATTGATTAGTATATCAAAGGAAAGGATTCATTGTGAACTGCAAGATCTTTTGTTTATTGGCTTTTGTGTATCTGAAATTATACAAAATTGAAACAGTTCATTGAGTAAGAATCTTCATTCTCTGCCCACAGTCCACAGGGGAATCTGTATCTATCAAATTTGTGTTGATGAATGAAGATATGGCTTTTTAATTCTATTTTATGCTTCAACAAATACTCTAGCAATTCCAGTTTATGTTGTTTATGCTTCCTTTGTGAGACTCTTCTTGCTTTTGCAGGTCATCGTTCCAGTTTTATGTTGTTTTATTTAAGCCCCTTTTGCATGTATATAAATAGGAACAAAATTTTTGCTTGGTTTAAAACTGGGTCAAAGTCCAAACATAGAAATCTTGTTCGGATCTTAACCCGAATTAGGTTATTGTTCGGATTTAAACAAATCTGAGTATGGTCAATTAAATACGTCCGAAATTCAATGCGAATTAGGTTATTGTTCGGATTTAAACAAACTCTCGGGCTGCCTCCGGCTCAGATTAGTACTGTAGGGGTGTACACCGGGTTGCCATACCCGGTACACCGGGTTGCCATACCCGGACCGATCTGGTCAATATCGGGCTGGTTCGATATGCTTTTTTACCGGGCCACTCCCTAGTGTTCACTGTTCAGGTTCAGTTGGGCCATGTTTTCTGTTCAACCCAATGGGCCTTCGTTTATTTCAAAACCAGGCTTATTTATGGGCTGGGCCATGATCAGCTTGCAAAACTGTCCATGGTGGTCTTCCTTTTCATATCCGTTGACTTTGGAAGCTTCTAGTTTTTTTTTTTTGTCTAAAACAAATACTGATTTACATTTACTTTTTTAGTTTCTGAGGGCAGTGAGTCTTTCTTGGCAAGTTTTACTAGAAATGGTGAAGTCCGAGCTAGATCGTGTTCAAGCTCCAAAGGTTCTGTTTTTCTTGATCGTATGTCTCTTTCTCTCAGACTTTGCTTTCTCTGAAATCTTCTTCGAGGAGCTTTTTGAAGGTAAACGCGTCACTCCATTGTTAGCGAAGCTGGAAGACTTTCTGTTTTTTCATTTCTTAGATTTTCTCATTATCCAAGCATTGAAGAGAAGATTATTCAATCACTTGATCTTGATAAGTAATCACTTCGCTAGGAATTTTATTTTTCTTAACAGTAGTCAACCATTTTAAGTAGATCTTTTTTCTGAGAGTTTTTTCAGTGAGAAAACTTGAGGAATTGGTGGTGATGTATGGTGGTCAATTAGCAGATCTATACCTTAGGAATTTCTTCTTGAGAAAGAGGTTCTTAGAGAACTTGGTTGTGAATACTGATATATTTTGGTGATTGATGTGGTGATGAAAATAAATTAGAATATCGAAATTGTAAAATACATGCTGTTGTGATGGTTTCTAAGCTATCCATTGTGAAATCAACTAGTGGTGTTGAGCTGATTGGAATATCAGAACTTTTGAACTGATTTTTGTCCTTCCGTTTTTAGTTTTCTATGTTCATCTATGTAGTTTTAGCGTATTCATTTAATATTTGTGTATCTTTGTTTGTGCTTGTATGTTTTAATAGTATGGCTATGTATTTAGTACTCACTTCTTCTTTTCTGAATGCTAAAAAGATGGATGGAAGAGCCGATGGGTCCTATCAGACTGGAAAAGGAGCGAAGGGAAAGCAGGGACTTTTAAGTACACTGCGGGGAAGTGGTCTGGAGATCCTGATGACAAAGGTATTGGTGTTTGTTTTTTTTGGGTTGTTCAGTGAGAGGGCTATACTTACTTTGAAAAGCTAACAAAGATTTTGCAGACCTTAATACTCAAATGGATTTATGCAAATTTATTATCCTGTTAGTGTTTTTTTTTTGGTAAATTAATGCACTTTGATATGTCAACTTGGTCTCATTAGAAAAGAACCAATCTGTTCTATAAATTGAGTGTTCTGATTTTGTTATGGGTCATCGTGACATTTTATATTCACCTATAAATTCGTAGACAGCAGTCCACAATAGTATGCAACTGATGTTAGCAAACGAACTTTCTGTTTGTGTAGCATTTGTCTTCAATTAATGGAATATCGATAGGTTAATTGTTTGGATTCTTCTCCTAACAAGAACATGCTAGACGTTCAAACTGTATTGTATATGTATTGGATCTGGAGTACGAAGCAGGAGAAAGATTCTTAAGTTGTATGTCAAATTTTACTGAGTTTATCCACGTTGGGCATTGTTTATTCAACATTAAATGTTGTGCTGCGAGAAATTCTGATTGAGCCTAAAACCTTAAGCCCTGAGAGGCATGGAAGCATGTATTATTTCGTAAAATATGATGCGTTATTATTAGGGAGTATAGGTTTAATTGAAAAACCTGCATGAAGAGACGAGGCCAAGGATGTATAATGCCGTTGATTACTGCATAGCATTTACTGAGGTGTATCCTATAATTAAAATTTTGAGATTTGTTATCACCTTTTTGGTTTTGCTCGACAAATTATTTGATTATGTCTAAGTCTGAATTTTATGATTTTTACTTGAAGAAAATGATGATGAGCTCTACAGAATAGTTAAGGAATCTAAAAAGTGGGGAAATAATTGTCCAGCCCATTTTAAGGAGAGCAAGTTAGTTTTAACCAAATATAGGAAAAAGTAACTATTTTCAAAAGAGACATCTTCATCATAAAATATTTTCCATAGACAAGCATTTTTCCTCTAAACAAACATTCCA
The DNA here is from genome assembly GCF_013401445.1 of Tripterygium wilfordii. Lineage (NCBI taxonomy): Eukaryota > Viridiplantae > Streptophyta > Magnoliopsida > Celastrales > Celastraceae > Tripterygium > Tripterygium wilfordii. The sequence goes on from NC_052247.1 coordinate 2,870,882, forward strand.
TAACATATCATGTTGTTTTGGAATCTATCTTGTACTTTCATCCATGTCTTTTATGTTTCTATTACAGTAGGTGCTGGGTCTGCTGCAAATTATACTGGGTCCACTCAAATATCATGTTAATGTTTAAGGAGCACAATTTTCGGTTCCTAGCTATGTAACTCTGCACCTTAAAATGCATGAAATCTGATAATTCTGGTATACCGCGGAGGTTGTGCCAAAAGAAAAATATTGTGGACCTCATAGAAGTTGGCAAGATGTAAGCAGAATTAATCTTATATTTCCTTGTTGTGAAGCTTCACACAGTTAAAATCTCTGCATTTTGCTGTATATCGTGTACTTGTTGCTTGAACTTGCTAGTCATGGCAGGTATTGATAATCCCTGGAAATACTGCAGGTATACAGACATATAATGATGCCAAACATTTTGCCATATCTGCGAAGATCCCGGAATTGAGTAACAAGGACAAGACTCTTGTTGTTCAATATTCTATTAAATTTGAACAGGACATTGAATGTGGTGGTGGCTATATTAAACTTCTTTCTGGTTATGTTAATCAGAAGAAGTTTGGTGGTGATACTCCTTACAGGTCTGCTTTTATGTGTTGATATGTGCTGTCTTCAGTAATGCTTTGTGAAATCTGAACTCCAAAATACAGGATATTAAGATAGCCATTACCATGAAAGTGATGAATTGTTGTTATATATGAATTTAATTTGTGCAACTCCTGTTTCTTTTGCATAATTTACGTTAAAAGGTTCTAATGTTTGACAGTTTTCAGTAACTCTTAATTCTGTCATTCCCGGTTATGATAATACAGTGATGTTTAGTAGATGAATCTTTTGTCATTTTAAATAATTTATTGTTAATGTGAATTCTGCATGCAACTGTGTGTAGTGGGGATTATTTGTCTTACTTGGGTCCATGTAATTATGCACACTGTTTACAAAACAAGGGTGGGGGAACACTTGGGCCGTGTGATTATTCATAGTGTTAACAAATAAATAGGGCAAATTAAAAGTTTTGTGAACATATGTTCCACTGATCAGCCGTTAAATGATGGAGATGCAAGAAGATAGTCTAGTTCTCTGGCCATATCACATCAACTGTTGCTATAAGCAATGTGCCCCTAGAAAACAAAAACAGAATTGAAACCTAAACTAATAAAGTAAATTGACTTGATAGGATAGGCCTAAATTTTTGATTCCCTCTAAACATGCCTGGTGTCTGCGTGACTATTACTTGTTATTTCTCAGATGTAATTGCTATTTTTTATTTGTTTTTGTCTAGTGTACATCTAATTATAACTCTGTTTTATGGAAAAGTTGGATAATTTTCTTTCTACTCCCAAGTGAGAGTTTTCAGGGTTCCATTCCATCCTATGATCATTGCTATCTCTGTGCAGTTTCATGTTTGGACCAGATATATGTGGCTCACAGACCAAAAAGCTCCATCTTATTGTTTCCTACCAGGGGCAGAATTATCCTGTCAAAAAGGATCTGCAGTGTGAAACAGATAAGCTAACTCATTTCTACACTTTCATTCTTCGACCTGATGCATCTTATAGTGTCCTAGTTGACAATCGGGAAAGAGAATCTGGGAGTTTGTATACAGATTGGGATATCCTTCCTCCTCGGAAAATCAAGGATGTGAAAGCGAAAAAGGTATGCCTTATGAGTTGACTAGGGAGTTACAGTGTCTAAAATGATGGATTACTTTTTTACGTGATGCACATCTCTTGAGTTGTAATCATGAATAAATATTAACTTTAAAGTCTATATTTATGATGAAGTCATTACATATATGATATATGCTAAACCCTATCGATACATTCTTATAAGAACTCTGCTGTTTTCTGTCCTCTTTACACGCCGTTACTGATCCCGGTCTTGGAAAAAGCTTGTTGAACCATTGCCTAAACACCCAAAGCGAACAACAGATTCAAAATTTTAGAATAGCACAAATGGCTATCGGTGATATGTTCTCTATCCATGTAGTGAAGTTTCATATATGACTTTGCTGCCTATAGCTCTTGGAACAGAATTTTGATTTGCCCCTCGGATCCTTAGAGACTTTAATGATATCAATCTGTGACTCCTTGTTGCATATTCTGAACCTCCTCTTTCATCAGTAAGAGTCCTGTCAATGTCACTCTACCCTCACATACGTGAATCATAAGAGAATTAAATTAATTCTGAGTTCTCATTATGTTTAACCAGTATTTCTGATTGCAGTCAACAATTTTCTATTCAAAGAAAGTACTCATTATTTTTGTGTACTTTATTTCTCAATGTGCTTTATTAGGCATAGCAGTCCAACAATTTAACATTCAAAGTACTGATTTGTATTTTGTCCACAGCCAGCCGACTGGGATGATAGAGAATATATTATTGATCCTAATGATGTCAAACCTGAGGTACTGTTCTCTACTAATCTTTTCCTGATCTCAATGTATGAGAATAGTGATTTACAAGCCCCCCAACGTCACCTCGCCTCCCCCAAACAACACAAGAAAAAGGAAGAACAAAAGGCATGTTCACATGCGCACACACACATGCTCATATCTTGTTCCAAAAGGTTAACAACTTACAACCTTTTGGAATGGGTGCATGTGTTTTTAACCTAAAGCTGCTGCTGCCTCCTTGGTCCAGCAAAAAAAAAAAAAGAAGAGGTTGGGGGGGGGGGGGGGCGCTTTAAAGAGTATGTTGTTTGCATTGATTGTGTACTGCTGTTTTTGCCTTGCTGATGCAGGGATATGACTCCATTCCAGCAGAGATTCCTGACCCGAAAGCTAAAGAGGTTTGTTGATTTCTTAACTATCACAAGTATTAGAACCTCATATATTATTTCTCCTTCTAAAATAGTGGAGTTCAATGCGAATTATTTTCCTTTTTTGTCTAACCACAAGTTTCCCGTGGTCAGTTTTCTAATGGTGTATTAGAAACATGGTTTGTGTGTTTATATGTGCACGTTTCTCTGTTATTTGTCTACTTTTTGATGTTCAGGAAAACGGTTGTTAACTAGGAAATTATATTATAGCTTTCCTGGTTCATTAGTTGATCAAACTTACAGGTTACAGTACAGTATTATGACGTCCATGTCCTTTTGTTGATGTTTTGAATAGCCTGAAAACTGGGATGAGGATGAGGATGGAATATGGAGGTCACCTAAGATCCCAAATCCAGCATACAAAGGACCATGGAAATCAAAGGTGCTTATGAGCTGTTAATAGAAAGTGTAATGCTAATACCTGTATTCATTGTCTAATCATCAAAATAAATGCTGTGTTGCAGAAAATCAAGAACCCCAATTATAAAGGAAAGTGGAAGACTCCATGGATCGATAATCCAGGTTGGTGTTTATGTATGTGTCTGTTTTAGTTGGCTGTTGATATGTCTCTTTGTGTTCTAAAAGAAAAAATCTGCACCAATAAACAATGTATAAAAGAATGGAAGTGTATTGGGAGAGGGCTGGACGGTACATTTAAACTGCTGAAAGCCTGAAACCTTAATCTGAGGCTTTCCTTCTTTTTTTCTTTCTGAAAAGAAAATATCCATGGCTTTATATGTCAGTTTATCTCTAGAGTAAGTCTTCCTACGCATGCAGAGTGGAAGATCATGCTCTGATTCTCATATTCTCATGTAGGAAAAGGCTGAATGACTGTGCCAGTAGCCAGTATGGATACTTGGGCAATTTGTTTTTTCATAATGTATGTGAATCAATATTGTCTTAGAGTATGTTTCGTAGGTAGAAGACATAAATTCAAGGTTCAGAGTGTAGAGATTGATTATTTTCTCCTCTCTCTCTCTCTCCAGAGTTTGAAGATGATCCTGACCTTTATGTCATAAAGCCAATAAAATATGTGGGCATTGAAGTTTGGCAGGTTGGTATCATGATATCTCTCTTATAACTGGCGTTTGGTTATAAGGTTTAAGCAATTAAAAGGTATACATTGATATGGCAAAGTTTCTGAAAATTCCAATTATCTATCATTGTATTCGTACCACGTGAATTAAACTGGGTTGTTGATTCTTATTTAATTTGATCCTCTCAAAAGAAGTTGTGTTTTCTACAAAAATAAATAAACAGGTTTAGTTGAGTATTTTTGAGGCTATTGTTTCTAAGCTTTACAGGTGAACATGTGGAGGTAATAGGTTTAATTCCTGAAAACAACCTCTTTACATATTATGTGAGGGTAAGGTTTGCGTACATTTTGCACATTCCCGACCCTACCCAATGCGGGAGCTTTGTGCACGGGTGTTGTAAACCTTTTATTTTTTTTGAGCTTTGAAAATCTAATATTCTAAAAGAAATAATCAAATTGATTAAACTACTGTTGGTCTTAATTAAATGGAAAATTCTTAGTGAAAAACATGTGATGTGTTGAATTGAACTTCGTTCACTTTTCACAATTTTAAATGGTATATTTTGGGCTCAATTACATCAAAGCTAACCTTCTATCACCTAAATGTGGCCTCAGGGTTACTTCTGTCCTAGTTCAGTGGCTTGATTTTGGGTTGAGCATGGGGGTTGACTCATTCATTTGTCATTACACTAAGCTAGCCCTACTAGGTGACCGTGGTCTGAGATTGCATATTTCTAATACTTTAACTGATTTCAATCTGTTTCCAAAGACCTAATAAATAATCAGTTTTCCCTGGTTTAAGTGGTTTAAATATTGTATTGCAGGTGAAGGCTGGTTCAGTATTCGACAACATTTTGATATGTGATGACCCACAGTATGCAAGACAAGTTGTGGAAGATTATTTTACCCATAAGAGGGAGGTTAGCCATTACTTCTCAGTGTCTTATTTATTTAAAATGAGGAACTTAACATGGACATTTTTACCTATACGTAACATTTCAGGCTGAAAAAGAGGCCTTTGAAGAAGCAGAGAAAGAGAGGCGAGCACGGGAAGAAGAGGTACTTAAGTACTTAACAATAAATTAGTTTATTGTTTCAGTCAGCTTTGGTCTTTATTGAATTGTTTGTGTAGTAACATGATTGGTTCCATGTATAGGAAGCTCAAAGAGCAAGAGAGGAAGGTGAGAGGAGAAAAAAAGACAGGGATCAACGACATGGATATAAGCAGCATCGTAGAAGGGTATTTCTATCCTTTGTTGACGTTATGCCTCCTTTCATTTACATGGATTGAAAACCATTGCTAAGGGTTGCAGTACAACTTGTTTGATTATGTATAATAATTAAAGGAAGTTCTATGTTTCATGATTATGTTAGTAGTAAAATAGAATTCACCCAAAGTCATGAACCTAAAAGAATCTGTAATGATGAAGTGATGTGATTGGACTAATAGGCAAAATAAACTGAAAATTATATAAGAGTGAACCATACAATTAGGTGAGTTTATCCACTAATTGGTTGAAGAAAGCATTTAAGTTGAAATTTTGGGTATATTTTATAGGGGCAAAATGCAAATCAATATTTGGGATAAAGCTTTGATGATGATGATGATGCAAAATTGCAAATCAATATTTGAAGCAACAGATTTAATGATAGAATCCTCTAGAGGTGGGAAAAAAAACATGAACATCTTGGAAGGTGAAATACAGAAATATTATAAATTTGGGGTTGTGAGGTTTGAAGGAGAAAATTATAAGCTGCATTGAATCTATACTGTGTACCTTTAAAGAGCAAATAGGTGTATACTTTTATTTCTCAACTGCACTTTCTGTGTGAGATGCTGATCATGAAATTCGAGAAAGATGCAACTACTTTAAAGTTGATGATTTATAGTATAACATAATTGCTTCAATTACATAATGTCTAATTTCAATCACTCTCTTTTTTCACAGCATGCTCGCGACCATTTCGATGATTATCATGTAAGTATACGTTTCTTATACTTATTTCTTAACGCGCCTTCTTATTTTTCCCATGGTACATTATTGATCTTATCAATAATATGATGCAATATATTGAAACACCACCTTCTTGGTAGTACATGAGTATGTGATCATTGTTAATGGATATAGCAAATAACTGAACAATATAGTTGTGAAAAGGACTTGCTGCATCATATCTTCGAAAACATTGAATCGAATAGGGCTGACATTTTTAACTTCTCTTTGTTTCAATCAACCCCATCTTATTGCTTTCCTTTTTCAATGAACAGGATGAACTGTAAGGTGTTGGCAGTTACAGCCATATTTTTGTTCCATCGGTCGCACTTCCATGACAAATGATGGCAGGATATCAAGTTGCCTGCCTAATCTGATTGGATTGTGGTAATTTCTGTTGTAACATTTTATGCAATATCTAACAGCCATTTCCACAAGTTTTATATACTGATTGATCCCTTTGGCTTGCCTGCCTAATCTGATTGGATTGTGGTAATTTCTGTTGTAACATTTTATGCAATATCTAACAGCCATTTCCACAAGTTTTATATACTGATTGATCCCTTTGGCACTGAGAATTAGCTCCAATATCGTGTCTATGACACTATTTGATTCACAAATGGAATGCTGCAATTGTGATGGTATATGCGCACACATAAAAATGATGGTATGCAATTTTGATGGTATGTGCAGTTGGAATGGGGGGCGCTGGAATTCTTGGTAGCTGAAATTCTTTGAATTTTTTAAATCTCGAACATTCATTTCATCTAATGGCTGAGATTGGTCAACTAAGCAAACAATTTTCCTGACTTCCCCCGTCTTTCACGCTAGTGTGTCGACTCTGTCTCCCAATGTTTTGTCTTTTCCTTGTCAGGTGAGTTATCATTCAATTTCAACCATTAGATGAAATTGATGGCTGAAGGTTTAAAAAATCCTAAGAATTTTAACTACCGAGAAGTGCAGCGGCCCCATCCGTTGCGATTGGGGATAGGGGCTCCAATTTTTTTTTTTTTTGTTACAATTATAGCTATAAATTTTTTCAAAAATATGTTGAATCATGTTATGTTAAATCATGTTTTAAGATGTGTGATCGAGTATTTTCATATTCATAACATTAAAATACAATAGATTTTGAAAAAAAAAGTTATAGTAAATCTTAAATTTTGAGATTTGAATTTTTTTTGAGTAACATCGGATCTATTATTCGAGTCACATACAACATCTGGCAATACCCCATGGAGCAGTTGAGCCTGGCCAGAACCCTCTCGGCCGCTCCCATCTCCTGCGAGTGTAATGATGTGGACTAATAAATATGGAATTAAATAAAGGAATGGTAGTTGGTTATTGTGCGATTGGTGGGGCCCCAGACACCGGCAACAAAGTGATGAAAATGAAATTAAAAACTGAAAAAAAAACCTTTTTTCAGCTTTACTAATGAGTTATGAGCAAAAAATATATATAAATTATTGCTTCTAAGTAATGCATTTTTTAAGAAAAATAATAATACAATTATTTTCTACCTCTCGAAAACAAAGAATAAATCTATTTCTCGTGGAAATGAGACCATCAATTAAAAAGAATAATTAGTTAATTTTAAAATTGTTTTATTCATGAAATTCATATATTATTAACATAATTTTTTAAATACCGCTAATAAATATTGAATCTTGGACATATATATACATGTTTAATCGAGCGAACTCGTGGGTAAATTATTAACAGAATTGAGAGTTGGCCGACTTGAAATCCGAATTTGATTTGGTTTTATTTATATGGACTGAAATGCCAACTGTCACCAAAGTGCCAGACCTCCCACGCACCCTCTCTCTCTTCCCCTCTCTCATTGCTGTCTCTGCGTAGTTTCTCTGTCTACAGACGGAGAGCTCTATCTCTCTAAAAATTGTGAGAGAGAGAGAGAGAGAGGGATGCAAATGATCTCAAGAGCATCATCTGCCATGGCCTCCCTTCCTTGTTCTAGGGTTTTTTTTTCTCTCTCTCTCTCCCTCTCTTATTTTAGTTTTTAATCCCTTTTGAATCTTTTTTTTTTGGCAAATTAACGTACTCGCACGCCCCCCAAACCCTTTTTGTGATTAATTTGTTCGCTTAAATTCTTAAATTCTTGAATTATTTATCGGGATTTACTTTTTTGTATGTAATTGGTGGATGCCCGTTTCGGGGAAAATACTATGGAGTGAAAAAAAAGTATCTTCAAATTTTGTGATGATTTTTTTTCTGGGTTTTTTTTTTTTTTATGAAGTCTGTGAGGTTGAAGGATAGTTTTAGTACTATTTACTTGCTTTGCATTGCTTTTCCTGATGAGAAGAAGGGGCTTTTTTGTTCTGGATTAAGTAATAACTTGAATTATGATGTGATCTATGCAAAAATGATTGTTACACATTCTTCTCTTTCCACAGTGATAATTTAATGATTGGAGATTCTAATGTTATGCATTGTGAGATGTCTGTGTATGTTGCAAAATTTACATTTAATGATAGGAGAAAGGATGTAGAACTATATAGATGATGATCCAAATTTGAAAGTGGTGTAATATTTATTTTTCTAACTTCAAGTTTGAGGATTATGGGAAATAATGTTTCTTTAGGGTTGCAATGCACTTTTTTTTAGGTTCAAAAAATGTTTCTTTTAAGAGGATCATGTTGATTTGTTACTTACTGTACCACAAGGTCAGACTATCTTATTTTCTTTATGCATTCGCAGTTTTGCACACAGCTCTGATAATATTTTGGTTCCCTACTGCATGACTTGTTTGATTGACCTTGGCTGATTGCTTTTATTACTGTCTTTCATTGTAAAAGAGAGTTGTAGACAATTGGTGATCTTTTTACTGAAGTGCGTTATTTATTATTCACATATTTCAGGTGAAGAGTGGGCTTTGTGTCAGGCCCGGTAAAAGACAACTTTGCCTTAGAAAAGGGCTTGTGTTTGGATTTTTGCGCTTGTTGTCAACACCTTTAAAAACACTGCGTGGAGCTAGTCGATCGCTGAGAGTTACTCAATTTTGCAGTGTTTCAAGCATGTCATCGTCATTGCAAATCGAGTTGGTGAGCTTTTCTAAACTCCTTTGACAGCTATACTTGGGGTGTCCTGGTTGTTTTTCCCCCTTAATCGTGCTTTGAGACAAGCTGTAGTTCATCTTTATTTTTTCTTTGAGCTTGACTACTTGCCTTTCTATTAAATTGTCATAGCTTAGTGCCACAGACTTCCTTGTTCTGATTAGAAATCCTGTCACTCGTAGGAGTGTCATTCCTCCTACAATAACCTTTATCCAGAGATATTTTTTTAATTAAGGCACCAAGTAGGTGCATGCAACCTGAAGAGAGTATGAGGATATATTTATATGATCAATATGTTTCCCGAAGAAGAGGAACCTTATACTTAAGGCAGTCAAACCAGCTATTTGTTTTTCCTCTCAATCTAGATCATCCATATCACCGACAATGGGATTGGCTGATTAATACTCCTTTGATGCTTGTCCCTGCCTACTGAAGTACTGATCTCCTAACAATTTCTTACCCATTGGATAGTTTGGACCTTAGTGAATGCCCTGATCATCAAAGAATCTGACCAAGTCTTTATGGACCATGGGCAATGCAATAGAAGATTACTGATTTATTCCAAGCTGTTACATATAGAGCATCTATTAGCGAAAGAGTAGCCCCTCCTTTGCAAATTGTTCCGTGTTAAATTTCTATACCACACAAGCTCCCAACAAAAGAATGTGACTTTAGAGAATTAACAAGATGAAGTGTATTCTTTATTAGCTCCTTATAGGAGGAACTCACTGCGAAGAAGTTGTTCTTAGATGGCTTCCAACAGATTCTGTCATCCATAGTGGGATTAGTGTTGAACTTCCGGGGCCATTTACTTATTAAGGCCTTGTTGAAGATTTTTAAGGAAGAAATTCTAAATCCTCTCAATTCTCTGGGAACTTTGGTTGTATTTCCATTTAACTAAATAATATCTTCTTTTCTGCAGTCACCTCACATGAACCTATTTTAAATTAAAGATATTCCTCCTTATTCTTTAAAGAGATAACACTTGTTATTTTTGTGTTCCTTCGTAGTAGTCAGTCTGGGAAAGTGCACACAAGGAGAGGGGGGGGGGGGGGGAGAGAGAGAGTTGATTTGTTATCTTTGTGTTCCTTCTTAGTAGTCAGTCTGGGGAAGTACACATTTAAATACTTAATTGTTCCATTTACATTGGATTTTTATATATGCTCTTGTTTATATGTCCGTCTACAGGTGCCATGTCTCAGGGACAACTATGCATATCTTATACATGACATGGATACAGGCACGGTTGGAGTAGTTGATCCTTCTGAGGCTTTACCTGTTATAGATGCTTTGAGTAGGAAAAACCGAAATTTGACCTATATATTGAACACACATCATCATCATGACCACACTGGTGGGAACGAGGAATTGAAAGCCAAATATGGTGCAAAGGTATGATTTTGTGGCGTTCTACAGAATATTTTGTTACTTATTCGCTCTCTCTCTCTCCCCCCTCTCCCGCTGTGTGGTTTTGTGTTTTGGAAATTTGCATCTGAAGTGTCTCTGCCAACTCTGAAGTGACAATCAGAAAAATTCTGAGATATGATGATGCCGTGTTGGCATAATTTTAAGTTTTAAGGGTTTCTAAAATTTTAAATAGGTAGAAGGGTAGAGATGCTTCTAGATTACATAATGTTTTGAGCTTTGATATACTAGAATCTTAAAATAGAACCTAGGGACTATTATGATGATATGAAACTTGTGGACCTCATTATTTGTGACATTCTTTCCTCACTCCAAGAACAAGGTCTCAAATACAAAGTTGAATATTTCTGATTCAGATATTTGAAAATGCATATTCTGAGCAGCTTCTAATTAAAGAATACAATAATATATGCATTAAATAGAAATATATGATTACATAAGGGGTTTATTCTGATAAAGCTCCTAAATATTGCATGATGTTGCATTCTCACTTTGCTTGCTTCTAGGTAATTGGTTCGGGAGTAGACAAGGATAGGATTCCCGGCATTGATATAGTTTTAAATGATGGAGACAAGTGGGTGTTTGCTGGTCATGAAGTGCTTGTAATGGATACTCCTGGTCACACTCGAGGTTTGGTTTCATTGCTTAAGCCCAATAGGAGATCTTCTTTCTCATGATTATCTTGTGCAAATGGGTCCTTTATTTTCGAAACTGGATTTGCAATGTCATACACTTACTTTCTTAAATTGAGTGTCATTGGAATGTGGTTAGTCCCCATACTGCTTTTCATTTACTTTTTAAGCCTTTAGTTTTATAGAGCAGTACTTATCCAACCCTGAATCACATGGTGTTTTTGGCATTCAAATGTATTAATTAAATTCAAGGGGTTGCCATGGAAATCTTGTTGGCTAATTCATGCTAATCTAATGCCATCGTGGAAATCTTTTTGGCCAGTAGAGGCTAACAGTAGGTCTGCGTATTATTTCTTAATGCTTTTGTGGCAATTATTTCTTATGCCTTTTAGTATTTCCTCTTCTGAAACGCAATGTGATTATTATTTCTTAGTGCTATGGATAATGGAAGTGGATTAATTTTCCTGTTGACTTGTATGATCAATAAGTTTGTAGCATATGAGCATCATTTCATTTTGCCCCATGAACTACAGTGTATGATGATGTAACCTCACATTTAAACTGTCTTGACTATGTTTGGGTGTCCAATTTGGTTTATGGTTCTATATTGTTCTCATTAGAAATCTGACACCTGGGGGGAGTTGCTGATTCGCCAAAATGAGTAAATTCATGGAAATTGCTTATAATTTCATCATATTTGGGTTTCAAATGATTGCTGTTTTATTCCCCAAACACCCATATTAATTTCTGCCACATCATGAGCAGGTCATATTAGCTTCTACTTTCCTGGGGCGGGGGCGATTTTCACAGGGGACACTTTGTTCAGCTTATCTTGTGGAAAGCTTTTTGAAGGAACCCCTGAGCAGGTGAGTTTAACTTATTAGTCCTCTCTTTCCCTCAGTATCGAAATATTTAGACTGAATGCTTTTATCTCTTTCTCCTAAACAAAAATTTGATTTCTTTTATTCACGACACATAACATGATTCATATCCTAAGTTTGTAAACCTTAAACATGACCTTCCTTGTGACGTTGTGAGTTTCTATTCTTGCTAACTAATGTGTCTTAAACTTTGTCCTTTCCTCTTTCTAAAGTTCAGATAACTTTTTTACAGCACACTGTCTCAACTGTTATTGGGTTTTTCCTCTGTTTTGCAATCCAGTTTTTGTAGATTATGGCCTATTTTCAATAATTTATGGTACTTTCCTGCTGTCTTGATACACTGTGCTGTGTAATTAGTTTCTTTATGTAGGTTCTATAATTCTATTTCTCTTCCTGTAGTATTGTTGAGAGTGTGTTTATCAAGTAACGAAATAATGACATATTGAAGCACCCATGGTTGATCGTCAATGTTGCAGATGCTTTCTTCGCTCGGAAAAATAATGTCATTGCCTGATGATACAAAAATATATTGTGGTCATGAATATACATTGGTTAGTCCCTCTTATCTGTACCATGATCTACCCATGATTACAAGGTTAATTCACTATGTGTCATGCATTTTGACAGAGCAATTCAAAGTTTGCTTTGTCCATAGAGCCCAACAACCGGGCACTTCAGTCTTATGCTGCCCATGTAGCTCAACTTCGTAGCAAGGACTTGCCTACTGTAAGTTGCAGCATGGTCCTTTTCCTTTGATAGTAATGCAGGAACACACACAACATATATATACTTCTTATAACGTAGGAAATACACAAAATAAATTTTGATGTTCTTTTTGCTGTCGTAGATCCCAACTACTCTGAAGATGGAGAAGGCCTGTAATCCATTTCTTCGCACTTCAAGTACAGAAATTCGACAGCATTTAGATATTCCCACAACGGCAAGTGATGAAGAAGCCTTGGGGGCCATTCGTCGAGCAAAAGATAGTTTTTAACTCTATTGAAATCTTGGTGTGTACAGGAGACCCAAGCACATCCACATTCTGGACATACCAATGTTCACCGCGTCAATATATTTTAGATAATTCAAAGTTCTTCTCGAAATGTTTCATGTTAATTTTCCATGCTTAAAGGTGATCCCTTTACATTTTGTCGATAAAAAATGTTTCATGAGACCGGGTAACATGTAGGCTGTACTTTGATTAAATCCTTTAATTGTTCATTTCTTTTGGTAAGAGATTTCTTTCATTTGCTTCTGTGTATTCATGTATTCTAATTTTTGTAAAGCAGCAGCCATGGTATTTTCCCTTTTAGCATGAAATGACTGAGTTGCGATTAGATTATCATGCTTCTTGAGTTATTTGCTGGAATACTATGCTTTTCTTGGCAAACAAACGATTTGGGGAGATTAGGCATGGAATTGATGAGCAGGACATCTTGATTTGTTACGTTGTCAATTTAATTTGGGGTGGTAAAAAATCGATTCCAGGTCAGACAACAACAAGTGTTTACAAAATATTTATATGTTCGGATCCTAATTCGGATTGAATTTTGGATGTATTTAATTGATCATACCCAGATTCATTTAAATCTAAACAATTAAATCGAACAATAACCGAATTCGGGTTAGGGTCTAGATAAGTAAATCGGACAAGATTTTTGTGTTTAGATCCAAATCCGATTTTAAATTAGACAAAATTTGTGCTTGACCTAATTTTGGACCTAATTTTGGACGTATAACTTACGTTCAAACTTGATTTAATCCTGTCGGACAAATTCGATCATCCGGACCGGATAGAGTTTTGCCACTCCTAAATATTTAAAATGACTCGAACTTCCGCAAAAGCCATTTACCAAACAGCTCCTTAAAAGTCAAAAGCACAGTCGTTTTATAAATCTTATCTCTTCGGCCTTTGTGACTTTGTCCACCAACCCCTCTGCAAACCTAATCTATAACGCAACTCTTTTTCTTGTTCTTCTCTCTCTCTCTCGCTCTCTCGATTCTTCTGAGAGTTTATTTCCCATACAAACAGTGTGTAGATACGTCCGTGATTTCACATATCTTTATCATAATCTGTTACATTGATCGACTATCGTAACCCTAGTTTGTAGGATTTGATTATCAATCGCTAAATTACAGCAGCGACAACGTCCTAGGGTTCTAAGATATTGTACCGGCGATGAAGTCGAGCAGGCCAGGCCACGGAGGAGACGACGTCGAGACGCCTTCGAACAACCTATGGATCGGGAATCTGTCGACAGACGTTACCGACGAGGATCTTATGGATCTCTTCGGCAAGTTCGGTGCGCTTGACAGCGTCACCACGTACTCGTCGCGGAGCTTTGCTTTTCTCTACTTCAAGCGTGTGGAAGACGCCAAGGCCGCCAAAGAGTCTCTGCAGGGAGCTGTTGTGCGCGGAAATCCGGTTAAGATCGAGTTTGCGAGACCGGTTTGTAGTTCTCTTCTCTGCGTCTCGTTAGGTTTTCATGGATTTAGTTTGTTATTCGGATTTGTGAATTTGTGTAATAATTTGCTTGAAATTGCAGATTTACGCTTATATGTTCCAAAATCAACCCTGTTTTTGTCCCTTGCCATCAAAATTATCTCCGATCCGTGCCTTATAACTCTCAATCTGCCTTCCTCAGTTTTATTAGCTTTACAAAATATGGTCAATTTCAGTTTTGTGATGAACCAATTGAGGATTTACATATAAATCTGCTGGATAATGAGGATGAATTTCAATTAGGGTACACGCAACAATTTCTTCTCTGTTGAAAAAGAACAACCACCGATCGTACAATTTAGGCCGAGTGAGATCTCCCACTTTCTTATCAAGAAGAGAAAATACCCTTTCGCAACCTAATCAATAGCTGTTCATATTTGGCAAATAATTTTGTGAACAATGAATCCAATGAGTATGGGACACGAAGTCCCATTCAAAGTTCAATATCAATTTCGGCAAAGCTTTTTAGGGACGATTCGAATGACAAATTTGCTATTGGAAGAGATTGCTCGAATCTTATTTGATATGGAGCCACAAATTTCTACTAGGTAGTAGAGCATTATAGTGCGATTCAACATATGCGCCAGATTTTCATTGTTATGTTCCAATTTTTGTAAGGAATGAACTCAATGTCTAGAAACCTTAACAACAATCTAACATCAATGGAGGATCCCTGGAAGAAATTATTAGTTTTGGAGGATGTAATGAAGGGCTTAAAACTCTGTAAGCTTTAATATTTTTATACCTTTGGTAAAATAAGGAGAATGATGTGCAATAGACGTGTTAATTTTGTCCAAACCTTTCCTGCATCCATTCGAAACTTGGGGAGTTGAGAACACTATTTTTCAAGAAATTGCGGTACAAATTTCATGGTTAGTCTATTAACGTGTCATGCTAGCTTTCAACTTTTGGTCGAAACTTTGACATCAATAAGGAACAAAATTATTGCGGAATACTCTAATTTATAAAATAGGTACTTGGTCATGTATATCTAGCCGACTTTCATTTTCTTGCCCTAAACATTAAGTATAGCATTCAAACATATGCCTAGGGATACTTCACAAACCTTTTTTATATTATTTTTGACGTTAAAATATAAATGAATGTAGTAGAATGCGTCATTTAACTATAAATATATACAATAGAGCAAGCAAACTATGCTTATAAGGTAAATGTCTTCTATATTAACTGCTATGTCTACACCAGCAACAAAGTCAGCAATTGACACAGACATGGCTTTGATAACCCTTTTGTTTCGACCTTCAATACCATCCAACATTGGCCAGACAAACACTGTTTCTCATAGATTAGATAGCATGAAATTCACTGCCATCAAAAGCAATGTATGATCAAGGACGCTTATTTCGATAATGGTTGATAGTTAGGATAGTTGAAATACCATTCAAATTATAACTGACAGCTCCTACTCAATTGTTCTATTCGAGTTATTTGATCATAGAATTGGCTCTCCTTATTTCCCTTTCTTTAGAGTTTGCGTATGGAAGAAGTGAAAAGGTGACCTTGAATGGATTCAGAATTTTTCCCTACAAGTGTTTAAGGTATTTTGGGTTTGAGGAAATTAGGGATTTGCTGTACATGTAGGTTTTAGGGAAAGAAAACTGGTATGGCAGTGAGCAAAAGTTGGTGTTTGTGTCGATTCAAATGTGAAAGGTCTAGGAAATTGAATGAAAATTGAAGGGATGAGGGGATGATATTGGAAGAAAGTATAGATGCAAAAAGAACAATAAGTTGTGATTGTTGTTCTTTAGTGGTAAGCTACTCCCAAGAGAGTATTGTAGCAAGAATGAAAGAGAAGTGAAGAAGAGAAGAGATAAGCACCAAGACCGAAACATCAAAGTCTCTGTGAAAATAAGAGAGTGAGTACACATAGAGATTAATAAAATTCAAGGTTTTGTAAATCAAATATTACTTTAACTTGTAATTCTAATGAATATGTTTCCTAAACCCTAAACTTGTAATTCTAATTGGACAATGTTTCCTAATTGAAATTTATTTCAAAGACTATCTTTGTAATTCCTTTTTTTTTCCACTGATGTGCGTTAGTTAAGGTCTTGAAGAAATTGTTTCGCCTCTCCCTTCTTGGGATTCTGCATAGAGATAATATTCTAACACCACCAGCTAGACAGGCGACAGCACTGCACACAGGAAAATATTTATGTTTTTCTAAAGACCTTGATGAAAACCCAAACATCATTCCTAGTTTTTAAGATTTTAACAACTTAATACAATAATAGTGTACAGTTTTATGTTTCTCTGATTCATTTGTTAATTTAGCTGATGTCAGAAATGTTGACGCCTCCTTCAAGTGAAATGCTTTTATAAATGGAAACACTTTATTTTTAGTGGCAAGCTTCTACTAATGATTGCTGTGCCCAACAACTTGTTTTCTCAAACTTGGGAGCATAACACGTTCTTTATCTAGTTGTCAGTGATTTTAGGTTCACTATGTATTGTATATTACAAACGTGAATATGTTGAGATTACCATATGCTACATTAGGGTTCTAATGTGAGAACATTTCTCAGTGATTTGATTGCTATTAGCAAATTAGCAACTAAGGGAACTTTATCTTTGTTAATTTTGTGCAGTTGTGTTTGATGGATTTTGCTTTCTGGAATTTCCAACTTTTGTTCTTACAGTATCACCTTTTTGCTGTAGAGTATGAACTATTTTAGTGTTTGATTTGACAGTCTTCTTTGTATCAGTTGTTTTAGCTGTAAAAATAAACTGTCTATTGAGCGACTTATGTTTGTAGTTTTAGAAAGAGGCATTCTGTCAAATGCTGGTTGAACTTTTCTCACGATTTTAATATGTTCTCTTTCTGTCCATACCTTTATAATGAGCTGAGTTGCTAGTATTTTCTTTTGAGCATAATCTGTATTTGTGTAAATATAGTGTCAAGTATAATATGGGGATATTTCTTTGTATTGATATTATACTCTTTTTGCAGGCTAAACCTTGCAAAAATCTATGGGTCGGTGGAATCAGCACAACAGTTTCTAAGGAACAGTTAGAAGAAGAATTTCTCAAGTTCGGCAAGATTGAAGAATTTAGGTTTCTCAGAGACCGCAATACTGCATTTATTGAGTACTCAAAGTTGGAAGATGCTTCACAAGCCATGAAGAGCATGAATGGACGGCGCATAGGTGGTGTCCAGATACGTGTTGATTTCCTTAGGTCACAACCCTCAAGAAGAGTAAGTTTTACATGTTCAGAACTAAGATATCTAGACTACTTAAATGGGACGTGTCCTTATCTGTTAATAGTGTTAATTGTAATTGTCATCTAAATGAATATAGAGCGTGAAAAGATGAGTTGATAGCATATTGAAATTTATTACCATGGCTGTTATTCTCATCATTTCATTGGGACACAACATTTCTCTCCGTCTATTTTGAAAGTTATTTGGCATGTCTACATCGTTTCAATTTTCTTTACTCATTATATGGTTGGCATGGTTTGTTGAGCTTCTTATTGATTACCTGATGTTATCCATGTGTTGTCATTGCTTAAACACCCATTGATTGATTTGATGGACTGTTACTACTACCTATTCAAAATTCCTCTCACTGTCTTTTGAAGAACTCTTTCATTCTACAGTGAAAGATGACCTGGTATCCGTTCTTCTATTTTTTTTTACAGGAACAGTTGCCTGACTTTCGGAATTCCCGAGAGAGTCAGATTTTCGGCTCTCATTCCATAAGAAGGCCTCAGGTGATTATGAAACTCCAACCTTTATGCTGCGGTACTTCTGATTATGCCCTTGTAACAATGATGTAAGGGAAACTTTTGATATTGTCATTGCTGTTGTGCACAGCTTTTAGCCACTTGAATTAACCTCTGAACCAAAATCTGGTTGATGACAAGTGTGGATTCCACATCACAATCTAAATAAAGGGCTAGGGGTATTGCTTTTTGCTTATATTTTTAGTTATGTATTCATGGCTGTAAAATACTTGACATTGGTGAGCCCTAGGAAAATTTTCAAGTTTTGATATAAGGCCTTAGGTTTAAAGTTTGATGCACGAGGAACTATGTTCGAGTGAACAATGGGTCATTGGTTGAGATGGTGAACTTGACCGAGGTAACTCTTAGCGCAAGTGGGAGGTCGTGAGTTCAAGTCCCATGGGCATTTTCATTATCGCAATTTGCAAGATGGACCTTTGCTCAACCCAGTGTGTGAATGCCACCCTGCGTTATCTTCATGCACTGAGCTTCGACCCAAATCTCAACTGTTCTATGGAGGTTGTGAGTTCTTCCTTGTGGCCTAGGGTTTACCAGCCAGTTGTCTGGTGGACAGCTGGATGGGTTCCATGTTACCAAAAAAACTATGTTCTAGTGAAAATATATGTATTTGATGGACAACCAATTGTTTTGTGGTTAGGATGTTTTAATGATGGGAAAAAAATAAATCTGGAGTTACAACAAGAGAGAGATAGAAAATGAATAGATAGGAGATATGGAAGCTCAGGACTTTTTTGGTTTATGATGCGATGTTCCAAAGTCACCAAATCTTAGTTCATATTTGTCCTTCATGGGAAATGAATGAGCCTTTTGGTCATCTGAAAAAAAGTAGAAAGGTTGATTTTGCGTAACTGTTAGTCCTGTAGTAGCAGAATGTTAACCTGAATTTAGTTGTATACTTGAAACAAAAAGTTAACTTGGTGTTTAATAGAACATTAGCAGGACCACTTATTGTGCATAGATAATGAAAAGTATTGGATAGTTTCACCAATGGATCACAAGATAATATTTACTAAGCAACCCCAGGTGACTGCGTTCCTATTAACCTGTTCCGTATCATTTTATTATACATACTAATTTGTTCTCACATTTTGTCAATTTTCAGGTTACTCAGTCTTCAATGGGGCGGAAAGGAGATGGTCAACCCAGTAATATTTTGTGGATAGGCTACCCTCCTTCTGTTCAAATTGATGAGCAAATGCTGCATAATGCAATGATTCTGTTTGGTGAGATTGAGAGAATCAAGAGCTTCCCTTCAAGAAATTATTCTTTTGTGGAGTTTCGGAGTGTGGAAGAGGCCCGGCGTGCTAAAGAAGGGTTGCAGGGCAGGTTGTTTAATGATCCTAGAATCACCATTATGTACTCTAGCAGTGGGCTGGCGCCAGGGAAAGACTACCCAGCATTTTATCCTGAAGTTAGGGGGGCCACACCTGACTTGTACGGTGAACATCTATTCGGGACTTCACAGGTGGATATGCTTGGCCATAATCTTCCACCAATGCCAAACAATTTTGCTGGACTAGTACAACCTAGTAGCATTCTAGGATCTAACATGCCAATGAGGCCTACTGGGTCTGGAGGTGGTATCGATCCTCCACTTTCAGGCCCTGATTTTGATGATTTGGCAGCTCTTCACACTTTGCGGGAAAATTTCCCCGACCACCGGATGGGGCCAAACCGAGGAAGGCAATCTTCTCCTGCTCCTGGGATGCTCCCTTCTCCTGCATCAAGGGTTAGGCCACACATGAGGTCTGTTTCTGGTGGATGGGATGTGTACGAGACGCAGCTGTTTCAAGGGGATGCTAAGCGGTCTAGGGTCGATGGAACATTGCCTATAGATGATGCTTCTTTTTCTTTAAGAAATATTGATGATAAAGGGTTAGGATCCGATAGATCATATGGTCGTAGTCCAACAATTGATGAAGGTATTCTTGGTCCATATACAGCTGGGAAAGTTAAGAATCGGCTAAGTCCTGTTGGTGCCAGGATGCCTAGGGGAGGACCAGTTCAGGGCCATCTTGAAGATGACTATATTTGGCGCGGAATTATTGCTAAAGGTGGAACGCCTGTTTGTCATGCTCGATGTATCCCTATTGGAAAAGGGATAGGATCTGAACTGTAAGTACAAAATTTAATTTCAAATTTGTACTTGATATTTCATTTTGGATACGTCATTACTTGTTGCACCCTTGATTATGCCTTTTTCTCCATGTAGCGACAGTTGTTTCACTTTTTAACAATTTACTGCTATTACATTGTAAAAAAAGTAAAATGCCATTATCATTGTACTACACACCATTATATTTCTTTAGAAGCACAAGAATTTTAATTCAGAAGGTTATGAAAGTAGAATTTTACATTAATCAGTTCACCTAGGCATTTTTAACTCTCATATATCATGCATCCTTTGCAAAATGTCATACGTTATACACCTCTTTTGTTATGGGATAAAAGGATGTAAAATAAATAACCTTGTACAGTCTGCTTCAACCCTTCTTTTAAGTGCTTTTTTTTTTTTTCATCTAGCATCAAAACAGTGGTTATTCTCCAGTCAATGAACTCAATTTTACTTGGGCCTTGTTTTGCAGTCCAAATGTTGTTAATTGCTCAGCAAGAACTGGATTGGATATGCTCGCAAAGCACTGTGCTGAGGCTGTCGGGTTCGACATTGTCTTTTTCTTGCCCGACAGCGAAGATGATTTTGCTTCTTATACGGAATTTCTTTGCTATCTGGGTTCAAAGAATCGTGCTGGCGTTGCAAAACTTGACGATGGGACCACACTATTCTTAGTGCCTCCATCAGATTTCTTAATCAAAGTTTTGAAGGTAACAGGCCCTGAACGTCTATATGGTGTTGTTCTCGAGCTGCCACTGGTCCATGATAGTGCGACTGTGCAAAGACAATTATCTCAGCCTATCCCTTCTTCAGGTTATATTGATAGGCAGCAGATGCGTCCTCCACATGCTGACTATAGTCTAAACCCTAAGGAGGAACAAGTTCTACAAGGAAATTATAGCGGGGTTATACATGAGGATGCAAAGCTTCCTACAAAATATCATTCAAAAGGCAGTGAGTCCCTGGCACTGCAATCGGTTACTAAAGAGTATGCATCCAATAAAACGACTGCTTTTTCTCAAGCTGGAGTTGCTTTGACACCTGAACTTATAGCCACTCTTACATCTTTACTGCCTGTCTCTACACAATCTTCTGCTTTGGAAAATGTTCAGGTGGCACCAGCACATTCTATCTCCAGACATTCAGTTCCTTCAGTTGTACCTGACAGAGGGAGCTCAGCACAAGGATGGAGGCCTGACAGTCTTGTTTCTGAGAAGTCTGAGCATTTATTGCAACAATTAGGGAATTCGTTCAATTCTCATGCACAGGGTCAGTCACAGCTGCACTCTTATCCTACTGTGCCACATACACTAGGTCATACGAATGCGGTTGCTAGTAGCACTCAAATTCAAGATTCATCTGCTAACCGACTACAACATAGTATAAATTCATCCAGACCATCAATGAATATGGCAATACCTTCTCAAAGTGGACAATATACTGTTTCCCCGAGGATCAACCAGCCATATCCGTTTGAAGCTCCTGAAGGCACTCAAGGTCATGGAATGATGCATGGAATGGATGTTCCTATGTTGTACAATCCTTCTGTTGCTGAGCAGCCTAACAATCACATTTCCATGTCTAATCATAGTCTTGGCGCAAATTATCCTCATTCTCATAGCGTTGTGACATCCTCTGCTGACCCTGCAAATATGGACATTCCAAATCAGGTGCAGCAGCTTCAATCTGTGCATCCAGTTGCTGGTCAAGGAACATCTGAGGGCGAGGATGATAAAGATCAGAGATACAGGAAAACACTGGAACTAGCTGCTAATCTTCTCCTTCGCATACAAAATCAGCAGCAAACTGGTGCGCCAACAGGGGAGGGTTCTTGAAATCAGTGATGATGGCCATTCTTCTCGTCTAGGTAATTACTTCTCACATGCTGTTTGACTAATGTTATTGAATGGTTGAGTCATTTTAAACTGGAAAATGATAATTTACAAATAGTATTAGGGATTTTGGTTTCTGCACATGTGATGTTCAATGCTTTTTGTTGTGTTTGTATTCTCATCTTAAAATTGTACTGCAATATCTTCAATAAGTTTAAATGCGTATCATAATATCTTCTAGTTGTCTAGGGATTCTAAGAGGGCAAATATTTTGGTGATGGTCATTTATCACTGCATTTTGTTTTGTTGCTGCTGCTTGTAACTTTTGTTGAGTTAGTGTAGAGCGAATTTGCGGAATGTATGAAATGCAATTGATTGAGAACTCAGATATGAGAATCTTGTTTCAAGCGTTTAATGAGTAATGGAAATTAGTCATTTTTATGATTTAGCTGTTTTAATCCAGAATCTTTCAATGTTGTATCCATTTTTATGGCCAATTTCGATAGTCTTTTCTTGGGGAAAAAGTTATAAGACTAATGGGGAAAAATTGTTCTAGAAGATTCTTAGATCAGGAAATAAATTAGGACTAAAGAGGTATTAGCCTATTAAGTTACTAATACTAAGCATTATTTGTGTGGCTTGTTGATAATAACCACAATATGTATGTAGCTTTATAATAGCCTAGCCATAATACTGATGAAAAGTCAACCAAATGGATATGGGTCTGGAGGATAAGACGAATGCAGCTTTAGAGAGTGCTTTTGAAGCAGTGGTGTAATGCCAACATAATAGTTGTTCGGTTAGTATTCGTTTCCCCTGACTAAAAGCATTTGAGAATTGAGACTCTATTCAGTCAAAGGGACAACTCTTTTGAGTTTGTGAGGGAATCATTAGATAATATGCTGACATCATCCTCTGGATGTTGTCTTCCTAGAGCTCTATATGGTCTAAAGTTTTATGACTAAAGGGCTAGTTTGTTGGCCAAGGCACTCATGTAGCAGAATCCTAAATCGAAATTTTAATTTATTTGCTATTCAATAATTGACAAATGAAGACCTCACAGCATAGTTCTCTGCAGTAACACGACGATAATATTTATATTTGATCTAGTTGAGTAAGAATTTGGACTGTATTTTTTGAATACAGCATATTTCATATGAGACTTTTGTTCTGTCTCATATGAGTTGTTTTAGGCTTTTTGAAAGATTAGATAGATAGCAACATAACTTATTTTACATTTAATTGCCTGCTCTCGACATCTCTCACCTCTTTTTATGGCAGTAAAGAGCTTTCTACTTGCCAGTTTAATCTAGCGAAATGTTTAGTTACGATGTAATAAGATGGCATGCCTTTGATGCATTAATCTGGTGTTATTATGGTTGTGTTTTGTTTTTTTTTTGATATGCAACTTTATCTTCTTAATGTGTTTGAATTTTTCTCGCATTTTTCTTTTGATTGCTTTCTTTGCATGATACGTTTGCTTGTGTAAATATTACTATGAACTTTGTTTTACACGGCACCAAGTCTTGTCTATGAGAGACAGAAAAAATGCACGCTTTCCTTTTTTCCGCATTTTTGCAACTATTGTGGCTGGTTCATAAGATTGGTTCTCTATTGTTATGTGGAGCACTTTCCTCATAATTATGAGCTTACATATTATTTTAGGATGAGCCTTTCGTTAAACTTTTGTAGCTGTAAGCTGTGATTGGTAATTGTAAGAGTTTATTATATGTAATTTTTAAGATTAGTTAGTAATTGTAAGGTTACAATACGCTTATTACCTTGATGTCTCTACTGTAGCATTCTTTGCACTGGCCTTGATTCGTTTCTTGCTCGAGTTTCTGCCTCTCACCATAGATCAGGGTTGTTCAATCGAACTTAACTTGAGCCATAAATGTACCAAAGATCAAGGAAGCAACCTAAACCATACGTTGCCCATGTCTATTGCGTAGGGCTGTTAGAAAATAACCCGGATAACCAAACCGACCGATACCCAAATTGATTGGTCGGTTATTTTCAAAATACCGGAAATGGAAATAATTGCTGATAATCGATTGTTAGTTTGGTTAAATTCATGTCAAAATACCGGGGGAAAAAAGAACTGTTTACACCCTTACTATCACGTTCACGATTAGGATTTGTTAGAGCAATCATAGGTGTTCATAAATTGGCAAGCCACTTATAGATATATATATTGTCGTGTCGTTTTGAGTGCCCTTTTATTCTGAGTAACTGTGACACCCCCACCTGATTAATTGGGATGTTTAGACGGTTGGATTTGATTGACACGTCGATTTTAATTTCATCAGAGTTTCTTTTACCATTCACAAATCACCCACCCGATGTATCACATAATTGTGTATGCTGAGAATGAATCAATCTCGAGCTTTGGCATAAGATAGAATCTCGAACTGAGAATGAGCTGAACCAGTATCTGTAGTGACAAATTTTTGTGTATGATTTATATTGTCTCATTTGGTTCTCATCAGGTTTGTCTTGAGTAGAAAGAATTAAATCTCTCTGGAATCTGTGGATGAAGGAAAATCTTTGAACGAAATCAAAGGTGGCAAGGAAGTTTTGTGCCCTACTTGTTCCAATCTAAGTTCTAGTGCTAAGTCAGGAGTTTTGGTTCAGATTTTTGAGAAGTATATGAGCTTAATTGAGTGGACCTTTGACAGCTTAAAATAATGTTGATTTGGTGGAAAAGCAGCACATATTTAGTTCACTATGTTTAACATAAGGAATCAATCAACTTTGACATGATTACGGGCTCTTTAGCGTCCGTCCTCAGGCTACCTTCTTATGGCAAAAGCTAAAACCCCTGGCCTTGGCAGTGTTTTGTTAGTGCAAACTAAAACAAAACAAAATGAAATTTTCAAAAGAAGCAAATGACAATGTTGTTTTTGAATGCTCCAGAAATGTGTACATTGTACTTATATATATATATATATAACTTTTTTTTTTTTGGTCATGTTTAAATTGGTTCTATCCCACACCGTACGTTGCCTAAAAGCGTTTTTTTTTTCTAACTAGTAGGTCAACAAAGCGCCAATTGATTTATTTTTTTTCTTCTTCTTTCAGTTTATTTGCGATTATAAGACTTTGACCTAATGATTCTCTCTTTCATTTTGTGTAGGTAGTTGAGAATTTTGGCATGTAAAAGGAATCAACAGAACATAATAGTTAAGAGGATCAGGAGAGCAGAAATGTGGGTAAATATCTGCTGTTATGGTGTTGTAACATTTATGTTTTTCTTTAATCATTTTGGACGCAAACTTGTAAGGTTTAAGCCCAAAATTGATGATCACATTTTGTAGGGATGGACTAGTATCTAATCTTATCCCCGACAGTGATGATGGTCCAGATCCAGTTGGAATTTATGTGCCAAATTTGTTTCCTAGTATGTGAGTTGGATTTACTACCTTTTGTATCCCATTTACAGTGTTAAAACAGGTTAATATTGAGAGAAGGTAAAGACTAGGGATCGGTAGTTGGCACCTTATCCACATGTAATGGCCCACCCCTTTACACTATCAACACTTTTGTTCATTTTGGATAAGTCCATATTGACCCGTGTGACATTGTTCTTTTAGACCTAGCATCAGTACATACTAGTTTAAGTTCGGTAAACGGGTTGTTAATGATTTTATAGTTTGACTTATTATATTATATATGTCACATTTTTCCCTAGTTGATATGTGATTTAGAGTCATTTTGTCACTCGGTAGCTCATCCAACATCATCAAAATTAACATTGCATAGGCTTGTGGTCCCGTCCATTCGAGTAGCGTGTTACGGTCTCCCTCAAGAATTTACATCCATGTGAGTCTCACATTTTCAACCTTGGGTTTGGGCTCGATACCTCTTGGCTATTTTGTTCTACAAGGCCTACCTGAACCTTAATATATTTTTAAAATTGAGTAATGCCCCATTTTAGCTCAAAATCTATGTGGCATGTGAAATAATAATTGATTATAAATACAACTGATACATGTAAAGTTCACTTAACATCCAATAATGGGGGTCACATTTTGGGTTGGTGAAGCATTATCCTTATAAAAGTTTAGTGAAAGACTTATTGGGCCTAGCGGGCTGATAAATTGAGCCCAGCTCAAGCCCAAGGTCACAAAGGCCGGCCAGAATTCAAATCGGGCCACATTCTTTGTTCTTATTAAAGTGCTATTACAAATTTGCCCAAATTTTTGCCGAAATGTCAACAGTTATCTTCTAGCCTTTCTAGCGAACACGAAATCAACAAAGAAAAAGCCGCAACAGAAAGAATCTGTCCATAGACATAGACACCCGACAGAGACAGGGAGATAAAGAGAAGAGTCGAAGACAAACAGAGAGTGAAAGAGATATCTGGAGATGGGATTGGAGGAAGTTGGTGATTTGGCTGTTCATGTAATATTAGTGAAATTGGGTCCAGAAGACACCGCCAAAGTGGCTTGTGTCAACAAGCGCTTCAGGGCTTCGGCTTCCGCAGATTCTCTCTGGTCCAAATTTTGCTTTGATGATCTTCGTCTTTCTTCCCCTCTTGACCCTCTCGGTGACACCGCTTCTTCTTTCAAGGTATGTAAAATGAAAGTCAATCCATTATCGTTTCTGGGTGTTTTTTTCCTCATATTTCATTTCTGGGTCTTCTTCATGTCGACGATGTCGTCAGTCTGTTTCTTGTCTATCTGTTTGTTGAGGCTTGTGTGTGCCTTCTGATATGAGCCAACGTTTAGTATTATTAGCAGTTTTTTAGTTGTTTAATTATACATGTCTTAATTTCTTGTTGCGATTTCAAAATGAAACAAAACAAAAGGAAATTTAGATGTTTGCCAGTTGACAATAGATGTTTTGATAAACTCTCCACTGATCCCCCCCCCCCCCCCAATAGCTCAAACTTAGCAAACACTTCTTTTTGAAGCATGTCTTAGAGCATAAGTTTATTAAATTCCTGGTAGGATTTGTTTGGAGTATAAACAGGCATCACTTTTGCGGGAATTTATCGATGTTTCGACTGATATTTAGTAGCAAACAGTATAAGGGTTTGATTTTGCAGTTGCTCAAATATGTTTTTAAGAACATATGTTGTGTACTATCAAAGTATGCTACTATTCAGACTTACATTATACGGATGACTTATGTTTGAGAGAACGTTGGCTAACTTTGTGGTACTCGAATGTTTATTTGAAATTAATGGGGTTCATGATCCTTGTAGAGCTTATTCTGAACCTAAGTTCCTGCTGTGGCTTTGTTTTATTTTAATTTATCTTTTAGATTAATTATGCTACTTTTCTGATTTATGTTTATCTCCAGGAAGCTTATCAAAGATGGCGAGAATCTTTTGGTATGTACCCTTGGCCCCTAGTCCAACGAGTTAAGAGATGTTGGGATCAGCTTAGAAGCTGGTTGGCCACAAATTTCCCTGAGGCCAAGGCCACACTTCGTAAGGGTGCATCAGAAGATGAAATTGAAGAGGTTGAGAAATTTTTGGACGTAAAATTGCCATTGCCCACAAGAATTTTGTATCGTTTTTGTGATGGTCAAGAATTTAAAGAAGATAATCTTTCAAGAAGCAGCAATGGCTGCTCATTAGGTCTTATAGGTGGCTATGCTTTTTATGAACACTGGGTCAATGTCTACTTGCTGCCATTAAGTCAGGTTGTCTTGGAGACGAGGACAATCGTACATCACCTAGGAATTTCTGGTAGATCAAAGTATATTATTGTGGCTGCTTCTCCCACATTCAGTGAAAAGTTATTTTTCCTCAACTGTGAGAATGGCCAGCTACATGTTGGCACCAGGAAGCTTCAAGCTGATGGACAAATGATTCAGTGTGTGCCCAGTGGTATGATAAGCTCAGTGCATGATCTTAACAGTGATGGACAGCAGGATGCCATGTTGCTTTGGCTTGAAGAGCATGGTCGTCGCTTGCAGAATGGCATCATCAAACTTCATGATGAAAAAAATTTCAGAAGTATCTCTCAGTTTCCAGAGGAATCTCCCCTCTGTTCAACTGCTGTAACTAATGGGGTGAAGGTAAATATTGATGTAGACTTGTTGGTTTGGACTATCTGCTGGTATTATCTTTGAACTACATTTTGCTCCCAAATCCTTCTCTACTGTACAAAAACTCAAGCTTTGGCCTCGAAAACTAACATTTTTTGGGCTTGACAACGTTAAAACTCCACTAACATGTCAAAACTCTTGCTAGACTGTATAAACATTAATATGATCCATTGTTCCTGATCCAACCTCAACAACCATGAACTGAAATTGAAACCCTAAAGTAGAGCCCTAACCCATAATGGTTATGTTGCGAGAACACCGTTTAAGATGGTATGGGCATGTACAATGTAGAGATATGGTGCGGTGGTGAGTATAATAGAGAGAATTTGTATAGGAGGCTGTATGAAGCAAAGAGGAACGACTTGAAGTAGTATAGAATATTAGAATGATATGGATTTAATAAAAATTGACGAAAGTATGAACCTAGATAGAAATAAATGGCGGAGACAAATTCACGTTGTGGATTTCCGTTCATTTTCTCAAACACTCATGTAGCCGACCCCCAAACTTTTGGGATATAGGAATTGAACAAAGATATTTCTATATATGCTTTTTTTAGTTTTTTTAGTTGTCACTAAAGTTGTTTTATGTTGCTCGCTTCTACCATGGTCTGTTGCTGCTCCAATCACGATCATTCTTCTTTTCTTGTTTAGATGCTAATAATATTGATCGCCACTTCAGGTTCGTGCTTCTGCAGTCTTTGTTCCGGAGTTAGCGGACCTTCAACATAGATCAGAGAAGTACTGGTTCACTTATTCAATTCGCATGTCCCTTCTGCCGGAAGGCTGCATCATCAATGGAATGTATTTCAGCTCTTGCCAACTTCTTCGGAGGCACTGGATCATCCGTGCTAATGATACTGTGGTGTCTGATGTTAATGGAGAGGCTGTTATAGGCAAGGTATAACTCAAAATCAATTGGTTCTTTCCTTTTTTTCCCCTTCCTTTCAGTGAAAATTTTACTCTTTTGTTTCATAGAATTCCAGTGTGACGGTGCTTTTTCCAAAGCTTTTTTTCTTTTCTTTTCTTTTTTTTTCATCTGAGGGTTTATTACAGTGACTAGAAGTAAAGAACTCTCTCACAGAGCTTAAGTGGTACCAGTTCTTATTTTCTTAGTAGTACTATGAAATTGTCTCACTTGTTTTATCAAGGTATTTCGTAGGTCCAAAGTTCTATGTTAAAGGAAGAAAGATGACCCATCCTCTTTGTACTTCTCTGCTTTTTCAATTTAAGCTCAATGTGAAAAGATGGGTCGGAACTGATGCAACTTGTCCTTGGAGCTGTTCTTTTTATGAATTGGACTTTTGCAGCAGTTTACCACAGATTTCGCCAAATAAACTGAAAACTGTCATATTTCCATGGCATGGCCTTGTGTCAAACCATTTCATCGTAATACAAAATTATTTGAAAATCCTCTGTTCTTATTTCCCTTGGAAATCACTAAATTTTTTGTATCTTAAATTGTAATTTGGCACTAATTTGAATGAGTGATGAAAGTAATTGTTCTTAAATTATCTCTCTCTCCCTCTCTCTTATATGCTTTCAGTTCCCACTTTTGCGACCTGGTCAGAAAGAATTTGTTTATGAGAGTTGCACACCTCTACCTACTTCTCCTGGTTCTGTTGAAGGTTCTTTCTTGTTTGTCCCTGGGAGGTACTCATATAATTCCTTTATGTTTAAATTAGTTTGTTTAAGCCACATGCTAACAGTCCTTTCAAACTTATCATCATGATGCCACTGCAATAACTTTTTTTCACGTTTAAAAAAGAAATAAAGTAAGAAAGTGAAGATGTTGTTAGGGCGCAAGGCTTGAATATTGGAGTTTTTTATGAGCATCCTTTTTGTTAGACTTAATGTGTTTGAAGCTGTTTAATGTTTGTTTATTGCAATGTTTATAAGTCCTTTGAAGTTTCGACTTGACAGATAATACATATTTATACAACCAGCATAGTAGTTTTTTTATAAGATGGTTGTATACTACAAATAATGATAAAAATGTATATTGTCATATATAGTCCCTTTGGGGACATCTGCTCAAATACATCATTCTCTAGTTGAGAATGTGTGTGTGTCTGATGTGTTCTAATTGAAACGCATACTTCTTTTTTGTACTTGGTATGAATCACATTTGATCTTTCAGTATGAATATATTACCATTCCGTGGGTTGAAAAATCATGAGATAATATATCGAAGAACAATGGTTTTCGTCTTTACTACTTCTATCTATAGATAGAGGTACAATTAGTGATAATCTATATTAATTGGGGATATAATCTCCCTCCTGAAAACAACACATTAACTCAACGCATGAGGCTTGGAGGAAAAAAGGACATATGACTGGTGGGAATTGTGCTTGAGTTTGACTAGTGGCTTTGTTTCAATTGAAATCATCAATTTTAGTGAAGGAAGTTCTTCTTGTTCTTTTCTAAATAAATAATAAGAATAAAAAAAGATTGCATGAAAAAGTGATAAATATAATTTCCTTGTTACTCTAGAATGGCAGACCCTAAAGGTGGTCCATTTGAAGTTGAAGTGGCACGATTCCCCCTCACGCTACCAGACTACATCTTCTGATGACATTGCCAGGTAATTTTCTTGAACAGTAGTTACCAGCCGAATTTATAAGTATATTAAACATTTAATACTGTGTATCTGCAACAATCTCAGTATCCTCACAGCTTTCCTTTTTCCAGCTCTTCTGTTGTTTTTTTAATTTTGATATTTCTATCTTTAGATCAAGAAGAGCATGGTAGCATCTTCTGGGAAGGTTTTCTTGGCTCATCAGACGTATTCCTTTTGCGTGAGGTTTAAAGCATGTAAATCAGCATCATCTTGAACTTTTTTATGTTCCCTGTTGCTTGTTGCTCAATCGAGCTGCTATTGTTCTTGGCATTTTAGCCTGTGCGTTTGGACGCTTGTCTGAACGTTGAGTCCTGTTCGAATGAAGTTACCTTGTATAGTATGCACTTTTGGGCGAGTTATCTATTTGTCTCTTTGGATGTTGGAATGATTTTGCATTGGCAATGTATATAAAGTGCAGAGCAGGCTAAACTCAATTATCATACTGTTACAGCAACTCTAACCGAGAAGCATTGAATACACCATAATTAACCATCCATCATAAGCAGCAATAAAAATTCCTACTGCAACTGAACTTCAGGGGTAAGAAAGGGTAGCTATGTGGTTATGAGCCACAGTTCCAATCCAGAGCTTCCCTTGTGTTTCCCTAACTTCACTCACAAGTTTCATGACCACACCCTTTGGGTCCTCAAGGACTTCCAAGATGTCTCCTTCTTCATTGAAGAGAGAAATCACTGTGTACATTCTCATCCCCATCACCCTCGCCAAGAACCTCATCTGGATTGGCAACCGGAAGTAGAAGCTCCTTATCCATGGATTGTGCGCGAAGATCTCCTGTGCGGGAGTTCGACAGCAATCAATGGCTACCCAGAATTGCCCCTTTTCGTTCAGTCTGACATTATCCGGAAAACCTGGAAGGTTTGCTACAAGTTCCACGTTCCCGGCCTTTGGACCCTCCAGCCAGAATTTCATCAGCCTGCAGCAACAAAATCCAAGATGACGGGAAATCGAAATCTTTTCAATAAGTTGCAATGTGAGTGGATTACCTGCAATTGGTAGTCTCAGTGAAGAGGAGAAAGGTTTGGTCCTTTGATAACTGAACTCCATTTGCAAAAGCAAGGCCATCCAAGACAATGTGAGTTGTTTTAGTTGGAGGATCATATCTGAGAAGCCTACCAGTGGCTTCACCTTCTAACAGTATAAAGAAATGATTCCTGCAAAATCAACATAATCCTCATTACTACCTGCCTTATTGGTATAAAGGTAATCAAGCGATCGATCTTTCTGTACGTCTCAACGCTTACACTCTGTCGTATCTCTTGCTGGTGTCTGTAAAGAAGATGGAGCCATTGTTGTGTATGTCAAGGTCATTTGCAAAGAGAATTGGCTTCCCATCCACATGAGTTGCCAATGGTGTTGCAAGCCCTCCTTCTGGACCAACAACCAGAAGGCCGTAATAGGCGTCAGCGACATACAAATCTCCGGTGTTGCTGTCGAATCTGAGGCCAAGCGGACGACCACAGAGCTTCTCATGCTTCCATTGCTTAGGTGTGGTGGAGTGAACACCTCTTGCACATAACTTCTCTGACCTTTCAAGACTCCAACTTCCACCATAATTAGCTTGTAGTATAGATAACTCGCTGTATGAAGAAATGGACAGATTATATATGACTTACCAATTAGCTGTTACTAGTGCAAATGTTTCCCACCCAACATTCTCTCCCAACCATCTGACTATCCGTCCATCGGCTAATCCAGTGTAAGGACCGCGACCAAATCGATCAAATTCCAACGATTCGGGGCCGAAAACTTCATCCTTGAACTCCAACTTCCCATCCCCAAGCCTGCTCCTGTTGTCTCTAGGCCAGTTCTCCATGACTTGCTTGTAAGGTGCAATGTCATGCTTCACAGGCTTGAATTCATGCCCCCCTGTTGGACCCATTTGGAATGGGTCAATTATAACAAAACTCAAGACCAATGTGAAGAAAACAAGAAATGGGTGTTGCCACAAAATCTCATCTCTAAGTGTGTTCTTCATTTCTATGGTGGAGGGTCTCTAAGAGTTAGGAGGATGTATTGATGAAGACACAGGTTAACAAGTTGAGGTTAGTAGGGTTTTCTAAGAGTTAGAATGTGCATTGGTGTACAAATTTGCCAAAGTAGGATTTGGTACGCAAAAAGGGTTTGAGAGAGCATGCTTTACTTGTGATGGGCTTTGAAATTGAAATTAGGTTGTCTGTGGTTGGCCATGATGTTTGCATTCTTTCCTTACTCTTGAGAAAACAAACTAGAAGTACCAATCTGCTCAAGGGAAAGTATATGCTAACTTTCAGCCTAAAATGTCAAGAGGCCATATTCATCTTACTTTCTTACATGTAAACAAGTACATATACATTATTGATGTTGTTATGAAGAAGATGTGATTATAATATACAAGTTTGTCATTTGAACATCTGTTATAGGCCTAAATTTAGATCGTCAGGCGAATTTTTTTTTTTTTTTGATAATTGAGAATGACATCATGTAAATTTACTTTTTGATATATGATATGAGTCTAAATTAGAACCGTCAAACAAACATAGAAGTTTCATCTTTTTTTGGGTAATCGAGAACGACGTTATATAATTTTGCCCTTTCGACATCTAATATGAGCCTAAATTCGATCCGACAGATCCACACGCATGGAAGTTTATCTCATCACGCATGATAAGTTGATACTTTGACATAGGCCTAAACTCGGGTTGTTATGCCCGTGCACGCATAAATTTTCTACTCACTAGAGTATTTCTCCCAGTGAGTATCTAACTCAGAATATTTCAATATACGTTTTGATCCTAGAAAGATTCATCGATAGACTATCATCTAGTGGTTCCAATTCACAGGTTGCATACACTGTTATGAATTAAATATAATGACATGGAAAACAATTGACCTACCAAAGCTAATTACAATTAATTACACTCGATCACAATTAATTACACTCAATCACTTGCGTATCTACTCCAATATTTTCGTTGAGCTTCCACGGGGAATCGATTTGGGACTCCATCTGCAAGTACTGTTCTGCTAGTGAAGGATATGGGTTCTTCAAACCCTAGCGAGCCCAACTCCTCACTGTTGCCGCCTCCATCTTTCTCCGCTTGAATGTTTTTTTTTTTTTCTCTGGCTTAAATTGATGAGATGCTTCAACATTCTTCTGTCTCACTCAATGTAGGCCTTTTGGAACCCCTTTTTACTGTGGCAATCCTCGATAGTCTGATCGATTTCAACCTGAGTGTCCATCACAAAAGGTCCATACTTAACCATTGATTCACCTGCGATTACTTTCACTTCAACTCCATCTTTCTGGTAATGGTTCTTCTTCACTTGCTAAAGTTGGGTGGCCTTCTTGTTTCCATTGGATTTGGTGCTTCTAGATTGGAACACGTGCTATCTTTGAGTGACCAAGTGTGATCTTCTGCAAACAATTTGGTTTGATTTTTGAAAATCTAAGTAAGGAAAAAGGACATGATGATGACGGTGCGAGGAAAGTGTGGTGAAGGGTACGAGGAAACCACCTTCCATTGTGTTCATCATTTGACCCTTTGACTTATCATCTTATTGTATTCCTTGCACATCAAGCTTAAAAAATGAAATACAATTTACTTCCTGTAAATTTCGTTTCTTCTTCCTGGTTGGTTCATCCAGTCTTCTTTCCCCTTTCTTAATCTCTGCAAATTCTCAACCACTTACAAATTATAAATACATTGATGGGTTGAGCTCTGCTCTACACCTTGACCTAAGAAGCACTATCTTCTGAAATTTGTGAAGTCAACTGTAACTCTTAGTACAGAGTCTCTCATATTAAGGTATTGTGAGTTTTACTGTGATTGTCTTTCTATTTTCTTTTTTGAATGGATATGATAATGTTTCTTTGCATCCTTCTGGGTGTCTCATTTTCATTTCCTTTTGTTTGTTCTGCTGAATCTTCAGTGAATTTTTGGAGTTTTTGAGTATTTACTGGCTTGGATTCATCTGATAATTTGTAGATAGACTTGCTATCCATGGGCCTGCTCTTTGCTTGGTATTTGGGGGTTAGATTGCTTTGTCATCTGACTTTGATTCAAATTGGTTGCAGTATGATGTCTTAAAATCGAGACAAGTAGGCTACTTTTGATGAAATTCATGTGACTGCCTTGGCTATTTTGTGAATTTGGTAGTTTGGTGATGAGACCATTTGGTTCCATTTCTCAATATTAACACCATGAAAAAGAATGTATTCTCAATCCCTCTCTTAGCCTTCTTTTTCATTTCCTCAGGTTACCGCACATTCTAAAGAGCGATGATCGGTGCTGGTAAAAGCTTTGTTCTTCTCTGGATTTGCTAATCAATCAATTAATCTGCATCCATTCTTCCTTCTTTTTCTTTTTTTTTTCTTTTCTGACAAATAGTATGTTTTTGCCTTCAGCCATTGCAGGTTTTATCTTTGCTAGGAATAGGAGGCTGGTTGAGATCTTTCCTAAAGGTTGGAGAGAACTTTGGAATGAGTGGGAGATCCGCGGATTAGTTCTGATCAGCCTCTCTTTTCAGATTGTGCTCATGGTGCTGGGCAATAGAAGAAAATATGTGACTGGAAATTGGATTTCAATCATCCTTTGGCTTGCCTACTCGTCAGCAAATACAATGGTAACTGCATCACTTGGCATTATCTCTAATGAAGGAGACAAAAATGATGATCCATCAAATCGAAAAGATATGATATTGGCATTTTGGGCGTCATTCCTGATATTGCATCTTGGTGGGACTCACACTATTACTGCATACTCATTGGAAGATAATGAGTTATGGCTGAGGAATGCTTTCACGCCTTTACTCCAGTTATTACTAGCAATCTACATCATTCTCAAGTCCTGGATGAACACGCCACTTAATTTCCTAGCTATTCCACTGTTCATAGTTGGTATAGTGAAAAATGGAGAGAGGTTATGGGTTCAGAGGTCAGCGAGTATTGAACGATTTCAAGCATCCATGCTTCCTCATCCTGACCCTGGACCTAGCTATACTAAATTCATGGATGAGTACTTATCAAAAACTGCTGAGGGATACAATGTATCAATAGAGGCAGTAGTTGAAGATTCTTCCAAAGTGTTGCGTTACTCTCCGAGAGCTGTGCCAAATGACATTGTTCCAGATGGGGCTATATTACGTGATGGTATTTACTTCTTCAATATATTCAAGAAGTTATTTGCTAATCAAATCCTTAGCTTCCAAGATGTCAAGATTAGTCAATCATTCTTTCATGACAATGATATGAATTCGGAGAAAGCCTTTAAAATGATTGAGGTTGAGCTCGGATTGATGTACGATATACTCTACACAAAGACTGCATTGAGTTATACATGGCTGGCTAACTTCCTTCGCTTGGTCAGTCTATCCTTTATCATTTTTGCATTTGTTGCATTTATGTTAATTGACAAGCATGCTTACGTAGTGGTTGACTTGAACATTACTTATTTCTTGCTGGTTGGAGCAATAGCCTTGGAAATATATGAGATACTTGTTATACTTCCCTCTGATCAGATGATGCTTTGGTTGAGTAACCACAATAACTCACTTGTAGATTTTGCTTACAAGGCCATCTCTCATCTCCAATATTGCCTACAGTGGTCTTCTTTGATTGCTTGCAAAAAGCGCTGGTCTAATACCATGGGAAGCTATAACTTAATAAGTTTTTGCATCAAAGATAAGCCTACAAAGTGCGTTGAAATTCAGAAGTTCTTATTTATTCACGAACTGCTAGAGAAGCATCGCTACCAATATTTTGGTGTTGTCTCTGAAGATTTGAAAAGCTTGATTTTTGAGCAGGTTATGAAGAAATCAAGCGATGCCTTGAATATTAGGGTTTCTAAGCAATTATGTGCTCAAAGAGGTGATCAAATACTTAAAGATATGGGTTGTTTTGAAGATATTGGTTGGAGTGTAGAGGTGGAATTTGATCAAAGCATTCTTTTGTGGCACATTGCAACAGATCTGTGTTATTCTAATGATCTAAACAAGGATGCAAATATGGTTGAAAATCGGAACTGTAAAAGTAGCAAATCTATAGCAGATTATATGTTGTATCTTCTGGTCATGCGTCCTTTCATGTTGCCTAATGGGATTGGGCTAATCAGATTCCAGGACACATGCGCAGAGGCCAAGGAATTTTTTCAAGAAAGAAGACACATATTGAAGGAGAGAGGTCGTGCCTGCGATGCATTACTCCAAGTAAACACGGATGTTGCCCCATCTGAAGTGAAAGGTGACAAATGCAAGTCAGTTTTATTTGATGCATGTAGGCTTGCCCAGTATATAATAAAGCTGCAGTGGCCAAATGAAAGGAAATGGGAAATGGTTAGTTATGTGTGGGTGGAGATGCTATCTCATGCTGCCAGTCAGTGCCAATGGCTCAACCATGCAAAGCTACTCACACAAGGAGGAGAGCTGCTTACCCATGTCTGGCTACTGATGGCTCATCTGAGCATAACTGAACAATTCCAGATTTCTCAAGGCCATGCAAGGGTTAAAGTAGTGGTTGAACAGTGAACACTACTGATGAATCACACACTTGAATATTATTTTGATCTACTGATGGCTCATATCATTGCTGCACTTTCTCTTCCTGGAAGTATCATAATCATTGTTACTTTTGATGCTTTGAACCACTGTCATATGCCTAAGCAGCAGAGTTCTGTGCGAGCTTCGAACGCATTTTTTGTAAGCTGACAGAAACATATCCATTTGCATCTTAATTTACAATGTTGAATTTAAGAACAGTTGGTGCTGCTTTGGATGCATTTTGAATACAACTCTAGGTATATGAACTCCGAGAAGCTTAATCCAGCATCCTGATATATGGCATGGATTTGTTTACATATATTTGCAGTCAATTGTTTGGACTGTATTTTATCATTAATAATGTGAATGAAAAACTACATATTGTTCAAAGGAGGTAAATTGTTAACTAGTGATAAAAGGGATGGTGCAGGACACTGCAAGGGAATGGGCCAATTATAACAAAACTCAAGAGAAATGTGAGGAAAACAAGAAATGGGTGTTGCCACAAAATCTCATCTCTAAGTGGGTTCTTCATCTCCTTGGTGGAGAGTCTCTGGAATGAGAAACAAAAGAGAGTGTTTGATGTGTTGATGAAGACACAGGTTAACCAACAAGTTGAGGTTAGAAGGGGTTTCTTAGAGTTGGGATGTGCATTGGTGTACAAATTTGCCAAAGTAGGATTTGGTATGCAAAAAGAGGTTGAGAGAGCATGCTTTATTTGTGTGATGGGCTTTGAAATTGAAATTAGGTTGTCTGTGGTTTGCCATAATGTTTGCATTCTTTCCTTGCTCTTGAGAAAACCAACTAGAAGTTCCAATCTCTGCTCAAGAGAAAGTATATATGTTCAACTCTCAGCCTAAAATGTCAAGAGAACATATTCATCTTACTTTCTTAGATGTAAACAAGTACATATACATTATTGATGTTGTTATGAAGAAGATGTGATGACAATTCTAATCATTGATTCTTTGATATTTTTTGCCCTCCAATTCAGTGTTTTTTTTGGGGTAATTGAGAACCACATTGTATAAGTTTGTGCTTTGAACATATGTTATAGGGTTAAATTTAGGCTGTCAGACCCGCATACGTAGAAATTTTGTTTTTTGGTAATCGAAAATGACATCACGCAAGCTTGTTCTTTGACGTCTGATATGAACCTAAAGTAAGACTATCAGACAAACACGCGTAGAAGTTCTCTTTTTTGATAATCAAGCAACATCATACAATTTTGTCCTTTGGACATGTAATATGTGTCTAAATTTGGGCCATCGAATCTGCACGCATAGAAATTTCTTTCATTATGACATGGTAAATTGGGTTCAAGTCCAACACATGGTCACAAGGATATTGTTTTCCAGGAGAATTGACTTTAAAATTTTTCAAATTCAGACGATTTTATCTCTTTGGACATGTAATATGTGTCTAAATTTGGGCCATCGAATTTGCACGCATAGAAATTTCTTTCATTATGACATGGTAAATTGGGTTCAAGCCCAACACATGGTCACAAGGATATTATTTTCCAGGAGAATTGACTTTAAAATTTTTCAAATTCATACGATTTTATCTCAGAAATTTAGTAGAGACTATCACATGAGTGATTACAATTCACATGTTGCATAAACGATTTACCTAAAATCTTTCAAATTCATAGATAGAATTTGGAAGATAAAAACAAAAATTGATCTATCATCTCACACCCAGTCACCCACCGCATGGCGCATCTACCTAGTAAGAATATATCGGTACTATGCATAACACACCGTTCACAGCGATTCTCCAGAAAAATTACATAATTTTTTTCCTTCCCTTGTTTGGTTGCATAGAAAACATGCCAACACTGAGAAAATGCCACTGTTTAAAATCCTTGACACCTACAGAAACAAAATCTTCAGTCAATTAAATTTAGTAATTCCGTTTCGGTTGCTTTTGTCTTCTTCAAAAACCCAGATATTAATGGAGGAAAAAATTTCTCCAAGTTTCTCTCTTTCTCATTTCCCGCTTTTTCTTTCATTTTCTTGGTATCCAAACAATCGACAACTTGCCATTGCTAGTTTAACGGTCCAGATTGTGCTTATTGAACGGTTCAGATCCAACTTGCCATTGCCGAATTGTTGTATGTGAAAATACATGCCGGCTTTTCCGCCTATTTTTACAACTGCTAATGTGTTTGCTCTGCTAACACTTGGTTTGATTCTTGAAAATCAAGGAAAAGGACATGGTGGTGCGAGGAAAGTGTGGTGAAGGGGACGAGGAGACCACCTTCCATTGATGAGTTAAGCTCTAAACCTTGACC
Source organism: Tripterygium wilfordii (assembly GCF_013401445.1). Taxonomy (NCBI): domain Eukaryota; kingdom Viridiplantae; phylum Streptophyta; class Magnoliopsida; order Celastrales; family Celastraceae; genus Tripterygium; species Tripterygium wilfordii. The sequence continues at coordinate 2,910,479 of NC_052247.1, forward strand.
TCTGTGAAGGGCCAGAGATCGACACTCTTAGTAACTCTTAGTAAACAATCCCTTATTCTAAGGTATTCTGAGTTTTACTGTGATTGTCTTTCTATTTTCTTTTTTGAATGAATATGATAATGCTTCTTTGCAAGTTCTTTGATCCTTCTGGGTGTCTCAATTTCATTTCCTCTGTTTATAATTCTGAATCTTCAGTGGATTTTTGGAGTTTGGAGTTTTTTCAGTATTGACTGGCTTGGATTCATCTGATAATTTGTAGATAGACTTGCTACCCATGGGTCTGCTTTGCTTGGATTTTGGTTAGATTGCTTTGTCATCTGACTTTTACAGTTTTACTTCAAATGGGGAGTGATTAGGTATCCTTGATTCAAATCGATTGCAGTATGATGTCTTAAAATCGAGCCAAGCAGGCCACGATTTGATGAGATCATGTGACTGCCTTAGCTATTTTGTGAATGGGAGTGCAAAACAACTTGTGGATAGCTTAGGAAGATCTCTACTGCTAGGAATAGGACATGAAATAGCTGCATTAGACAGAAATTTATTTGGGGCATACTGACTCAGACTTAAGTCTCTAGCAATAATCTGAGGCTCACAAGCATCATCATGGATGGTTTGTCAAATGTTTTTGGCAAATGATTTTCCCCTAAGACTTCTCATGCGTATGCGAATTTGGTATCTAATATAGCACAACCTTTGGTCCAAGTACATTAATGTATGCAACATTCAACTTCTGTTCTACCTAATATCTATTTGCTTTATGCTATCCTTGGTTTTGCACATACCCTTTCTGTTTATACTTTAGATCCTATTAGACACATGATGTGAAAAGAGCTGGCATTGTGCTTGAAAATCTGGACAGATATATATGGCATCAGATGTTGTTTAAACTTAGTGCAAGATTCAGTTCCTGCCTTCCTCAAAAAAAAAGTTGAGGATATAACCCCATAACTTATCAAAAAAATATGGTGTTCAAACTCATGAGGAATGAGTATTGGCATTTGGATCTCAGGATCTCATTTAATTTAAATTAGGGGTGGGGTTGGTGAGGCTTTGGTGGTCTTCATAATATTAAAATTAAGGACACATAACACCTTGATCTGTTTGAGATATTTCGACTATATTTGATCACGACAAATGCTTTTTGGTGATGACTGATGAGACAATTTGGTTCAATTTTCAATATTTTTTTCATAAGAAATTTGTCAATATTAACACCATGAAAGAAAATGTATTCTCAATCCCTCTCTAAGCCTTCTTTTTTATGCCCCTTTCCTCAGGTTGCTGCACATTCTCAAGAGCATGATAGGTGCTGGTAAGCTTTGTTCTTCTCTGGATTTGCTAATCAATCAATTAATTTGCATCCGTTCTTCCGTTTTTTTCTAACAAATAGTATGTTTTGTGTTCAGTCATTGCAGGTTTTATATCTTCTAGGGATAGGAGGCTGGTTGAGATCTTCCCTAAAAGTTGGAGAGAACTTTGGAATGAGTGGGAGATCCGCGGACTGGTTCTGATCAGCCTCTCTTTTCAGATAGTGCTCATGGTGCTGGGCAATAGGAGAAAATACGTGACAGGAAATAGGATTTCAATCATCCTTTGGCTCGCCTACTCATCAGCAAGTACAATCGCAACTGCATCACTTGGCATCATCTCTAATGAAGGAGGAGACATAAACGATGGTCCATCAAATCGAAAAGATGTGATATTGGCATTTTGGGCTCCATTTTTGATATTGCATCTTGGTGGCACTCAAAGTATTACTGCATACTCATTGGAAGATAATGAGTTATGGCTGAGGAATGTATTCGGGCCTTTACTTCAGTTATTATTGGCAATCTACGTCTTCCTCAAGTCCTGGATGGACACGCCACTTAGTTTCCTAGCTATTCCAATGTTCATAGCTGGGATAGTAAAAAATGGAGAGAGGATATGGATTCAGTGGTCAGCGAGTATTGAACGATTTCAAGCATCCATGCTTCCTCTTCCTGACCCTGGACCTAGCTATGCTAAATTCATGGATGACTACTTATCAAAAACTGCTGAGGGATTTGATATATCATTGGAGAAAGTTGTTGAAGGGTCTACAGTTTTGTGTTACTCTCCGAAAGCTGTGGCAAATGACATTGTTCCAGATGGGGCTACATTACGTGACGGTATTTACTTATTCGATATATTCAAGAAGTTATTTGCTAATCAAATCCTTAGCTTCCAAGATGTCAAGATTAGTCGATCCTTCTTTCATGACAAGGATATGAATTCGGAGAAAGCCTTTAAAGTGATTGAGGTTGAGCTCGGATTGATGTACGATATACTCTACACAAGGGCTGCGTTGAGTTGTACATGGCTGGGTAACTTCCTTCGTTTGGTCAAACTATCCTCCATCATGTTTGCATTTGTTGAATTTCTGTTAATTGACAAGCATGCTTACTTAGTGGTTGACGTGAATATTACTTACTTCTTGCTGGTTGGAGCAATAGCCTTGGAAATATACGAGATACTTGTTATGCTCCCATCTGATCATACTATGTTTTGGTTGAGTAAGCACAATAAGTCACTTGTAGATTTTGCTTACAATGTCATCTTTCATCTCAAATATTGGCTTCAATGGTCTTCTTTGATTGCTTTCAACAAGCGCTGGTCTAATACCATGGGAAGCTACAACTTAATAAGTTTTTGCCTCAAAGATAAGCCTACAAAGTGTGCTAAAATTCAGAAGTTCTTATTTATTTACGAACTGCTAGAGAAGCATCGCTACCAATATTTTCGTCTTGTCTCTGAAGATTTGAAAAACTTAATTTTTGAGCAGCTTATGAAGAAATCAATGGGTGCCTTGAATATTATGGTATCTAAGCAATTGTGTGATCAAAGGGGTGATCAAGTACTTAAAGATATGTGTTGTTTTGATGATATTGGTTGGAGTGTAGAGGTGGAATTTGATCAGAGCATTCTTTTGTGGCACATTGCAACAGATCTGTGTTATTCTATTGATCTAAACAAGGATGCAAATATGGTTGAAAATCGGAACTGTAAAAGTAGCAAATCTATTGCAGATTATATGTTGTATCTTCTGGTCATGCGTCCTTACATGTTGCCTAATGGGATTGGGCTAATCAGATTTCAGGACACATGTGCAGAGACCATGGAATTTTTTCAAGAAAAAAGACACATATTGAAGAGAAGCCATGCCTGCGACGCATTACTCCAAGTAAACACAAAAGTTGCTCCATCTGAAGTGAAAGGCGACATATGCAAGTCAGTATTATTTGATGCCTGTAGGCTTGCCAAGTATATACAGTCCGTGGAGATGGTAAATCAGTGGCCAAATGAAAGGAAATGGGAAATGGTTAGTCATGTGTGGGTGGAGATGCTATCTCATGCTGCCAGTCAGTGCCAATGGTTCAACCATGCAAAGCTCCTCACACAAGGAGGAGAGCTGCTTACCCATGTCTGGCTTTTGATGGCTCATCTGGGTATAACTGAACAATTCCAGATTTCTCATGGCCATGCAAGGATTAGACTGGTTGCAAGTTGAAAGTTGGCTAATTATGAATCATACACTTGGCTTCTATTTGCCAAGTTATGTGTTTCTGGGGGGTTAAATCATCTGCGACACAAAACAACATCTGAATCTGCATGAATTTTATTTTTATCTACTGACTGCTCATATCATTGCTGCACTTCTTCCTGGAAGTATCATAATCATCGTTACTTTTGATGCTATGAACCACTGGCATGCCTAAGCAGCAGAATCATGACTCACTGTGCACTACATGCTTTACACACTTCTGAACGAGCTTTGAACGCATTTTTGTCAGGTGACAGAAACATATCCATTAGCATCTTAATTTACAATGTTGAATTTAAGAACGATTGGTGCTTCAGATGCATTTTGGATACAACTCTAGGTATGAACTCCAAGGAGCTTAATCCAGCATCATGATGGTATGGATTTGTTTACATATATTGCATGAAGTTTTTACTTATGTTTGATGCAGTTGTTTTGACTTTAATCATGTCCCATCGTGCAGAATGTATAAACAGTGAATTAAATATGTTTGCTATAATGCTATTTCAGTTTTTTGTGGAGTAGAATGCTGTTCTTCCTCCTTTCTTCTCCTGGGTCAATAAGCAAAGCAAATATATATACATGCGAATGATTGTCTTCTCTCTCTCTCTCTCTCTCTCTCTCTCTCTCTATATATATATATATATGTTATTGAGGACTGATTGAAAAATCGAGTGAAAACCTTGGAAAAACTATCAAACTGTTTATTTTTATATCAAAAAACTTTATTGTGAACACCTTATGTGTTTATAATTAATGACTATCTCACCTGTCATACATATAGGACCTACATACCACATGGCAAGTACGTTGAAAACTTGTTCGAGAGTAAACTCTTTATTGGAGAAAAAATTGGACTATTCGGAGAGAACAGTCCTAATTATGGAATTAATCAACAACATGACCAAAGTTCGCATCCGTCTTTGGCCGGTGGGTGTACCTACACGTGAAGAAAATGATGTTTACAATTTAAGGAGCTCGTATGAGAGTAATTAGAAAAAATAGAGAAATCTAAAAAATGAAATTAACAATAATTGGGCAAGCAATATATTTCAATCATATCATTTGGAAAATTGACATAATTAACTAATTATTTCAAAATATATTATCATTTGGGAAATTGATATAATTAACTAATTATTTCAAAATATATTATTCGTAGCATAAAATAAAATATTAAATAAGGAAGATAGAGTTGGAATGACCATCCACTTCTTTTGCAAATGGATTTCTGCATTAAAGAAATCCAATCCAGTGAATGATTTGTTTCTTCTGGTTTCCAGGCATCAATGATTTCACTACAATACAAAATCATCCAGGTCAAGAGAATCTATGAGTTCAGTAACGACTCGGTGAGAATCAATCAACGAGTTGAGCACATCATCGGAGATTGTGTTGGATTGTGAAATCAGTGCATATGATTTTGGATATCTGGTAAGATTCCGACGCCCTCGCTGGAGGTGATAACGGCGACACTGGTACAAACTGCCGGCGACGTTTTCTTTGGTTTACCATGTTTCGGCATGTAGGAATATGATAACCCTAAGTCCTAACAGGTCCCTTGAATAGTCAAAAGTCATTTACCGGTTGTTGCCTGTTGCGTCAATTTTGCCTTTACGCGTCTCAACTTACTAGACTTATTATTCCATCTTTCAGTCCACATGGAGTGCCGTTGAAGAAATTACCGTCCTCTAACGCTCCGTCTCTTTGAATCTTCCTATGCAGTAGCCCTTCGTCCGTTGGATCGAATAACGTGATTTCCCAATAAAGCACAAATCGAAAGGGAAAAAAGCTGGAAGAAGTAACTTCTGGAGGAGGCTTTGTTTGAATTGAAGCTTTCCCAAATAAAATCACAAGTTACAATCAGACGGAACCCCTAATTTGTTATCTCTCAGTTCCTTCACAATTAGTGCTTCTTGAGGAGCATCTGTTGCTCAGAGGCGCTTCTCTGCAACTCAAGGTTTGTGTTTTATCCTTATAATAGTTTCAATTATCGTATGTGTTGAAGTTTATTTACTGGTTTTTGGTCTTTTGAAACTTCAATTTTTAATTTTTGCGAACCGGGGTTGGTGAAAGGATGATGGGATTCATGGTTTTTTTGGTATTCTGTGCTCCTTGTGGGAGTAGTATAATAAAAATTCAAGTGGGTTCTGCTAGTTCGTTGTTGTGTTTCTTTGTATTTCATGCTGGTGGAAGAATGCTCAAAATTCAAAACCCCTGTTAATGATGAAGGATCGGTAATGTGTCTATCCACTAATTAGAATAGGGTTTGTATCTATCTTTCTCATAGCAAGTGGCAACCCTATCCTTGAACAAATTGTCTTGTTTCTTATCATATCCTTCATTAAAAACTTATAATTAGAATAGGGTTTGTATCTATCTTTCTCATAGCAACCCTATCCTTGAACAAATTGTCTTGTTTCTTATCATATCCTTCATTGTATTGTCATGCAATCCAACGTAATATTCTCAATTCTGTTACATATTTATTTTGGAGTTTGTTGTTGCTTAAACGCCAACATTTTGTACTTTGTATCATTGTGGGGTGTGTAGCAAACCTATATAGTTCATTTGTAAACTTCTGGAGTATTTTTTGCTCAAGAAAAAATCCCCATATGTACTCTCTTCATCTAACCAACTTTACTCCCGTGGAATATCTTCATCTTAATCTCTTCACCATTCTGCATTATTGACCCAAAATTCTTTACAATGTTATATTTTAGTACCTCTTTCTCACTTATTTTGTTTTGTTCCTCATCGAAACAAATAATTGACCAGATTCAGAATAGCTGTTCCTACTGTTAAACTCATAACATTGGCACAATTTATCTTTGGAGCACTGTTTTGGGCATTTTGTTTTGCCATACCTTTTTGTCATTGATGATATCATACTTGGTATTTCAACAATAGGTAATTCTCAGTTCATATAAAGTATTACCTTCTAGAACCTATTCACTTCTATTGGCATGTTTTTTAGGGAGTCTTTTCAATAAGCTTTAACTGTTGTCCCACCTTAAAATGACCAGGAATGTTTTATCAAAACCACTGCAGGTCTGTGGAGTTGGCGAACCGTAGTCAGGATGAGCCCACCTATCAACTTGTCTCTAGAATAAAGACTAGCATCACACATATCGTTCTGTTTATTGTTTGTAGTGTTGAAGGTCGCCTCATCTAATATCAATGCTGGCTACTAGAAATCTATTTTATGCTTTATGTTATGGATATAGCCTATCGCAAATGGAAAAGTAAAATAAAGCTGATATTGACTGGTGGAAACTCTTGTAGGGAACATAATTACAAGTTCTTGAAGAACCTTAATGTTTCAGTTTGGATGTATTTAATGTCCTATCTTGCTTAGATAGTAATCTTTATTATTGTTTGTGCATATTACATTTTCTCTGACTACTCTGTTCACTATGCATGGTTATTTATGCGCTAAAAGCATTACAAGATTGTAGCAACTAGCAACTAAACAAAGTAACTGCGTTATTTTATTGCATTTATTCAAGTTTATGAAAAGATGTAAATTCTTGTCAAACAGGACATATGGACAGCAGTGGTGGCAGAAATGAGCCTGATTGGATTGAAAGAGTGAAGTCAGGGGGTTCGGTTCCATTACTTGGACCAGATATTTGCTCATATGGGTGGATGTCACCGCCTGGAGAAAAATTCATGGTAAGAGGTCCCGAATACTTGTCAACCAGGAATAAAATCCCTGGTGGTGAATATCTTCTGAAGCCTCTTGGTTTTGATTGGGTTAAAGGCTCTGTAAAGATTGGGGATGTCTTGAATCATCCAAACAGCCGTGTCAGGAAGGTCCTTGAGGAGGAGTTTCCAACTGGTGATAAGCCTTTTGTATGGGCTTTCAATCTACAAGTCCCAAGCAAGGATAACTATAGTGCTATAGCTTATTTCATAGCAACCAAGCCTATTCAGGAGGGATCCTTGGTGGATCAGTTCTTAAAAGGGGATGATGCTTTTAGGAATTCTCGTATGAAGTTGATTGCCAACATTGTCAAGGGCCCTTGGATTGTGAGAAAAGCAGTTGGGGAGCAGGCCATATGCATAATTGGTCGTGCTCTTTCCTGTAAATATTGTGTTACATACAATGCTTTTGAAGTAGATGTAGATATTGGATCATCCATGGTTGCAGCAGCAATTGTTCATCTAGCATTTGGTTACGTCACGACACTGACAGTAGACATAGCTTTTCTTATCGAGGGCCAAACGGAATCAGAGCTTCCAGAACAAATCCTGGGAGCTGTCAGATTCTCTGAATTGAACCCTGCTTCTGCTTCCTCAATTGAACAATCATCAGATGATAGTGCTGGTAACTTGCAGTCTTTGTTGCCAACACGTTTTTGGAAGTCAATTGGACAAGGCTTCTCTCAATATTTCCATCCGGGTGCTCAAGAAGGCGGTTCTAACTCTGGCTCAGCCCATGCCAATGGAGGAGTTGATCATGAAAATAGAAATGGAGGAGTTGATGATGGAGGTAGAAATGAAGATATAAAGAAATGGTAAGTGTTTTGCAATGTGACTACCTTGTAAGTTGCTAAAAAATGCGGGTTGAAATTCATGTTTTCCTGTAAGAATCAAAATTTGACATCAGTTTGCTTCCAGCGTTAGAAGACCTTTACAATTTGGGTTGCTAATTTGTTAGGTGTACAAAATGTGGCGTCCTTTTCCCAGAAAATTGTCTTTTTTGGCATAAAGTAAATATTGCATTCTTCTTTAACATCTTTAGGATAGTATTTCTTCATCACTCTATCAAACATTGCTCTTTCTTTGCTTACTTGGAGGCTACGGCATACTTTAGGGTTTAGGCCCCTGGAATCTGCTCTCCGTGGGCTGAAGAGTCGGTGTGTATATCTCTGATAATTTCTTATAAAATATTGGATTAACCTAATTTACGTGGTGGTGCCTCAAGGTTTGCAACAATTACTTCTTAAATGTGTATATTCGTTGACCTTGACGTAGTCAGAAGTTTTACAGATAACGTGACTGGATCACATTATTACTTATGGATACTAAACCTTTGATATTTTGCAAGAAAATCCTCCTTTGCTTATTGCTGTGAATGTTATATCTGCAGATAATTCAGATGCCCCAGACAGATTGTGCCAGCCCTTCAGTTGAAAAAACATTGATACTGGTTGAGGTGGGGCACGCAACGAGGCATCTATTTATTGATTAACAGCCTTTGCCATTTGTTCTAAATTGATTGCAGTCTCTGTATACAATATTGCCCAGGCAGTCTCTGATTTTTAAGTTATTTGTTGGCAAGATGTCAATCTGTAATTACTACTTACTAGTTGATTTCCCTGATTTATTCATGTAAATTGTTTGATCAAGTGCATCTTGATAACAAACATTCTTTCATTGAAGATAGAGAGTAGAATTTGCTGATCTTGGTCCCTTAGTTTGTTAATTTTCTCTTCCAGCTTATAATTTACTTATTAAAGCTGGTAGGCTGGCTTCACAGATATGGAAGACCTCAATATACTGAATAATCTCTGTGAGCGAACATTTAGTAATGATAGATTGTTGTAAGAATTGTTCATCAGGGATGACTTATGTTGGAGATGTTTTAAGTTTAAGATTTTAAGATTAAGATTTCATCATCACTGATTGACTAATCGTCAATGGCATTCTTGAATTTGATTTTCGGGTTATTCAAGCCTTTGTGCTTTGAAAAATGGGCTAAAGTGGCCCCTCATGCTAACTTCAATCATAACGGAGCTGAGATGGTAGTTAAAAAATTGAGCTGGATTTTCGGATAAATTCCTAATCGCTGACTACGTGTACACATCTTTAACCAATAAAATCACGACACGTCTCAAAATATTATTATATAGTTTAAAATATATTACACAACAAGACCATGTTACAGACTTAACAGTATTAGTGTTAGCTTTTTGATTGAAGGGTTCTCCGGTCTTTCCCAATGACATCAAAAGACTAATTCCACAACATCCAGCAAAAGCAGGAAGTCTGCAAAGTGTACTTAAAACAATTTTGTAAAGACACATCAATATACTTAACAATTAATTTTGTCTAAATCTCTGTCTAAAACCAGAAGAAGAAGGAAAATGGAGTTAAGTATGCAACAAGAGAAACGTCTTAGGCCTAATTGATAGAGAAGAAGAGAGACTAAGAAGCAGAGAAAGGAAAAAAAATGGTTTGAATGTGCAGTAGGAATAGTTGAGTGAAAAAGCAGTAGCACTATAGCAGCTAAAAGTGCATGTCCAACTCTAGTGTCCCTCTAAGATACATGTAAAGCTAATTTATCATACACAGATGGTACTGGAAAAATTATATCAAAAATGCACTTCAGAAACTTTGGACTCCCAGTAACTACTTAATCTATCCTGCCAAATATTCTACAAAAATATTTATATAAATAAACCTTTTCTTACCTGGAAGACCCTCTCTTGATGCTCGCGAAGGCTATCCATCTTAACAGTTCCACCAAACATGTATATGGAATTAAAAGCTTCTCATAAAAATCATTAGTTGCATGAACAAGGAACAAACCTAATTTATTCAGCAAAACCATGATCAACAGCAGGAGGTGTATATTGTCACTATCATCTGCTCAACCTCATGTGTGCACGCTATGGCTGTACCCTAGCTCAGCTTCTTAATTGAAACTAAAATATAAGAAATTCAAAATGGAAGGCAGGTTCCTTTTGGTTATATGATTCATTCAATAATCAGAAAAAAGGCCAGGTGAACCATAATACAAGCATGTTTTAGCAATACCCCAATTCAACTTGTTGGAACATATGCAACTTTATCTGAAAGATAACTACAAGCATCTTCAACATACTTTCCATCTCACGATGAATGCAAAATTAAAATTGAAGAAGAAGAAATAAACAATGAGGAACTTATTGCCATATAATTACTCAAAAAGCAAGTAAAGGCAGAATCAAACTACACGAAAATATGAAGTGAAAAAACAATCTTTTCTCTGCTTCTAAATGAAATTATAACATGTTAGGTATTCAAAAGAATCGGAGTATCAAGATTTCTTAACAAACAAATTTAAATTAAAAAGCAAAAGTTGTTCAGTAATACAACAACAATCACAGGACAACAATGATGACCATAAACCATAATCTCACATACAACAGGAGAAGGTAACAGAATAACAGCACACATTAGGTCCTCTTACATTCAAAAGATTGTAGCTGAACTGGTTACTTTGATGGTCACAAGCATCCTAGAAGCTCCAAGCATAAACAACTAGTTGGGAAGATAAAACCGCATAGTTTCAGCATATAATGACTTCAGAGTCTGTAAAGCTGACTACCCCAAAATGGCATAGACCTTGACAGGAAAGTTACACAAGTTCAACATTGCCAACTGGTAGTGCACTCATTTGCAAGGTTCTACCATTTCCAATGAACCGCACAGAAGGCAAGGACGGATCTGTAACTGATTCAATTTCAATAAAGTCAAAATCATATGCACCAGATCGCTTCAAACTGAGGACAAATGCAACCACAATCCATCCCAGCATTGAAATTGCCCAGAAATTGTTCATCCCATGAATCAATCCCCAAGCTATAGCGTACCCAACAATGATCCCTGATAAATGCCCCAGGAAACTAGCTTGTGGTACAATAATGGAAGTAAATACAAGTGATTCAAAAGGTGCAAAACTAATAGGAAGTGAAAGAAATCCAAATAGATCCAATTTTGAAGATGGCTGCTTTGCAGAGAGAATCGTCATCCACCCAAAGACGACACAAGAATATCCAACTGCTGTGACTCTACGGAAATACTCAAGCTTGAATCTTTGTATTAATACATGATACATCCCTAAAACGAGCAAACCAGAAAAGACTACCAAGATAAGTGTATAGTGAAGATAATAAGTGACCCCAAGGCCCATGTTCCCCAATTTTTCTACAACTCCAAGACTCCAGAGTGCACTCATATTGAAAACCAGATGAATAACACTAATATGTGAAAAAGCTGAAGTAATTATCCTCCAATGGTGCCCTTCAATAGCAGTCTCATAACTTAAGCCGACATGTGAATAACCAATGTTCTTTTTCTGTAAATAAAACCATATTGCGCTGCATATCCCTATCATACAAGTTGTAGCTGGTTTCTCCAAGATCTCATAATGCAATGGCATTCCCATCTTGAACAAATTCAAAATACCTTCTACTTCCTTTCTGCAAATACTTCAGTTCTGTTCTTTTTTCTTAATCCTTCAGTTCAGCAGTTTAAAACGCTAAATTCAATAATTCAGGGATTAAGATGCTAACATAGTAACGCTGGTAAAACAATAGCTCCAAAAAATCAAGCCAATCATGGGTTCACCTCTAAACCCCAAAGATCTTCATGTAACGCAGAGCACCCAAATCAAATCTCACCAATTTCAAGATGCCCAGATCACAAGAACACTACAAACTAAGAACTTTCACAAATCCGACCATCTCAACACGAAACGAAACCTATGAAAGGAAAAAACCAGACAAAACAAACTTCCTGAATTGATATCCAGCAAAATAAACAAACTCCATGTACAAACCGAACCCAATCGAGTAAAACTCAGAAGTTCCGCGTGAATGAAAAAAAAATGAGCGCAAAGTGCGACGAATCAGGGATTCGAGGAACCGAACACTAAGAGGACATCGGGGGTTTCCAGAAATTTCTCACCTGAGACATTCCAAATCGATACTCAGACCTTCCTGCTGCGGCTTCGGTGGCTTAAACTTTCTGGTTTTGCAAATACATCCTCTTTTGTCAAAATTTCAAAATCGAATTAACATTACAAAGATGCCCTGAATCTTTTGGGTCTTTTGCCCTATCCCCATTTTCGTAATTTTGTTCTAGGACCAGTAATAATGCAAAGATATTAAATGGGTTAATATCACTTTAGCACACCGAAAGATAGTCAGTGTTTCAATTTACACACTGTAGTTTAAAATTTTTCAATTTGGTCACCCAATGATAAAATTATTTCTCGAGCATATTTTTCCACTTTGAGGCAGTCAAACTGCACATGTGACAATCAATATTTGGACAGTCAACATGCTACATGTACAGTTTGACTGCCCCAAAGTGAGAGAATATGCTCGAGAGACCAAGTTGAAACAATTTTATCATTGGGTGATCAAATTGAAACATGTTAAACAACGGTGTGCAAATTGAAACACTAACTATCTTTTGATGTGCAAAAGTAGTATTAACCCGACATTAAATTGTCTCTCTCTTTTTAAAAAAAAAAAATAACATCGACAAATATGTTTATCACTAAGATCGAATCGAATATTGAACACACATATATTTAACTCAGTCGATTGTCAACCGAACCATCTTATTGGTTCAAAGATAGTAGATTGTGCTACTATAGTTGTAGAGTATAAATATATAAAAAAAAAAAACTAAATTGGATGGTGCCCCTCATCAATGTATTAGATATGGCTCATTTATATGGTTACTTCTTTTAACTTCAAGACTTGAATCATGACAAGGTTAAAGTACTCTCACACCTTAATAATAATTGTTCGATCTTGGTGACGTATCAAGATGATCGGGTTAGCTTAGGGGGTCCCAAGATGAATTCTCAAAGGAGACACTCCTCAAGACCAGTGTGGAGGATTTTTCCTAGGGATTGACCCCGTTCAATCCATACCCAAGAATTGTACGCTTACCGTTGGGCTTGCCCCGCACAACTTTTTATTTATTTCATGATAATATTTCCGCCTCTCCCCCTAGAACCCATGATGTCTCGATGATAGAAAAGTGAATACCCAACTTATCATCTTTTATATGTGATGAGTTAAATCTTTTAAGATGATTCTTAGGAAGATGAATCTTCTCCTGATTTCTTTATGCTTCTCAATTCCCTATGATATTCGATCACCTAGAATTTTTGAGGTGATACTGCTTGGTGTATCACCAATATGTCTTCTCTTCTTAGGTGAACTATTTGCTAGTTTATCATGTACCATTTGCTCGGCTCAACACCTCAACTATGCCTTGGTCGACAACTCAGTGGTAGCCTATTCAGTACCTCGTATTAAGTCAGCTCGACACTTGGGTGTCACATGTCGTCATTCTAGTAGAGGATGATTTTGACATCATCAATAATATTAAAACATCACTTAAAAAAAGACACGTAGGTCTAAAGCACACAATAATTGATTAACTTACTTGGTTGACATATCAATTTTCTATCCTTGATATAAAATTACTTAGAGCTAATGATGATCACCTTAGTCATATTTCTTTATTAATCATCTCAACACTTTCTATATCTTCTATCAACTATGAATCACAATTAAAATATATCTTATTAAATAGTCATTTGAGAGACCACACATTAGTTCTAAGGTTGATAAATCTTGGGTGCAACCAAAGCCACCAAACAACTTATGGTTCAACTACTAAATAATCTTTTAATTATAGCCTAACCCTTGATTCTATATAAATAATAACATGTAACACTATACAAAGCCTACATTAGGATCATGAACACTCACTACTTTGCCATTCCAACCTCCAAAACCTGCCCCATGATCGTCTCCAATTCGTTCAACTTGTGTCGCGATGGTTCTCTTGAACTTAATCGCGACACTATAACATATAACACATGTACCTGCGGCGGTTATAATCATGGTTATCATTGGGATAATTATGAAAGCCCCTCTAATCGTCCCTATGGACGTGATTATTGGCACTCGAGGAATGCCTTCTTGAAGAGTTACCATTTCTCGGACCAAGATAGCATCAAGGATAATAAGCTGAAGAGATCGTTGAAGGGATTGAACAAGGCTGCCATGGGAGTTGTTCTAGACATCCGCAGAGATATTTCCAGGAGAAGGCCTGGAATTAGGGTTTTCAGGTTTACTTTGGGTTTGCCTTCATCATTTGCTGTTTTCAGTATTAGATGTTTTGCTCCATGGTTTAACAAAAACAAAAGATAATTCAGTTATCTTTTGAATAAAATGTTTAATTAGTAAGATTATCTTTGACCTATGTTCCTTCCTTTGTTGTCTTTATTTTTAAGTTATTTCTTTATTAAATTATGTTTACTGGACTAAATGAAAATCCCAAAATCGTCATAACTACTATATTGGAACAAATTTTAACTTTCGGTTATTAAGTTGCAATGTTTGAACATTCTCTGACGAAAAGTTACATTAACCTCAATTATCTTAATGATAGAAAACGAAAAGTTACATTAACCTTGATTATTGTAAGACTAAAAGTCATTAACATTCCTATGGTTTAGGCCATTTCTAAATGCACCCCTTTCGATTCAAATCGTTAAAAGGACACCCATAAACTTACATTTTTCTCTTGCCAAACCCTTCCATCCAACCTCCATTAAACACACTAACAGAGCTCATGTGACTCGCACGTGAGAGACATCAAAGCGACGTCACTTTGATATGGGACCATTAGAAACCTAAAATATTCCTATTCCCTCCCCACATCTCTATCACTCATTTTATCGAACACCTTACAAGCATGATCCATCTTATATTCTTCTTCCACCGTCTCTCCCTTTTCTTTCCTAATTACGGATTCAAGCCTTTGTTTGCAAACCCGGGAGATCGAATTGTGCTTATATATTAGGGATGGTAGAGTAGTGAAATGGAGAAAACAAGGCTTGCTGGTGTGCCACAAGTCGTGCGGAGCAAATCCTCTTGTTGGTATACCACACTCTTCCCTGTCTGCAGGTTCCGCGCATGGAATACCTTGGCTAAAGTATCGTGGCCAAGAAGCCTAGCATGACATGTGTTCGATGAAATGCCTCAGAGAATAATCTCAAGCGCATGCTTGAAATTTCCAACTGGAAGAGACATGATTGACACATGAAGTTGATTGGTTGCGGGAGATTTGATAGTAATGATTTATGAAGCATACATTTATGGCTGTTTTCTAGTAATGATTTGAGATATTTGAGTAAACAGTATTTTATTTGGGTTTTTCCTTAATTTTATTAAGTTAAAACAGTGTCATTTATGTTTCTCCGCGAATCAAATAATGGTAACAGAGTGTCATTTTACTATTTTAATAGGATGATACGAGAGATCGTTCGGTTGATAATTGACTTGATTAGATATATGGATATTCAAAATTTAATTCCAATTGAAAAACCGTATTTTTGAACTGATATTTCAGATAATAATGGGAGGCATGTACTTAGAAATAGCCTTTATGATAGATACTGACAAGCACAAGGAAGAACCACAACCACGAATGGGGCATCACCCCACCTTTCATTGCTGTAAGAACTCCCTTTCTTGCTTTTGATTCACAAAATCCCTAAGCCTTATCTCCGTGGATTCTCCACCAATCACTTCACTTCCTGTACCTTCCACATGTTTTCTTGCTCACTGTACTAGTTCAATCACACACACTGTCTCTCCTTCCTTGTCTCTATATTTGATCAATCTCTCAAATTATGTTTCTTTTCTTCCTCCGTTTCTTGTCCTGCTCATGATCAAGTGTTCATACCAAAGAGATTGTCGAACCCATTAGACAAAAACCTGTCCAGAACCATTTGTTGTGTTGTTTCTGTGAAAATCTCTCATGTGGGTGTCTCAAATTTATCAAGAAGGTTGAAGGAATACATAGAGAGGTGGGTATCAGTTAAGAGGGCACAGAGATTGAGAAACAGAAAAAGGATTTGATAATGAAGATTCAGTGTGATGTATGTGAGAAAGCTCCAGCCACAGTGATTTGTTGTGCAGATGAGGCTGCTCTCTGCCAGAAATGTGATGTGGAAGTTCATGCCGCAAACAAGTTAGCAAGCAAGCACCAGAGGCTTCTCCTTCAATGCCTCTCCAACAAGCTCCCTCGATGTGATATATGCCAAGTAATGTTGATTTCTTATCCTTCTTCTGATGTAGTTTACTTGATCTATGTGATTCAATTCTGTGTTCTCTAGACTTCTAGAAATGATTATTGGTTTGTTGTTTAGACTTTAGAGTTTGTGACTAGCACTTATGATAGGGATCCCTGCAATTGGTATCTCAGTTATTCCAGTTGCTGTATTGTAGCACTGGATTTCATGTGCATCATGCGACACACGTGGAGTCTATGAATTTACTTGAACCCGTATGTCCAACTCAACAACTAGGATATCAACTGCTGGGATGTTTATCATTTTCGTTGAATGTCTAGAAAATTTGAGGAATGTTTGTGTAGAGCTTCCATGCTAATTTGGGAACTCCATTGGGATTAGATTTTGTCCCCAAATTCTACAAAGCTCACAGAGCACTTCAAGTTCCTAAATTTTCTTTGTGGAGCCATTATTGAATCAAATGTGCAGAAGCTGTTGCCTCACCTTATGCACATTTTGTCCCTATAGCAGATATAGAGATCTATTGCCATTCATATCATTTCCCTCCCTCCATCCATCCTTAGCCCTCAATAGCTCCTGAGTTTACACTTTACATGGCTGGATCTTATCTTATGAGTTCACAAACAAAGTGTTTAGAAGGCATAATAATACCTAAGGAACGTTAGTTTGGTCATTGTAAATTGTATTAGGGCTTCCAGTTCGCCACGCTGTAAATTGGAACTCTGAAGCTTTATAATTGATTGGAAGATAAGTGACAAAGACTTGTCGTCCAGCTGTTACCGTCGCCTTTTTTCGTTGAACCCTAAACTTGTTTAGCTTGGCTGCGTAAATGGATTAGATTTTCTATCCAATATTGCTCACTCTCACATTCATTCATTTGTGTGCAGGAGAAGGCAGCTTTCATTTTCTGTGTTGAAGACAGAGCCCTCTTCTGTAAGGACTGTGATGAACCCATACATTCCGCTGGCAACCTTTCTGCTAATCACCAGCGGTTCCTGGCTACTGGTATTCAGGTAGCTTTGAGCTCTAGCTGCTGCGCCAAGGGTACTGAAAAGAGCAGCTTAGACCCACCACCACCAAATCATAGTTCGAAGCAAACATCGACAAAAACTCCTGTGCAGCCACAATCCAGCTTCACTTCTCCATGGGCTGTTGATGAGTTCTTACAGTTGTCAGATTTTGAATCTTCCGACAAGGTAATAAACATGATTATGCAGAGTACTCTGCATGATATCTATAGCTATTTGTTATAGTAGTACTATTTATTTGTGATCCTAGCAGCCTATGTTACTGAATCAGTGTTGTTTTTATCGGTATAAAAAGCACATTGATGCCCGATCATTGGCTTTCCTTGAGACATTTTCATAATTTCGACTAATAACTCTATTTTTTTTTTCCCTCAGAAAGAGCAACTTGAGTTTGGGGAGTTTGAATGGCTAGCAGACATGAATCTCTTTGGTGAGCAACTTCCGCAGGAAACCTTAGCTGCAGCTGAAGTTCCTCAGCTTCCAATGTCGCAATCAAACAACGTTAGCTCTTACAGACCTCCCAAGTCGAGCATGCCCCTCAAGAAGCCTAGAATCGAGCTCCCAGACGACGATGATGAGTTCTTTACAGTACCCGATCTTGGTTAGACTCAAAACTTTGAGTCTATATTAGTTATGAATCAATAGGTTGATGATGAAACTACGTATTTCCATATGTATGTGTGTATGTATATACATAGACGTATAGATTGTTGCATACGCGTTTACGTATTTACATATAGATTGTTCATTGTTGCATGTATTAAGCATTTTGTGAGTTGCATCCATACCATTTCAGTAGTATATTCTATCCTTTGTAATTCTGGTTCATTTGTTGTGTACTTCTGTTCTAAGTTTCTTTTGTTTTTGAAAGAAAGGTAGGTTGATATTGTTATATTAGACCAAACAACCATCTTCTTATCTTTATTGTAATCCAAGTTCTTGGCATGGCCACAACTATATTCCCCCATGGCAATATAAGGAGCTTTCTGCAACCAAAGCAATCCCAGATATCTGCACAAAATTTGCTCCAGAAAAGAAAAAAAGAAGAAGATGGCCAAGCCATTGCTTTCCATAATCTCCTCTTCACATTCTGAAACCCTAATAATCATCCTCTCTCTGTTTTTGGGGTCATTTGTTCAATCTAAAACGCTGGATTCTGATACCCAAGTTCTTCGCTTGATCAAAAAATCGATCGATCCAACTTCAATTCCATCGTACTCGTACATTGGTAGCTGGGATTTCTCTGTTGATCCGTGTGAGAGCTCAGGAGGCCAGTTTCTGGGGATCTTATGCTCATACCCTTCAGACAATTCAAGTAGTCGAGTAACAGCGATCGATCTTGATCCCATTGGATATGATGGGTTTCTAGCACCAGCAATAGGAAACTTGACAGAACTCACCATCCTTAATCTACATAACAACAAATTCCGAGGGCCAATTCCACCAACCATTTCCAATCTCAAGAAGCTCACAATAATCTCACTCTCGCAGAATTTCTTCACCGGGAGTATCCCTGATGAGATCTCTCAACTCAAGCAACTTCAAAGTATAGATCTATCAGAGAACAACCTCTCTGGTTTCATTCCTGCAAATATCTCGGGTCTGCGCAGCTTGACCTACTTAAGCTTATCAAGAAATTCACTCTCCGGGAGAATTCCTGACCTCTCCGGATTATGGCGGCTCAACATACTGGATATTAGCATCAACCAGTTCTATGGAATTATACCAAAACTTCCAGCAAAGCTACGAACACTTTCTGCAAGCCAAAATGCTATTTCAGGACATATTACACCCATAAGTAGCCTCCAACTACTCAGAAACTTAGATTTGAGTAACAACAGGCTCTCAGGTCCTATTCGTCAAGAAGTTCTCACCCTGCCACAGATCATACGCATTAACATCTCGGTTAACCACTTCACCATCTTTGAACCGATCAGGAATCCTGGAAGAGAGACTCACCTTCAGTTGCTTGATGCTCATACCAACCAGTTGCACGGCCATTTACCTGCAAGCTTGACCATGATTGAAAACTTGACATCAATAAATCTATCTCATAATCAGTTCTCAGGTCCTATCCCCATGGAGTATGGAGAAAAGCTAGGGAGCCCATGGAAAACTTTGTTCCTGGATAACAACTTTCTAACAGGAAATCTTCCACAACGTTTCAGTGACGGTACCATCAAACCTGTAAGGGGCAGCCTCGCAAACAACTGCTTAAGTTGTGCACCTACCATCCCACTCTGCTCTGGAGGCCAAAGACCAGCTTCAGAATGCGTTAGTCGGAATGATGGCAGTCAATAGACTCATCCAGAGTAGTTCATCCTCACTACCAAATAAACTTTACATATATGTTGTCAAATTCTTCCATTCGAAAAAAACTAGTTTATTGTCAAAAAAAATTCAGTTGTGGTAATTTTGAATATGGAGACATGTACAAATTCTAGCATTCATTGATGCAATACTAACATTGAAGGTACTGCCCTAGCCACCAACACCTCCATCCCAAATTTAACCATAGGTTGTTTGCTGAAAATCAA
Organism: Tripterygium wilfordii; assembly: GCF_013401445.1. NCBI lineage: Eukaryota > Viridiplantae > Streptophyta > Magnoliopsida > Celastrales > Celastraceae > Tripterygium > Tripterygium wilfordii. Next base: position 2,930,450 of record NC_052247.1, read on the forward strand.
ACACCATAAAGTTGAAAAAAATAGCTAAACATTCAAGAACAAAGACAGACAGGCACCAGAGGGCGGATGATGAAATATCAGGAACCATAATTTAACCACTAGATAAATCAACTGAAAGAGCCGAAATTTCTATAATATTCCGAAACTATATGAATACGGATTTCTTTTTTTTCTTAAGCTACAAGAAAGAGTATGCAGTTTAGAAAAGCCAGTTAACAGTAATGTTGCCAAGCCACATGAAAAGTGGGAACTGTGCCAAAGCAATGAAGAGCAACAGATAGTGTTGCTTGCTTGAATCATAACTCCTCACCTCGGCAAAGAGGACTCTCTTCATTGTCTTCACCAAGAAAATACCCATGCATAAGCATGTCCATGGCATCAAAAAGTAGTACGAGTATCTCCATGTAATTTTTCCGAGAACAGCAAAACACAACCCAGTGAAAGCGTACCCAGCATATGCCACCATGTCCAACAAGGGTGCTTCTCCGCCGCCCAATGAGAGTAATGCCACTTTTAGCAACATGACTTGCATAAACCAGCCAAGCAACCCCTTGACAAACAACCAATTAAGAGCTTCTGGGCTAAACCTGAAATCCATCAAAAAAATTAATAAGACGTTCCAATGTTAGAGGAAGAGAGACATAATGAAATACTATGGTAAATTAGTAATATATAACTTTAAATATACAGTTTTCATCTTATGATATTGTGAAACAGATGTGCAACACAAGAAGCGGCAATTTTGAAAATCTAACATGAAAAAAGGTAGAATACAAAATAATACCATCTAGGCGCAGGACACAAATTTACAGTAATTTTAGGGCCACTTGTGCTACAAGGTCCACTCACATAAACAGGACAGAAATATGAGGTCCGTTATAAGCCACTTCGTTATCATATTCACATTTGATAAAGGTAAACAATTCTTATGCACAAGTCTCAATGGGTAGGGTCGAGACAAACAGGATGTAGCAGGCTACAATAATTGTATTTCCGCAATAATTTGTTCCCCATAATTTGTTCTGATGTTGTAGCTGCATTTGGCTATTTTGATGAGAATTTGTCAAATTTCAAGAGTCGGCCACTAAAATGTCATTTTTGCCAGACTGCATAATATTTTTTCTTTGCCCCCTGTATCTAGACAACAGAAACCAATGTGATGAAACAAACCACTATGGTGAACTGTAATAGTGAATCATTTTTAGAGAAAAGAAAGCCAGGATTGAGAAATTTATGAAAGAAAAAAATGTTTTAAAGAATAGTTAGATGTAGACATTGTAAACCAAACCTAGATTACACAGAAAAGCACAAAAAGGCTTCATGTGATCGAAATAAGACTTTAGTTGGGTTTAAAGATGAGATTGAGAAAACTTACTTTCCATTAAGTCCCAAAGACGAGCCAGCAAGAACAACATAAGTTCCAAATGCCATGAATGGAATGTATAGATCTGGTGCATTGATGTCATAAATAGGGGGTTTATATGATAGCCTGCCTCCTACTGGCTCGGTTATACGTGTCCAATGTCCCTGAAGGAAATGAAAGAATATAAAGCAACCCAAAAAAAAAGAACGGATTGTTAACTAGTAAATACTTCAACGAGAAGAAGAAATTTTGCAATCAGCACTTACCCTATGCAAGAACGGAAATAGAACAACCTTCAATTTGTTCCTTACATAGTGGTCATTCACTTGGAAATAGTACTGGGGATCAGAGAAATACCTACTTATCTGTTCATTTCAAATCAATAAGCCAATTAAACCACAAACATTGAACTGTCCTCAGAACAAACATGTAACAGTAGATTTACAACAAACTATAGTCGATTACAGCAACAATTTTATGCCGGAATGTCCGACTGTTTGACGAAAATCAAATAACACATGTTCCATCCAATTAAAAGAAAATCAAGAGGAAGGCAGAGATGACACGACTTCTGGCAAGTGGTAACTAAGATATGTATTTTAAAGCTCCATGCTTATTACAAATTTGTATATTTGAGTCTTATTCGTACTTCAATGACATTATTTCCACTAGAAGTCAAATATTCCCATAAACAAAATCCTTTTTCCTATCCCAGACTCATCACTCAAAATCCTTTCAGCCTTTCTTGGGAATATGGGATTATGAGCATGAAGCCATAAGTATTAATTTGTCCTTAAACAACATCAACAAAAAAAATTAAAGTTTATCATTACGCAAAGAAATACAACCAACCATCCCAGATAGAGGGAAGCTGCACTGACAGTACCCCTTAAAGGCATCTGTATACAAGTATCTTGTATGTAATGAACATATGAAGGTTTCAAAGTTAACATATTACTTACATTACTTTGCACATACTCAGAACTAGATCCCAAAATCTTTTCTCCATATGCACCCAATCCACCTTTGATTAATCCTGAACCAGCTCCATAAAAAGCATTCCCGAATGGATCGGGCTGATTGTTTTTGGGAGGTGTTGGCACCCCAGGCTGGGCGCCAACATTGTTGTACATTGCTGTCATTCCAATGAGATGAAATATATATAGTCAGAAGTCAGAACACAAAAGTTTAACATGTTACCTTCAATTCAATCATTCAGATTTTGGTATAATGGATCCCAATTCTTCTAAATCATATAAAATTATCCCCATTATCAGCAACTTTAACCGGCAATTGAAACAAACATTGAGAATAAAACTAGTTACCCTGGAAAAAATAAAAGAGTATCAGAGAGTAGTACTATACTAGAGCCCCAACCGGGATTTCTTGTCATCAATTTTAAATCACAAGGTAAAAGGTAAACCACTCCCGTCCATACACAAGGTCCCAAATTAATTTTCTTTTAATCAGTTTTTAGATCAGAAGCCTATTCATAGTCGTTAAAATCCGATTCGTATTGTAAGACTCTAGATTTCAGTTGCGATGATTATCAGAGAAATAACCGAATCATACAATACTGAGAAAGCTCTTGAGCGTTGACAGATCTGAAAACAAATCGCCCAAAATTCGAAGAAGAAGATAACATACACACCTGTGAGTGGGAGAGCGCAACTGTTCTTCAGCCGAAGACAAGAAATCCAAGAAAAACCGGAGAGATGGAATTCCCGCGTCTGCGACCAACCTGAGGAAGAACTGGAGAGATGGGATCTGTATGTCGCCGGAAGGAAGAAAGCTCGAAGAAGTGCCTTGGACTTTCACAAACATAAAAGCCCGGCCCACCAGCTGAGGCGGTCAGGCATCAACTCGAAAACGACAAAGGGATTTGCGTTTTAACCTTCCACGTGTCCTACTGCGTGATTCACACCTCCCCTACTCGATAAACCCTCTCCCATGCCCGTATGTATACGCTATCACCGTCTCTCACACAATCAACGGTGCGCCATGGCCTCCAAGCTTTTCGCTGCCGCTCTCCGCCGCTCCACCATCACCACAACAGCCAACCTTTGCATCCGCCCTCTTTCTACTGCTGCAGCAGCTGCCACGTTGGAGCCTCAAGAGGACCCTACGAGGACCGGCATAGTAGTGAAAGGGGTTCAGATCTCCGGGCGGCCACTCTACCTCGACATGCAGGCCACCTCGCCTGTGGACCCGCGGGTTCTCGACGCTATGCTTCCTTACTATGTCTCCCTCTATGGCAACCCACACTCCCGGACTCACCTCTATGGATGGGAGTCGGAGAATGCCGTCGAGACCGCCCGCTCGCAGGTCGCTGACCTGATTGGCGCCTCTCCTAAGGAGATCATCTTCACCTCCGGCGCTACCGAGTCCAATAATATCTCCATCAAAGGAGTGATGCACTTCTACAAGGACAAGAAGCGTCACGTAATCACCACTCAGACGGAGCACAAGTGCGTCCTTGATTCCTGCCGCCATCTCCAGCAGGAGGGCTTCGAGATTACCTACCTTCCTGTTGGCAGCGACGGCCTTGTGGACTTGCAGAAACTACGGGACGCAATCAGGCCTGACACCGGTCTGGTTTCCGTGATGGCAGTGAATAACGAGATTGGCGTGATTCAACCGCTCGAAGAAATCGGAAAAATCTGCAAGGAATTCAAAATTCCCTTCCACACTGACGCCGCTCAAGCTTTGGGAAAGATCCCAGTTGATGTTGACAAATGGAATGTTAGCTTGATGTCCTTGAGTGGCCACAAGATATACGGCCCTAAAGGCGTTGGTGCTCTGTACATAAGGCGGCGGCCTCGTGTTCGGGTGGAGCCCCAAATGAGCGGCGGAGGACAAGAGAGAGGTTTAAGGAGTGGAACTGTGCCTACCCCGTTGGTTGTTGGGTTTGGTGCTGCTTGCGAGATTTCAGCCCAGGAGATGGAGTATGATGACAAGAGGATTGGGGCCTTGCAGGAGAGACTGCTGAATGGAATTAGGGCTAAGCTAGACGGAGTTGTGATGAATGGGAGCACTGAGAGTCGATACGCAGGGAATGTGAACCTATCATTCGCATATGTGGAAGGAGAGAGCTTGTTAATGGGGCTAAAGGAAGTGGCTGTGTCTAGTGGGAGTGCATGCACCAGTGCAAGTTTGGAGCCCTCATATGTTTTGAGGGCTCTTGGAGTGGATGAGGATATGGCTCATACCTCAATTAGGTTCGGTATTGGGAGGTTCACCACGGAGGAAGAAATCGATAGGGCAGTCGAGCTCACAGTGAAGCAGGTAGAGAAGTTGAGAGAGATGAGCCCACTCTATGAAATGGTAAAGGAAGGGATTGATATCAAGAAGATACAATGGACGCAGCACTGATTGACTGAAGGGTTAAAGCTAAGCATTTGTATAAGGGAGGCAGCCACCCTTCCATCATCCAGGTTTCTTTCTTGTACACATCCTCCAGTGTTTGGATTGTCTTAGTGTGTAATCTATGTTTGGTCTTCTTTTCTAGATAGGGTGAACAATATTTTGACAATAGGAGGAACAAGAGTGCTTTTGTTTGAAATAATGTTGAGAAATATGTTTGTCGTTGAAATCGAACATTGGACATGCATATGCCTAACCCATTCAATTGTCAATCGAGCCATCTCTCGTTGGTGCTTTGATGTAGGTTTAAAAGACACTTTGTGGTGTTAAATTATTATGTTGTTGGCTTGTGGTCAGCTACCACTTTTTGCTATTTACTTGATGATTTGCATCCATAATTGTGACAGATGAATTTGCCTTCAATTTAAATTGTTTTACACTAGCTGATGTTAACAAACTCTTTCCAAAGTATTCTCTTTCTGCTAACAAAGGAGGTGTGTGAGAGTCTTTCCGTTCATTCCGAATTACTACTCAAATTGGTGAGAAAAGAAAAGAAAAGAAAAACTAGGGATGAATGTTGTTTGCAAAGCTGAAATTTTGTCTATGGATTTGATTCATTTAATAACTAGCATCTAGTTCTTGAGATTGCTTATTTAATTTGGAGAGCATTAAGATGATAATATCAGCATCATAACTAGGACATCACTAAGATTATCATGATATGAGGAGCATCATAGCTAAACCAATAAGAGGATTTTGCATGCTTGATTGCTTGTTAATACTCTGTCTGTTTTGCTGAAAATAAAAGAAAAAAAAATCAATCATAAATGGGGGAGAACAACATCTTATGTTTAACAGAGAATGAAACCCATGTTGGAATCGGCTTCTTTTTTTTTTTTTCGGTTAGAATCAGCCGGTTCCTGATTTAATCGGTCGATTTGGACCGAAACGAAAGAAGAATTTCATCTACAAGTTTAACTCATATGCAGCCCGCTTCTTTTTGAGTGTAAAGTATTGTCAAACCAAAATATCCAAGAAGCATTACCTTTCCCTATAAGACTAAAAGAGGGAAAGACTAAAAGCTATGAGACATTGTTTGTTTATTGGAATATGTAGATATATGTAGATATAAACTGAAGTGTATAAGAAACAAGAGATATATATCGAACACCTGGTCCCTGTGGGTTGCAAATTATAGCCACACTTTATCCAATAGACAGCTTTTCTACGACTATCAATAACAAAACTTGTATTAGTATATTGGTTCAAGCATTTCTATGTTATTTCTATGTTATTATGAGTATTATGAAGTATGGAATTTTTTAATTATTATTTGTATTTAATAAATATATATTTAACAATTTATTACATTGAAACGGTTCGAACGCGATCCAACTCTGGTTGAATCATTAAACTATGAACCAGTAAATTTTTTGGTGCCATGACCGGATGACCGGTCGGATTTATACAATATTGTTGTTTAGAACAGTAGCTTTGAAATTTTTTTAAGAAAATTAGGAAAAAAGGGCCATTGATCCCCGTTGATTAAAGTGAGGACCTCGGATGTGGTTGGAAGTGCAGGAATGGCTCCCTTTTTGGTAGTTGTAATGGCACCACATCCATTTGCAAATTTGAGTATTTCCCTCAGCCTTGCTTCGTCCTGAAATCAAATTTTGGTAATGTATCAGTCTATATATATATGTAGCAGCAAAGATTGTTAATCTGGTCTTATTGATGAATGTGGTGATTGATTGATCACAATGGTTAATTACCTCAATTACAGATTGGTCATCAACTATCTGGGATAATAAGGCTCCAACGAATGCATCACCTGCTCCTGTTGTGTCTACAGCTTTGACTTGGAAAGTATCGACATGCCCATGAAAGTACTTTATTTGTGCAATATCAACAATAAGAATTAGAAAATTTTACATGACTATGAAAACATTTAGACTTAGTGAACCAAATATAAGAGTCTCTTCATGTTGAAATCATCAAAGAGAACAAGCATAGATGTTAGATATATAATACCACATCGTTTGGATAACACCAAACGATGTCGTTTATAAGAAAAACTCAAACTTCTCTCAATCAACAAAGTCTCTTTTCTCGACTCAAGTATTGTTAAGTGATATCGTTCAAGTATTGTAAAGTGATATCGTTCAGAAGAATAAATATTTGTTGATTTGGGTGCACTCTGATTTATGATAAGGAATCAGAGATAGGTTTCAGTCCTATTAGACGGACCTCTACCTGTCCAGTATCCACTTCCTATTAGACGGACCTCTACCTATCCAGTGTTGTGCGGGGGAGTGTTAGACTTATCAAAATTCTCGGGTATTGCATAATCCAGTCCACAAGTGCGGGGGAGTGTTAGACTTATCAAAATTCTCTGTGATTTATGATAAGGAATCAGAGTTAGGTTTCGGTTCTGTTAGACGGGCCTCTACCTGTTCAGTGTTCACTTGTTGGGTATGACATAATCTAGTCTACAAGTGCGAGGGATTCCTATCAGACGGACCTCTACCTATCCAATGTCCACTTGTTGGGTATTGCATAATTCAATCCACAAGTGCGGAAGAGTGTTAGACTTATCAAAATTCTCGGGTATTGCATAATCCAGTCCACAAGTGCGAGAGAGTGTTAGACTTATCAAAATTCTCTCTCTGATTTATGATAAGGAATCAGAGTTAGGTTTCGATTCTGTTAGACTTATCAAAATTCTCGGGTTTTGCATAATCCAGTGTTGTGCGGGGGAGTGTTAGACTTATCAAAATTCTCGGGTATTGCATAATTCAGTCCACAAGTGCGGGGGAGTATTAGACTTATCAAAATTCTCTGTGATTTATGATAAGGAATCAGAGTTAGGTTTCGGTTCTGTTAGATGGGCCTCTACTTGTTCAGTGTTCACTTGTTGGGTATGACATAATCTAGTCTACAAGTGCGAGGGATTCCTATCAGACAGACCTCTACCTATCCAATGTCCACTTGTTGGGTATTGCATAATCTAATCCACAAGTGCGGAAGAGTGTTAGACTTATCAAAATTCTCGGGTATTGCATAATCCAGTCCACAAGTGCGGGAGAGTGTTAGACTTATCAAAATTTTCTCTGTGATTTATGATAAGGAATCAGAGTTAGGTTTCGATTCTGTTAGACGGGCCTCTACTTGTTCAGTGTTCACTTGTTGGGTATGACATAATCTAATCTACAAGTGCGAGGGAGTATTAGACTTATCAAAATTCTCTCATCAACATAGAAGAACAAAGTTTTACGAGCCCGATTCTGGGTATGAAATAATCTAGTCTAGAAGTGAGAGGGAGTATTAGACTTATCAAAATTTAGACTTATCAAAATTCTCTCATCAACATAGAAGAACAAAGTTTTACGAGCCCGATTATGGGTATGACATAATCTAGTCTAGAAGTGCGAGGGAGTATTAGACTTATCAAAATTCTCTCATCAACCTAGGTTGTCAAGAAAAACAAAGTCTTACGAGCCCGATATATTCGCAACGAATCGTTAAACTCAAAGCCAACTTTAATAATAGAAGAAAACAGATGAATTGAATTGAACATACCTTGGTGTAGTATCTACACCCCTTCTCACCAAGAGTGACCAAAAGAAGTTTCAAGTTGGGGTGCCACAGAGACAAAGCAGCCGCATCATCAATTTTGTCACTCTCAGTCAAGAACTCCAGCTCAACATCACTAACCTTGATCACATCCGCCTTGTCCCAGATGCTCATTATCTGCTCACGCGCCTCCGCCGGTGAGGGCCACAACGGTAGCCTCAGGTTTGTTTGGGTCATAAGAGAGCAGTGCACCGGCCTTTTTTGCGGCCGCCATTGCCTTCATATGTGCTGATCTGCATGGCTCCACAATCAAGCTTATTGATCCGTAATGGAACACCTTCGCCTGTTCAATTCAAATCATGGCTCTACAATCAAGCTTATCGATCTATTTTACACGATATTTTAAATACGGATAATGCTTGAGACCCTCAAAAAATGACCAAAAAATCCACATTTAATGTGGATTGTTGGATGTGAAGTATGCCCTATATGTGTTTTTGATCAATGACTATTTTAATTCCACAATAAATTTAAGGGTATTTTGAGGTCACAAAATTGAGGATTTAGCATTGTCATTTAAAATTTAAATACTGGGTTGAGCTGATTGGGTCAACTGGTTGAATCGGGTTGTGATGGACTGGACAAAAATTGGTTGAACCAACCAAAATGCGAATCGGTTTATACATATTTTTTTAAAAAATAATTTTTATAATTAAAATTAACCTTTTGGTTTATAGATAAATAAAATAAAATATTATCTAATACCTGAAGTGTCCAAAAAGAATCCTCAAGTGTATATTTTAATAATGACTTTCACGAGAACTTCAAACTTTATTTCTCTCACAGACGGATGAACATGACCGGTATAATTTCGATACCGACATTTAAAACACTAGAATTTTACGCGATCACGAGGTTTGGCGCTCGTTTCTAACTATATAAATACTAATGCATATTTAAATAAGAGACCCACTATAAGTGACGTGGTAAGATCATAGACCGGAGATCAATAATCACAAAATTATAAGACGAGGATTAAGAATAAAATAAACCAGTCACATACGGATCTAATGAGCTCGAGATTGAGCTCTTCGGGGGTCAAAAGCATGTCGGCGCTAGGATTCCTATAGAACATGAACTCATGCTCTCCGTCGGCACACAGAGTGACGAACGCTAACGCAGTGCGAGCTCCTTCATCGAAGCTGATCCCCTTCGTGCTAACACCGTTCTCATCGAGGATCTCGGCGAGCATGTGGCCGAACTCGTCATCGCCTAGCTTACCGACGAAGGCGGCACGACCGCCGAGCCTAGCGACGGCGATTGCAACATTAGCCGGTGCGCCACCGGGAGCCTTGAGAAATCCTGGTGCCTGTGCCAGTGAGACGCCGGAAACCGTCGGCACAAAATCGATCAACATCTCGCCGAAGCTGACGACGAGGGAGCCAGTGGAGTGGCTAGCCTTTGAAGCCATTGATTTGGTAATTCTCAACTGAGAGAAGGATAATAGAGATATGACAATAGAGAGCAAACTATCTAATCTTGGAATGGTTAATAGATGAAACGATGTTGAGGATATAAACATACATACATACATATATATATATATATACACACATACATACATATATATATATATATAGGTTGTAGAGAGATCTTGGTCGTTAATCTCGCTAAAAAGTATGATGATCCATACTGGTTTTTCTCTAGTTAGTGATTACAATCTATGATTCTTTGTCCTTGGAGTGGTTTTGAAGGCCTACAAACCTTATCTAACAAGAAATGCCTATCTTTTGTCATGTTGATTTTTTTTAAATGTTAATAGTACTTCCAAGAAAGATTGGAATTGAACCTTTTGTTTGGAATGGGATCTTTCAAAGAAGGATAGAAGGAAATATAAACAATGGGTCGTTAACTGAGATGATGAATATCCCGATAATTCTTAACACAAATGGGAAGGTCGTGAGTAGTATCATAGGTGCTTTCATTATCGTGATTTGTAAGATGAACCCTTACTTAGCCAACATATTCAAATTAAGCAAAACAATAGTGATGTTCTACATTTGTTCGACGAAAATGCATAGCTAACTCCATACGTCTAACTAAAAAATTCTCTCTTCGAACAACCTTTCGTTCTTCTCATTATGGGTATTTCTTCCTCTAATTCGTTCCTGTCGATCAAAGAATACTCTATAATAATTTGCTTCAATAGAAATCTATCGAAATCTTTTTTTCTTCTTTTAATATTCAGTAACTATTCTTTTTTTCCCTTTGTGAAACTATATGGAATTCTTTTGAACTTGTGCCATACTCTTTTGTTAAAAGAGATGATTCCTAATACACACACAGACTTTATCAATCAATTATTGGCTGGCTGTCGAACAAATCTATAGCTTTGAAAATAGTTTTAGAAATATAATACTTATATAAAATTAGGCATAGATAAATAAATAGAAATTTATATTTCTGTTCTTTATTTATTGTGAAAATTTTCTTTCATATTCTTTTTGGAGGAATAATACTTCTTAATTGGTGAAAGGTACTGAGTTCGATTCTCACTAGAAGTTTTCGCGACCACATTGAACTTTGACCCAACTTACCGACTATTGTACACGTGGGTCTGATGACATGAATTTAGGCACATATCGAATGTTCTAAGAGCAAGCTCATATATTGTCATTCTCGATTACTAGAAAAAATGTAATGTTAACATCAAATGTTATCTTTAATATTGTTGAGAATTGTCTACACATGAGAACACGTAAGGTAAGGGAGGTCCCGAGGGCGTGGTCGGAAGACCTCTCCGATACTCAAGTTAGCAAGCTATCAACGGAGAGTACTCGGTGTTCAGAGCTCTCACTACTGTAAAGCATGCAAGTTGGAGTAGTTCTTCCAATGGATTTTCATTTTATTTTCCCTTAAATTATGTATTGCAACATATAAAGCTCTGGACCATTGACCTTTCAGAAATGCCCAAATCAAAATTTATTCAGTTAAACGAAAACCCACGAGTTTTCAATCACTAAAAGAGACTCAAAAGCCCCATTGACTAGCCAGAAGAGAAAAATAGAGAGAAAAGATAAGGTTTAAGAAGAATAGCTTTAAAAAAACGGAAAAAGAAGAAGAAGAAGAAGCATCTAAGCCCCTTTGACTAAATTGAGGACCTCGGATGCGGTTGGAAGAGCAGGAATGGCTCCCTTCTTGGTAGTTGTAATGGCACCACATCCATTTGCAAATTTCAATACTTCCCTCAGCCTTGCTTCGTCCTGAAATCAAATTTTGGTAATGTATCAGTATTATATATATATATGCAGCAAAGATTGTTAATATGGTATTTTATATGTGGTTATTGATTGATCACAATGATTAATTACCTCAATTACAGATTGGTCATCAACTATCTTGCATAATAAGGCTCCAACGAATGCATCACCTGCTCCTGTTGTATCTACAGCTTTCACATGGAAAGCATCTACTTGCCCATGGAAGTTCTGTTTTTGTCCAAAATCAACAATAAGATTATATAGATTTTGATCCAACACACAAAGCTTTGAAGAAAGAGTTAAATACAGTTTTACTCAATCAAATGAGCACATCAGTCGTACAAATCTCAGGGTGTTTTGTCCCAGTTACTCCACATGTGGAGATGGATGCACACGATTTTATATGGACAATGTGAGACCTACGATTTCACATAAATCATGTGAGTCCATCTCAACATTTGGGATAGCTAAAATAGGAATCAAAATCAATTAATTAAATGGAAGCCACCATAAATCAAAGAATTTAGCAGTAAAAATTATAGCCTACATGAGAACTCAAAGAGAGAGACCATAGAAGGAAACAGAGCGGAATTGAATTGAACATACCTTGGTGTAGTATCTGCAACCCTTCTCACCAAGAGTGACCAAAAGAAGTTTCAAGTTGGGGTGCCACAGAGACAAAGCATCCGCATCATCAATTTTATCACTCCCTGTCAAGAACTCCAGCTCAACATCACTAACCTTGATCACCTCCGCCTTGTCCCAGATGCTCATTATCTGCTCACGCGCCTCCGCCGGTGAGGGCCACAGCGGCAGCCTCAGGTTCGGGTCGTAAGAGAGCAATGCACCGGCCTCTTTTGCGGCCTCCATTGCCTTCAGATGTGCTGATCTGCATGGCTCCACAATCAAGCTTATCGACCCGTAATGGAACACCTTCGCCTGTTCATTCAAAAAGACTCCAATCAAAACAATAACAACTTAGATTATTAAGTTATGGAACCACTTAGCACGCATAAGGTAGTCTACACATTTTAACCCCTTGCGATATCCTAGTTGATAATCTCTCCAAACTTAAGATATAAAGAATCTTGTAAGAGTTGGATGCTAATCTGATATAGCTATTTCGAAGTGGTTTGTTATATGTCTAACCTAGTAAGCTATCATGCTTGGTTATATCTGCAAGCTTAGGACATAAAGAATCTCGTGAGACTTCAATGCTAAGCTACGTAGCTATTTCTGAGTGATTTGCTCTATATCTCGAGCCTGTCAAATGGAGAAAATATTCAGTGGTTGCCGCACACCACGTCATTATGCTGACGTGGTGCGCATGCACCACTGAATAATTGACATGTGGAGGGATGAATCCTAATCAATTATTTTTTCACTTTTTTTCCCTTGTCTTTTCTCTTACTTTTATCCTTATCTTCCTGTCAAGGGAAACAAAGCCTTCTCTTACTTTCATCCTTCTACGAAATGAATTTAAAAGTGACAAGAGGGTTCTATTGACTTGTTTGCTATGGTTCTTTTTCTTAGATTTTGCTCATGGCGACTAATTAATCTCGAATAAACAATAATTAATTAACCGGATAGAAATATTATAGTTGAGAGGCGGTGGTGTGAAATCTAGCGTTCTCTTGCTCTCGTTACTTCAATTCACCGAATGGGTTTGGAAGAGGTTTTGGATTTGGATCTAGATCTAGATCTGGTAATGGCTCAGGATATGGTTAGAAGAGAGAGAACTGGGTTTGGATTTGGAACTCGAAATACTTCATAAGTTGAAAGCCGGAAAAAAAAAAGTGTAAAGGGTGCATGAATTCAACCATGGACTTGAAAATTGAGACTGGAAAAATGGATCTGAGGTTGAGTTGATAAGAGAGAGAGGAAAGAGATGGAGAGAGGAAAGAGAGGGAGAGGAGAGAGGTTGTGGATATGAGTTGAAGTGATAAGAGAGAGAGGAAAGAGGGGAGAGAAATCGTGCAGAGTAAAATTAGATTTTAAGTCATGTACATGTGTCAATCATTCAGTGGTGCATGCGCACCACGTCAGCATAATGACGTGGTGTGCGGCAACCACTGAATATTTTCTCTGTCAAATGGGTTTGCACGTGCCCAATCCAAAGGCTAGGTCTAGTGAGTTATGGTTACCAAAAAAATTAGTCTACACAAAGTCAAAGTTGGATGTAACCAAATTTTTTTTAAATAATTGAAAAACAAATATTAAAAGTATCCGGACAGGGACATGTATGCTGAATTGCTGACATGGCAGATAGCAAATAGGCGGGAACATGCTGGCCGTGAGCCCGCGACGGTAGCACCTCTGCCACTCCGGTGATCGACAGCCAACCAATCGGAATTTCTTACAACAAGGGATGTGGACCCCATCACAAGAGATCGAATATCCGACTTGTGTAATCACCGGTGACCTGCTCAGATCTGTTTTACACGATCACAGAGATCCGGCGGTCGTTTTTTATACGTGGTAAGATCACAGACCGGAGATGAATAATCACAAAATCATAGAACAAGGATTAAGAAGGAAAGAAATCTGAGTGACATACGGATCTAATGAGCTCGAGATTGAGCTCTTCCGGCGTCAAGAGCATGTCGGCGCTAGGATTCCTGTAAAACATGAACTCACGCTCTCCGTCGGCGCGTAGAGTAACGAACGCTAAGGCAGTGCGGGCTCCTTGATCGAAGTTGATCCCTTTCGTGCTGACACCGTTCTCATCGAGGATCCCGGCGAGCATACGTCCGAACTCGTCATCGCCAAGCTTACCGACGAAGGCCGCATGACCTCCGAGTCTGGCGACGGCGATTGCAACATTAGCCGGTGCGCCGCCTGGAGCCTTGAGAAATCCCGGTGCCTCCGCCAGTGAGACGCCGGAAACCGTAGGCACAAAGTCGATCAACATCTCTCCGAAGCTGACGATCAGAGAGCCACTGGACTCGCCGGCCTTTGAAGCCATTGATTTTGATGATTCTCAATTGATAGAGAGAGATGATAGAGAGGAAGATCAGAAGAGAACCAAACCTGTATGTTAGAGGGGTTTATATACAGCGATCTTGAAATTCAGAGTTGTAAACAAAAAAATAAAAATAAATTATGATTATCAAAGGTCATTGAATTTTCTTTTATTTTTTTTTTGATATTGGGGAAGGAATAGAGAGACTTAAACTCGAGATCTCTGTGATATATGATATCACACATATAAATATCACACATATAAATATCGTCTCAGCTACTCATGATTTTCTTAAATATCTTTTTCTTAGTGATGAGATATTTTAAAGAAGGATTGAAAGGGATTTTAATTTCATTTTAGACCATGAAACTAATCAATAATGATTAATAACAATTTCTTTATTCAATTTAAGAAAAACAATAGTGTGATGTTTTTATCTTCCTTCCTAATTTTCATTCACTATTTTATTTTTTTTAACCAATAACGAAACCACGGCTATAAAAATATTTTTCATTGTGAAAATCAAACTAAGACCTTCCGAGTTTATATGCTTTGATCCCGAAAAAATTTATCAATTAAGTCATCACCCATGATTAATTATTTTGTTTCTTTTTATGAAATTCTATTGAAATTGTGCCAATTTTTTTTTGTGAAATAGATAAATCCAAAGAGGCAGATACACACACATTTTATCATCAATTATTGGCTCAGTAGAGGTCGAACAAATTTATAGCTTTGAAAATAGTTTTATAAATATAATACTTTACATAAAGGCATAAATAAATACAAATTTTCTTTCTATTATTTATTATTGTAACAAAAAAAAAATACTTTTCTTCCTATTCTCTATTTGTTGTAAACCACAGAGGATATACTTCTGACACCCATTGTTTTCCTTCATCCACAGTTTCATCAAGTGGGTCCTTTTGCACTAAACCCAAAATAAATAATCAATTAATACAAGCAAAATCTAGGGAAAAAAAAGTCATGTGCCTTTTTTTTTTTTGAATTAAAAATCTTAAGTTACATTAATTAAATATATACACACATACATATACATTAATTAAATATATATTCATAGAAGTTCTCTAGCGTATATTTGAAGTGCAGACTAGGGTGTTGTTTTCGTAAATAAATGAGATCCACACTAGTGAGTTCCGTTTATTATTTCATTTTTAAACACTCTAAAAATATTATCCCTAATAAAGAATTCCTCCATATATATATTGTTCTATCACTTCATTGTCCTTTTGATAAGAGAGAACTAAATACTTCCACTTTAGTTGACAACTTGACAAGTATATATATATATAAAAAGGGTATGGTGACATAAAATTAAAGACATTTGGATGATAGGGTAAGGAAGAAGAAAAAAAGCAGCTTTGGAACATATGCCCCCGCCTCCCTATATATTCTTTCTAAAGTGTTATTGTTTTATGCTTATTTTATAAACAACTATATATGATCATAAATGTACTTTACATATTATAATTAATAGTCCCATGAGAATAAAATTTGTCCCAACTCCTAACCTTGTTTTGTTTGGTTAAAATAGTGTACACCATATCTTAATGTTTAGTAGGATTTATGTACAATTGAGACAAATCCAACTCTTAATATATAATTTTTCCTACCACTATCACCATATATACCCAACTAACTTGTTCTATTTTCTCTCTCTCTAATTAACATGGAAAATGAAGTAATTGAAAATAAATTGTAAAACATTAAATTGTTAATTAGAAAGAGTTTTCTTATGACCACTCGTTGAACTTTGACACAACTTACTAAGTGGGAGCTTTCTGTATTTGCGGAATTGACTACCGCAGTTTGAAAATTTTTGTAATTTGACTCTATGTCCATGGCCACCGCAAACTGAAATGTAACTTCTATGCGGATGCTCGAAGCAATGCTACATACCTCCAATTTATAATTCCTATTTTACCTTTAATCTTATGTACCATGTATGATATTGATTAAAAGTATATATATCCCTTTAACATCGAACACTCCAAGTGCATTGGGATAAAATGAGAGTGATAAATTGGGGGTCTCGAACATTTTCCATGCAGGGAGACATGGAAATACAAACGTCTCACTAAGAGGAAAGAGTCTATATTTGGGTGGGCTTTTTCTGGGTCGAAACTTTTGAGCCCATTATGATTTTAGAAAGGAAAGCGTAGGCCCATAAACCCAGCTTGGCCCAATCCAATATTCCATGCCGCCTCATATTGCCGAGGAATTCGATGCCCTGTCACCTGTGTGAGGGTGTGCAACTGTGTCTCTCTCTCGTCTCTCTTGATTCTTCGTCTTTCCCACCGTGTTTTGCACCAAACCGATAAGGGTCCGCTCCTCCGCGGCAACCGTCGACCGACATATCCGTCGGGACAGAAATTCCGGTGAGCTTACGCTTCCTTGCTTGGTATTTTTGTAAGTTTTTTCATTTGGGAAGCCGTTCTCTTGGTGTCGGCTGTCGCGAGATGGGGAACACCGAGTGAAAGACCATTTTTTGATCAAAATAATCGAAAATTATCCCGTCAAAAAAAAAGTTTTATAGTTTTATTTTTTATCATGAACAGAAGGGATGGAAGTTATATATACATGGTGAAGGAAAACTGTTTGTATGTATGTGTGTGTGTGTATATATATATATATATAAATTGTTGCTTATATGATTTTTCTTCTTGTGGTTCTTGGTTCAAATACATGAATTTGTTCGAGTTGTAACCTCTATGAAGCAGATGATGATTAACTGTTGCAGCCCATGTATACTACTTTATCTTTCAATCTTTTTGGGTTCTAATGTGTTCATATAGTTAAATGGGCTTCTAGATGCCGGTATTTCGTTAGTGATCCTTTCGGAACCTTGATTTGTCACATGAGCCTGAATTTCATATTTCCGTATATGAAGAGAAGTATAAATATCTCCATATACTAGTCGCTCGCTAATGAGTACCGCATCTTCAGGATTGTAACCCTCCCACGGCATATAAGCTAGACTGTAGCGGCACCATCTCCTAAAATTTGTCCCTTATTCCTGCTATGTAAAAGATGCCAGTTACCTAGTACATGCCTGTACTGTAGTTTGTTGTTTTCTTTGGGGTTCTGATGATTTATATGGGTTGCTGATTCTGGATTCTCTCTGAGTGTGTTGTATATTTATGTAAGGTTAAATTATTGGAGCGTTAATGTGTGATTTGAGGAGGTGAATTTGGGTTGGGAGAATAGAAGGATGAGCAGCATTCAGGCAAATCTTTGCAAACCTTGTCCAGATGGGGTCCCTGCGAGGATATCTGGATCAAGTCGCCTTTCTGCAACGCAGGTTGTTTTACCAATCCGTGCCTATGATCCCCTAAGGAACTCCAGAAAACTTGAATCAATGAGTCATCATGGGATGCCTGTGTTGAAATGCCGGCAGGGCACAGCCGTTTGCTTATTCGCCGGCAAAGATAAGTCTGAAAGTGAAAATCAGGTAACTTTTTTCCCCTCGATATATCTTTTCTATCTTATATATTTTGATTGGAAATTAGGTGCTGAATTAGGGAGGATTATGATTAGAATTTGGGATTTCTTAAACGAGAGTGTAAATAGAAAACTGTGGTTGAAAAAGATAGAAAACTGGAGCTAAGCTGTTGATTATTTATAGGGATCTTCATGGAATGCTCTTGAGAAAGCAATGGGAAGCATTAAGGGACAGTCTGTAGAAGATTTATTGAGGCAGCAGATTGAAAAGAAGGAATTCTATGATGATGGAGGGAGTGGTAAAAATCCACCGCGTGGACGCGGCGGCGGTGGAGGTGGAAATGGCTCTGAGGGATCCGGTGATGAAGGATTAGCTGGAGTCACGGATGAGACTTTACAAGTGATCATGGCAACTGTTGGCTTTATTTTCCTGGTAATTTCATCTTCTCAATCTCATGTGCAAGTTCACTGTCCAGTTCTCTGGAAAATTTTCTTTCCTGATGGAACTGGCTTGAGAAGAGGATTGCAGGGCCTATGCTCACTCATTATACCACCCATTAACAATTCTGTATCATGATTGCATTGCAGTATATCTATGTCATAACTGGCGAAGAGATGACTCGGCTGGGAAAGGACTATATCAAGTATCTTTTTAGAGGACATAAGAGTGTTCGTCTAACGCGTGCCATGGACAAGTGTAGTCGGTTCTGGAGGATCGTTTATGGGAAGGAGGTTGACAAGCATTGGCTGGAAAAGGAAATTCTCAAAACCAATACCCTGTATGATGGCCCTGACTCCTGAGAAGCACAGGCGTATTGCTAGTTCGTTCTTAGAATCGGATTCTGATGAGTAACCTGTTAAGTAGGCCTCATAATTGACTCTAGAGATATATAGACTATAGCACTATGGAGGAGACAATTGTTTCAAGCGTCCGGAGGACGGGGTTAGTCACATTTCATTTGATGACCCAGGAAAAATGGATGTTAGGAAAAATGGATGTTCAGTAAGTTCAGTAAGTCTTCTATCAGTTCTATGTGTATTTATAACTATCATGCATGTCATATAGGATTGACGGTAAAATGAATAAGGGGTAAAAAAAGTAAAAATTCTGTAGAAAGTTGAAGCTTGTATAATAAATAGGTTATAAGCAAGATCTTAACAATTATTGGCAAAAATTTAACCCCAATGGAGGATTTCAACATCCTTTCAGAATTCATCTGAATAAAGAAAAAACCCATGTTCCTCAACCTCTGCACAGTTTCTAACACTCATAATAATCTTTTCACATTTCCCAGAAAGAAAAAGGTGGGGAATCCCAGTAATATTCCATTTGCAGAAAAGCGGATGGGTGAGGAATGGGACTTTACCTGGGTATACAGGCACAGGAGCCTAACTAGATGGGTTCACACCCTCTTGGGCTTCTTAGAGCCTGAGTCTTTCTTATCAGCATCTACAGTCTTCTTCCTGTCCTTCCTCTCCTTTTTCTTTAAAGAAGTCATGTGAGCCTTGAGAATGGTTGCATAAGAAGATTGAAAACGCTGATGATCCTTTGGCCCAACCTATACAATAAAATCAATAGTCAGCCAAGATGAACGACATCCACTTCTACGTGCTCGTAAAAGGGACGGGAAATATCATCCATGCTATAAGTAATCATGCCTTATCAGGCCAGCGAGGAGACAAGAACTAGAAACTTAACAACTTAATCTCATTGTATCTTAACAGGAGACCGGTGGGAGTGAGGTCGCATAATAAAGCTTCTTGCGATGAAGGAACTGAATCTATCAGACAATTAAAGACCGCCATACAATTTTTGGCCAAATAAAAGGCACAACCACAAATTTACTGTATGGTATCATGTCAGGATTGACTTCCAGGCTTTAAAACACTAGTTGTCCACATCGTTCTTTTGCTCCAACAGTCAACTTAAGACAAGATTGTGAGCTAACAATCAACAGCCACAATACACTACGAGCACTACGCATCTCTCACGAACCAGTAAGGTCCCCTCACTTAAGAGCCCCGGGATTTATCTTGGAAGGTCCATTTGCTCAAAATTCCAAGAAAACGTCTTCTATGTTCTGAAACCTTCAAAGTCCACCCACAGTCCACAAACCAAAACACACAATTCCACAATGAACATTCCAAAATCCAAGCTACAGAGTACAGAGATTATGTTTGTAATAGCAAAAGTAAGCACCATTTGAAAAGCCGACACACCAATGAAGAATACCACCTAACCACAAAGCTCTAAGAATTCAAAATGCCAGAAAAAGGGCACCTAGGCTTAAATGAGAATCCAATGATACACATTGTCCACGGATCAACTCTGAGACATCTAATACAGAGATCCATTTCACTACTAATTAAGCGACAAATATCCATGAAATTGTTCTGTCCTTTTCAGATTGTAACCCCTTAGTATTTTAGTCAAAATGGACCTAAATTCCAAAACAATCAGCGCAAAAGAAGATATATATTCCCCCCCCCCCCTCCAAATATGTCAAGCAGGCAATTTAATAATTGATGAGAAATGAGTAAGTGGAAAAATTCAGGACTTGGTTTTTTTCTTTTCTGGGTGCAAAGAAAAAAAAAATCTAGGTAGTGCGTCCAAGATTAATTTCCAAGTAACCCATAAAGCTCCACGAGAAAAAAAAAATCAACGGGTTTATTCAATTCACTCTTCAATCTCTACATATATTTTGATTGTTCAAGGAGGATGGGATTCGAATGCTACCATTGGCAGGGGTGGCAGGGAGCTTGACCACTTGAACCAGTGGTGCTCTTCACTCTCCAATCATATATTATGACATTTTGTTTTACATCCAATCATAGGATCCATATATCCTTGAAATCCTGCATTTTGATGTAAAATCATTTTATGCATATCTACAGCATAATTAAACAGATGCTGATACTTCTCCCTCTAATTCTTTCACTATTCATTTTTCATAACAGATCAGATAACCCATGATGCCCCAAATTCTGCATGAATTTTAAGCCACAATACCATAAGTAACAATAATAATTGCTTAACAAGGACAATGTTGATAAACCTACTCGGGCAAACAACGATAAGGTCAGAAATTTAGGTAACACTGGGATAAGAAAGTTTCCTAAGCGCTCCTAAGAGTGCTAATGACAAGTTAATATCCAAACCCATGAACTTGAATTTGACAACTAGACCACCATTTCAAAGTAACGATGGCTCTGTTCCTAATACATTAGATGCCATTCTAGCTTGGATATATAATTTATGCACAGGTGAAGATTCATTAATCATTATCCATGAGATATCATCGAATTGATGTCTAATACAGGTAGCTTGCCTTAGGTTCAAATATTACAGCTCAAATATAACAGATAGAACTCTAAATACATAAAAGAATACCTATATGCAACAATGTATGACCAGATCTTCAAACAAAGTACATACAGTGCATAAGCAGTTTACACAGAAAGATCACACTTTATAAGATTATATCTGGGGCTTCTACAATTCAGTTCAAACCATTATGGATATGATACTAACTTTTTAATGCACAGACTAGCTGTTAGCTGGACATGTCATAAAAAAACCTTGTTCAGAGTTGAAATTACATACCGAAGTAGAGATTGTCTTCTTTCCATCAGTAGCACGGATAAGACACCTATACTCAATGGGCTCACCAGCAGTTACCATTTTATTCCTTTTTACCTTGGACTTCAATGATGCTATATCAAGGGGGGAAAAAGTCAATATCTTGAACATGAGATCTCACAATTAAATGTGCTGTAATAAGAAAAGCAAACAAAAAGAAATTTGATAGGAAAAGAATTGTATTCAAAAGGCACCAAGAAGATGCACCAAAATTACAAGGAGGCAATACAAATAGCCTCAAGAAGATTGTTACAGGAACACCAAAGCTTTCAAGTTGAAGAAATACTCTCAGTAATTAATTAGAGTAAGATGTAAAAAAAGCAAAAAAAATTAATTAGAGTAGGATGTAATTACATCGTTTAAGTGTAACCCAAACGGAGCCTTTTTCAGTGCTGCGTTCGAACATGCTTGTGAGTTCATTCAGAAAAGGATCTGGCTGTAGGAGAACCTAAAAGAGACCGAAGTACAAAACCACACAATACATTTGTTCAGACATCAATCATGGTGAGGGTGAAATCATAGACAAAAATTCCCAAGGAATTGGTAAACCATACTAGGTAAGAGATTGACAAACATACTTCCAAACACGACAACACCACATCACAAATTTTCGTAAGCAAACACAATTGTAAATTAACAGATGAACACAGCAAACAAGGAATAAACAATAGAACACACATCCTTTGGGAGCAATAACCTCGTGGCCACATGCTGTTGGCCTTTAGCCCAACTTACCTTGTCGTCAGGTGGGAAAATGTTTCCCGTCCCAAGTTTAGATCCATATCAAATGTCCAAAGGGCAATCTCGTATAGTGTTGTTCTCAGTACCAAAAAAAACAAAAATACATCCGTTGTGATGTCAAAACCCAAATTTGAAATAAAGATTTTTCCATACAAATATAAATATACTCTCATATATATGCACACTACAGGATTCAAATCGCTAAAAGTGGATGTGATCGTGTCATGAAAGCCACCTATATTACTGAGAATCCAAGAGGAAGATTTAAAATTGTTTTAACAAAAAAAAACGGACATCAAAACAATGGCATCTGTAGTTTCCTAGCAACGAAAAGTAACATCAAGCTTCAACATAAAAGGCCGAAATTCGGTCCTCATCAGAAACATAAACTGTTGAACAGGAAATCCGAAACAAGACATACAGAGCGATCCATAGGGAACCGAGAGTTACCATGACTAATGAAGCCCTATGAGTGACCCAGAACCCTAGCAATACGCGACTCTTTCTCTCTGCTTCAAATCGCGAAGGAGCGAACACAAACTGTTGCACAGGAAAAGAGGAAGAAGGCGCTATGTTGACCGTCAGTCTGGCTCGCACAAAAGGGTCCGATCCGGATATGCTAAATAATCACGGGTCCGAAGAGACCCTGTTTGGTATACAATAAAATTATGAAAATATGTGAATATACATTATAAAACTTTATTCAACATCGGATTTACATATAAGCAAAAATCTAATATATTCCCGATGCGATTCTAGGTCTAAGAATCAATGATGACGGTTCAAGAAAAACAAAATCGTGTAGATTTTTGACCCGAAATAGACAATATTGATTTCTAGTATATGAGCTAAATTTTCTAATATGATATCCAAACTAACACTCAATTAAACAAAGGTCAAATTCCCGCAACCCAAGAAGAATAAAACCGTGCGAATTTTTAACCCACAACGAACAATATTATTTTGTAATGCTTGGGCTGAATTATTATTTTATAAGCTAAGCTTATGTCATAATAAAAAGATTATTAATTACGGGTTTTTTCATTTGAATTAATTAGATGAAAAAACAATAAAAGATATTTTCAATTCTCAAAAAATGATCTTGAGAATGGGAATAGATGACATTCCCACAAAACAAAGATCCATCTTGCGAATTATAATAATGAAAATACGAGACTTGAACTCACGACCTACCCTGATCAAGTTTAATATATCAACCAACGACCTGTTTATTATGTGAAAAAGACAAGTCATCAGCATGCATCTACTTCTAAAACCTCATAAAACTTCCAACTCTTTCCAACCAAAACGCAGGAAAACTTGAAGGTGAAGGACAAGAAAAAGTTGACACAATCCAACCTGCAGATGAACTCAAAATGGTATTTGCGCCTGACAAGGAATTTGGATATAATATATCAAGGGGTCACCATTTGACCCGTGAGCCTAGAAAAACCATAAACTGAAGCATTGAGTAAAATGATTGAACTAAGAGCCCCACTGTATATTATATTAAATTTCAAAATCCGCCGACATTAAAGGCTAGCCCTAAGCAATACAAACTCTGCTCTTCGTGGCAGACTAAATGTGTTTCTGCCACAAGTACATAATAACAGAAGCTTAAAGCTTCTTCCACAGATAGAAAGCTCTTCTAATGATTGGATCCGCTGAAAATCCTTCTGCATAAGCACCGATTGCATTCAGAAGGCTTTTGAATTTCTCTCCATTGTCCTGTATCATTCAATCAAGTACAGGAAGGGGGAGTGGGGGGAATATCAGTAATGTATGCAAATTTACGAAAGAATGTTTTTGTAAGATATTAAGGGTAAACAACTCCATTGCACAATGCTCATGCAATTGGCGGGGTCAGGAACATACAAGATTTAAGCAGTCTTCCTCTTCCTCCCACATAATATGCGGAGAGACTGTTTCACAGGTTTAAACCTGTGACATCTAATTTAGATCTATACAACTTAACAACTTAATCATTGGGCCACATGTTTGCCTATCAGCACAAGGGGGAATAATCCGTTACTTACAGGCAATGCAACAGGAAAAAATGAATAATTGATGAGCTAATGTTTTAAATATTTTGATGGGGTAAAAGCTGAAATGACAACTGAAGATGTATCTCTTCGGAGCTCAAGGAGAAAAGTTGAGCATTTTGAAAGACGAATGAAACTAATTAAAAAAAGAAATTGAAGGTCGAGGACGGCCATGAAAAAATCATGAAAGCGGCATAACATTGAAAGGATCACAACACCAACAAAGAAAAAAAAAAATCTTTAAGAGAACACTAATCAAATTTCACAACGGAAGAAAAAATTAAGAAGAAGAAGCAAAACTCTCATGTTTTATTATTACTATTAAAGTGAGAGAGGACTCAAACCTTGCGATAGTTCAAGTACTACGTAGTAGCCTACCACTAGGCCAAGAGCTACTTGTTTAAGTTGCGTCTTTTCTTTAGAATACATTTCGATAGTAGCCACACACATGTTCAACGGTCAAATTAGAAACTTACATTGACTCAGGCAATAGAATTGCAATAATGAAACTATTTTCAAGCTGATAATCAGACTTCCCCACATTTTTGCAATACAACACATCAAAAAAAAAAAAATATGCTTGAAAGTATACAAACCTCCGGTTTCTTGAATGTTAGATCTCTAACATCGAAAGGCACCATATAGAAGGGAAGATCTGAGCGTAGCAGTGCCTGCAACATGATAAACTTCATCGATATCATTACAAAGTTCAAGGCAGGGACTCTAGGGCAAGTTTCATACTCAAAATTTCAGTTCTCTAGTTTCTGCCTCTAACACACTAATTACTAAGATACCCTATATGCCTCCCATGCATATGTCAAAGAAAAGCTTGCTTGAGAGTATTAGGTAACCACTCCATCTCCCACTTGTGCTGTATCATTAAATCAAACAACTTAGCTTTGGAGAGAGTGTGCAAGAACCCGACTAACAAAGAATGGACAACGCGATACTTTACCCCATAACCATACCCATGAACCAAAGTAACAGAGAGAGGACATCTTGACATAGTCAATATATCAAATAAATGTCACAGACTACAGAAAACTTCAATAATCACCCCGCAGATTAGATAATTATATAGCATAGAAGGAACATGTTTTTCTTTTTTAAAAGTGTTATCATTTAGTCAGTCACAGGGACACTTGAACTATTAGATGCATAAGAATGATCTGCCTGAAATGACATAGATATCCTGATAACAAAAATATGGAGCTTGAAGGAACTCAAAGAGCCATCATATTTTGCATGAATGTGGTTACAATAGCACTAAAAAAAGGGATTAAAGCAATCAACAAAAGATTAAAAGATTACCAAGTTCTTGCTCAGGATAGCCTGATCAGCATTTGTTATCAAGGCCTACACGATAAACAAAAGGGTTCAGCCATACGAGAACAGATAAAGAGGTGTTTCGGACTAACACCTTTGATTTACATGTTAGGCACAATATTCAGAATCACAAAAGGGCACTGTCAATGGTAACTTCGTAACTTAAAAGTCAATGACACAATATCTTGACCACGAAAATATTTGGCTTAAGCCAAAGGAACTAGCAAGGCCCAAGTTTCTTATTCCCTTAACTGCCCCTAAAATTGTGCAATATCAATGATCCAGCTTAGGCAGGGTACAGTTCACAATAACTGCTCTAATTCTACACATTTTTTACATTCAATAGATGGAGATAGGGAAGCAGGTGTTATCCTCCAATTTCTTCATAGAACTTTCAACTTCTTACTTTTGCCAGCCTTTAAGTTACTGCTAAAAGTGGCAATATGATGATGTAATTGAAAATTGTTACCTTTCTAATGCGTTCCTCTTCAACTTGATCAACACTTTGCAACAAAGTCTCCAGTGTGCCTTCCCAAAGAAGATAATTATAAGTATTCAAAATATATATAGACACATTTAAATGAATAGAAAACACAAACACAAACACAATTAGAGGAATTTAAATGGAGATAACGAAAGAATAACAAGAAAACTAATAAGCGCCTCTACGCTCCACAAAAATTTGACTTTACGATTTTTTTATATTTTTTTAGAATGGAAGAATTTTATGAAGCACCAAGAAATTTGACTATATGAGTTATGAATACATTCGATTTAGCAAGTGGGAAAATTGCCGTTTCTACGAGATTTTTTTTTTTGGGAGGGGGGGGGGGGTGTAGGGGAAACCAAAACATAAGCCTGGTGGTCTATGCCCATGCATGAGTCTAGCCAAACACCAAAGCAAAGACCAATACATAAAAATCTCATCAAAAAGAGCACGAAAAACTGTTGTACATTACAAGAGTACTGCACTACTACTTTTAATAGAAAGCGAACAGTTACGAACACATGCAGAAAAGAGAGAAAATTCGGATCAATTTATACCACAAAGAAGCATCAGCACAGATGCTAAGTGTTGTGTGTGTGCAGGAGTTGTCACATACCAAATCTGGTTATCAGTTGCAAAGCATGAACATCTCCAATACCTTCAACTCCTGCAGTCATTAGAAAATAGAAACTAACATCACATCAGTGAATTTTTGGCTCATTTAACTCTCGTGAATAAGAATTCTAAAGAAGCACAAAAGCTTTAAAGTTTCTTAAAAGTCACTTTTTCTGAGGCGATGTAGGACGTTCCATTACTTCACCTTGTATGTTCAAAAGCCCAAGCAAGTACCAAATGGATAGTCGAGAAACATAGGAAAGATTTCGAGATTCAAAAATCATAGTAAACTAAGATATCAGTTCGTCAAGAAGTACCGATGCTAGAAACTTATGCCAACACTTTATGCAAAGACACATGAATAACTATGTACAATTGGTACATGAAAGTATAGATTATTAATGATGGAAGCCACATGACACATGGCTACAATCCTATCATGGGGTCCAGAATAAATTTATCGTAGTTGAAACAGTGGGCTGGGTCAGCAAGACAAGTCCGATGTATGCAAACCTTACCCTACATAATATGTGGAGAGAATTTTTGTAGAAATTGAACATGTGACCTCTACGTTGCACTCCTGCAACTCTACCACTGGGCCACATGTTTGCATGTTGTAAACGATACCCGTGCACAAGGAACCCACAGGTCAATGCAGATATAAGCAATTATATGGGTATCTTATACTAGATATGGTGAGTCTTGTCAGTTAATTGTTGACTCCCCAAACAATCTTTTCACATACCTCCAATCATATTTATTTATAGATGGTGTTAAATACGCTTCTTATTAAAAATGATGACGTGCAAATATGGATAAAAGGACTTGAAGTTGCTGAGGAGCATCTTTCAAGTAATCAAATGGGTGTTCAAAATTTGCTTCCTATATGAAGAATTGCTTGCATCAACTAGCTTCTTTCCAAAGTAAAAAACTACGATAATTGGTTAAAGAGAAAATAAACTTAGGGTGATGCAATATATTACATTGTATTCAGTCCTTAAAAGAGAAGCACACAAAACCTGGAATATTATCACTTTTGTCTCCCACAAGAGACATTACATCAACAAACTGAGAAGGTTTCAGATTTCCATATCTTTCAGCAAAATCTTCCATTCCAAAGGAGGCCATCCTAGGGAACCAAAATAATAGATATCAAACTCTTTATTGGTAGAATCAAACACAATCTTCCAAAAAAAAAAAACAGAATACGCAAACCAAATGCATAGAGATAGTGAGAGGTATAAGCTTCAGATTCTTGATAATTCTTTTGACAAAATTAGATAAATTAGATTACTCTAGCTAATGTAGGGAAAATGGGTAATATCTCGATTCATTTAGTCAATGGGGATGTCAACATTCAATGAAACTAGAATACAAAAACAGGAAGGGCTCATCTAATGCTACAGGAGAGTGAAGAGTCAAGTGAATTGCCACATAAAGAGAACTGATGGTGAAGGTGTTATGTTCTACCTACTTAGATGTATTACAGTAATAATAATTTCATATCAAGTAAGACTTGAATTATAAAATGACGTAAAATCATAATATCTCATAGAATACTGAACAGAAATTCCATCTACCGTGTGTTCTTCCACTCTACCCATTGTTTCTTCCTTTGCCTCAACTAATTAATATGCAAGCTGATTGTAACTTCACACCAAATAGCCAACAGAGGTGCCTTCTGAATGGCACTCTTTGAGGAATAGGTTCAACAATATTGCAATGCAAAAATTATCTATTCCACCCATGACTACTGTCTGCACTACACACCTCCTTCCATTTTGACTTTGGTATCTTGTCAACTTTTATATATTTCCTAGTTGTTGTATTGGCATTGTATCCGAGTACAAGGAGAACAACAAAAATATATAGCTTATAGCCTTGTACATTCAACTTATACAAATGCAAGGGCATAAAAAAAGTTGTAATTGAACAAGTACTTACTCAAAGCCGCGGGGCGCAATTCGTAGAAGTCGCAAAGAAGGTGACAAAATCTGAAAGAAATCTTTGTCAGGGGACACAACTCGCACCTGCGTAATATAAAAACAAAGGACTTGTTAAGAGGAAATATAATAAACAAATTAAATAACAGAGAGGACAACTTTGAGTAACTTCTTCATTATGTCATTAATGAGGCACTCCACACTCGGACTTTGTTGACCAAAAAAATAAAGCCTTGAAGATCAAAGACAGTTATGGTGTAGATATTAGACTAATATTGTTCAATTTCACACAGAAAAAGGTCTAACAATTTACTTCACTCAGAATTGCAGAATAACTAATTGTATGGAAACCAAAAAAAAAATAGCATAAGTTGTAAGCAAATTTAAATTAGTCATGTCAGACAAAAATACCACATAATAAAAGTTAACATACACTTATTAAAGATAACAATGAAAAGACCCAACCCCCAGTCCAGCAAATCTCTAGTGAACTCAGTATTATAATTTTAAATGTTAATACAAAAGCGCAGAGCCAAAATGATGCTAAGTCTTACTTTTCCTAGGGCTACACATGAATCATCTGGCATATCCATAGACTACAACAGTAATTATGCTGTTGTTAAAGAGAACATCTTTTCCAAAACTAATGCTATTATGGCAACTTGAAGCATCAAATGGATCTAGGAGAGTACCAACACAAGTAATGTGAAAGAATTCAAGAACACCATACCATCCTCGAAATGTGTGTTATATACATAATTGAGAAATCCTAAAGAAAGTTGGAAAGAAGTCAACCAACATAAGAAGAAGAAAAAACTAGGGCTACTTTCATAACTCCAGAGAGTATGTCTGGAAATAATCCCAGTAAACTTATGTTGCTTCTGATTAGGGGAGAAACAAACACTAAAGCAACATGTTACGAGATATGAAATTGTAGAGGGACTAGATAGAATTGGAGGGAGAAAAGAGCAAAGATGCCGTTAGAATCAATGATAAAGCAAATTAATAATAATCCTTGTGGGTGTAATATAAAACATTCTAACTGATTAATCAAGATTTTCTAAACCAAGACAAAAGATGGAGGAAATACGACCACTGTGTTTCAAGAACATTCTTCAATTTCAATGTTTAATAGTAGAGATTAAATGACTACCTTGAACCCATCCTCAACACTCCTTGCAGCTAACGTTCCAATTACGTCATCAGCTTCCACCCCTGGTACCTGTCTTCACGTTAGATTATCATTAGTTGTCACGGATAACCAGGGGCAGCGAATCAGACAAGTTTGACATATGTGGCCTTTACCTCAATCACCTTAATGGACATAGCTTTGATGGATGCTTTCAAATATTGAAGTCCCTGAACTATGGTATCAGGTGTGGGGGGACGGTTGCTCTTGTATGAAGGGTATAGAGTGTGACGAAAATTCAAGCCTTCGAAAAGATTTGAGAAAATATAATTAGAACTACTTTTGAATAGTAAAATGCAACACAAACATAAAGCAAACGACTAACATTGAAGCAAATAAATTTCTAGGTTAAGAAAAGAAGAATTTTCTTCTATGGTACATTTGACCCTTGACAGAGCTAAATAATGGAGAAGGAACAAACAGCTGGAAACTAGACAATAAAGCCTCAAAATGTGAACTTCCTTCTTAGTTGATTTCTAGAGTCTAAAACCAACATCTAAGATTTATATTAGTACTGAAGAAGTATAAACCAATCGAACTTATTAACTATTTTACCAAAGAGCATGTAAAGTGTGAACGCACACATTTTTTCATCAGGTCTAGAAGCAATACAGCCATACAAAATAAACTTTGGACAAAAACTTTGGAGCACGTCACTTGAGTTTGTGCATTTGTCCATGGAGTGCTTTTGCATATGTATAAGGTTAGCATTATTTAAGAAGAAGAGAGAAACCTAAAGGAAATTCCACGTAAACATCAGTCTAGATCTTAGCAACTCTATTACTGGGCCACAGGCGGACATGTGGCGCAATGGTAGAGTTAGGATTGCAACCTAGAGGTCACATGTTCAATTCCTGAATAAGCCTCCCCACATATTATGTGAGGGAAAGATCTCCGTACATCTTATCAGTCCCAATTCTGCCAACTGCGGGAGCATGGTGCACGGGTGTTAGTTTACCTTTTTTTACATCATCGGGTTGCACTAACTTTGTGCCCCTTAATAAATTGTTTTACATTAAAAAAAATATAGCCATAATGTATGCTGATTGGTAATTCACCTTGACAAACACCCCTTCCTAAA
Source organism: Tripterygium wilfordii (assembly GCF_013401445.1). NCBI lineage: Eukaryota > Viridiplantae > Streptophyta > Magnoliopsida > Celastrales > Celastraceae > Tripterygium > Tripterygium wilfordii. Next base: position 2,961,497 of record NC_052247.1, read on the forward strand.
CCCCCAAACCACCACATGCCCCACTCTCACTCCCACCCCATCATAAAACAAAAAACACTGTGCTGGGTTTGACACATTTATGTTGGATGGAAGTGGCTGGAAATTAAGCCAGGTCATGGACAAATAAGCACAAAGTAATGCAAAGATTGGCAGGTGGCACAATAGGTCTTCAATTAAATTATGGTGGTCGTTGAAATCAGAAACACTGCACACAACTCTAAAATATTACTTTCAATAATTACAAATAGATACACCAAATCAAACACAAACCCATCAATGGACACACACCACCACATCTCGCCTCTACAATAAGGTAACAAAATATATTCCCCTTCTATGGAATAGATAATTTGGGAATTCTACAAGATAAGGTAAACAACTTCTGTGCACAAGGCTCCCGCATTAGGCAAGATTGGGGACATGCAAGATGTACGCGGACCTTACTCCACATATTATGTGGAGAGGCTGTTTCCAGGAATTGAACTTGCGACCTCTAGGTTGCACCCCTGTAACTCTACCCCTGCAATTCTGCAAGATTCCTCGAAAATTTCCTTCTCCTACCTATAAATGCGATCGGTAATTTCTCAAGGAGCACTACTAGATCAATTCATTGTCAAAAACAAAAAAAATGGATAAGCATACCTTTTGCCATGATATTTTCTTTGGATGAATTACAAGTATGACCAAATGGAACTCCTGAAAAGAGAACGTTGTTCTATCAAATTTTGCTTGAAACAATATCTCCACAATCCAATGTACCCCATGAATGGCGCAATTTGACCAGACTTATAAAGGGAAGGCCACACTAGATAATTGGTCTTCGACATCTAACGGCAAAATGCAGCCAGGGAGAGTTAACAGACCCACAAAAGTATGTTCTCCAGAGGATAAGACAAGTACTTAAAATGTGTTTCTCACACATGAGTTTTATCAGCATATCTGAATTCAAATTTCAAAAAAACTATAAATTTCTAAAAATACTTAAACCTCGCCTAGTTGCCATTTGATACGACAGGCAAGAATAGTTTTAGCAACAAATTGGCATCTAGTGAGATATGAAACAATAACATACCATGTCCATAATATTCCCAAAGAATAGCATCTTCCAAACTTTTGCAAAATGCAAATGATAGATTCTCCAGAATCGGAGGTATTTGGCATCACAATAGAAAAGCTTAAACAACAAACACGGAGTTCATAGGAATAGCACAACAAATGAGACCTTGGAGTCCACAAACAGATTCTTTTTCATGACACAAATACTAGGGTGACAAATATTTATACAAGAATGACACAACATAGTGAAAATCCAAAAGAAGACCCAACCATCATGACAATCCACTCCCCCCACATCCAAAACAAACACTTACAAATCTTAATCTCCCAAGTACTTTGAAGCAACTAAATGAATTGTTCATCAAAAACCACTAGGGGCCCATCACTTAGGTTCTCTTTCATGACTCAAATCTTATTTAAGAATCTATTCATGTATCCTTTCACATCTATATCCGTGGTTGTAACTTATAATCATGTCTTTATCATTTTCAAGTTAGACAGAAAGCCTGAGCCTGGTAAGCCCCCTTAGCTAAGCTGGACCTATTACACCCTTAACTAGAATAAAGTGAAGACTATACAAATTACAACATTTTTTTCCACTATTGACATCCCAGAGACTGCAATCATAGAAAGATTGATCAATGAAAAATAGGTTGTTCAAACATTAATACGCTATCGACAATCCAAATTTTGTAATGAATACTAATAGATCTTCTGTGCTAGAAATTACACTGTACACTTTCTTGACTATAAAAATCTAAGACCTGGTCTTGGATATATGTTAAAATCAAAACTTACTGACAGATCTTCATTTTAGAAACAACTTTCAAATTTAATCAAGTAGTGGAAGAAGGGAGAGAGCTAAAAAGTAATTAATAAGCACTCACATATTCACACACAGACACACACATGCAGGTATACAACAAGCAACAAATAACCACTACCATAGAAAATTATATATGTCCTCCAATGATATCAACAAAAAAAACCATCAGGGTTTCACTTTTGAACAGAATTCCAATTATGAGCTAATGGCAAATCTATGTTTTAAAAGTTTTATAAAACAAACCAGTAAAAGTAAATGTCTCATAGTGTTGAATAAAACATCCTCACTCTGAGATTACTGGAAGTTATATTCACTTATATTTTAAAGATACAATTATATAAAATATGAATACAACTACTAAATATTAAATAGGTACAACCTTCATTCTTCAACTGCCCGTACCCACCCCCTCCCAAACCCCACAGGTTATGAGTTGTAAGAAAACATTTTCAAGTGCTACGAATGACAGAGATGTAAACTAAGTGAAACTGCTTGCAGAGGGTTCTGATCTTGATGAGATGGTAGATAAAAATCTATTCCCGTTTTAGATGTATATGTTGTAAGACTATTGAGAGATTTAGTTATTGTACTTGAAAGCATTCAAATAATTAAGCAGCGGAAAAAGCTAAACATAAGAGACAAAGATTACACAACAAGAATATGAATCCTCTAAACAAAACTCAGGCTCTAAATCAGCAAAATGATAGCTAAAGTCTCTATCATAACACAAACCAAAGGAAGAAAAGGAATTAACTAGGAAACCAGAAACAGCTGGAGGTCCAAAGTCATGTCAACACTAAAATCAATTCATATTTAAACCCCTCATGCTAGGACAAAGGGCATAAGATAGCAGGGATTCAACATTGCACAAAAAGAAAAGACTTTAAAAGGATGCAACATTACAAATCAGATAAAAATGTAGAGAACGGAAGAGCAAAGAAGCACAAATGATAATAGTGGAAAATTAAATTCCACGAAACTCATTATCTCACCATCATGGTCAAAAACCACCTGCACAAAGAGAAATAAACAAGATAAATAACTAGTCAAAAAAGAAACAAACCTTGTTTGAAAGTACAAAAGAACCAAGTAGAAATAGCAAACTAGGAAAAGAGATTACTGACTATTCAGAGCATAACTGAATCATCTATGTGTGCTCGTGCCGTATATTAACATGCAACACAAATATCATGGAGAAAGAAATAAAATCTCTAAATAGGATCCTACTGAATAACCAAATTGATTTCATAAATTCCCGTTACAATTGCATAATTATCAATATGAAAACAACTGGTGAATGTATGTTTTCATATCACATAGAGAAACCAAAAGGTCACACTTAGTAAATGTATGTTTTCATATCACATAAAGAAACCAAAGGTCTCTTCCCTTTGTCCCCAAACTGACACGAATATTCAGAAAATCCAAGGCTAATATCTTCTCAACCCTCCCCCAAAACCCAGACAAGTGAAGGCTTACCAAAGGTTATCTAACCACATTATACATGTTAACATAAGAATCTTGTTGAGTAATTGGACATCTGCATTTACAATAATCAGAATACTCTAACGCCAAAATAAAAAAAGGTAACATCTTAGTTAGATATTGACAAATATAGTTCAACAACATGGCCACCAGCACAATCTAAATTCGAGACTGCTAATGCATGCATATATGTAAGCTTTGATGAATACTGAATAGGTATAGAAAAGGACATAAACTTAAAAGAAAATAATCATACCGCCACATGTGAGGGGATAAATTCCAAAACGTCCATTATCTGCAAGAGACATAACATATGATTTGCTTCAGACCTAAAGAAACTCAAAGCAGAGAGTGAGTGAGAGATAGGTGGGAAGTGAGAAAGTGGAAGTGAAAGAGAACTGAACACCAAAGATAGAGTGCAAATACACCCATAATGACTCACCAAAAGCAAATTGCATTCGCAAGAAGGAAAAAAAAAGTTATACAAGATACCAATATAAGGCTAATATTCAAACCAAAAAGGCGTAATAATTGATGCCAAAATGAATTACTATATGTTATGATGTGCCACTAGTAGAAAATTGTTCTTTGGAAATAGTGCAACAAACATCACACGTTAGCATACAAGATGCAAACAGCATGTGAAAATAGATACCACATACAAGAGAAAGAAATAATATAAGGTCCATGATTTCAAATAGATACCACTTACAAGAGATATTGCGGTGAAAATAGTTAAAACCCAATCTCCATTGCCATCAGCATTTGATAGATAGCCATGGTGCAACTTTGCTGGCATTACCAAAGGAAAGTGAAATATTATTGATTAGAGAAAAGGGTAACAAGCCAACTTTAGGTTGCATCCCAATACTTATGTTGCAGAACTTGCATAAGATGCTTGTTGTCGCATAAAAATCACAAAGAGCTACTTAACATTTCAGTATAGTAAGCTATTTCCTCCAATATCCAAAATCTCTTGAATTGCAGGCCAAATACATCTCCATTTTAACCACCGTCCAAGCAAAAGATAACAAAGAAAACATAGATGCACTTGTTTCTGAAGTCTGGCAGAAAAGTTATCTGCCTATTGGCAACAATCATTTTTAATACTTAGCTTAATCAACAAAATTCATGCCTTTCGTCTGCAGGGTTCAACTTACGTTGGAATCTTCACGACAGAGTGTAAAAGATAAGAAAGAAAACATAGATGCATTTGTTTCTGAAGTCTAGCAGAAAAGTTCTCTGCCTATTGGCAACAATCATTTCATTTCTAATACTTAGCGTTAATCGACAAGATTCATGTCTTACGTATGCAGGATTCAACTTCTGTTGGAATCTTCACAAAGAGTGTAAAACATTCATGAGACGGCCAGCGTCGTAGCTATGAAAAGTAGTTGCATCAGCAACATACTCTCTAAGGTCAAAAACCACAAAAACCGCCTCTAAACAATTCAAGATTAAGGATCCATACATCTAACCACCTTACACCCCACAGCAATAGTGAGAGTTTTATGCACCAGGCTGGACCTTCCAATAAGAATTTGTATAAAAGAAGCACCCAAGGTGCAAATAAGGAAAAAAAACACTAATTTGTCCGTAATATGTTTTAAAGATCCAAGTTCCACAAAATGCTCCTATAAAATTTATTCTCATGGTCATAACTCCTAAGGCATAGCAAAAAGCTTAAAGATGTAATTACTCCCACAATTTTCTAGTTCTTCCAAGTAGGTCAAATACATTGAGACTAGGCTGCCAGTTTTGCGAAATATATAATGTACAAGTGTGTAACCATTTAGCTACTCTTATGTTCAAAGAACTTGCTATAAAACCTTTGCCAGCTTGTCATCAGACTCATTATAAGATATCATATCCCTAAGTTAATGACATCAACCAATGTAGTTCTTAATATTCAAATCAGTAATTAGCCAGTGAGTAAAAAGCCCATCCTATCAGTCCACAACATTTACCTATAAAAATGTTCCATTACTCAGATGCTTCAACAATGTAGCCCAAAAAAACTCATAAACATCAATTCAACATAAATAGTTTATTTTCAGAAGAAAGGTAAGAATAAAGCATACCTAAAAGCTTGTAGTATGATCTATATATAATTGATGTGCCATCTATGAGCATTACTCTGCCATTTGAAGAATCAGAACTTGCTTGTCTCTCTTCATGCTTGATTGGATTCAAGAGTGCCTGTTCATGTTGGTCCCTTATATGTCCACTTTCAGAAGAAAAAACTACATCACTATGAGAAGTTGCAGCATAACCCTGTAATGACATAGCAAATCCAGAACTAACCATATGAGGAAAAACGACACAATGGGCATAATATTAACGAGTAGTTAGTTTAATAGCCACTAAACCAGAATAACCAAAGAGTTATTTAGATTTATTGTTAAATGTTTTATGAAAAGCAGAAAATGGATATGGCCCAAAAACCAACAAGAACTGTCAACATATTGCAGATACTTTTCTTTTATATCCATAAATACTCACTTATATTTCACATTTACAATGCCTGCCCATTTAAGTATTGCCAATTCATAAGTTTATTACTTGTTTTCAGAATAACCATATGATGGGCGTCCAAAATCATCAGTGAAAACTGCATACTGATTTTATCCCACTTCGTTCCAAACAGAGAATCTACCTTATATATGCAAGCAAGTACTCAAAATCATCACTGCAACTGATGTTTTCAGAACCATGGCTCATGGAGTGTAAAAGATAAAATCGCATTTCAAGCACGATGGAATTCCATTTCCCAGAGGTAAAACAACTCTGAAGTTTAGTAAGTTAGGAAGAATAACATAATTATCACAACTACTGATGCAAAATATTAAACTAATGAAGCTTAGGCAAGTGCAAAGCGCAAGATATGGCATAACCAGCAGAATTCTGCATCTTTATAGATATCATCATCACTCTTTTAATTTTCCTCTCCTTCCATTTTTCCTTCTTATTCTTTTGCTTTCTTTTTAGTGAGTAACTACAACCCATCAAACCAACAAAAAGAAGTACCCTTATCCTTCTAAGGCACCTTAAACCTGACGAATCTCATCAAATTTTTACCATCATGCATTACCTTCTTGGAAATAATGGACGAAAAACGAATCCCATCAAATTTTCGGATGTTGAAGTTGTTTCCAGTTGTACAAGTTCTTTCCCAGTTTCTCCCTATCAAGCAATTAAAACTCCTCCATAATGGATGAATGTGAGGACGCAGAGAATGATAGCAGGCCATGAACTCATAGCAATCTTCCACGTCGGGTATTGCCTGAAATTCTCTCTGAAAGGTGCAGTCGCTTGTAACTTACATAGATAGAAATACAAAACGCAGTGTTAAAACTACGAAAAATGATGAGAAACAACAAATACCCAAAATAAATGTAGCAGAGGATGAAAGTGGGTTTCACCTGGTGTTCAAAGAACAAGGGGAAGAGCAGCCGGAAGAGCACGAACCAACGGCAAGGTCTCTGCTCCTGGAATTTGTTTCTTCTATGATGTGGGTTACTCCATCTCCTCCCTGTATCATATTAGACTGGGCCTCACTATTGGGCCTGAAGTGGACATAAATTCAGGTATCTGAACTTTGTGAAAGAAGACAAAGCGCCCAATCCCCTAAACTACCCATCCCAATTAGGGGTGACAAAATTATATCTGATCTAGATCATCAAATTTGTCCGATTCAGATAAAATCAAATTTGAACATAAATTATATGTCAGAAATATGAGTCCAATCATAAAGTTTTTGTCTGGTTTAAAATCGGGTCCAGGTCCAAACATTGTCCAGACCCTAACTCCAACTACATTATTGCTCGAATTTAAACTAATTCGGGTTAGGTCAATTAAGTATATTCGAAATTCAATCCAAATTAGATTCCAACACATGTAAATATTTCATAGATACATACTTTTATCTGACCCAAAACCCTTTTTTTTTTTCACCCCAATCCCTAATTTTGTTTGTTGCCGTTAGGGGTTGGATAGCAGAAGTCCAGCAACAGAAGGCGGACTTTACTCCTTTTTGTTTACTCAGCATTTCGATCCATCACCACCATACATCAAGAACGCAAGCAACGGTCTCAAAATAAAGTAAACCGTACGTGAACGCAGCCCTGTCGCATCACCGTGTCTTTAAAGGGCTGAAGATTTTTTCACAACCCCAAGTCCTTAAACCCCAACGCGCAGTTTCAGTCGCCAAACCCTAATCCTTTGAATTTCCTCATCTTAGGTATACACTCTTCTTCTTCCTCTTCTCTTTTGTGCATGCGAGAGTATCGATATGTATATTTACGGATTAGTTTTGCTTGTAGGAAATCGCTTGATATTTCTACTTGATGTTCATTGTTTGGAAATTGTTATCTTTTTTCTGTGGATGTTATAATGTTTACAAACTGGAATCTTTTTGTGTTTGACGTTTTTTTTTATGTTTTTTGGTGATTCAGTATTTTGGGTTTCATGTTTTTCCGATCTGTTATGGGGTTCTGTCCCAGATTTTTTCCCTGTGTAAATTAGTAACTCCTGTTTGGCTGCTGAGAAAACTGTATATATACTTTTAAGTTGGTCACTGCGAGATTTGTGTGTGGAAAATCTAACCCTTTAACTTGTAAATAAATCAGTATGCATGTTTTGTTAGTGCAATTTGATCCTTGAACTTTACATAAACGATTTCTTGTTGTCATGTCTTCTTGATGAGTTTTATGTTATAAGCATCAGTTGAAAGAGATGTTTCCAAAGAGACTTACACAAGTTTTTTAAATATATTTTACTTGTTTGCAACTGTATAATAAGCATGGGTTTTTGTTTTGGCTGTAAGGGAAAAAATGTCCTGAGTTTCTATGTTTTCTGTGTTGCTGCCAGTGATAGATTGTTTGGACTGTTGACTTAAATTAAAGGTTCTTTAACCATCTTTGATTTAGCTAGACGAGAAAAGTGTGTGATTTAAATGTTCTTTGCTGCATAGCGGATTCTTTGCCTGTCAATATGTTAGATTCATTGGTTTTTTGTTGAATTGTTTCATGGTTGTGGTGTGGTATAGGAGAAAAGGCATTACCGTAGTAGAAACTGATAAACCTTCCTGCATCCTTTGTTCCTTCCTAATTATATTTGTTATCACATTGAACTCATTTTTGGTCTTCTTTCATGTTATGGTTTTTTATTTTATGATTGTTGAAGTCCTTTATGAGGCGGAATGTTTGTTATTTGACATTTATAATTTTCATAGCATTGAAATGATACTTGGTTTTTTTCTTTTGTCATTGTGGTGTGACTGATTTTGTTGGTGTTAAACTGGAGAACAGTCAACAGTTTAAATGGCATTTTTTAACAAACTTGGGAGCCTTGCAAGGCAGAGTGTATGTCAGAGTGGGAACGTTTCAGTGTCCCATATGCTTAATTCTGTTCGCAACATGTCGTCTTCGAGACTTTTTATTGGAGGTATTGATGGGAGTGTTAAACCATTTTTATGTTATTGAATATTTCGTAAATTTATGCAATGTTCTTACTCATATTTGTTACCAGGACTCTCATATGGAACTGATGATCGGTCTCTTAAGGAGGCATTTGAAAGCTTTGGTGAAGTAACTGACGGTGAGTTATAATATGCAGAGTTGCATAATATACTGTTTGGCCAATTAGTAACGTGGCTGAGGTTTTAGTTTATTGTGTATCATGGTTCTTTGAAATTCAATGTTGTTTTTGGTTTGCAGCAAAGGTTATCGTTGACAGAGACACTGGGAGGTCGAAGGGCTTTGGGTTTGTCAACTTCTCAAGCACTGATTCTGCGAGCTCTGCACTGTCAGCCATGGATGGCCAAGTGAGACATTGGATTCTCTAGAAGATTTTATGCATATTTTATTGTAGATTATTTTGACTGTTGTTTTATATTATTTCAGGAGCTGAGTGGTCGGAATATTCGTGTAAGCTATGCCCAAGAAAGACCAAGTGGCCCCCGTTCATTTCGTGGCGATGGAGGTTTTGGTGGCAATTCTGGATTCTAAGCAGTTGTTGGTTCCATTGATGGCCATGTTCTCTTTAGCTAGCAACTTGTTCGCGCAAAAATGTTATTTGTCTGCTTTGTTTTGATGGATTTTACTAGACTTTTCGGAATTACCATTGTGCTTTCAGTGCCAATTTGTGCACGTTATGCTATATAGTTGTGGGGTAAGTTCAACTGTGGTGTTTGCATCTGTGATTTGTTTCTGCACATTTTATGGATTACTCTGCTCATATGGATCTTAATTGCAGGGATTTGCATTTTTGAGCCAAGGAATATGCCATATGTTGCGTATTGAGAGTATTTGCTTTCTAGGCTTGCCATGTTCATTGCTTTGCCATACTGACCACATAATTCCATAGAACAGCCATTCGACCTTATGTGGCCCAAGTGCTGGAGATGTGAAATTATTTCTTCAAATAAGAGAAGGATCTTTATTATAGGATTGCGAGCTACTGGAAGCACCGCAGTCTCAAACTGGTTGTAGCCATATGAAAAAACGAGAAGAGAACGAAAATGCTGTTTTGCTGCCACATCAAGAACAGAATGATTTAGTTTTAAGAACAGCAACATCAAAATATCCATGGAAGGAGGAAGGTCAGAAGGATTCGGAAATTCCTTTCGGCAGAAGGCTTGCCGAGTGGTGAAGTGATGTCCTGAGGAGACAGATTTCGGCTATACGGTAGAGCTGTAATATGGGCCTGTTGGCCCGGATGAGGTCAATGGTCCGTGCTAGGTTTGGCCCAACAGTTTCTAAAGGGGCCGGACTAGGCCGGGATTTTCGTCCTTTTAGAGACTAGCCCGGGTCATCACGGACAGGCCTGCCCAAAATCTTCTTAAAAGAAGGTCGGGCCGGGCAGGCTGGCATGACAGCCCGGCCCTTGGGCCTTAAGCGTGCCAAGCAATGTTATTTGTGATTCAGAGGCCTTAAGTTGCTGGGCCTGTTGAGCGCAGTGGGCCAACGGTTTTTGGCCACTACGAGCACTAGGATCTATAGACTACCAAAAAACAAGGTTTGGTGTCTGTCTTAATTCCAAAATTCTTCATTACAAGTGAGGAATAATCAAAGCCTTGTTTCATGCCATGATTTACGTTAATCAATCTTCAATCTCCTCCTAAAATCCCCTATCTAGGTCAAATGTTGCTGACCAACTAATGACTTTATTTTTTTTTTTTGGGAAAGGCCCACATGCCACACAAGCTAAGCCATGTCCGAGGGGTATAAAGGTCATCAAATAAAAAACCATCCAAATCCTAAACCCCCTGATGAGAATAGAACCCTGGACCTCAAGGTTCTGGGCAGACAACCTGACGAACTAATGACTTGAAATAAATATCAATACACGTACATGTTGCATATATTATATATGCTACTGTATGTATATATGCTAGCATAGAAATTCTCCCATAAGAAAATAAATTAATTGACAACTTTTTTTTTCATTGATAAAAACAATAAATATGAAGAAAAAAACAGTATTTATGAACAAAAGAAAAACAAATGTTTAGAATGGTAAAAACATTTTACCTTATAATAAATTTTTTTATATGGTCATGCACTAGATTTTGACCAAATTAACTGTGTAGTCATGTGAGAAATTTCTATGAGCGCGGACCTTACATCTCGAGTTTAAATATATATTGAATGTTTAAATAATAAACTTATATTGTATAGTTATTGTTTTTTTTTTTTTAAGAATGATAAAAGCAAATAAAATTGTTATAAATACATATATACGCGTACATACAGTATTTATTACTATATTTTATAGAGTTTGTTATAGTGACACGTAAGGTGGGCCCCATGATACGTACATATTGGTACTATGACACATGGAGTAACAGACAAAGTGCAAAACCGCGTGGGTCCCACTCTTATCACTGAATCCCCTCCTTTCCGGGACTTTTCGCAAGCCGGTAGCGGTGACTGAGGGACCCACGAAGAACACCTAGTTCTTTACCAAAAAGCCCCTCTAAAATGTCACGCGCCACGCCCAAAAAGGGATCATGACACTTGTCGATAAATAAAATTTAACGGTTGGATGGTGTAAGACAGTGTGCACGTCTAGTATTGGAGCGTGGTTTTGATATATGAAGGATACAGACTCAGAAGAATCTTCGGTGGACAGGTGGAACCCACCCTCAGAAAACCACCACCTGAATCTAGAAAACTGCTTCTCCCCAAGGATTCCCGCCAAAATACAACCAAATATAGTACTAAAATATTCCTAAAATTGAATTTCCAACAAAAAAATAATTATTATTTTGAAAAAAGGGTGAGAAGTGAAAGGATGTTGACACTCATTTAATTAGGAAATATAAAATATAAAATTCAAAATATTTTTGAAATTTTCACTAAAAATATAATTAAAATTTGAAAAAAGGGGGAAAAGTAAAAGGATATGTTGACACTCATTACTAGGAAATATTAAATAAATAAATTGGAAAATATAAAATTCAAAATATTTTTGAAATTTTCACTAAAAATATAATTATTATTTGAAAAAAGGGGGAAAAGTGAAAGCATATGTTGACACTCATTACTAGGAAATATTAAATAAATAAATTGGAAAATATAAAATTCAAAATATTTTTCTGTAAAAATAAGGTATTTGGGAGCCAGTGAAGACTGGAGAGTTTCTTCTTTGCTGCTAGTTTCTGGGTTCATACGTCAATTTTCATATCAACAGTAAGGAATGACTTTGATCTCTGGTCTAGGGTTAAATCAACCATTCTCTTTATGCATGGTTGGATATTAGCTGTCAAATTAAAAACCAGAATTAGAACAATATTTTCTCAACAGTTTTTTTTTTAAATAATTAAGATTATTAAAAAGTATTTTCAAAACCTTATATATTCATCAGCTCCATGTACCTTTGATCTCCCCTTCATCTCCCCAGAAAAACCCCTTCTTCCTCTGCCTTTCCATTCCAACTTCTCTGTACCTCACTCAAAATCTGAACCTTTATTGCATTGATTTTGGTGAAGTTTCGCGAATTTCGTGTTCTAAAGGCTTCGTTTGGTGTTTGATTACTGGAAGGAGCGGAAAGAGCTTACTTCTTTGAGTAAAGTTTTCATCTTTATGTCGGAAAAACTGACAAAAATAGCTCAAAGTTTCTATCTTTAAAGAGAGAGGACTTTTGAGTTTGTTGACAAGAAAATCGTAATTAAACCCATTTTTCTTCTTCTTTTTGCCCAAAATTTTGTTGAATTTTGGGATTTTTGAGGGGAGTCTTTGAGCGTTTAGAAAAAGTTGATTTTTGTTGTGAGCTTGTTTGGCAATGCAGACTCTGATTCCTTGGTGAGTTCTCTTGAACCATCGCAATCTCTCTTCCTCACTATGTACAGATTCTCATTTGGTGTTTTGTATCTTTAGTTGCACGGTTGTTGAATTTTCCCCTATTCATGTAAAATCGAATTGCTCTTGCTGTTCTCTGTTCTCTAAAGATTTTGCTTCAAAAGGATATGTCTTTCTTTTTCTCCCTTGGAATTGTGGGTTTTGTTATGTGATTTCCATGAAATGATGGACTTTTTTTTTCCTGCATAATGTTTGTTTAATGTAGTTTGAATTTTTAAATTGATGGATGCTCTTTGATATTAAATAATGGTGGATGGGTTGTTTAGTCTTGATTTCATATATGGATATGGACCCGCAAGAGTGATCATATTTATTTATTTCATTTTTTAGTGTATGTTCTTTATCAGACTCACGTAAGATCATAAAATACTGATGATGGTTGGATACTTGAATGCGTGTTTCTGTTTATTAATCAATTACAAGAACTTGCCTGTTTAAAAAATGTTTTCATGGATGATGAGGATTCACCTAGAGATTGTATTTGTCAATCATGTGCATTGTTTATTCTTTTGTACTATTGATTGTTTAATGATGAGTTGGTGGTTATGCTTCTCGTTGATTGACGGAACCGTAGTTTGTTTGTAGGCCAACCTCTATATGCGATTAGGGTGATGTCTCTAATTTTATAATTGTGAATCTTGTGATTATAGTATTGTATATGTATGTTTATGATGCCAGTCAAACAGTGGATGTCTATGTGCACATTGATATTGCTACTATGTTTCTTTATTTCTTATCTATGCGGTGTGCGGTTCATATGATAATAGATTGTTTTAAGGAACATATAAAATAGAACTAGACTAACTGGGAACAAAATGGTTGTGTTAGATCGTTGATGCTTCGTTAGTCATTGTAATTTTTTTTTGCTATCGCAGCATGGGCTGCCTTGTGAATTGTAGCTGCGTGGATGCTTCACAATAATTTTCTGTGGGAGTAGAACCCTTTTTTCAGTTTCCACCAACTCTTATATTTTTTTATTTTTTCGGGGAACTTCATTTAGTATGTATTTCTTTCCTAATAAACTTGGCATCTCGCACGTTTGTCTTTTGCTTAACCTTGTGGGGATTTTTTTTCAGAATGTCTAGAAGTTGAAGACCAGAAAGTATAGAACCATAGTTTATTCCACTTGATATGAACATTTTCCTGCTAATCTTCCACATTTTATGTCACTTGTGTTTTGTGGTTTCTTGGCCTTAGAAAGAGCATCTTCTCATATTTTAAGTAATGGTTTGGATCATATTGAAAGCCATTAGAGAATTTTAAGGATCATATTGCCATAGCCTGGAATGGAATGGTTGCATCTCAATGGAAAGTGTTATGTTAACGGTGGGAAGTGATTTTTTTTTCCTTCCTGTTTTGGTGTAACATTTGGAGCCTGCTTTTGTCATTTATATATTCTGTTACACTCGCTGAGGTTTTGTTCCCTTGCTTTACCAGGAAGAACAAGGGTTAGGGGGGAGAAAATGATGGATAACAAGAGGGGCCCTTGCTCTGTTGATCAAGGAAGCTTTACTTCACTCTCACCCAAACGACACAAAGGCGATCTTTCGATCTCGCCCAAGGTTTGTATTTGACATTGTTATATTTTCCTTGCTGGTTGTAGTGTCTTCTCATTCCTTTGATGCATGCACTTGGGTTTCTATGTAATTTTGTCAACTGCAGCTTGAGTTCTTAAACCTGCTAAGCTTTAGTCAGAATTAACTGCAGTTTGTTGTCTAAGCTTGTCATGCTGTGGTCTGTTTGTTTCTTGACAATTTGTGATTTGCCTCCATTTTTCATTGAAATTGCTCTTGTTTCATTCATAAGGCTTCTGTCACCATGGTCTGTGGGGTCTGAGTAAGGCAGTCCTACGTGCATGGGCGGACCCAAGCATAGTTGACCCCACTCAATTTTTTTTTCTATTAATAATATAGCAAATCATACCCATGTCTTAAGAAAAATTATCATTTGACCTCACTGAATATTGAAAATTCTAACCTAATCCCTAATAATAATAATTTTTTACCCACTCAATGAATCTTGGGTCCGCCACTGCCTACATGGCTGCTTCCTTGGTTGAAGATACTGATGCCTAGGTTGTAATGTTGCAACTTGAACAATCTGTCAAGAATCACTGCACATGAAATTTATTTGACTGTGTCAAGTTTCACAGTCAATGGGGTTTGAGGAAAACAAGTTAGTTATCATCTCTATTTATTTCGATGGCTGAAACTCGAAGGTGGTACTGATTGCTGTTAATTTTTTGTTATTGCACTAATTTTTCTCACGTTACCATATGCTTCGTGCATTTATTATTAAACAAAAAGGTAAACTTCCTTGCACTAGGCTCACTCGTGCTGATTCTTCTGCACTTCTTGTAGTAGTATCTAATTCAGTAATTTGCCTTTTGGCTACAGGAGAGGAAAGAGAAGCTTAGTGAACGAATAGTGGCTCTACAGCAGCTTGTTTCACCATACGGAAAGGTAACTGCTTAAAATGCATTTGATTCATCGTAACTAGGTGAATTAGCATGTATGCTCATGCACTCCCCGGTTTAAAAGAATTTAGCTTATGCTATGACTATTGTCTGCATCTAATTTGACCTTGAAACTCCATACTGGATTTCAAACGATCCTTTGATTTTAGAGTATTTTGAAATTCTGTGCAGACGGATACGGCATCTGTCCTGCTGGAGGCAATGGATTATATACGTTTCCTTCATGAACAAGTTAAGGTTTGTGTTTTTCTTGCTAAGTTTTTTTACGAAATTCTGGTAACCTACATGTTTGGATTTTGATCATGATTATCCAAGATTCCCCACATGGGATCAAAGGCCTTGAAATGCAATGTAGTTTTCTTAGTACGAGTTTGGCTGTTAGAAATTAGAACAACTCATCGGTTCATAGTTCAGTCTTTACTCTTTAGCTATTGCAAATCATTTTCAACCATGATGTGATACCCAATCAATTAGAGTGGTTCACCTGGTTCTTTATAAGTAAGTTGTGTGCTTGAGCCAAACCATGCTTTAGGCCCCAAATGCTCATCTTGCCAGCCCGACATCCTCATCTTGCCAATGTGAATGCTTTTGTTGAAGTCGTACTCTTTTGCTTTAGAAAACAACCTTTTACATTTCTATCTGTGTTCTGAAGTGGGTTATTGAGTTCCCGTTGGTTTTCAAGATTTATTAGTCTAAATTTTGATGACTGTTCTGACCTTAATTAGTTTTGCTGTCCACAACCAGCTCTCAGCAATTTCTTTGGTGTCATTATCTGTTATTTTCTTGTAAGGGTATAATTCCAGAAAACTAAGATTATATGTTCGGGTTGTTGCAACTCATGGTTTTTACCTATTCGGGTTCGGTTCCAGGTGTTGAGTGCTCCTTATCTCCAAAGTACTCCAACGGCTAAACTGCAGGTAATCACAAGCTTTTGATAATTCTGATTCATTTTTTCTAGAACTTGGAATTTTCAATTTGTTAGACACTTAGCGATTGCGGATTGTACTCAAATTTCGTTTAGTTTTAGGTCTTCACTCTTCACTATAGATTTGGTTTATCCTTTATATTGCTATACAAATTTACTATTATATATAAATACATGGTGAGGTTTCTGCTTTCATTTTTCTGGCACTGCTAAGGCAGCATGATTTGACGAGAACCAGTGGCAAAGTTTTTAAGGCTTTTTGATTGATCCCCGCAGGAAGTTGAGCAATGCAGTTTGAGAAAGAGGGGTTTGTGTCTTGTCCCGGTTGCTTATACCATAGGAGTTGCTCGCAGCAACGGTGCGGATATCTGGGCTCCTATCAAGACGACTACATCTCCCAAGTTTGGGAACTCTTTCTCATGATCATATTGACATGATTCATACTAGGTCTTCTGTCTATGGCAGGTGCAGCCATCTAACCAAATCTGTCCTGATGATGGTGTTGGTCATAAAATGTACCTAGATGCAGTCCCACTGATTTTAAGCTGGTTATGGGATCAAGTGCAATCTGGTACAATAATAATATGTAATTCTATTCTGATCATGCAACATGTAATTAGGCATGGATTTGTGGACAAACAAATTAATTAATGAATACATGGAGGGGGAAATTATGGCTTGTTTCTTTGTTTGAATTGAATTGTGTTAAACCAGTATTGAACTACGGAGCAATAGCTCAGTTGGTATATGTATGTGTTTAATGCAGATGACACTAAGGTTGGAAGTTCAAACCTAGCAGCTAGGAGTACTTTCCTGTACCCTGGGATTATTTTCCTGGTTTCCTGGGTTTTGCTTATTTTTGGGGAGGGATTAGGAGTCTCATTTCATCCCATGGGCTTTGACCTAGTATCTGTCGTAAGTGTGATGGGGGATGTGCTAGTAGTAGCTATCTTCAGAGGAGTCAAACTGCCCTCTCTCTTGTGTTTTTTAACATTTGATGCAGGGTTGTAATGAAGGAATGGTCAAATTATCCATGGAGATAACATGTGTGAATAAAAATTTCTGCAAACGCGAGCATGAACTGCGGTATGTGCTCGTGTTTCCAATTGTCAATTCTATGAAGTGGAAAAGAAAGATAAAGGAATGCAAACTTCTTTTCTTCATTTCTATACAATAGCGCTAACATATGGCCCGATTGACATAGTGATAGAGTTGCAGAGGTTCACGTTCTATGATTATAGAAACACATCACTACTCTTGCAAGAAGACGATAGGTTTGACATCACACAAGCATCTTTGCTTTTACATGTAGAATGTTATTATGTACTGAGATTAAGTGATACCATAAACAAGGCAATTAAATAACCCAACCTGATATGCTGATAGTGTCAGCTGATTTCTTGAGCTGCAGAGGGCGACGATGAGGCCTTTTCGATCCCATCACCAGAAGTATGTGATTTGATATGCGAGCGGGCAACATCCAACATCAAATCCAAATCTTTTTTATACTACACAGAATAACCATACATTTTATGATCCTATAACAGCAAGCTCTCTAAGTGAATCTAAAATAGGAATTCCAAGAGCAAACAAAAAACCACAAAAGAGCGCAAAGTTATCAAAGATAATACCCTACCTCATTGATAGATCCTGACTTGATTTTGGATTGCATCACACACCATTTCTTAAAATGTGCACCTGTAAGCAAAACCGCATCCATTTACTTTCGAACAACGATAGAGATGGAACAATCTTGAAAAATTCTAAAATGATGCTCTCTGTAATATTAGATGCAAAGTGATAAAATGGACCAGTGCTGAATATGGAAATTAATTTCAAACTCACGAATCAAGAATCTTAACATGCAGTCAGATTATTAGAAATAATTGTTCGCGCCAAAGAGTAGAAGCCACCGATCCACATGAAAGCAGTGTGATAATACAAACAAATGCAAGAACAATTAAGGAAATCAGTCCTATTTAATGAACCTATTTTTCCCAAACAAAATATGCATTATTTTCCCCTCCATCATATCCCTTCTCACTTTTTCCACCATTAACAACAGTAGCCTTTCTCGCAGGTGTTTTATAACGTGCTGGGCAAAAAGATCAGGATGTCTTAGTTGTTTTCAGATTGGTTTCAAATGGGTTAAAATTTGAGGGGAAGACAGAAGTTGGATTCCAAGGAATAAAATGTAATTTTCTAGAAAATTTGAGAACAAGATTGTTGAAGTTGTTTTAAATGGTCATGGTGAAAAGGCAGGCAGATAGTTTTGCCTTTGTTGGCATAATACAGTGGGGAAACATACCGGCGATGGCATGTTCGGCAAGTTCAAGTCAAGAGAAGAACACATTTCTGTGAACAGTGTATCAAGCATGACTACTTTGGAACATAGATGTGGCTGGGAAAGCTTGGCTGATAAAGTCACTTTCATGAACATGGAAAGAGAAGAATTTTAGATCAGGTTCTGAAGCTTAGAGACGTCGTAGGAGAGAATAAAGGAAGGGAAAGGAGAATATGGCTCATTTTCCTCCGAGAACTCGATAGTCACTTTCATTTCTTGTTTCTATATTTCCCTATTTCAAATCTTATAGTGTCCTCTTCGCCTTTTCAATGTCGTTTCTCCTCTGAATCTCACCCCTCTTTTATATCACTTGTAGCAGATTTCTCTCTTATTCATTAAACTCCTCCATTCACTGGTGTATATATCAAAATGGCGGAAAAGATGTTCGAAGTACAGTAAAAAGATGGAAAACCTAATCGATTCCCTAGAACACTTAGTTTTGAGTTACTATTATAAACATAAGTTCCACGAAAACCACAACGCCACTTCTAAAGGACGCAGGAGGCACCAAGTATAATCCAATGAACCAATGCCATTAAGCAAGTGTTATGCTATAATAGATATCTGAAATATAGAATAGACAACCAGATATGAAGTTAAGCATATTCGGAAGTATATATAGTTGAGACTGTAAGCCCGGCATGCCATTCATCACTGTCCAAAAATCTAAATGAATGGAAATAGAAACTATTTCAATACTTACCAACTTTTATTTCTATAGTAGATGAATTTTCAGAATTGTCTTCCAAGCGCCACCGGCAATGTACCTGATGCAGCACAACACCAAGAAGTCATTCATAACATAAAAAAAAACAGTGCTTTTATTTTTATACAGGATAAACAAAAAGCTATTTTGCCATCTTGTACAATGAGGAAACCGGGAAAAAAAATTAAACGCCATACTTGAGTAATTAAGTTGTCCAATCGTTAAATACCTCGAAGTATGACCCAAATGGGACGTCATGTGCCTGCTGTACTGTCTCAAACACCTAAAAAGGGGCATAGTTTTGGTTAAAATATAAAAAGAAGTGAAGTCACAAATCCAAAACATTATCGAAAATTAAATGCCATAAAAGTAAACTAACATTTTTACCATTACAACTATTACTGAGAAACTTAGGAGGAAGAGAGAAGTGAATGTACAAGTATTTTCTTTTCTGGTGACAAAACAGAATGTTGCCACTCTGTCATGGCTGTGTCAGGTGGGCACATAGGACTATTACAGAGGGATCTGAACGTTATCTCTTTTACTTGGCCATCATATTCATCAGCAGTATGCCACTGCCCCATCTGGACATAAAAGGTAAAAAAAAAGGTAAGCAACTCTTGTAAACAAGACTCCCACAGTGGGCAGGGTGGAGACATGCATGTTGTACGCGTACTTTACCCCCACAAATATATGGAGAGGTTGTTTTTAGGAATTGAACTTGTAACCGCTAGGTTACACCCCTGCAACTCTACCACTAAGCCACATGTTCGCCTATAAAAGGTAAACAACTCTCGTGCATAAGGCTTTTGTAGTGAGCAGGGTAGAGGACAAACAAGATGTATACGAACCTTACCCTTACATACATAATATGTGGAGAACCTGTTTCCATGAATTGAATTTGTGACGTCTAGGCCACATGTTCTACCACTAGACCATATATTTGCCTATATAAGTTAAACAACTCTCGTGCACATGGCTCCCGTAGTGGACGAGGTCGGGAACAACAGAATGTATGTAGGATTTACCTCCACATAATATGTGGAAGATTTCCAGAAATTGAATCTCTATCCTCTAGGTTGCACCACTGCAACACTACCATTAGAATTGAACCAGTGATCTCTTGTTCCATATTTTTATGTTTTCTTGAGCTTCATGTTGTTGCATTGTAAGGTGCCCAACCACTGAGCAAAAGATTATCATGTCAGCCATAAGCAAACTCTCTTCCTCGTAGGCTAGTTCATAATTGCTTCTGAAAAGCCTATCAATATTCATATCTAGATGTTAAAATAATTTCTCACACTAATTTATACTCATTCGTTTACACACTAATTTCTCACCATCGGAAATGCTTGTATAATTACATGGCATATACTGAAAAGCATTGAGGTCATTTAAATTGATAATCAATGAGAGTTATGTTGGACTTACCACAAGATTAGTATCCTTTCGTTGTGACCGATAGTCATTCGTAAAATTAGAATCATCGTTTAACAATATATTAAAAAACTGCATAGCTGTACATGGGAAGACATCCTGCAATATAAGTCGGTGGATTATGCAATGATAATCAGAGTATGGAAAAAATCAATTAGGTAAATGATATACGAGATATACATTGTATATGCCAACAAGGACCTCCAGCTTGATAAATGGTTGATGTTTTTCAGTTTCCGAGACACTATCTTCAGGAATCTTAGGCTGCCTTCTACTTCCTTTAATAGAGCTACTATGTGCACGCAAGGCCGACTCTGCGCTCTCCTGTTTTGGGGAAAAAAAGGAACAAAAAATATACTTCATTAAATCAAAACAGTTCAGAGAGGCAGCAAAGGAAACACTAAGGAGATACATAATGAACACTATAAAACAGTTTTTGTAAGTACAAGAACAATCAAGAATTTTTCAGCAATGATCAAGTAGTAAGCTCAATAAAATATGCATTCTGTTTAGAAGTGCAACAATTGATGGGAGTCTTAAGGAAAAAGGAGCAAAGGGATCAAAACCCATTTGATTTGGAGAGAAAATTAAAAAAATTAAAAAAATCCAAATGAAGGACAGAAGAAATCTTGCACTTCCATCACACACAGAGGAGACTCCTTGGTTCTCCATCTTCTATTCCCTCAATCATACCAATCACTTCCCTAAACTTTTCTACCTTCCAGCCACAAAAAGGTATAGTGTATTAAATGAAACACAAATGTAATACAACTAAAAAAATACTTCAACTTAAACTAGCGAGTATATCCACGATCCAACATGGTCAATCGTTTGCATCAAAACAAGATCTTCTTTTGTTGGTCCTCAGTATCTATAGCTTGTTTAATTTAAGGACAATTATCTTATCCCCATTTTCACATAACAATTCGAAAAAAACCGTTTCATTTCAAGGAAGATCGTATCTACACGAAGCAATAAAGCATAGCAGCAGCAGTTTATCAACATCAAAAAAGGATTCCAAAAGTTTCAGGGATTAGAAAAGCTTTAAGTTTGAGGTAACCAGTACCTGACAACGGCTACTAAACAGAATCATGACAGTGATGACTCTAAGGCCAACATGTGTAAATATATATGCATCAAATGTAGGCATCAAGAGGTTAAACAATTCTGTGTATAAGGCTCGCACGGTGCAGGCAGATGCAGGCACCAATAAACACAGAATTATTTTTCATACTAAAAGAAGATCAAATGCTTCATAAAGACAAGGAAAGAACCTTCTTCTCAGCTTCTAACATTTCACGGTAGTTTTTTGCTGCACGCTGCAATGCCCTGAATGCATGATTCCTGTTCCAAAATGATGCAAACTTATACCTCACTCTACCTGAAAAATGCAAGGGGAAACATAATTAAGCTAACCTTTATGAGTCAACAATTTGGACCTTGGGGGAGCCCACATTACATGGCCTACAATTGGGCTTACAAGGCAAGTGGATCGGTGGCCCATTTTTTCTCACAAAATCATGACTTATGAGTTGGATGCAAACACTTGCCTTATAACTTATAAGCCACTCAACACTTCTATATTTTTCCAATGTGGGCCTTCTTTTGTTGGTTCCAACACTCCCCCTCACCCAAGAGCCCATCAACATTAGGCCTCCCATTGGACCCTTCGCCACATGGGTCACATTGAACCCTTCACCATACGGGTCACATTGGGCCTTTCACCATACGACCAACTTTGGGCCTCTTCACCATGCCTCCATTAACCTTCGCTTCAATACCATATTAAGATTAGTTACTTTACCATTCAACCCAATAAGTTGACTTGTTGGGTTGGGGCATTTCACATCATTTATTCCATGTTCTAATAGAACATCAAAATAATACCCCCTTGGGTGGTGGGTACAAGAAGGAATATTGAAGTGCAACTTTTTTTTTTATAAAACTTAAATGGTACACATGCAAGCATAAAAATACATTTCCACAAATAGTAAATGAAAATATTCAAGCATCAAAATAATAGATCCACACTGACCATCAGGACTTCCCAAAGGAGGTACGCCATGCCCACCCGAACCCATCTGAAGGATTATAGTTATGGCAGGATTAATAAATGCATGTTGACTCCTCCGTATCTGCAAAAACCAAAAAAAAAAGAGAGTTGCAGATAAGCAATGTTTACCCTTCAACCATGAGGTAAATGAAACCTTTCAAGACGATATCTTTTAAAAAAAAAGATAAAGGGACATACCTCATCTATATCTCCAAATGGTACAATCACCTGCCAAATGTAAACTAAACTGTTGAGACAAGTAATGTTTACATGAGAAAAATATATGACATGCCAAAAGCAAAGTAAAAAGGTAATATGAATAGTGTTTTTTTCCCCTTCTAAATATCCATCAGTTCCCAAGAAACAAGAATTAAAACTATCGAATTAGAATTGGCAAATCCAAGTACAAAATACTGAAATAAACCAATAAGGGGTCTTACTGTGTGAATATATTTTTTGCTCATACATTATATAACCAGCTTACCAATCATTTATTAAACATTCAGTTTGAGCAATCTATTTGGCCTCTCTTAGAAGCTGGACTGAGTAATATGCATTTATACATTATTCGTGCTTGTATAATCGCCAAATTCAAAATTCCTAACACCATCTTATCCTGGTTTCCACTGAAAAGTCTTTTGGACACAAATATAAAGTATAGCTACAGGGTATCACCTCTGTACCTTGGATATATAATAACTAGAAAGAACCTATCTCTGTTTTCCCCCTTCTTTCATTTTTGTTAACAGTAACGCTTTGCTTTCTTCTTTTTTACACCACTTTAGCTTTTAGAGGGAGAATGATATACTGAAAGATTTTATCCACACCAACAGGATAACAATTACGAGCAGATGCTTTAGACAGGCAATTTGATACTCAAATTTGCCTAAAAGATGGTGCCTTTTTAAGTGGGCACAATATTATTCTTACAAAGTACACTGGAGGCAGGAGCATTTGGAAAGGTATCCGCGCTTGTATTTACCGTGGAGCATTTATCAGGTTATTTTGGTGACATAGGCCATTATAATTCATCTAAGTTTGTATGTTCCCCCCCTCAAAATAATAACTTTCTTCACCAGTCACAACTGTTTGAGAAATTATTTTTTTTTCTATTTTCTAATCAAATCAATCCAAGAGGCACGTGAAAGGCCTTCATATCTGCAAGTTTTCACCATTGCTCTCATCTCTGTTCTTGCCATCTATGTTGATTTTTTCCAAGAAATTTTATGATTCTATTTCATGAAGTGTTTTGAATTGCATAAAAACACTTTAAGACAAAAAAAAAAGGAAAGAATTTGACCATAGGAGAACAAGATAACTGCGTTTTGCTTCATTGCAATTCTAAAGCTTAATTTCCGGAGACGTCATTTACTGCCTGAAAAAGTTCATGTAAAGATTTTTTTTCACACGCAAGCATGTGGATCAGTGGTACAGTTGTAGGAGGTGCAATCTAGAGGTTACAGGTTCAATTACTGGTAATAACCTCTCCACACATTATGTAGGGGTAAGGTCTGCGTATATCTTGCATGTTCCCAACCCGGGTGACCCCACCCATGCGGGAACCTTATGCACGGGTGTTGTATACGAAATGTTTACCAATTTATTCTCTCTTTTTTTTGAGTAACCTCAACAAGGTGGGCACAACCCAGCAAAATGCTTCTCAGATTCAAGATTTAGAATGTCGGTCTCAGAAAGTTCTCAGGAGCAATTAATTTCTGTACAAATACGATATCCCTTACTGAATAATGAATAAGAACGGTAGACTAACCTTCATTTGCTTAGAAAAAACATTAGAATGGAAGCATATGTGCCATGCAGAGACATACATGCGGCCATGATACAAGAATGACCTCTCAAGTGCACATGAATAACTATGTTCAACAACCTGAAAAAGATAAATATTAGTTAACCCTGAGGCAGGGGATACAGAAAATATTGGCAAGGATCATATGTGAATGAGATATTCCCTAAAATTTCAAAAAGATCGAGTTTTGTTCAACTTGCCTCATCGGGAAGGAGGTTGAAAATTGTTTGCAAAGGCCCTGGCTTCTGATGAACCACTGTTGGCCCTTGTTTATCCGATATCCGTCGTCGAGCATTAGCCCCAGCATAGCCATTCATAACCCTGCCATCAATGATTTTCATAAACACAATGATTTACAGAATTCTACAAATATTTTTAGAAAGAACCCTCCTGGTGCTTTTAGCGTGACAGAAAATTAATGGAAAAAAGAGGCCTTGCTTCTCGGGGATGAGATTTAACCTATACTGATCAGATAGCAAGTATAAATAAGAAGAAAAAGATTTAAACTATACTGACCAGAAAGGCTACCTGGAAGAATTTACAGGGAGTTTTATTGTTTTAATATGGAGGCAAACCTGGCAAGCAGTAAAAGATTTACAAGCTTCAAGGACCAGAATGATAAGTAGAAAATATAACAAAATCGGGTAAATGACTTCAGGAACAAAAATACCTGCCCTGATGCGCTATCTAATGTATGCCAAACAGCCCCAGTTTGACCTTCATTTTCTAGTCTAACAGTCACTGAACCAAGAACAGTACTTTTCCAAACTATGTCCCAATCATATATTGTCACGTTAATCTGCAAGGGAGGCAGACAAAGATATCAGTTAAATCCTTATTTATCTTAAAATTATATCCATATAAAATAAAAGGTCACCACAAAAATAGTAATAAGCTTTGATCAGAAGGTCGAGGTTGAAGGAGTGCAAATTGCAAAGATACATTTTCCACAGCATTAGAGTTAAAGTATCCATCAAGCTATGAAATTGAAGGATTCCACAGCCCTCGGCTGAAAGCTAGAGAAAAGTAAGAACAAAATCAGTATCAAGGTTTAGAAGCAAAGTTTTGCTTTTCAATTAAGTATCAAAAATCAGAAAAAGAAGCCAACTCAAAATCACCTGAAAGTCCAGAAAACTTGTAAACTTAATTTGGCCACCAAGGCTCACCAATCCTCAATATTTAGAAATTCAGACTCTACACATATGTTAAATAGACTAGGCTACCTTATTTGTTAAAGTTGCTGCCTGTCATCGAGTCAAGGACAAATCGACATCGATATACCCATACAAAATAAGGTAAAAGTGTGGATATTGGAGACAGCTTTTCAGTTTCAGTGAGGAAGCATAATTTAAATACAAAATTACAGGCTTATAAATATCAAAAGTCACAGCAGTTACCTCAGAAGGAAGCTCATCAACAGAAAAATTGAACTCCTCTCCCCACATGGGATTTCTGGAGCCTGGGACCATTGAACTGTTGAAATAACAGACAAAATAGGAGGCACAAAAAAGTCTCAACACAGCCATAAAAATCTAAACAAAAATCATGCTTCAGCAGATAAAGGGCCTACACAAATACATGGGAAGTGTCTCTTTAATCACTCAGAACTTCAAATAATTTCTTATAACTACTACATTTGCTGGTATTTTAAAAAACAATTATTAATTATTATTAACTGCTCAGCATCACAATACCACAATTCATGCCAGCCGGTATTCCATTAATGAAAAAGTAGATATATCACTACTTTGGACCATTTAATCTCTTCGATGGAATCTACTAATTGTGCAACCGTATCACTTAATGCTGCATTAACATTAAAAGAAATTCCAACTGCATTCGCATACTCAGCTCAAAACTGATCACAGTCCCATCCATCTAGGTTGGTTAAAGATGTCGGCAAATAATCCTTTCTTACTTTCTCCACCCACAACAACTTGACCTTCATCCTTTTCACACCCTCAAGGAAAATCATGTTCTTCCTTTCCCAGTTATACTATTTATCTTAGCCCAACACTGCAGTGCCTTCTCCATATCTGCTTTTGCAAAATCCAACTTTCTCCATTAGGATTCTTTTTTGATTGGAAAATTATTGTTTATTATTGGAAAAAGGTAGGAGACGTGAATGTGAGGATTTCTCAGGAGGTCGTGCATTTTAGTACTACTATTGCCCAACAACGTTTAATAGCCGCATTAATGGGATCAGGTGCATTAATGCTCCATTAAGCTTCTAACAATGACATCCGATGCAAATATGCATTGAGATCTTTCCCTTCAATGAAAAGTGAAATCCCCACATATAAGGTTCCCAAATCCCAAGTCTTAATGCACTAGAGAAAACTATATCAACTAACCTGAATCGCTTCTCCGAACCACAAGTAATTATAGCGTAAGGATCTGAAGTGCCATTTAAGTTTGCACCAATAAGATTTTTTGCCGCCAACAATTCCACCTGAAATATAAAGTACATGCCCTCTCATTGTCAACAAACAATGGCAAAGGAGCAGCTAATGTATGGTAAATGCATGCATGCATGCGAATCAAGCAGGATAAAATACTCAGATACCTTGATTATATATGGAGAATTGGATTGCAGATCTCCTTTCATCTGGCCCATCTACAAAATAAGTGTAGAACTGCTTGTTAAAGAAGTGCAAAATTACTCCATGAAAACCCATAACATGCATATAAAAACTGATTTAGATTAGTGGATTCCAAATTTTGCGACTAAGACAGCATATGACTTGGTGGCTTCTGTATTTTAGATTACAGCACAATTTATTGGGAACATTTATTTATGACAGTTTCGAGTTTTAAGATTCTCTCAATTTTCATTCACATTTTTACAACAGCATGAAAATGCTAAAACTCAAACTGTGTATTAATCGGAGTCCATTTAGTCATCCAAATCATCCTCAAAAGACAATGACATAAAAGAATAATCATAAAGTTTTGCCCAAAAGAACAATTAAGGAGTTCCTTTCTCTTAGCCATTATGGGTTCATGTAGCCAACCTCAAATAATTAGGATTTAGGATTAAGGCTTAGATGATGACAATGATGTTGGTTAAAAACATTCGTTATAAAAAAATTCAATTCAACAAAGTAAATAACCTTACATCTAATGCGAAAAAAAATTCCATTTTAAAGCCATGAGAACTAAGAAGATCAAGTCAACTACTAAAAAAAAGCTTCCGGTGAAGAAGAGAAAGTACTTCAAATTAAATCTCGTTTCTCATCTAAAAAGTTCACTCTGCAAATCCATCATCGTCAAGGCCAGTTATATGAAAACCAATCAGAAAAGTCATATGGCCCATGCAAATCCCATAAAGAATAAAATCAAAAAAGAAAGGAAAACAAAACAAAACGAAACAAAAGAGATGTGCTTGGAAAAGAAGTAAAAATTTCTTCAAATTTGACTACAACTCGTCCTCTCGGAAAAGACCTCCATATTTCACTGCATGAACCCATTACCAATGAAGCCAAGAGGCCCTATGCTCATGAAAAAAAACTGATGATGCTTATGTAAAACAATCAGAAATATGAATCATTGAGATCAAAATAGTAGAAGCATGACAAGCATTAGAAAATAACTAATAAACCCCATTATAACGCTCTTCTATATCCAAAATACAACAAAACTTCACTGCAAAACCCCATTATCCATAAAGTCAAGATCAACAGAAAAGTGAAAATAAAAGAAATTCGAATAGAGAATTCAAATGAATACAAGCACAGAGAAGACTAAGAAATAACCTTATACTTATCATCAATTACATCCACGGAACTCCCAGAACCATCACCAAGTTGCTGCGATCGTTCGGCATCTCCACCTCCAGCGTAAACGAAGAACCAATACGCCCCAATCACGAAAACCGACGCCGCCACCGTCACCTTGATCTCCCACCCCGACGGGACCAGAAACTCCACAAACTCCGCCAGTTCAATCACCATTATGCGTCGTCAATCGACCAAATTAGTTCAATTTTGAGTCTTTGACGACTTTCTTATTGTCTTCTATGGAGAATTGGGAGAGTTGAATGGTAAAACTTTTACCCATTAGAGAGTCAGGGAGAGAGGCGGTCAGCAACAATTGAACCGTTGGAGGGAGAGAGACATTGAGGTGAAAAATGGAATATTTGTAATTTAAATAAAAAAAGTCGTTATCGGTTTCGAATTTGTCTTACATAAATGCCCTTGAAGACTTAAATTAATAACGTCAATACCTTCAAATCCAACTAAAGCCCGCTGCAGCCCAAAGCTATCGCTAGGGTTGGAAAATTCTATCTCTTCTAGATGATCGATATTGTCCCATCCGGATTAAACTAAGTTTAGACGTAAGTTATATATTCAAAACACGAGTCCAAACACAAATTTTTTATCTAGTTTAAAATCAGATCCGGGTATACATTGATAAATTTTATTGGGGTGGCAAAACTCTATCCGATCTAAATTATCGATATTGTCTGATCTTTATATGTTCGAAATCCGAGTCCAAACACAAAAATTTGTCTGGTTTAAAATCGGGTTCGGATCCACACACAAAAATTTTATTCGGTATACTTGTCCAGACCCTAACTCGGATTAGATTATTGTTCAATTTAATTGTCCGGATTTAAATCAATTTGTATTTGGTCAATTACGTATATTCGAAATTGATTGTCGAAACATATTTTTTTGCCACCGCTACCTAGGGATGGCAAAACTCTATCTTGTTCTGATGATGGTATTTGTTCGACCCAAATTAAATCAAATTTGAATATAAGTTATTATCTAGTTCACTTGTCCGAATCCTAAATCCTGATCCGAATTATATTATTATCTGATTTACTTGTCCGAATTTAAATTAATCCGAGTTTGGTCAATTAAGTTGGATTGAATCCAATCCGGATTAGAGTTGGAACATATAAATATTTCCTAAACACGTTCTCCTTAACCCGGAACCAACTCGGAACACCCCTACCCCTACCTAGCGCAAATTCTCCCTTCAGAGACCCTACTTCTTCTCTAGCTACCTTAGTCTTTTTTGAGTCCTCTGGCTGCGGCTTCATTGTTCATGGCCCTCTCTGCCATTTCTTCGAACACAACCTTGGAGTCCCCATCTTCGCTACTGAAAAAGACTCTTACTTTCTTCGCTCACTAGAATCACAGTTTTTCAAATACTGCTCGGCCGTTAGTGGACATGAATTACGAAAGTAAACCTAAACCACAACACTGCACCTGATAATGCAAAAGATACTGTCTTGGAAACCCATGATGGGAAAGGCATAAGGTGCATGAATTACAATGACATTGCTGTCACTGGCATGGAGGCTCCAGATATAATTTGATTTTTCCAGTTTTGATTAGACAAGGTTGGCTGAAAGTGATGACCCAGATGCGATTGAGCATTCAAGTTTGTTTGGCGAAACTGTTTCCGAGGTCCGAGAGGTGTTTTGAACTGAGTGAAGGTGAAGTGGAATCGCAATTTTTTT
Source organism: Tripterygium wilfordii (assembly GCF_013401445.1). Lineage (NCBI taxonomy): Eukaryota > Viridiplantae > Streptophyta > Magnoliopsida > Celastrales > Celastraceae > Tripterygium > Tripterygium wilfordii. The sequence goes on from NC_052247.1 coordinate 2,991,444, forward strand.
GCGCCAGTGATTTGGCTTCTTATGATGCTTTTAATAGCCTGTTTCAGATGAGGTGAGATTTTGTTTTGTCTGTTTTGTGAATACATATGTTGGAACTGAATTCAATTACTTAATCTTTATACGAATCAAGTTGATTTGGATGAATTGTTTGCCATATGCAGTACCTCATTATACTACTTAATATGAAAATTACCCTTTTGAGTTTATGAGGAGTGCTTTTATAGGGCTTTTGAGATTAGCTGGGTGTTATATCCTTGGATGGGTTTGAGTATGGGTGTAAATGACCCGAGCCAAGCTGAGAGGTGTTTGTGTTCTCATGTTAAGTTTGTTAACAAGATCAAGCTTTAGAAATCCTGTTTGAGCTCAGCTCATTATGGAATTTGCGAGTTCGAGCTTGTTGAGCTCGTTTGTGAATCCTCATTGAGCTTGGTTGAAAAGCATGAGCACTTTTGCAAAACTCTTATTAAGCTTGGTCGCGAGCTTGCTTGAGAAGTCTCTAAGATTAGCCTACTCTAGCTAGTTCACACGCATAGAATTGAGCTTTTTCGCGAACATATAATCAAGAATGTTCACAAACACAGATCGTGAACATTAACTGAGCATGTTCGCTTTAATGTTCTTGAAGGCCAAAACGAGCTCAACTGCGAATTACGAACATATAAACAGTTTGTTCGTGAACATGAACAAGCCAAATGTACATCTGTTTGAGCTTGGATCATTGATGTAACAAGCCTATGAAATCTGTTTGAACTCTTTTGTTTATCTTATCAAACGAACACAAATGAGGTCTTAACGGGCTTGAACGTGAACAGCTTATCAGATGCTCTGTTCGTTTTATAGCCCTAAGTTTGAGCCTTTTTGTAATGAGAAGATAAGACTCTCAAAGAAAAGCAAGTGGACAAGGTCGAGCATGAATTTCTTCCAGACTAGCATGGCAACATAGTTATCACTATCCATATTAAGAATGTGCACTGTGGCCTACAGATGATGATCACACTGTATATTCTGGTGCATGCACTTATTGACTATTTTAACTTCTGTACGTGCTTCATTGATATTCATCACTTACTTAGCATTCACACCATTGTGAAGTTAAGAGCATCTTAATCTCGACTTAATAACGTACATCAATTATTGCAAAACTTGATAAACTTGACGATTGTTGTCATAGCAGCAAAATATTTTTTTCCCCTCCCGGACATGATGCTATCGTCTAAATTGAGGAGCATCTCACATTTCCTTTGGTGGCTTTTTTCTCATGCTAAATCTTCAACTTCCTATTTCATCTTTGTTGAATTGCATTGTGAGTGTTACTTTTAACTGCCCGTGTTTCCATCTTAGGAAGAAGAAGTTGACGAGTCATTGACGAAACTTTATACATCCTCTGGAGTGGCACCATAAATGGGCGGAACTGAAAATTAAGGAAACTGAGTATTAATCACAAAAATATGAAAGAGAGCTTGCAGCATGTGAGCTGAGAAGGCAGGCAACCTGAAGTTCAATCTACACTTGGAATATTTTGCTTCAAAGGCACTACCATTTTCAACTCATTCTCAAAATAGGAAGGCCATAAAGAGGAGGAAACAAAAGAGAGTTAAAGATACAAGTGATATGAAATCATACTCTGCACATCATAACCTTTTCTCTTGCCTTGGTAATAAGAATTTGTACCTATACGCTGTGATTTTTGTTATTTACTCTCTCTCTCTCCCGCTATGCTCATTTGGATTATGCTTGTGATAGTACAGAAAACAAGAGGATGAATCGTGATGGTGCTCTTGCAGCTGATGATTTTGGTGCTACAGGTGACAATTTACACCGATTATTTGTCTTCCTTTATGCCAAGTCAAGTTGCTTATATCAAACACTCTCACGTCCTAAGGATTGTCATTTCACTTTCTTGTTCTGAAAGCTTGGTTGTTTCATGAATCAATAACATAGCTGTAGATTTGGAACTGAAGACTGAACAACTTTCCAGACTTGCTTGAAGAGCAAAATTGCTCGGAGCTCTCAATTTCTTTCTTTTTCTTTTGTCTTCGTAGCATATTAATGATTAGGATTTAAGTATCTTAGTGAAAATTTGGAGTCCAGGCTGTGGTGCTATGCTACTGTTCTACTGGCACTGATCATGGCATTGACAAATTTGGGATTGCTACTGAATACTGACCAGCTGCTTTTGGAGTTTGGAAATGGTGATATTTCCTTTGAGCAGACCCTTTGGGAAATCGAGATGGTGCACTCTCGGGTTCGAGAACTCAAAACTGAAATTGAAATGGCGATGTCCAAAAATGCTCCAAAGTTTTCTCCCTCTGAAAATTTGAGTCTTCTTGCCCCATATGATGCTCAGACCAGCTCTGCTCCTAGTCCTACTGTTTCTGCTGGCAATGGAGACAACACATCAGTGAGAGCTATACATGCAGCGACCCAACACATTTCAGTGCATGAAGTAGGCGATCTAGTGATACCTGAAAGTCCCATTTTACGGTGAGGTTCCTCATATGTCCCCTGGTTTATGTGGGACTAGAGACCTAGCCCTATCGCTACTCGGTAGCTCGCTCAGCACCACCAAACTAGACACTGGAGAGGCTTGAGACATTGTCAACTCGAACCGAGTGCTATAGCTTAAGCATAAAGGGTGGGTAGTAGTGGTTACTTAATCCAAATCAAACTTACCCAAGTTAGACTAGTTTTATGACTATTCATGTCATGTCCTCCTCAACAAACCACGTACATATTAGTGGTAATTATCTTTCTTTAGTGTGTATATACATATATATATATATATATATATATGCTTTTGTCAACCATCATATCTGCTCTGTTGAAAATGCTTTACCAAAACACATCAATTTTGCTACCTGTCTTGAGCATAAAATAATATTTATTTTTGTTGTTGGTGGGGGTCTTCTTCAGCTTCGTACTAGGAGACTTAGGCCTTCCACCATCTTCTCTAATCAAATCTTAAGTTTCGTAAAAGGGCACCACTCTTCAATTAAGAAGCAACCAAATTTCAGTGAGATATATTAGTAGTTAAAGTCTCACATTAACTATAAGAGGAAATGCACAAGCTACCACACACACACACACACACACACACACATATATATATATATATATATATATATATATATATATATATATATATATATATCTCACTTCACATACTTTGAGCAGAGATGGTTGGTGTGTTTGTGGGATTTATTCGAGCTAACCATTCAAGTGCATGTTCAACTTAATTATACAATCGAGTTAGGTTATTGTATTTTAGAAAAAACGAGGCAAGAGAATTATGTTACATCGATTCTTAAATTAAAAAATTAAAAAAAAAAAGAACTAACTATTTCTAAGGATCTTTACCTTTTGTTAGAGAAGATTTTTGGTTGACCTACCTACCAGGGGAATCCAACATTAAATAAGAGATTAAACCACCGAATAAGGCCATTTTAAGTCACTTTCAAATCCTTAAGTTTAAGTAATCTCAAAAGGATCCCTTGTCTATATATCTAGACACATACACTACTGATGTAATAGAAATCTCGTCAATGTAGTTTCCAATTACACACAATAATATATTGATGAATACACTTTATCAACAACTCCAACACTCAGTGTGTTTTTATCCTTGTATATATATATATATATATAATGTCAATCACCTCTAATTTTGTGATTTAAAGAGAAATCTTGTCCAATTCATGCTTTAGCTTGGTCATTATGTGAACTTTTTAGGAGAAAGACATGGGATATTAAAATAAAGGTACTGATGACGGGTGTTCTTATATAAGGATTTTAAACTTTCAATTGTTACATATGATGTGTGATGAACACTCTCTCACCTAATTGAAAATTTAAAATACACCCAATACAGTTTTTTAAGACTCCAATACACATTTTTCATTCTTATCTCGCACCCTAAAACACCTGTTATCATTTTTCTTAAAATAATAATAATAATAATTTGTTCACAATCTTATTTCACTAGAAATTGGAAGAGTAAGTATTAAATTAGTTGGGTTGCACTGAAAATTTTCTCATTCTACCATTACCCTGAAACACATTCAATTGCTTCGAGTTATGAATTAATATGTTTTCAATATCCGAACCATTTGAGTCATAGACTGATAGCTTAGTTGGTGAATCTTTATAGAGTCAAATTGTATAAATTTGAAAAATCGGGAATATGATTTTCAGAGAACAATATTCTCGTGACTATGCACAGGGGTATTGGGTCTTGGCCAAACTTACAATTAAGGTAAGTGAGAAACTTCTATGCATGACTTATATCGATTGTCCAAATGACAAATTTCTAAGTGAGAAATCAATATATATACATATATATATATACAAAAATTCTCTTATGCGGACCAAAATCCAATGGTTATAATAAAGCACAACATAAATGTGTGGACCAACTTTGTGGATCAAAATTAAGGAAGTCGTGAACCAAAATCCAATGGTTGTAATAAAACACAACATAAGTGGGGGCACACATTTATCATGAGACCCACCACATCCATGATTGAAAAATAAGTCCACAAAGTTTATCAACATTTTTGATTAGGAGAATTTATTTATATATATATACATGCCTTGCAAGTGTCACGTGCAAAGGCAGACAGGGTATTATCATGGTACACCCTGTCACCGTAAACTTTTCACTCTGAATACGCACGATATACCGATCGAACGGCTGATATCGTATGACACTCCGGGCCCACAACAATAGGACCATTTATTTCGTTTTCAATGTTGGGCTGGCGGCCAATACCTTTTCATTTCTATCATTTTGTTTTTAAAGGAGTGGTTTTTCCACACTCCCAAACCCAGCAAGTGGAATGCACGCACGCGGCCAGGAAGTCGCCGGAGAAGAATGGGTCAGCCCAACCCAAAACGTACACCCAAGACTATGAGTCCACGGCATAGACCAGACCCGAACCCAAGAAGTGGTTCGGAAGGGAAAAGGATTTGCTGGAATTATTCCAGCAATTCCACCAGATCTACACCATTAAATGGTGTGGGTGTAGTGTTGTCAAATCAATGCATTGTTGCATTGGATGGTGTAGATCTTGTGAAATTCCTGGAATAATTCCAGCCCCCTATCCCGTTCGGAAGAGCCACAATGGTAGACTTGGATTGCACCCAAAAAGGGTTTTTGGTAAAGAATTCATTAGAAAGGAATAGCCAAATTAGTTTTGAATTCAAGTTCCAAGTATTTACCACTAGATTCTACTAATGTTTTATATCAATATTTCAACCAAGAACAAATGATTGATGTTTGAACAAAAACCACTAAAAGATCCTTGGATTGACCAACATGCTAGAATATTTTATAAATAATGTGAAAGTTGAATAACAAAAAGTAACAAATAAGATGATATCACAGTCGGAGGTCTTGTGTTCAAATATTACCTTTCACAATTTATAAACTCTCATTTATTTGAATTCCTCACATTGGGTGCTCATTGAAAAGTTGAGTCATATATTTGGGCTTTGCCCCATAATGAATTTTGAATTTTCACTCATTGGACCAAAATTTATAAGGAAAATGTTTGAGACTTTCAAAAAGCCTCCAATTATATGGAGTATTGAATGTTAAGTGGACCTTACATATGTTTTTTTTAATCAATAACTATTTTAATGCCACATAGATTTGATGGTCTTTTGAGGGTCACATTTTGGGTGGATATAGCATTACCAAATTTATAAACTCTCATTTATGTGAATTCCCAACATATTGGGTACACATTGAGAAGTTGTGCCATATATTTGGGTCACATATTGGGTACCTATTGAGAAATTAGGCCATATATTTAGGCTTCGCCTCTTAACGAGTTTTTGAATTTCAACGAGTTGGATCCTCGGATGGTCCAACCCACACGAGAGTGAAGTGTTAGAATATGTTATAAATAAACGATTTGAAGTGTTAAAATCCAACAAGTTAATTTATTTAGTTAAATGACAAAGTGAAAATTTATACAACAACAAGAAGATGACCTTGTCAAATACTCAAAGACAAACTTAATTTCAAACTTATGTGTCACACACATATATATTATTTAAGCAATACCCATTAACCCATTTATCCCCCAAGTGCTAAATTCTTGTTTGTTCAGCCTTATCATCTTCTTATTTAAGTAATTTTAAGAAAAACAACATGCCACCAGCACTACCACTTTGACTCCTCCCCATCCTGCTGGAGCGTGTAACACACGCTTCAAATATCTTGCATTTATTTATTTATTTTTAAAACGAATAGGGGATCCGAAATCCTGATCATTAGAGTAATATATATCATTTTTATCACTTCAATTAATGATTTGGGTATATAAATATCTTTTATTTTGTTTTTTTTTGGGATTAACAAAAAAACACAAAGTATTATAACCCATCATAGTTTATGACTTTATGTAATGATGACAGAATTTGCTGTTTAAATTAATAACAAATTATTGTAATAATCTTTACCAATTAGTACCAAACCCAACTGTTTGAGTCTGTACTGTCTGAATGGTTTTTCCATGGAATTAAAAGATAATTGAAGTTGGCCGCAACAATTGAGTGAGAAAATCGCCAATCACTTAATTCCTTTCTCTCTCTCTTAATCATCAACCCAAAAGAAAATTATAAATCCAACAAAAGGTGGTAGGAGAGCAAGAGAAAAGAAAGGAAAGTTCAATTCATACCAGCATAGCAAAGGAGAAGAGAACTTATTCAAAGAGAATAAAAGAAAAACTATGTGAAAAAAGCCATCAAACGGATAGAAAAGATAGGAAAGGAAAGGAGGAGCCAGAATGTTTCGTAGGAAAGGTCAGGGAGGCTAGACGAGCAAGAAAGGAGTCTTCTTTAGCTGCTTCCACAACAGCTTTTTTTTTTTGAAAGAGTCCCCAGAATTGGAAGGTTCATAAGGTAAAATCAAATAATATTTTGGTTTACTTTTAATTTCTAGTTGAATTTATGGTCATTTGATCTTCTGGGTATGTGTAAAAGGTAGTGTTTCTCTCTCTCTCTCTCTCTCTCTCTCTCTCTGTGTTGTGGAAATTGAGGTAATCTTCCTGGGTTTATTTTATTTTGGGGATTTTCTAATCTTTTGATCCCTTTTGTCTTCAAGATGTCAGATATTTGTTGTCTTGAAGAATTTTCTCTTCCTAATTATTGAGGATAAATTTTTACTTCTCTAGATTTTTTTTTGTGGGTTTGGGTCTTTGCTACCAGTTGAATATTCTTTTTTGTGCTTTAGTCAGGAAACCCTAGCAGGAAGAAGGTATCTCAATCTTGTCCTGGTTTTCAATTTACACAAGAATAAGGAATTGGGATGATTTTGTCTATATGTGTTTGTCATGAAAGGTAATTTTATATTTTAGTAGTGTCCTCAAATAGCAATATCTATCTAATGAACAAGTTGGGTTTAATCATGAATTGTTTGATTGTCATGTCAGAGCATGGATGTTGTTGTAGATCCTTAAAGATTAATTCTCAATTCATCTGACTTTCTTTTAGAAGTGGATGAATTGTGCCGGCCTCTGTGTTAATCGATCAAGTAAGCAAAAACCTCGATTTTTTAAGTTATTGATTAGGAATTCTGTCATCACAATCATGTAAGTTTGTCTCAAGATCTGAATCATTCGTGCATCGTAAGGGGCTGGAAATTATAGTTCCTTAAAAGCAAAATCGAGAGTCTGTTCAGTAATTTTCCTTTCTTAATCCAGTTTAAGATACCTTATTATGTCTCAGTGTTTTAAATTTTTTGTCTGAATATCCTTAAATCTACAACTTTACATATATGAATTGGTATCAATGATGAAATGAAGTGCGGAGAGACTTAATTTGTATTTGATTAATTGGTTTTCCATTCAGGTGAAGATACTAATGCTAGGAACATGGGAAAGAAAGGGAGTTGGTTTTCCGCGATCAAGAGGGTATTTATACCGCACTCCAAGGAGAAGTTAGCCGATGTAAGTTGAAGTCTTCGTTGTTGGCTTCTAGTTTTCTTTCCTTCTAAACAGATAACTTCTAGTCTGGACGTGTTAGTTAAATTAAGCTTTTTTTCAAAGACCAGCTCATGTTGCGTTTACCCAACGAGCAGCTGGTTCCTGCTTGAACTGAAAGTGGTTGAAGTTTTCTGATGATCCAGATGAAACCGAATTTTTTTTTCAAGATTGATTAAAGCATTTTTCATAACCTTTTTTTTATATTAATTTATTTATCTTTCAGGTTAAAACAATCCAGGAACCAGAGAAGAATAGCACGAAAGAGAAGAATAAAAAGAAGGGACTAAGAAAGTTGAGGCATGGAGACACCAATTCATTCATTTCCTTCTTCAGAGAGCCGAAGCCGAGCAGCATTGAAAAGATCCTCGATGAGGCTGAAAGAGAGCATAATCTGATTTTCAGGCCGCCGACTCCTGAGCATCCCCAAACACCTCCTTTTGTGCCTCAAAGAGTTCCCTCTCCTAGGGTTCCCTCTCCTAGAGCTTCTTTCCAAAGACTTGCTTCTCCTAAGGCTGCATCTCCCAGAGTTGCTTCTCCAAAGGTTGCTTCACCTAGAGCTGCGTCCCCTAGAGTGGCCTCCCCTAGGATTTCTCAACACCGCAGTGAGATTAGCTACCGGCCAGAACCAACTCTAAGGTATCGCCATGCTTCAGCTACTAAGATCCAAGCTGCTTATAGAGGTTATACGGTAAGCTTCAATTCCCTATGGATGGTACCAATTTATTGATTTGCATGAAACATTATTTAATTGTGTACGTTTCTCTGATATTTCTTGCTTTGTCACACTGTATTTGGGCCATTGCAAGAACAATTTCTCTTAATGGTAAAGAGTGCACATGAACTCCCAAGCGTTCTAATTGTAACTTAACAGAAAAGTATGTGAAAGTCTTCCTGGTTTGTGGATGTTCATAAGTAGGCCTTTATGAAGTACTGAAATCTGATTACTTAACCTTTTTTTCATCCAAATTATGTTGAAGTTGTGGCGAGTAATTTTTTTGCCCCTTTTATAAGACATTCTTTGCACCGAATTTGGAACTATGGCTTATGATTCGGCTAATTGGACACAGGCGAGGAGGAGCTTCAGGGCTCTGAAGGGTCTGGTGAGGCTTCAAGGAGTGGTGAGAGGACAGCATGTGAAGAGGCAAACATCAAATGCCATGAAATACATGCAGCTCTCGGTACGAGTCCAGTCACAGATTCAGTTAAGAAGGATCCATATGTTAGAAAACCAAGCACGCCGCCAATCTCAGTACCGAAATGATAAAGAAGTGGAGAGTAACTTGGGCAAATGGAACATGAGCCAGACAGTAAGTTTCCCTTCTTCCTTCCACGCTCTACATCCTTTTTTACCGTAATTAGGGCAATTTGGCCCATCGGCAATATATTATCTATAAAGTTCATTGCTTGTGTTAGTCTGGTCAACTTGATTTGGTTCTGAAACTAACAAATAGGTTTGCTTCCAAGGCATGGTTTTGGTTGTAAAAAGAACTATAAATATATTTACTCTAATAGCTCTTTCAAAGCCTTATTTTACCTATTAAATATTTTTGGCACGTGTTTTTTTTCTAAGATAATTGTTATAGTCTGAGGCAGGTAATGGAGACTGGGATGATAGCGTGCTAACGAAGGGGGAAGTTGAAGCAAGGTTGGAGAAAAAGGTGGAAGCTGTTGTCAAGAGAGAAAGGGCCATGGCCTATGCATATTCACATAAGGTATTGTCTGTATAGTATTCCTTCGGGTTAAGTTCGTTGAAAGATAGAGGTATTTGCAATTAGGTCATTGGAGGAAACACGTTTCAAATTGGATCACTAAATGTTTCAAATTTCAGTAATTGGGTCACTCCGGTCATTCCAGTCAATTTCATGCCGGACATTTCTTTCAGTCACCAATTCGAAACATTCGGTGACCCGTATTCCTTCTTTAGATTTTTTTGTGAATAAGCATACCTAATCCTTGTTTTCTGCATATTTATTTCACAAGTCATCTTCTTTGCATATCTTTATCCAAGTTTCTTTCTTGAAAAATGCGAATTTTTTCTCCTCTTAAATCAATATCTCACATTTGGAGCTAGTTCAACTGAGTTTTAGCCCTGGAATAGAATAAATTTGTGAAAATCACTTGCAATATAAAAGGAGACCATAGTCTAATCTGTTTCTCTGTCATCCTGCAGTTGTGGAAGGCTAATCCAAACTCAAATCTGAAACCTCAAACAGATATCCGATCTGGTGGATTCCCATGGTGGTGGAACTGGATAGAGCGCTCATTGCCTCCATCAAACCCTCCGGAAAGCCAAGCAATAAAGAAGTTTCAACTTACATCCCCAAGTCCACATTCTGAGCTGAAGCGTAGCCCGCGACTGGGGGGGTCAAGCACCAACAAAAACAACCAATTTGGGTTTGAAAACACAGATGCTACTCCCACGCCAAGATCAACAAAATCGATGATATTCCCTGCAGCAAGGCCAGCACGGACTCCACCTCCATACAGGATTTCGCATAACAGTCCAAGCTTGTCGAAGTACTCAAGAGCAAGAGGCAGCGGAGCAGATTCTCCATTCAACTTTCCAATGAAGGACACTGACAGCCTTACTAGCTGCCCTCCTTTTTCCGTCCCAAATTACATGGCTCCCACGGCTTCTGCCAAGGCAAAAGTAAAGGCCAGTCCAAGCAGTAGCTGTGAATCAAAGAGAAGGTCATCATTTCCATTGACACAAGGCATTGGTTCTTCTTTCAAATGGAACAAGTTCTCAAGTAAGGATTCTACTGGCTCTCATGGGATATTAGACTTGAGTATTGATTCAACAGTTTCCATGCCTGCTGGTGTTGGAAGAAAGCAATTTAACAGATTTGTGTGATTTTTCTCCCTTCTAATTTTTAACCTTCTGCTTTGTTTATTTCTTTTTGGTGTTTTTGGTTTGCTGATTGTGTATTTGATGATAAATATTGGGTTACAACATAGTGATGTAAAATAATAAATAATCATTAGATGGGAAATGATGGTTTGAGTGTCACAGGATTGAGTTTTTGTAATAGATTTGTCATGAAAGTTCTTTTGTTTTCTTTTGTTTGCTTGGTTGGAATGGTGAAGTTGACTGTTGCAAATGTGGGAAATCACAATTCCCACTCTCAATAGTTTCGGCTTTATTTCTTTGCATGCGCGAAAGCAATGATCTCAATTTATTTGTGCCCTTTTCAACAGTTGACATGAAAAGCTTGCAAAATTTTTAGAGACAATAACTATTCTGGCAAAGGCTATTATCATTTCATTGCATGATTCTATGTACATTACACAACTAGAAAATCCAAAATCTTGTGTTTGGATGACATTACATTAGATAAACTTACAAATTGGAGCCTGACTGTATAAAAATGGATAATGGACTTTATATCCCACAAATCCCATCTCAACTTCCCTTGTACTCTCCAAATGGATCCCAGTAAGTTGTGCAATCACAGGAAGAGTCTAAAATGGGGATGAGGTTTCATCATCAGATGAACTGTGTGTCTGCTTCCCACTGATTCCAGGGAAAATTGGTGGAAGGATTGAAGTAACCGGCATTGGACGGAATGAACTGTATACAGTTCTCTCATTGATCTTCCCAACTTCCTTGCATACCTGATCAAGGATAGAAAGGAAATCCCTCACCACCATGAATATTCGAAATCGATGAGCTTCTTCCTTTGCTAAGTTCCCGTGGAAGTACTCGGTTATTTCCTTAACAAGCGCCAGGGCTTCTCTCTCATTAGCTTGGATTTTTAAGATTTCTTCCTCTGCCTTCTTCAAGAACCCGGTCATTGACTCACAGAATTTGTTGCTTTTGTCTTTCAATGCAATTTCTTCGTTCAATTTTACAACTTCAGTGATCTTTGAAATTCCCGTAGCAAGTTTCACAACTTCCCTGCTAAGTACATCAAAATCCATTGCAGCAGCTTTCTTTACATTGGTGAGCTCCCCACTCAGACCTGAAACAACTTGCAAACCGAGCTTCCTAAATTCTATATCATCTTGAAATGCAGCTTGCTGAGTTTTCTCAGCCGTCTGATTCGAATTGGCACCAGAAATACGATAACCTTCGGCTCGGATTATTTCCTGTACCACAAAATGCAAGAGAGTGGTTTTCCCATCAGTTCCCTTAATATCAACAAGCTTGAGAAGTGTGTCAAGCTTGAAGGCATGGGCATCGCCGCGGTTAGTGCCAACATTCATGCGGTTTCCAGTTTTCAGCACTGCTTCTAATAGCTTCAAAAACATTCTGCTATTCCTCAACTCCGCACAAGCTGTCTGTGGACAAAAGGAAGGAACATGAGAGCAGCAGCAATATGGATAGACAAAAAAGTTACGAATAAGCTTTTTGATCGGTTTCAGCAAAACAAAAGACCAAAATTACACTACTATAAGCAGTGTCACCTGCAGTGTTTCAAAGGACCTTTCAAGGTATTCAACTTCTGTATCAAAGTTTGCGATGTAAAGCATTGCCTCAACCCTCTTGAATGCAAAAGGTATGTCAAGCACTTCCCTAAGAAATTTCTCAGCAGGGCCTAGCTTAAATGGTGAATCGTCTTTGTACTCTTTCAGTTTGCGTTCTTCTTCTTTGGTCGGAGCCATCTTTAACAAACTCTCAAAAAGCTCCGTCCCTGTTGTATCTGAATTGCCTGTTGCATGAGAGAAGGCATTAAAATACAGAGCAATCAAATACTGCACAAATATTTGACATCGAGCTAGGAAGAGAGAAAATATCAGTCAGCGTGGGGTTCATATGAATCTTCAAAGGAAAAGAAAATGCAACAACACATACTCATATGCACCCCCACCCTCAAAACACATGAATGCACATCAAGGGAGTAAATCAACGAGAATGTTTTGATTAAGCAAGCAATATATATCACGGGAAATGGCTATAAATTTTCCATTAAAGAAGACCATTCGGAAAAGTCCAGCTGATGGCACTAACTAAAAATACGAAGTACGCAGCCTATCGTCCATCATTTTGATTCCCCGATAAGCACGGGGACTTGAAGCATAAGCAACTTTAATCATCAAATGCTAAGCCTGAGCATACCGTAATTTCAATCAAAAACTATCAGTAGCATCACAACACGGAGTCATGGACATTGCTCTTCATCAAAAAAAAAAAAGAAAATACACCGCTATAAATCATTCACAATTTCACATAGAAGTCAATCAGTTAAGTTACCTTCCAAAAGGCCTTCACAGACTTCATCAATAGTCACATTCAGTGCCCTCAACAAAATGGCAATGTTCTGCGACTTCTTAGGATCAAGCACCGTATTCTCCTGGTTCTGCATTGGAAGGACTTGCCGCCTAACGTTCCTTTCTTCTGGACCCAAACCCGTATTATTCACCACAAACAGTGTCTCAATCATTTCCTCATTCAATCTACATCCAGAAACCAAAACACCACCATTCTCACAGAACTTACAACAAATAAAGAAGTAAAATCCAATGCAGAAGCTTAAAAAAAAATATATTCTATGAGTACTTACTTGAAAGAGCTGGATTTGATCTGATCCCACACCATTACTCGGTCTGAGCTAGCTCTGACCTTATCCCAATGCAATGGTTTCAGTTTCGGCTTTGGTGTTGTCTCCTGACTCTTACTCTCAATCTTCTCGGTCACTGTCTCTAATTGCTCATTAGCCAATGCTGATGGCGTCGGATTTTGGAACACACCATGCCTTGAAGGGGTCGAAAGCACCGGGGGCCTAGTGCCAACTGGGACCTCCCAAAACCGCAGAGGTGGAGGAGGGGGTGGTGGTGGCGGTTCTCTTGTTGGGATAGGTCGATTTCTTCCTTGCGAAATCTGCGTATTCCCGAAATCTCTCCTAGACGGCAAAGATGACGAAGATGAAGATATCGACGTTGGTGAACGACTTAGAGCCTGCGGAGGGGCCGGAAAATCAATGATGGAATCCGGCGGTCTCGATTTCAGGCTTCCAGGACTCACATTGGACGCCGGTGAGGGACTGGTGGAGACAGAATTTGAAGGAGAATAGGGGTTTGAGTACGGACACGACGCCGTTCTGGAATTGAAGCTTTTCGAGCCGAACTGAGAACTCTCTCTCTGTAGAACTTGATCCTCTGTCCTCGACGCAGAGACTTGACGAATTGGACTTGAATTGAGACCCTCCTTGCGACCTGAAGACCCTCTCGGAGAGAAGAACTCTTCTTCTGCGTCGCTATCACTTTTAACTTCGCCGCTATTGATGCTGTGTAAGTAATTAAGTATCGGCAAGGGAGGCAGCGGTTTCAATTCCGGTGAACCCAATCTCTGGTACGACAGGGAGGGTGTTACCCCAATCTCAATGCCAGCGCCGGCGGAGTTTGACACAATTTCGTTGTTGTCTCCTCGTGAATTCACCAGAGTGCCAGGATAGAGAAATTCGGTGCTTGTGTTTGGTGTTCGACGTTTGTCGTTATTGTCGTGAGTTTTCTGAGAGGCGTCCGAGGGGGTGGTGTTTGGCGGGAAGAGACGGAGGCTGTCAGAACGCGGGGGTTTCTTGGTGGTGCGATGATGGTGGTGACGGAAGTAGATGATGAAGGCAGAAATGGCTGCGAGGACAGCAGCGAAGAAAAGGGATAGAGAAACAGCGATGGCGATGACGAGGTGACTGTGTGTGGATGAGTTTTGGCGGTGAGGGAAGAGTATGGAGATGTTGGCCGGAAAGGTGTCAACGATAGCAGGGGAAGGAGGAGGAGGAGACGAGGACGAGGAGGGGAAGAAGGGCTTTTGTGGGGTGGAGGGAGTTGTGGTGAAGGGGTATTTGGGCTGGCTTTTGTGGCTTTGCGGTTGTGGAGACGGAGAGGGAGACTGGACAGGAGGTTCGGTGATAACGGGGTAAAAGGGCTGGTGGAGGAGGTGGCGGTGGTGTGACCCTGCGGTGGTGATGGTGGTGGAGAACAATGCTAGGAGGAGGAGCACAGAAACTGCCGGAGTTGGCATTGTGGGTTTTCCTAGCTTGAAGAGGGAAAAAGACAAGAACTTTCTCTCATACTTCTTAACGGGTTTACTGCCAGAACTCCATTGAAGCTGATCTTCAATGGTTCTTGATCTGGGTATCCATGGAAGGGAAAGCAATGCAATTTACTGGAGAATGAACAAGACTGAAACTTTATTCCTACTTCGTCATGGGCTTTATTCTCTGAACAGAAAAAACTTCAGTTTCCATGGCTCTTTCTGAGATTCAGCACCTGCAAGATTGAAACTTTTTCTCTGTCACAACTCGATTAGCTTGAAGCTTTTCTTCAATGGTTATTGTAGCTAAAGAAATACCCACAAATGTAAATACAGACAAGTGAGTCGTTGCAGATAATAAATACCCAGTGAGGTCCAGCAAGCAATGAACTCTTCAACCTCTCACAGTCTGCAATGGTGGATTTCATCTCAGAATGGACTTATTAACAAAGAAGGAAATAGAAGAGACCATGGTCCATGGCCAGCAGGCCAGGTGAGGTCCATGAAGAGAATGTTCTACCTGATTCAAGTGATGAAGTAGTGGTAGATCGTCTACTATTCTGGGTGGATGGAGATTGAGAATGGTAGGTACCAAAGAGTACAGTCCTTTCCCACCTTTGAAATGGGGATTACAGTGCTGTTTTTAGTTACTTCCTACCATGAACAGATTGCTTATTACACAGTACATTCTGCAATTCACAGAGTGTTTCAGTTCAAAAAGAGAGTGAGAGAGAAGGTGAATTGGGATTTGGCGGTGCTTGCTGCAGTGAAAGTGGAAAGAAATGGATTACAGCAAGAGAATCTTGAACAAGATACACACCAAGTCCAAAAAAACACCGACAGAGAGACAAATTTCTTGGACATTATTGGGATTTGAATTTGTGAAGGATTCAATTACTCTCAAATCAATTATCACATACTGTCACTGGTAAATAGTATAAGATATGAGCTGTTTCCAAATACCATTTTTTACTTTTACTATTAAAAAAGACAGAAGGAAAACTAATGATATTGATAGCATACTTTCCTTCTTGTCATTGTTGTTGTAGGGATGATTTTGAAGTGGATGGAATCCATTACCAAACTCAATGAAAGATTGCAACAGGAAGTAAAAGACTACAAGCCATTATTATTCTCTTATGAATATTCTCAAAGTGTGTTACTCATAGCATATCATTGTGATTTTTGGGATAACTTTTGGTCACTACTGAATGAGTTCACCAGCATATCATTTTGATTTTTGAGCAAACTTTTGGTTACTGAATGAGTTCATCAAGTCTAACTCAATCACCGAGTGTTCCAACGTTCTAATTTAAGAACTTAAAGTTGAAAATTATTCTAATATACACATTATTATGACATATTTTTAATTATTCGGACCGTTAAATTGTTGATGTAACATAAGAAAACAATATAAGGAATCTATCCAAATAGTGAAAAATATGTCCACTCGTTAACATATATTGGAATAATTTTCAATTTCAAGTTCCCAACTTAGAATGTGTAAGCATTCGGTGATGAAGTTGGAAATTGATAATTTTTTCTGTGATCAATAATTATATTAACCTGACTTTTGCAAGTAATTGACATATGGCATTGATCCCCAACCACTAATGGAAAAAACTTCATGTGTTTTTTTTAATGAATGAAGAAACTACATGCTTAAATAAAACACTTAATAGGAAATCTAATCCACCCAATTGCCATTTTCATATGATTGAACTCTTTTTATACCATACTTTTAATTGTTAAAGGAAACTTTCAAATTTTAAAGTTGTCATTGTCATTCATGTGGAATCAAATATGGATGTCTTCATCAATTAATCTCCTATACTTTAAACTAGGCCCCCCTCAAACAATATATTTGCATCGTTTCATGTCCTTGTTTAACATAAACTTCCAATAATGTGATGTATGTCTACTTTTTTTCTGATTCTGTTTTCCCCAATTCAAAGATTTGAAACACAAATGATGAAGCAACTTTTCTTTGCTATTGATATCATTCATTGCACCATCTAATAATTCTTAAATCATCTTTTCACCGCCCCTAAATCCATTATCATATTATACTTTTTGGTAACCAAGAATAACACCTTATAAATTTACTTTTAAACATCCAATGTAGACTTAAATTCGGGCCGTTAAACCATACGTACAAAATAAATTGGACTAAAATTCAGTGCATAAGTTATAAAAGATATTATTCTCAGTGAGAATCGAACTTCATGACCTTCCAAATTCGTACAAATATATTATCCATGCCAAATGGCAAGACATTGAATTAAAACCCATAAATAAATGGGTGTAGCCTCTTAGTTAGGGCGGCCATGATCCCCAACACCCATGAGTATGTTATGGGTTTAAATTCCTATCCCCATCTAACAACAAAAAAATCCATAAGAGGGTACTCACACTACTCACTATTAGAGCTTATCAACGGCCCGGCCCGTACTTTAGGCTGGCTTGGGTTTATTTAAACGGCCCATGGGCCTGGTTAGGGCCTAAGAGCTTTGCCCAAACGAATTAGAGCCGTCAGAAATTGCATTTGAAGCCGCAGAAGTCATTTGGGCATTTCATCGAACAGTTTGGCCACGACTCCGAATTTAGTCCTGATTGCATTCGAAGCCGCAGAAGTCATTTGGGCATTTCATCGAACAGTTGGCCATCACTCCGAATTTAGCCATTATAGGCCCAAAAGCCGCAATCACAACAAACTCAGAAATCACAAATCCGAAGGAAGGGAAAAAAACACTTCTCATATCAAATTCTGAAACCCTAAACAAATAAAAGTGATGAACATCAATGGAAGAATGTCCCACATTGTTGCTCTTGCTATTTCTAATGGGATAAAATAAACTAAGCAGCGATGAAAACATGAGCAAATGATTTATCCTAACTAAGCACAAGCAGGAGCATTGAAGTCTCTAAGCGTCGCGAAGACGAAAGACTGGGGTGCCACAAGAATAGGAGAAGTAGGATCCACAAACTCCGGCTTCAATTCCGGAATGCCATCAGAACTTGTTAGCCGCAATGGGGTTTTGTTCAAGAGTACGACATCGCTCTGAATGTTGCCATCTTTTGGTGTCAAATGATACTCTTCCCTTGGTTTTGCTCCACCATTATCAGGAACCTCCATGTCAGTATACAGATTAAGATCATTCACCACTGAGATGCTTGAGTATGTCGAGTTTGACATGTTTATGATGAGTAGAGTTATTCCAGGCTGCACCCACAAAAATAATCTTGAGAATTATAGAGAGAAAACGAGCAAATTAAGAAACAAGGACGACACGCGAATCACTAGTTGAAGTGATAAAAACGATGTGCATCATAGAGTTCGAATCCCTCTCCCCGTTTCAAAAAAAGAAATAAGGATGAATTGAGTATGTAATAATCTAGAGTACTACCTTTCTTCTTGAACAATGAGAATAAACTCGAAGATATGGCGAGCCATTATGGTTGACAGAGAGTACGCTAGGTCCCATTAGCCGATGCCAAAGAAGCGCACCGTAGTAATCAGGGTTGGGGATGAAGCTGGTAGTGTTGAGGAGACCATAATTTCCACCAATAAAGGCTTGTCTGCAATACACCTTATGGTTGAAGGTTGATGTCATACCCAGTTGGTCCAAATACCTATTCACCAAACAAAAACAATGTTGTTAGCATCAACGGATCCAGGATCTGAACTCACTAGGGCCAGGCCAGTGCGAGGCCACGTACCAAAAGCCGTTCGCAAAAGTATGTGAGACATCCTTGCCACCACTGTTGTAAGCACCACCGGCTTCCCCTACCCAAGCTGCTGACCATGGACCAAACTCTTCTATTAACTTGGATAGATCTCTATATGTTTGAGCTATTTGGGATAAGAAAAATGGATCTTGAATCCTGTATATGAGATCCTTATCAACTCCTACATATATACATACAATAGTTAGATATAAGTTAACCCATTTGTTTTGCTAAAAATGTATAGAAATTCAATGTAGAAGTAACAAAGTGTAAATTCAATACCTGCACCAAGATTATATATGTGCTGTGTGACAGCATCAACAACATTTGGTCCTGTGATTTGAAGGAAGGTCTTGAACCATTTTTCGTCGAAAAATCCGGCCGGACCCAATACTTTAGGTTGTGTTGAGGGATCTGGGTATAATTCTTGAACCAGTTTTTTCAGCTTTATCATGTCTCTACCATACTGTTCTGGGGTTAGCCTTGCTGATACTCCGTTACCACATAGTTCATTTCCTGATCACATGAAGATTTCGATTTATTCCTCTTCAAAACTCGAACTTTTAGGAGGATCGGTGTTTTCACGTTACTATAATTATTAAAATTGCATCGCAAAATCACTCACCTAATTCGTAAGAATCGATCTTGTAACCCTTTGAAATGGTGTAATTCATGAGGTCGCGTGAGTTCGTTGTGTCCCAATCGCCAATCCAAAGGCCTTTCTCATTGTGGTCCTTTTGCTTTCCATAAAGAGCATTCAACCCAAATGTGATTATGGCTCTGCATATACAAATAAAGTAATAAACAAACGCATGAATTAAGCATGCTGATTTAAAGGTTGAAGCAAATGGTGTATGCATATACATATATGTATGTATATATAATAGTTAGACTATACCCTGTTTGTTTGAACAAGTCATTGAGCTCATCCCATCTGTCCATGCAAAGGCAACCTTGTGTGAATCCAAACAAGCCATCGTTATTACGTTGGAACTTGGGACATTCTAAGTTGTCTCCAACCTTGTATACAACTTGGTCCTCCAATGAGCCTCCAAGTCTAAGTCTTAGAGATTTGAATGCTGAGATTTTTTAATAAAAAAAAAAAACCATTTAGAACTCAATTTCTATAAGATATATCGAGATAAATTAATAATAAAAGGAAACAAATAATTTATAGATATAATAATTAAATAAACTAAATGATACAAATATATTAAATAAAAAATCACAAATTTAATTTCTCTATCTAGCATAGACTTATATAATTATTGCATAAAATAAATACTTGATTTTCAAATATCATCATGTAATTCAATCCTATATTTAATAATAATTTCATTTGCCAAATCTCCTTTAAAAATATTTTTAATTAGCATATAAATTAAGTGTAATGTTTCCTATAACTAAGTCAAATTAGGAATGTAACATATAAATTAACTACCAAAAATTAAATAAAAGACTTACCCTTGGTAGCAATATTGCATGAGATCTTGTAATATATAATTCTTCTAAACCCTATACCCTAAATTACCTTTGCCACCGTATAAACCCTAGACTAATATCCCTAAAATCAATTCAAGATCTCATGATCACCTTTACCTCCTATTTTTCTTGTCAATTTTAAAAGACACTAACGTTGTTGTTCTCAAAATTAACTACCCAAAATTCAAAAACAAACTAAATCAAAGACTTACCCTTGATAGCGTTGCGTAAGATCTTGTTGTCCAGGTCCTGCAAATCACAAAAAACAAAACCTCCATAGTTAATAAATAAACGAAGCATAATCATTGATATATTATACACACACACACACACATATACACACCAGATTGATGAGGCCTGCTTGCTGCCATGGACATTGACCATAATCGCACTTAGTACTTGGCCACCAATCAAGAGTTGCACAAACAAAATTATCATCAGTCTTGGCTATGGAAGTCACTGATTTCACTCTCACTTCAACATTCTCTGCATTGACAATGTTGATAGCTTGAGCAAACAATGTCAAGAGAACGAAACACACCACAACCTTCACACTACTCATCATCTTCTTCTTTATCTTCAATTCCCCCAACCAACAATTGTGTTGATATTAGAGTGATGAATTCACATATTTATAGGTAAAAAAGTGGTTTGATAAAGCTAAATATATAGTCTGATATTGCCTTCATCTGGTAGGTCTTGCAGTAGTTTTTGTTATGAAGTTGAACTCTGGAACCCTAAATATATAAGTCTACGTATCTTCCACCAAATTGGGTTGATATTAGATTGAGGAATTCATTCATATATTTATAGGTAAAAGTGCATGGGGTGATAAATTTAAATAATAATATGATTGAATTTATCTAGTACTTATTATTATCTCATTTAATGTATGTATACGTCTAACCCTAAATAAGTTTGGTGGAAACAGCCTATGATAGATCTTGTTATTATTAAGACTTCTTCTTTAGTCCAATACAAAAGTCTATGAATATAATTATTATGTGATAAAATCCAAATAGAGTTAATCTTTCTTTTGGATTAATTAGTAATCACTTCTATGTTTTATCGTTTTTGTCCCAAAAACTTTCATGAAATTTACGGATCTATCCTTAGGGTTTCATTTATAAATCTATTTATATATATCTCGAGTCAAACGTGTGGTGACAACTTGGACGTGAATTGCTTATATGATTTCCCCTCCTCTGGTGACATGTACATCTGTACATCTTAGAGCAACTTCAGTAGTGTTAATTTGTTAGCCCAGCAAAAATTTATATTGGGTCCCACTTCTATTACATAAAAAGTCAAGGCAAACACGTCTCTCAATACAACCATATCAACAAAACACATCTCCCAATATAACCACATCAACAAAACACAAATTCCTATACATTTTTCTTCCCACCCAACATGGTGGCCAACAAATTCCCATGCCCTCCATGTTGTCCCCAATAAAACTACACCAAAACACAATCTTTCAATATAAAACACATCTCCCAATATAGCCACATCAGCAAAACACAAAACCTAATACAACCACATCAACAAAACACAAAACCCCATACATATTTGTTGGTCCAGACAAAATAACACCATTGCAAATGCTCTTATTGATGTAAAGCTCACCGGAGGAGGGGAAGCCACGTCATCAATTCACTTCCGAGTTGTCACCACACACTTGACTCGAGATATAAATTGGTATAAAAATGATAAATTTGAAAATTTAAATACAAAAAAAGATAAAACCGCTATAGTTTAATGATAAATATAAACATTTTGCCTATAACAATAATATGAATCATGCTCCTATACGCACACTCGTAACTTAAAAAAAAAAAACTTAAGGGCTTGCGTTTTTCAGTCTTGGCTATCGCGCCCAAACCAACGAACACAAAATTTTTTAGTGTAAAAAATGGAGATCCCGTATTACGGGCGTCCGTAAATGAGAATCCGTCATATTAACTCTAACTTGCATTCCTTTTTATTATTATTAACGTGGAGAGACTGGAACTTAAGACCTAATTCCAAAAGGATAACCCTATAATTATAAAAGTATTAACTGCATGTATTTGTTTTTCTTCTGTTGAAAACTAATTAACCATATTTCCATTAATGGACTTAAAAGAAGTTTAGAATCATAAGATCTAGCTGGTCTTGCTATCTCCCTACCTACCAGTCTTATTTTGGCAATTAAAACTATAAATCCAACTAAATTAACTAAATTTACGGTACCAGTATTAGGTATATATAAATATGTCAATTATTCATACATCCAATATCATCTCACAAGTTGGTGAAAGATACAGAACTGAGAAAAAAAAAGAAAAGAAAGAAAGATGGGTATGATTAGAGTGATTGGGTGTTGTGTTCTCTTGTCATTGTTTGCAGAAGCTATCAGCATTATCAATGCAGAAGAGAATGTTGAAGTGAGAGTGAAATCAGTGACTTCCATAGCCAAAACTGATGATAATTTTGTTTGTGCAACTCTTGATTGGTGGCCAAGTACTAAATGTGACTATGGTCAATGTCCTTGGCAACAAGCAGGCCTCTTCAATCTGGTATACATATCTCTTAATTTATACAACAGTCTTACCGATCAGTGTTTTTTGTCTCAGCTATCTCAAATACTAAAATAGACGCACAAATTTCATATGGGTTATGTGAGACATAGGGCTCACGATTTCACATAAATCATATGCGTCCATATCAGCATCTAGGATAACTGTGACGAAACCACTGAATTCTTTAGCATTTTTTGCTCTTTATAAGCATATATATAATCAATTTTAATTTATTTATTAATTATGGAGGTTTTGAAATATTTTTGCCAGGACTTGGAAAACAAGATCTTACAAAATGCTATAAAGGGTAAGGGAAATCCTAACCCTTCAAATTTTTTTTCTTCTTTTTTTAAAAATTTATTTTTGTTCTGAATATTTCATATAATAAAAGTTCTAATTAAAAGGTTTTTTTTTTAATTTAAATCTCAGCATTCAAATCTCTAAGACTTAGAGTTGGAGGCTCATTGGAAGACCAAGTGATATACAATGTTGGAAACACCTTCAAAAGTTGCCCTAAGTTCAAACGCTACAATGAGGGCTTGTTTGGATTCACACATGGTTGCCTTTCCATGGATAGATGGGATCAACTCAATCAATTGTTCAAACGAACAGGGTACTAATTTTTTTATTATTTTTCAATTCTTAATTCAACATATCGTTATAACCAAAACAAAACTAATTAATAAATTTTTATATTTTTTTTTTGTTTATATGTAAAGCTATAATCACATTCGGATTGAATGTTCTTCATGGAAAGCAAAAAGACAAAACCGACAAAACTCTTTGGATAGGCGAGTGAAACACAAAAAACTCACGCGACCTCATGAATTACACCATTTCAAAGGGTTATAAGATCGACTCCTATAAATTAGGTGATTAATTTTATGGAATAATTAAACATAATATGCTTATAAAATTAATAATCATAATCTTTATATATTAATTGTGCCAATATATATTTGTGATCAGGGAATGAACTATGTGGTGGAGGAATAGCAGCAAGGCTAACTGTAGAAGAATATGGTCAAGACATGATAAAGCTGAAAAAACTTGTGCAAGAATTATACCCAAATCCTTCAACACAACCTAAACTGGTTGGTCCTGCCGGATTTTACGATGAAGAATGGTTCAAGACCTTCCTTCGTGTCACAGGGCCTAATGTTGTTGATGCTGTCTCACACCATATATATAACCTTGGGGCAGGTATGCATATACATATACATATACATATACATACACACACATATATATAAGAATTCTTACATGTACACCAATTTTACGCACTTGTTTTTCAATTATAGATACAACGGATTTCGAGTGCGTAAAGTTGGTGCGCATGTGAGAATTCTTCACACACATATATATATACACACACACACATCATTTCACAATTATATTTTTAGCTCTACATTTCTAATTTATAATAATTAATTAATTTATATATATGCAGGAGTTGATAAGAACCTTATACATAGGATTCAAGATCCTTTTTTCTTATCCCAAGTAGCCAAAACATATAGTGACTTATCCAAAGTTATAGAAGAGTTTGGTCCATGGTCAGGAGCCTGGGTTGGAGAAGCTGGAGGTGCTTATAACAGTGGGAGCAAGGATGTCTCACATACATTTGCTAATGGCTTCTGGTAATCCCTCAAAACTTCTCTCAAGAATATGAAGATTTCATTTGGTTGCATAAACCCCCTTTTATCGTGGATACATCGGGCTCACATGATTTTGTTTCTCTAGACTGTCTCATTTAACGGTACTCGAGCCCATAAAACACATTTGTTGATTGAGAGAAGCTTGAGCTTTCTTGTAAACCACATCGCTTGGTGTTCTCCAAGCGATATCGGATTATAACTATATATTAACCTACATAACGTATAATTGATTACATGCTATTAACATTGTTTTTGTTTTGTGGATTAGGTATTTGGACCAACTGGGTATGACAGCAACCTTGAACCATAAGGTCTACTGCAGACAAACCTTTATTGGTGGAAATTATGGTCTCCTCAACACTACCAGCTTTATCCCCAACCCAGATTACTATGGTGCTCTTCTATGGCATCGGCTAATGGGACCTAGCGTACTCTCTGTCAACCATAATGGCTCGCCATATCTTCGAGTTTATTCTCATTGTTCACGGAACAAGGTATTTGTCTCTTCCTCAGCCCGAGTTTCAGCTGTCCAAAGGACACGCCGGCTGAGTTGTTCTACGAATTTATATGCGTTCTTTCTATAATTCTGAACTTTTTAAAAAAGAGCTTTTGTGGGTGTAGCCTGGAGTGACTTTACTCATCATAAACATGTCAAACTCTACTTCCTCAAGAATTTCAGTGGTGAATGATATGAATCCATATACTACCAACATGGAGGTTTCTAACAAAGGTGGTGCAAAGCTTAGGGGAGAGTACCATTTGACACCAAAGGATGGCAACATTCAGAGCGATGTGGTACTCTTGAATGGAACTCCATTGATGCTTACAAGATCTAATGATATTCCCAGATTGAAGCCCAAGTTTATGGATCCTACTTTTCCTATTCTTGTGCCACCCCAATCTTTCGTCTTCGCAACGCTCAGAGACTTCAATGCTCCGGCATGTGCCTAGTTTGGATAATCGTTCGTTCATGTCACATAGACATGCCACATATTTATATAAGTTTATGGATGTATAGTGCTTCCCATTCCCTTAATACTTTGCGTTCAAGTGAGAAAATATTCGGTGGTTGCTTCGCACCACGTGGTGCCGCATGCCCCCAGCTCATATTACCCCTCCAAAAAATAGCCCATACAAACATCATTGATTTGCACTTACATTGTTCCACTCCTAAAATTGTCCATAACCAAATCAATTCAAGAATCATCCTTTTCCCGGATGAATTATATATGCACAAGGAAGTAAAAATTACTGAGACATCAATCAAAGAAGCGCCTTGCATCAATGCCATGACAGATGAAGCAGCACGACTCATTACAGGTGCTGATGCTCGGGGTTAAATGCAAGGGCCTCCCGATAGATCAGCTCCTTCATCTGTTCCTCGGTCAGGGCATGCTGTTCGAAGTCGAAGCTGAAGGGAGTCATGCAGACAGGTTCATCGCTGATGTCATGCAGTGATGTTAGGTAGGGATGAGCAAGCGCGTCTTCAACTGAAACATTTCAACATCAAGAGAACTAAATTTCACTGGGTGACAAAAAAAAAAGAAACATTGCATGGCATGTGGGTTGATTTGGGGTGGGGGTGCTTCGCAGTTTCAACGAATTTTTAGTGCTGACCCAAAGAGGGGGATAACATTTTGCCCGGCTAAAGATTACAACAAACTAACAACATCGCTCCAATTATATCACACTAGAATCACGGGAATCCACAATTATTTCATAAAATGCACTCAAGAATATGGTCACCCTACGCTCCACATGCATACATGTTGAGAGAAACCTATTCAAAGATCGTGGAATGCCTAATGTAGGATAAAATTTAAGCTCTCACAGGGTCATATCAACAGCATTGACCTCAATCGGAAGCATTTGGCAGGAAAACCAGTTGTTTTGTACCGATCCCAATCAGAACATCCATCACACACAACTACACTCAATCCGAATCATCATATAGAATTGGACATCAGCGTGTACCTTGTCAGACATCCCCATGAAATTATTTTTCCCTACCTTTTATATCTAATTAGAAATTTTGCTTGTCAGACTCAACAACTTTTTTTGAAACCAAGAAGTATGACTTAACATTCATTTGCATACCCAGGCATGGAACATGAAAGAGTGTACACCACAAGACTTTGAATAAAACTAAAAGTAATTGGGAGAGAAATATATGCACATAATCTCAAAAAATAAACTCACCCGTAATCCTCTGTCTAGGATCAAATGTTAACATCTTTTCGACGAGATCAATAGCAGCTGGGTCGACATTGGGAAACCTTTCAGTTAGCGATTGTCGACAACACGGAGGATGTTGTCGAATATACATTTTAGCACTGTCATTCAAAAACTCTAGCTCTGCCTCTGATGGGGTGCCAATCAGCTGCAAGTTGTTCATTCATTAATGACACTGATATATATCTCCCTAGATTACGCAGATAGCACGAAGTATGGAGGCAGCAAGAAAATTCATATACTACATGGAAAGGCGTAGAATCACACAAATTTGACAATATACAGTGTCATGTAGCAAGAAAATTCACATACTACATGGAGAGATGTAGAATCAAGCAAATTTGACAAACACGTAATCACGTGACACTATCCAACAACTCAAGTGATAGGATTTGGAAAACTTCATCGAATGAACTTTCACATGAATTTTATTTGTCAATCATAACATGAACTAATATACACCAGGCATATCCAATAACTAAAACAATAAAAAAAATAAAAAAAGGTATGTGAAAGAATGCTTTGCGAGAAACCTGAAACCTCGAGTTTGATGTTTCTTGATGGCACATTTAATGCCATATTTAGCATAGGCAAAATTTGCAACTTCAACTCGATCAAAGTTGAAATCAAGGTTCATAGGAACTCTAGTTTAACATAATCTAAATAACTCCAAAATTCTATTAAATGAAAACTGAAAATTGGAATTACCTCCATAAGTAGACGTAGCTGGTGTGCATGATCTCTGCCTGGAAAAAGAGGTTTCCGATCCATCAACTCCATGAAAATACAACCCACTGACCAAACATCAATAGCTGCAGTATAATCAGAGGAGTTCAATAGCAGTTCTGGTGGCCGGTACCATCGCGTAACCACATATTCTGTCATAAAATCAGTTTCTGATGTAACACGTGCCAGTCCAAAGTCACATATCTTTAAGTCACAATTGGCATTCAGGAGAAGATTGCTAGGCTTTAGGTCTCTGTGTAAAACATTTGCTGAATGTATGTATTTCAAGCCACGAAGAATCTGATACAGGAAATACTGCACAAGCCATAGCACAAATAATGATTTTTAAAATGGAAAACCCAGCAGCCTCTTCTTATTCTGAAGACAAAGCATGGTGTGTCAACTCATTTCACTGCAACTAATCAAAGGTAAGATAAAGTTACAAGAATGGGAGTACCAAAGTTTTAAAGCCTGTAGAACAATCCCAATTATCAAAAGTTCCATAAATTCTGACCAGCAAAAATTTTATACTCTTGAATGTTAGGTTTAGTAGGGAAACCATGGATACTGAATATTGACTAGACATTTTTTTTATCAATGTCTTGGACACTATTTGACAGGCAGACATGTGGTCTAGTGGTAGAGTTGCAGGGTTTAACCTAGAGGTCATAGATTCAATTCCTGAAAACAACCTCTCCACATATTATGGGGGTAAGATCTGCGTACATCATGTCTGTCCCCGACCCTGCCCACTGCAGAAGCCTTGTGCACAGGATTTTTTTAAACCTTTTTTGCCTTAGACACTTGATAAGTATCCCACATCGGTTAGGAGAGGGGAGGAAGTGCTGTATATAGGTGAGAGGTATTCCCTCTCCTTAGTAACCAAGCTTTTCCCATAGAAGGGCTTGGCCACAACCCCCCTTGGGCCTTGGACTGCATGGTATGGGCCAGGCCCAATGGCTTGTGGATGGGTTGGGGCTTGGTTATTGAGTGAAGGTCCTCTTGTTCTATCATTGGTATCGGAGCCCTCGTTCTTGCCCTGTGGGGAGCTCTGGTATTCATGGGCCTTGTGCCCCTGGCCCTTGGGGCCGCGTCTGCGGAGTGGCCGGCCTTGGTGTTCTGTTATATGGGGCCGAAAGGATAGGGATAGGGAAGGGTCCCGAGTCCTGAGTCTGAGTACGCTGCCATGGCAGGCCAAGGTGCTCGACCAACGTGGACGTTGGTCTTGCCCTGTGGGGAGCTCTGGTATTCATGGGCCTTGTGCCCCTGGCCCTTGGGGCCGCGTCTGCGGAGTGGCCGGCCTTGGCGTTCTGTTATATGGGGCCGAAAGGATAGGGATAGGGAAGGGTCCCGAGTCCTAAGTCTGAGTACCCTGCCATGGCAGGCCAAGGTGCTCGACCAACGTGGACGTTGGTCTTGAAGGGGTGGGTATTGATAGAGTCCCACATCGGTTAGGAGAGGGGAGGAAGTGCTGTATATAGGTGAGAGGTATTCCCTCTCCTTAGTAACCAAGCTTTTCCCATAGAAGGGCTTGGCCACAACCCCCTTGGGCCTTGGACTGCATGGTATGGGCCAGGCCCAATGGCCTGTGGATGGGTTGGGGCTTGGTTATTGAGTGATGGTCCTCTTGTTCTATCAACACTATCTAGAGGCACATCCCTCCCTAGGACAGAAAGGATCAGCTGGTGTGGATGTGGGGTACCTATTGGGCAGAAGATTTTCTTTATTTTTTTCCCCCAATGAAAAAGATCAAAGTGAAAGAATTTTATGAAGCCATCTCCAAAAACATGGGTCGAAGAAGGCCTTTTTCCAGAAGCAAGTATAGAAAACCAAGTCCCCATTTAAGTTGCCTTCTTTGTGAGGGAAAGCACTTGGGAGCCAATTCTTAACATCGATAATCTCCAAATAGAGGGGTTCCATCTCACAAATCAATGCTTTGTAAAACAAGCGTGGAGATGGTGAGACATCTCCTTCTACACTGTTCATGGGCTCCTTCTACACTGTTCATGGGCTAACAGGCTGAGACAGATTGTTCCTAAGATCTTTGGTGTCACCAGGGTAGCTGGGAACTCCATAGAGGAAGAGTTCAAGGCAAGGACTTTCTTGATGGTTCACAACCAAAAAGATAGGAAATTTCTGTACTCCATCCCTCTTGCAGTCTTGCCAATTTCTGGATACTTTGGAAAGAGAGGTACTTTGGGAGAATTTGAAGGGAAGGAGACTAGGAGAGTAGTTTCAACGAAGTGAATGACGGACAGTTTTTTACACCATGCACTTGTGTCTTAGTGAAAAAAGGTCCATTGATGAGGATTTGTTCATGATGATAGACATGACTTCTTCTATCAGATCTTTCTTGACTTGGTAGGGACCTCCTAGGTGGCTTTTCGATTCATTGTTTTTCCTTTTAAAAACATTGGTTGTCCGAAAATCACGGAATATTATGAGGTTAGGAGAAGCAGACTTGGGAAAAGAGGTGACACAATCGGTTCTAAAAAATTGTAGTGAAGCGAAATTGAGTTGTCGTTCTTCCCTTGCTTTGCCTAGGATAACCTCCTCGTTAGGTAAAAGCTGGAAGTCAGAGAGTTCTCAAAAGTGAGGCAAGATATTAGAACCATAGACAGACTTTTGGTTCCTCCTAATTTGTTATTATATTTTCCATTACAGCACGACTGCTTTTATAAAATTGCTAGGAGTAAAGATCTAACATTGCTTTCCAAAAAGAGAAAAGATCTAACATACTTTTAATCTCTGAAAGAGGGAAAGACATCATGGTACTAGAAAAGAACCTAAATATTAAATGTTTACCTGGCAGTGCTCCTCTGACAATGCTTGATTAGAACGAATTATCTGATGCAGATCGGTGTCCATTAGCTCATATGCAATATAAACATCATTAAATGATTCTCTCTGAGATGGTGGAATTATATCCCTGATTGCAACAACCTGCATTATAAAAGGAAAGTGACAATAGTTAAAAAGGAAAACTTCAATAGAGCCACAGAATTATCTTGGTTCTCTACTTCTCATTTAAAAAATAAAAAATTATATTTTGTCATAAAGAAGGTAAAAGTGCAGTTGCATTAACAGCAATGCCTGAAGCCTAGGGACCATAAGCAAGGACGGTGCACAAGGTACAAAGAGTTAGAGGAGATATCTCACTCAAAATTTTAGCTCAATGACAACGTCAATTGTCAGAGAAATGAAACTTTGACACCATTAAACAGAGAAATGAAACTGAATGGTTACTGATGTTTATAACTGGCATCATATTTTATCGGAGTGAATTCAAAAAACAATCGCTACAACTAAAAGGCGATTACCATCTGTGATAGCTCATGATATGAACAAGATTCTTACTAAATTAGCGTCATTCAAAAATTCACTGGCAACTAGAAAGATGGCTGTGTAAGAAACACAGTGAAACTGTAGCTGTTCTCACAACTTGGGATATCAGGGGCCATAAAGAGGATATACCTGTACCTACAAATATATTACAAAACTTCACAGGACTAGACAGCTCGAACAGAAAGTGATGTTCCGAATAGAATAGCTGGAACAGGGCATAGGAAATCCCTACAAAACTCTTAACTCAAACAACGTTTCTAACAGCAATCTAATTCTCTTTAATGCGAATCTCAATATTATTTACGGCTGCTTTCACTCAAGTAGGAAATATACTTAGAAGAGAATTTTTTTTTCCACTTTCCTTCTTCGCTAGTCTGGTTCCTTTCAATGCTACACTACGAAAATGTGAAGGAATTGCAACTAGATAATACCACCTAAAACCATAAAACTAGTTAGGTTGCATAATTCCAAACATATTAGCTTAATACATTCCAACAGATTTTATTTCAGTCGATCTCATTCTGCATGTTGAAAGAACAACTTTTCTAATTATATAGTGCTCCTCACTAAAAATCTATCTAGTTCCTTACTCCAAAAATGTAATTATGTAAATAATTAAGTTAAAAAAAATTTTTAAAAAAAAAACCTTACCAGAACCTTACATTTCCCAGAAACAGCATCATTTCCTCAAAATGGAATGGAAGACATTAAAATCGTAAAATAACGCAAATAATTAAAACATCACTCACTCACGTTTTCATGATCCAAATGTCGAAGCAACTTGATTTCACGAAGAGTCCTCTTTGCGTCAATTGTGTTGTCAAATGAATTTGCTATCTTCTTTATTGCTACATGTTCATTTGTCTCTGAATTCAAAATCGAACTAATACCACCAAAAAAAACACAGAAATGAATCAACAAAACCTCCCAAATACTTGAACAGATAAAATAAAACCGCAAGAAATATAGTATAACGTCAGAATTGAAGTGGCAACTAAACAAAAATCATCAAAGTTTTCCACCAAGAATTAGAACAGCATAGTATCTCCACCGAAAATCAAGAAAAATAACACGAAATTCCCTCAAAATTATTGAACAAGAAAAAATCTAGCCAAAAACGCACGATTATTATATTGAAAGTAGGCATCATTACCAAACAATACCGTAAGCGCCCTTGCCGATAGGCAGGATAGGGGGCTTGTATTTAGCGGTGACCTCGAATACGTTCCCGAAGATGTTATACTGTATGAACCTCCCTCCGTGGGTCAGTATCGCCGGAATGTTTTCGACTCCTCCCCCCATCACCGGCGGCTGCTGCTCGGCCATCTCTGTGTCTGCAGGCTGACCCTCCATAGTGGGTTTTGGTCAACAGATCTAAACCCTCTGTTACTGTGTTGGTGCAGGAGCTCTGCGTCTGTCAGATTGTGAGCGCTTTCTCCCTCCTTGGATTAATATTTTGATTAATTAAAGTATTTGTTAATATTAATGGTGTTTATTTATACAATCCTTGTAGCGTGTTTATTTTAAATTTTTAATAATATAACCACTTGACAAGAGTGTAATTGATTATCTATGATGATTTAGTATTTATGGCGCGCCCGAAGTTGAGAATTCGAACTAATTAATTGGGATAATTCCTAAGTTGATTATCTCTAATGATTTAGTACTTGTAAGGTCCGAAATTGAGAATTTCAACTAATTAATTGGGATAATTCATAAGTTGATTATCTCTCATGATTTAGTATTTGCAACACCCAAAATTGAGAATTCTAACTAATTAATTGGGATAATTCCTAAGTTGTTTATCTCTCATAATTTAATATTTACAGTGCCTGAAATTGAGAGTTCGAACTAATTACTCATGGTTTCATGGATTTATCCTACCCAACTTTAGTTCGGTCGTCCCACCTATCGTCAATTTGATGTAATGATGTGGGCTCGTCCATACGAACTTCCATCCCCGGCAATTGATGCCCCTCTCAACATATTGCCCAATCTCTTTATCCATTGGTAAATCGATCGCGTAAACTCTTAGCTCAATAAGAATGTAGAGAGTTTAAATATCATGAGTATTTCAATCCACCGTATAGGAAAGTTACCCCACATTATTTCTTATCCTGAATCTCGACCCATGTCTCAACTAATCTTTCTTGTGGCTTGGGTTTTATGAATTAGTGTCCAGATGACACTTTAACAAAAACATTCATTAATTACACATTAACAGTCACAGGAGAAACTGAGGAAGAGGGTCCTTGCATACACATACATGAAGAACAAGAACCCCTGTTTTCAACTTCCAAGAGAAACAAAAGCGAAGCCCACAAATCAAATTGCCCCAAAATCCAATATAAAGCATATGATGATAAGTGGGCATAAACCCTAATCTTAATCTTTGAATGGCTCCATCAACAATTGAGTGATCTGCTGAATAAGCTCCAATTTCTTGACATGAAAGTGGTTCCACTGCTTCTGAAACTCAATCCTCTGTTCTTTGCCAAGCAAATGAAGCCCCTGCAGAAAAATCTCTTCTTCGAACTCTGCAACATTCGAAATTCTACTTCTTTTATTTTCCTCGCCATTGTTCTTGTAATCGATAACAGCACCGCCGGCGCCGTTGATTTGAACCATCCCCTTCAAATTCTTGATTTTCTCAGTCAATCGAGAGGCTGTTAAGTCACCGTTCTCCGTCGTCGTCTTCTGCATAAATTCACAAAAGCGTTCGATTTCCGAATGCTTCATCAGGAAATCCATCATCGAGTTCAATAGCAGCGCGTACTCATCATCGCCGTCGTGAATCTGACCAAGAACCCGCTTCTTCATCGTCCGGTCTTTAATGGGTTCCGAGTCAGACTCACGAGCCCGCTTCTCGTTCTTCTTCTTCGTTCGGAGTTCAGAGATCACTGCCGCATTGAAGTCGGATCCTTCATATATTTGTTGATCATTTACCATTGCGTTCTTCTCTTTTGAAGGAGATTTGCTCATGGAAGAAGCAGAGAGCGAGACAAAAGTTTAGTCGTAAAGGAACTGCTCAGAAGGGACTGAGGATACAGACTACAGAGGATAAAAGGGAAGACATGCAAGGACACCTCCCACTTTTCTTAGCCGGTCCTTAAGTTCGGGGCGCACATAAATTTCTCATCTTAGAGCATTCACACTGGTTACTTTAATACTTAATCTGTCTATAAAATATGTTTGTCAAAATGTATCTTGCATTGCTATCCATTAACTATCCATATAATCGAGATATTGATGAAGTAATTATTGAATAGAGAATTAATAAATTATTAAAAAGTGATATTTTATAGATAAAATACAGAATATATTAAGGGATATTAATGTGAATGCTTTTACGATGGGATGAGTTGAGACAAAACCCAACACGTGATCGCAAAAATGTTATTCAGAATTAGAATCGAACTCAACACCTTCAAAATTCGTACAATTTAACCCCATAAAAAATTCACTAAGAACACTTGCAATGGTGTTATTTTGTCTGGACCAACAAATATGTATGGGGTTTTGTGTTTTGCTGATGTGATTATATTGGGAGATGTGTTTTATATTGAAAAATTGTGTTTTGGTGTAGTTTTATTGGGGACAACATGGAGGGCATGAGAATTTGTTGACCACCATGTTGGGGGGGAAGGAAAATGTATAGGAATTTGTGTTTTGTTGATGTGGTTATATTGAAAGATGTGTGTTGTTGATGTAGTTGTATTGAAAGACGTGTTTGTCTTAACTTTTTATGTAATAAAAGTGGGACCCAATATAAATTTTTGTTAGGCTAACAAATTAACACCGGCGAAGTTGCTCTAACTAAGCTATCAGTGAAGTAATTCACACCCCTGGCATCTCTAGCTAGTTTAATTTTTTTTTTATTACACATGTAGCCAGGTCTGTTTCAAAAGATTGCCTCTGACTTGCAGACTGGCATAATCTTTCTAGTAAGTATGGGAAGTTTTACACACTCTATACATATAGGTTTTGACTTTTGTAGATTTTACTGTATTTTTGCTTCATTCCAAAAAATATATATATGTATACATATATTAATATATACTTATATTTATGGGCTTATGAGCTTGGACAAACAGGTTGCAAGCTTATAAGCTAGAGTTATAACTTATAACAATAATAATTTTAAAATCTAAACCCCTCCCAACAGCCAACAATAACAATAATTATTTTTAAAAAAAAATACCATTTTTCAAAAATACCATTGATAAATATGTTCTCGTTCATACGATAACAATAATTATTAGAACTACTGATTCCCCTCTGCATTAAAAAAAAATCATGTTTATGGTTCTTCATATAAAGAGAGGAAGGCAATGAAAGAAGCAGCAGCAATTCAGATTGATAAGAGTACACATTAATTATTTATGGACTTTCCTTTTTCTCTTAATTTTGCAACAGATTCTTTCATGGCTTCCTTCCTCTTCTTGCTTGCTAGCACTTTTGCTTGCACACCACTCACATTTGGATCCTTCTTCTCCTCCGCCGGCGGCGGAGGTGGCCTTCTCCCTGCAGCCTCACTCCGGCCACTCAACCCCACAACCACCACCCCTGCAGCCAAGCTCAATGTCACACTCCTGCACCATCAAAACTCAGATAAAATTACAATCATTCATATTGTCAGCTTTGTAATTCCAATTCTCGTGGATGCATTGGATTAGCCTAGATAATTGTATGGAAGTGAGCTTACCCATATAAATCACTTGTAGACATTTGTCTAACCGATGTGAGATTACAATGACATTATGTATAGTTCCTCGAGATAACGAAATACATACCTGCGATTGATGAATTTATCATCTTGGGTTTTAGTAGAACCATGGCAACTACTTGCTGAAACTCTCAATAACCCTAGAGATGGAGGCTGGTGCTGGTGCTTAGACCTTGTGGTGGTGATGGGTGTAGTTACAGTGGTGGGTGGTGAGATCATCGAGTGAGCCATGGATGGACTTCTTTGGCTTCAGAATTTGGTTTGAATTCAAAAGAGAAGACAATTTATGAGAGTCAATTCAATTGTGATGTAGAATGAATTAATCTGTCAAAAGTGGATAATAGTGTTGGGATTTTGAAGGTTTACATGAAATTCATTGGATGATATAAGATAAGGCTCCACAGTTGTGGACCCTTATGTGGTTCTGCTTCCGGCTTTAAGATCTCTTGGCCTCTTCACCATTACATGTGTCTATATATGCTATTACTTGCAGGGAATATGCCTGTAGATTCTCACCAACAATTTCCTTTTGTCTTAGCTACCTCAAAATACTGAGATTGATCACACATGATTCATGTGAAATCGTTGACTTACATGCCCCACATGATACATATGAAATGGTGTGCGTCTATCTCAATATTTATGATAAATAGGATAAAAAAACTGACATATAGTATAAATATAAAAATTTTATTTGCGAGCACCAATCAAGCAATCAGTGTGAAAATCATTTAGAGATTTTAAAATAAGATCCCAATAGTTTTTATCCAAACTATCTCAAATGCTAAAATGGACGCACACGATTTCATATGAATCATGTGAAACTAATAATTTCACATAGATCATGTACTTCTATCTCTCGATCTTCGTATTTGGGATAGCTTGGGATCCTTACATTTTGAATTAAAAAGGAGACCAAATAATTCATACAAGAAATTCCAAATAATTCTCAGGGAATCCATCATTAGATGAAGGAACCAGTCATCATCAACATGAACTGCAGTCAAAATTGAAAGTGCACTTGATATCAAGTGAAACTCCAAAACCTTCTTACAATCTAAATACTGATGGTCTCTCAGTTGCCAAAATTTCAACATAAAAAGAAAAGAGCTATAAAACATAACCCCAAACGAAACTGCAAATGCCGGGTGGTGATTTTCAGCTAGACAGCAACCAAGGTTATCGTAGCGTGGCCAACCAGCTTCACTCATTGTCATCATCAGCGTCAGCCGCTGAGTTTAGGGCTTCCAATCGTTCAATCAACTTGGCCTTTCTTTCCTCATATGTAAGTTTCTTCAAGTTGTACCTGTGACAAAAAAAGGTAAAAGCTTTCAGCTGCTGTAAAGGCCAAAGGTTCTAGATCAACTCCATAGTAAGACCACAAAAGCCAATAAAAAGAGGGACGGGCACCGCAAAGACATAAGAGTAACAAAAATTAAACAACGCATTGTGGCATTTAACCTCTTGTGCTCCTTAGGCTGCTGCTTCTCAGTCTTCTTTATGGTGGGGTCAGCACGAATAGCTGCATGGACCTTCTTGTACAGCTCCTCCACGTTGTCAGGGTCAATTCCTTTCTTGATGTAGTCACTGAATTGAGATTGATACTTCTCTGGCTCATCCTCAATCAAAGTCTGGAAATGGCAAATACAAGAATTGTAATATACCTCAACACAAACTTCTCAAAAAGGCTCCCAAAGACCCTAAGATGAAAACATTGTAAGAACAGAGGTATAATTTAATACAATTGTGCATCCCTACCCTCATGTATGCAGCAACATGACCACCATAGATATACTTGCGGTGAACCTCGGCATCAAGCTCCTTATCGTCCTTTGAAAACCCAGCAAACCTCTTGTCACTGTGAGGAACATCCAAGCCACCATCAAGTGCTCCCTGAAACCAGTGACGATTAATAAAAGGCATGTCAGACTACTACAATTACAAGCAAGAGTAAGTGACGAGTTCTCAACCACTTAACATGCAATAAGCAGAGAAATTCCAAAACAGCATGATCATATAATACTGAATTCGTAAGGATTTAATTACAAGAAAGCATGTAGCTGATGCATATTCGGAAATATAGGTATCAGAAAAATATTCAACAATGACTTGCCACAACCACCCACAATTTTGTTCAAGTGGAGATAATACAGCTGTGGAACCTAAAAGCTACGCATCAAGTCAATAGCCAAGTAGTTATTTGTTTAGAAATATTTCAAATGTGAAAATAAAGATAAAAGCTATACCTTAAGAGCACCAAAGACACGATTTCCAGTGGTAGTCCTGACAAGTCCAACATCAAGAAGAGCACGAAAAGGTCTCCTGGTCTCAGCTGGCTCAACAGAGAAATCCTCCCCAGTAGCCTGACAATGTTAGTTATTAATTAGATATTTCAGCTAAAGCAATGTAGCACTTGCTTCATATTCCTGGTAGGTGAATTATATTATATTATCTTGGCCGCTATGTATACCTCAACATTGCCTTCATATTCTTCGTCCATTTCAAGCATTTTCAAGACACGACGAGCAAGGAGAAGCCCAGTGCAATACGCTGATCACATTTTCAACAAGGAAACATAGAGAAAGGTGTGTGAGACAGAGCAATAATAAATAGTTACACATAGATTGTACACACACATTCAGACCTAGAAGCATTGAGAGAGGGATAGAAAGGGGGCGGGGGAGGGAGAGAGAGAGTAAACGCAGAACCAAAATATACCTGCAGCATAGTTTGTGAGGCCCACTTCAAGCCCATAATGAGGCAACTCGTGAGAATAAGCAGCAGCAAGAACCATATCACCAGCAATACTAGCTGATATTATTTGTGCAGTAATGTCCTTGTTTGTCTAATAACATGGTTAAGGTGCAAGACATACGAACTATATAGTCAACAATTTTCACCAATAAAGATAGACAACTTACAAGATCACTTAAAAGTACAAAAACCAAAATAACAGTGAAAACATATGAATCTTTGGATCTGTTGTCACGCCAGAAAAGTTTGCATACAATATCATAACTCATAATTTATGAGGAATATAAGATTATTGATGAATTTAAATCAATGAAATCAATAACAAAAAACAATAAGATTCATCACATCCATTCTCATGAATCTATTAGCATGCACAGCACACCAAACAAAAGAAAAAAAAAAAGATTATGAGAAATTAAACTATAAAATTAACAATGTACACCTAGCTCATGATGCCACGCAACAGGGAATAAAATAGAACTTTGGATACAGCTAACTGCACAAGCATTGTAATCAGTTGCTAACTTACAAAAGTTCATTACAAAGAAATTTTACTCCAGATTAGATTGACAAAACTGAATCACCGTAAGAAATACAATAACTTGTACAGCTCTAGTAGAGTTCTCAAATCAATAGGATAAATGAGCAGAACATTAAAATAGCACCCATAATAAGCTGGTCAAAGGATACAAATCGAACAACAAAGCGATATTTTGGAGTGTTATACTTGTTCTTGTCCTGATTAATAAGACGGATTCTGGCCCGGTAGTCGGTCTTTCCCTCTACAAAATATTCAGGGGAGATGTGGAATCAGAAAGACACCAATTATTATTATTGAAGAGCATTTCATGTCAGAAGAAAAAAAAACAGATACCTCTCCTTCTCTTATACTTGACTTGAAATCGCTTAAAGTATGCTTTTGATTTCTGAGCCTTTACAAAAACCTGGGATGAGAAATGGAGATTAGCATTATGTAAGAACTCATTAAAAGAAAAATGACTTCACTAGTTTATACCGAGCATCATACAAAGAAAAACAAATAAAAATCAACTAATAATGCACTTGAGTCCATCAACACAGTTTCACATAACATAAAGGCAGCCAGTTTGACACGATTCTAAAAGGGAAAAATCACAAGCATGACGTAAGTAATTACACTCAATCAATCCTTTTACAAACCCAAAAAAAGTTCATGACAATCAGAATTATCATTGGCAATAGGTAGATCACATGCCAATACAGCATGTGGGTATCAGCAACTATAGATCTAAGTTCTTTAGAGTCTATAATCCTACTGAAAGTAAGTAAATTTTCAGTAGCAACTGCTCTAAAAAGACATGTAAGACACTCCTCTCCTACAGTTTATCTAAATGCACAACCAAAGTATGATTATTTTCAGGCCCAATATGAAAAATACTTGGAAGTTATTGATAAATGCACAAGCAGACATACCCGTTTACACAGGCAAAGACGAGTTTAATTAGAAACACTAAGCGCATGATTGGAATCTATCAAAATAGAGACTTCAACCAGAAGATTAAAAGCTGCCAAAATCACAGCTGAAAACAAGTCACCGAAAAACTATAAGTGAGCTTTATCAAATCCCAGATAATCTTCTTCCACTAATACGAACGAATTGAATGACAAAAGAAAGAAAGCCCTTAAAAACATTTTCCCAGTAACACAACAGGAACGAAAAATCACTAAATGCTCGCGAAGTACGTGTATATTGACACAAATCCTGGTATAACATAACGGTTTGGGAGTCTTACCATTGTTGAAGCTCGATCTCAGAAACAGAGAAGGGAGGAACGAGGGAGAGACAAACAGAAAGGTACAACGGAGCCCCAGATATAAACCCTAAATAGTGAAGTTAACGAAGGTAAAGATCGACGGCTGTGAGCGAACGCTAGGGTTTTGTTGATTATAATTTTTCTTTTTCCTTTTTTTTAAAGGAGAATATTTCTTTTCTTGAAATACTCGTGAGAAATTTGCTTCTCATTTAATCGAATTTTTAGCACATATATGTTTAATCCAGTAGATAACTAAACGAGTCATCACTCTTTGATTAAGGGAGAATATTCGGGAGAGAGTATTGGCACCACAATTTTTAAAATGTGCACCACATCTTTTTGAGTAACGTGCTAAAATCATAATGAAAATATTTTAATTTAACAGTTTTTATGTTAGCATATATGGTTTTAGCATTGAAAATCAATCCAATTATTTTACCGAATGGACCCACGTCAATCTTGGTGAAATAAGTGAAGTTTAAGCATGTGGGTGGTTTTGGTTCATTTACTTCCCCTGGTTTCTATATGTAAATTTCTCTCACACACATAAACCAATAAGGTTTTAGCACGTTACTCAATAAGAATGTGGTGTACATACTAAAAATTGAGATCTCAATACTCTCTCCCCAAGTATTCTCCGTAAAAAAAAAAACTATTCGTAAAGTAATTAATTATTTATTCAGAAAAATAAAAATACTAAAAACCAAGTATCCCAAAATAACCGACAACATTCTCGTATAAGTTTGTCCGTTAAACATCTTATAAGGATTTAAATGACATGGTAAGTTTTGTTTTGGTCAAATAACATGGTATAAATTTATCCTTTATACATTTGATATAAACTTAAATTAGGTTCGTTAGGCCCGCACATAAGTTATACAAGTTTTCCACTCAATAATAGGGTTAAGTCGTGCATGGTCATAACCTTCCGAGTTAATAGCTTCAGTCCCAAAGAGATTCACCACTAAATTTTCTCCCAAATAGTTTTAATATAGACTTTCATGGCACAAAAAAAAGAAGTTATCATGAATTGTGTACAATCATTATAATTTAATCATTGTAATTATCCAAATTTAAAAAAAAAGAAAAGAAAAGAGAGAGGATATAGTGTGACCACTAAGCAAAATCCAAAAATGTCCCCACATAGAAACGAGAGGCGAGGAGGAGCCAAAAGGATGAAGCTAACGGCTTCAACAAGCCACACGATCCTCTTCGTCATCTATGCATTCTTTCGTCTCATTGGTCGCTCTTATTCAAAACCCAATACCCATTTTGTCGTGTCTGTGTTGTTGGAGAACGAATAAGCTCCCCACTGCTCGTTGCTTCTGTAGACAAAAAAATGTCCTGACTTTTTTCAAGTTTTGTGCTTTTTATAGTGTGGCACTGGTGCTGTAGTTTTGACGAAACCCACCTGGAAGAATCTATCCCATTGTAAGGAATTTACAAAGTTTTTTCTTTTGGTTTTGTTTGATCCGATTTAGTGTTTTCTTTAATTTGGGATTCATGATTTTACTAGAATGTCGTAGTGGAATGTTTTGTTGGCTTTGTTTCTCTTGAATCTCTCTTTGATCTTAAAAATTCCCCTAGAAATGTTTTATCTTACTATCATAAACTCAAATGGATATTAGGCAAATGTATGCATGTAACTTGCCATGTTTTGTTAAGTTAGAGTTTTTAGTTGACCCCTTTTATCTTGTAATAACGAATCTGGATTTCTATTCCAATGAGGCATGTCACTAGAATTCCGAATTTGAAAATAGCCACTATAAAAAGTTGATATTAATTTCATGAAGTTGTATGAATGGCTCTTTTGGTTATCTCATCTAAATCAGTATACATTGTTCTCTATCTTTAATTTTTGTTTTCAATTCAAATTATTCTGCTTCAGTAAATTCAAATTCATTATATAAGTTCCGATAAGTGGTTTCTTTGACACGAGTATTCATATGTTATTTGTGTTGTTGAGGCAGTGGGTGAGACTTTGGTGATCCGATTTTCGCCTTCACATGAAGATGTTGTCTGTTTGCGCTACCACGCCAACCTGTTCTCACTCTCAGGTGAATATGTCCTTCTAGAACTTTTCGAAGTTTGCTCTTAGTTAGCCAATTTTCTATGCTGTCTCTGAAGGCTTAAGGCATTATATTTTTTCAACAAATATCACTCATTTATTCCTTTACTGAAATTCAAGCCAACTCGATCGTTGCTTCTGATTTGTCTAAGTTAGTGCTGAACTTATGTTACTAAACTGATGAAAGAAGTTCCCACTAGGGTTGTTTACGTGAAGTTATAGACTTATACTTGTTAAGAACACTTCTGGCGGAGTTAATGTTTCAGCTTGCTTGAAGAGAATAATTCATGTATTGGCTTGAGGGAACTCGGCTCTTTTTCTTGACACGTAAGTAATTCTAACATGTGAAATGGTGCTATGTTTGGCAATAAAGGGTGAATGGCTTATTTGCATTGTCATGAAGAATTGGCATAGTCTTTATAAATATCTGTAACATGAGAGTTGTAATAATATCGGAAATTGAGCCGGTGTTGTCCAAGATCTCA
This sequence comes from Tripterygium wilfordii, assembly GCF_013401445.1. Taxonomy (NCBI): domain Eukaryota; kingdom Viridiplantae; phylum Streptophyta; class Magnoliopsida; order Celastrales; family Celastraceae; genus Tripterygium; species Tripterygium wilfordii. The sequence goes on from NC_052247.1 coordinate 3,033,967, forward strand.
AACACAAAGGCAAATTTAGAGCTTGATGCCCTTTAAAGAATACAAATATTTATTGATGTGAGTTTGAGGTAGTCAGGAATCTGTATTGCACTTTTTTTCCACTAGTTTTGTATCCCACTATGGGAATCGTGTGCACGGGAGTTGGTTTCCATTTTTTATTGTATTTACATTGTATGTTGGTTTGGTAATTTTGAATATATTTAAAATTATGGACGTGGCAGACTACATCCCATGGAGTTTTACGATCCCTTTTCCAGTTCAGAAAGGATACTGATTCCAGGTCTATCTTGGAAGATAGAGTTGTTTTTGGCTTGTCTGGTGAATCTCATCTCCAAAAGATATCATACAAAACACAAGCTGCAAAGTCATTGTACTCTGATTTTATTGAAGGCATGGAAGGATCATTATCCATGGATTTCATTGACAATAGTTCATGCAGAAATCAGCCAGACAACATCAAATGCAGTTTAATTGATCCATGGGGTTCCACATCTGAAGTTATTAATGAGCTACACCCTTTAAGAAGTGGGGAACTGATATATGCAGAAAATCCTGGCATATCTTCCACGGAAGAAGGGCTCATGGACTTTGCAGACCAATCAAAGGCGCTTGATTTAATAGGACCCATGGAACCTGAAACCCTGACTACTGTTGCTATACCTCCACAGAATGCCGTGTCAATGTCTAACAGTCAGGATGTGGGTAATGACCAACTATCCACTGTGAAGACTAAAGTTGATGATTTTTTTGCTGGAGCTAACGAGTATATCAACTCTTCGCTAAATAAGGGAGAAAATACCGTAAAAAATTCTAGGGACTCTATCACTTCATTGCTATCATCCACCACTAAAAGTACTTCTGATGCAGTAGACAGTGCTTTAAGTAGAGTGTTTTCTACTGTCGACCAAACGGGAGAATATGCTGGCAGTAAGTTGACAAGCTTTTCTAGTGGTTTGAAGGAAGCATCAAGTAAAGCAAGTGTACTTGCTCTTGATTCATTAAGGCGTACAATTATTGTGGGAGAGAATTTGATTTCAAAAGGGGTTTCTTTGATTGTTGATTCTTATGGGTCTGTCAAGGAGCTTCTTCCTCCAGAGATCAGGGGTGTACTTAACTTATCTGAAGAGAAAGCAGTAACAGTTTTGAGGCCAGTTGGGACAACTTTTCAACAGGTATTATGATCCAGCACATCAGTTTCACAAGTTAAATTTGAATAGCAAAGTGATTACAGGAGTCTGGGAATATTTTTTTTAGATTCCTCGAAGTTATTATTTGATGCTCAAACTAATGCTCTTCAGCCTCTATCTACCAAAGATCCCATAAATTCTGTTTGTCAAATCGTGATAGCGAAGTATCCGTCTTACTGCATGGATTTAACTAAGAACATGTTACACTTGCTCGCATTCTGCCAACAACATTGAATTTGAACATGCTGTAAGCAGGTGTACTTTGCCATTGAGGGGCTAGAGAAAGATCTTGGCTTTGACCCAAGTGATCCAATAGTTCCATTTGTCCTTTTTATTGGCACTTCAGCTACTTTGTGGTAAGCAATCTTTTGTGCTTAATATATATAATTTTCCCCATTTGTTGTTAAGATGAGAACAAATCAATTATGACCTGTGAATTGATATATTCAATCAGATCTTTTTCAGGATTTTTTATTGGGTACGGACATACGGTGGCTACGCGGGAGATTTATCTCCCGAATTAACTTTGGAGCTCTTGACAGGGAAGGAGAGTGCTGTACTCATTGATGTCCGGCCTGAGGCAAGAGTGTAAATTTTTTTCTTGCCTTTATTTTTTTAAAACTTGTGATCTTTCAAAAATAACTAAAACAACCTAGCTATCATGCTGTTATGAGCATACAGTCTGCAAAATTCTTTTGTTCGATCGTATGTATGCCTCTGGCTTTTATTCTAAGATTGAGACGAACTTAAATCATATTTTTCCTGTTATTTATATTTGCTAAAATGCGATGAATCTTGGTGCTGGACCGCTGGTCACTATCTATGTTAAGGTTCTGCGAGAAAGAGATGGCATTCCTGATCTAAGACGAGCTGCTCGATTTCGCTATGCAAGTGTAACTCTACCAGAGGTTGGTTTATGCAATATTATGGTGTTACTTTCAACCTGAGAGGGACTTTTATTGTTGATTTGCTATGTATTTGAATTTCAGAATTTTAGTAACTTTGCAGCCGTGAATTTTTCTAATTGTTGCAATAAATGTTCCCTTTGCAGCCTTTTGTTACACATGTTTCTTGGTTTTCAGGTTGATGGCAAAGTAATGAAGTTGTTGAGGAGTGGTAGAGAACTTGATGACATGTTAATTGCTGCTGTTATTAGGAACTTGAGATCTGTTCAGGTGTGCACATTATCTCATGTTTTGTTGTCTCTCTCTACATATTTTAGTTGATCTTAAAAGAAAAAGCTCATGACAAGTGCAAAATAACATTTTGGGATCCACTTACTGTACTCTTAACCCTGATTTAGTTTGTAGTTTGTACTAGAAGTAATTTGCCCGGCCTTCCTTTCTTTAAAACTTGCACTCAACTTGCCATGCTTTTGGCATGAGACACGAAGCAATAATTATTATTTTGCAATTTACACTTTTAACAATCCAAATTTTCAACGTTTATTAATTTTTAATAATATGCCCATGTTGAAGATATAAGAGGACAAAACAAATATCAAATTAGATTGTTTGGTTTGGTAGCCAAAATGATGCCTTAAGATTTTTCATTCTCTTTTTCCTTGTTTATGGATTCATGAATGGTCTCAAATATATTGTCTTCTACTACCTGTAGGACAGGTCCAAGGTTATAGTTATGGATGCTGATGGTGGTCGTTCCAAAGGCATTGCAAGATCCTTGCGAAAACTTGGGGTTAAGGCAAGTATTTCAAACCTCGAAGGGTCTTATTTGCTTGTGCACAGAATCAAGAGAGAGTGACAGAGGAGTAAAAAAGCAAAGCTAGTAACATGAAACTGAAAAGCAAATGAGAGGAGATATGTTGGATAAAAAAAAATTGTAGATAAGAGCTTGTTATTTGAGCGAGATGTTTATGAAAGTTGTGGATTGAATTCTGAATTGTCTCTGAGGTGCTTGAGGTTTATGCTGATCTCTTCTTTTAGTGAGCTGATGTCTTCTTTTAGTTACTCTGACTTTTCTTTACTCCTTTGGATGGAGTGTATCTGGGAACTAGGGAGGAAGAGAGGGAGGGAGAAGCTTTTCTCATTGTTTGTTTTGAGTTTTTCATTTGGAGGGTAAGGGGTGTTAGAATTTGGACCGGGAATGAGCCCACGTTACATGGGTCTAACACATGTGGGTTTACTTGGAATGGAGGAAAACCCATCTTTACTCAAAAGCTTAAGCCAATGAGTTGGGCCTCCCCATGCCTTATAAACCACACAAGTTCTTTCTATTTTTCCAATGTGGGACTTTTGTGTGGGTTCCAACAGGGGGTTGGAGGTGCTTGATACCTCCTAGTAACAAAATTCTTTCCCTGACAAATTGGAGGGGAACAGATGGGGATGGATCTACTAAGTATTAAATCACATTTGTTTTACAATTTCAATCTCTAAGATAAAACATGTATTGGAACTGCAACCATTTATTTTGGCCTTACTTGCCAACTCCAAACATTGGGAGTTAACCATTCCACCTTACCTTTTCCTCCCCTCCTTCCTTTTCTTTTATTCCTTCCCTCTCTTCACCTTCAATCTTCCTAAAACCCTTGACATTTTATGCCCATTGCTATCCAAACTTCGTCAATTAACTTTTGGATCCAAAAAATATGATTTTCTTGTCTAGTTGTTGCAGCCAGGTGCATTGAAAAAATTGAGTTGCATATCACCTACTGCAAATTTAGTGCTAAATTCTTGATGCTTCTTGCCGTTGTCTAGATATCTTCAGAATGGAAAGTTTATTTTTGATACTTATATAGGTTAGCTTCGCATAGTGAGATAGCTGTTCAGATCCTATAGGTGTTGACCTGATTCCTCGTTGAAGAGCTAAAGATAAGAAGTTAAGGACCAACTCAATCTGCTTTAAGTCGGATGAATGAGCTATGTTGCCTGAATGAATAATGGAGACAGCTATATTTCTCGACTGTCTCCTTCATTTGTTGGATCCATTTTCAAAATGCTCAAATTCAGGATTAGAGTATATTCAAATTTCCTAAATTCGTGGAATTGCTCAGCTAACATCTTACTGCTTGAACATGAAACAGTCCTTGGTGCATTTAAATTGGTTTGATCACTTTGAACAGCAAAGCAGGTTCTTATAATCCAGTTGTCTTGTATTGCACATGACAGAGACCATATCAAGTACAAGGGGGCTTTCAGTCATGGGTGAAACAAGGCCTCCGATTCAAGGAACTGAAACCTGAGACAACATTTACTATACTCAACGAGGTATTCTTGTTTATTGGTGCTTAGTGTTTGCTTAATTTTTAAAAGTAGCAGGATATTTTTTATTCCATTGTTGAACTATTGTCAGTTTTTGTAAAAAGTTATAAATCTGTGGACTTTATTCACGCTTTATGCTTTACATTTATGCTTCATGCTTTAAATTTAAATTAATTAGGTATAGTTACAGTATATTGAGTATGGTTGAAAGACTAATAGAGGGAAAGGAGTAGGGGGAGAGGAAAAGTATTGATACTCTTCCAACTTTTGTTTTTTTGGTTGTGACCAGAGGGAGTGCTCTTCTGCTTCCCAACCAAAGCAATCCTCAATGTGGGATGCAGGATGAAGTAGAGGCTATTGACTCAATTAGATAGCATTAACCATGTTTTTTATGCTAACTCTGTTTGAAAGTTAAAGAGTTAGGTTGATTCTTTTGCAGATATCAGTATATTATGGTCTATATGTAGGCTTTTTTGCACAAAAGCATGATGGAGGGAATGTCATGTAGTAAATAAGCAAACTTCCAGCACTGTTTTATTTTAGTAGAAACATTGGGGCCACTCAGAGAGTCAGAGTCAGCATTCAGGACTAAATGGTGTCTACAGGTTTGAAAAAGAGAAATCATATTTAACCTCAGTTCTAGTGCTTGTAAAACTAAGGTGGTTATTAATATTGCAGGACTTCACTGCCTGTTCCACAGCATAATGTTAACGGTTGCAAAGGAGTTGTAGACACCTGACCAGATATAGATATTGATAATAATTACTTATTGGATAGTGCTATCTATCTTTAGAAAATGTAATCTCAGTTATGTAAAAGTTTTTCATCAATCTGGAAGCTTTAGTTTTGAGTCTTCATAATTTGTAGTAAAATAATTGCTCCCCTGACAAAAAGCAAACAGTGCTCATTGCGTATTGTCAAACTGCACTCCACTCCACTTATTATATCCAATCTAAATTGTTTGAGATATAGGCTTTGACGATGAATAATTCTCACGGTTGCTTCAAGGGTGCTTGAGTTAGATTTTCCTTATTTAAAATTTTTCTTAGAGGTTATGGATGAGCTGTCTCACTTCTCATGTGCATCTGTATTTGCAGTGTACTTTTCCTGTGGTGGATTTGAATTCATGTATGCTTTCAGAAAGAGCTTATGATTGCTATCAGTACACATGAAATATTCTTTTTCTGAACGAACACCCATCAACTATTCACCATATGCCAACAAAAACTTTGACTATTTCAGGAAGCTGAGGCAATCCTAGAAGATATAAGGCCTTCTCCGGTGCAGGTTCTTGGGTGTGGTCTGGTAAGACTCTGCATGCCTGTTTGTACATTGGTTTTGGGACTTCTTCTAATTTATCAGTAATTATGTTAGGTTATCCCTGAGATTATTCGCTGTTTCTAGATTTGTGTCAGTTGTGTGGAAATTGGAATGTGGTCCTTTTTCTTTCTATTTTCTAGCCTCTAATGACATGTTCAGCCTATAAAGGACAAGTTGGAGTTTGCATTATTATAATTTATCATCTGTCTTTGTTCACCTGTTTTTCCAAAAGCATGCATATGTATCTCATTTCAATTCCATTTTCTTATGGAAGATCTATGCTTCCATTATCTAGTACATACTATGGATGATAGCGTACTGACTATGGACATCATCCATAATGAAAGCAGCTACATGCTTTTCATGCAATTTCAAGTGCATCTTTTGCTAACAAGTTCTTCCACTTTATTGGTAGGGTCTGGTTGCAGCATTGTTTGCTCTACAAGGTGAGTGTCTTCTTTTCCTTGGTATGTGTATTATATTATTAGAATCAAAGAGTAACAGGATGAGAGGGAGGAATGACACTAGAGCATCATTTTTTGTCGTATGCGCGTTTCTTTTTTGTGCTTGACATAATTTGTGCTCGTGTTTGCTTCAGTCGACAGATAACCATTGTGTTGCTTGTCTCATTGGAACGTCACTGCTTCCTGCATTATTGTTTAGAAGTGGCTCTCATTTAGAGAATTATCTAACTCTTTTTTTCTGTAATTCGGTTTCTTGGATTTCCTTGCTGTCTTTTGTCTCATCCTTTTGGCTGACTCGATATTGGTGATTTTGCTTCAGAGTGGGAGAAGACATTACAACTCATTGGAATCTTTGGCCTTGGGCAGGTACTTGTACTCTTTTATGGTTGAACATCACAGTTGCCAAAGTTTTTTTATCTTCATATTGACTTTTATGCCTATCAATTTTCTGAGTTCAAAACAAACTCCCAATATCCCAAAACATTTGAGATGCTGTGTTTGTCTGCGTATATCTTCACACCATTAAATTTAATTTGTTTAATGAAAAAATTGTCGATTTTTTTTTATTGTCGTGTTCGTTTTTCTTTAAGGGCAAACCCTGGCCCATTGTTAGAGTTGCTTCATTGCAACCTAGGGACCATGGGTTCAACCTATGGAAACACTCTTCCTAATGCAGGGTAAGGCTGCATAGATCTGCCTCTCTTCGACCGGATCATCAATTCAGGAGCCTGGCACATTGGATTCATGTTTATCCTAATTGCTGAAAACTCCAATACTTTCTGTTTTTGCATACCTAATATTGAAAAAAGATCATCGCATAGTTTCTAAGTTGGATTCGCGTGTTTCCTAATTGCTGTGTTTCTTGTTATTCCGCCAGACTATTTATAAGCGCGTTGCTTCATATGAGGATGTGAAAGATTTTCAACGAGATGTGAGGTAAAACCTGTTCGCTAAGACTATGCATCTTTGTATATTCCATCGATTTACGTGGAGCTATTTCCAGTGATGTAGTATAAGATACAAAGGTGTTCATGCATGACCAGGTCATAATCAAGTGGGAGAAATCTACATAGAGAATACCATGTTACAGTATATTGTTTATAAGAAATCGGGTCAAACTCAGAAACTACAGACAGACAAGGTGATACACGTTGGTCTTAATCGGAGTTCTGCATATATAAATGTTTTAGGACATGGACAAAACTTAAAAATGTATGCAAGAAATCAGTTGGCCGGAAATGAGATTGTATTAATGTCTGCCTGTATACGCACACTACATGAAGATTCACAAGGGTTTGAGTACCATATGTTTATTATAAACTTTCCGGTTAATAGTTTGTTGGGGAGTATAATTATTAATTATAATAACTCTTGAATTTCGGTTTTTGAAGGCTGTTGCTTGCTCCTGCTAGACTTGGAGCACAGGCATTTTCATGGGCTGCTGGAAGACTAGAAACAAATCGCATCGGATTGCCAACATCACCATCATCCTTAGATGTTCAAAACCGGGTGTTGCAAGCCGCTGCAAAGCATGAATCCCAACCATCTGATCCTGAAGGAATCCAAAATCCTCCTCTCGAGTCTCTGGCTCCGAATGAGAATGCGGATCTCTCAGAAGCATAAATATTCAAAATCTTCTTATAATGGAAGGTACTATGGACTTCATCAGCTCATACCTTCCGAACCCAGCTGAGTTGTGCCTTGGATGAATGATGCTTTGAACACTTATTATACATAGATAACAAGTAACACTGTACGAATTACGAAGAATCTTGACACCTTTTTTATGTGCCATTGTATCAATGGAGAATCTTGTTCAGTTTGTTATATTAATGATTAGAATTTCTTAGAACAGAGAGATGCGTTGGAGCTATATGTTTTTTTTTCTAAGCAACTCTCTGTTCTTAGCACATATTGAATTCTCTACTAAAACATCCTGAAACAAATGCGCGGGGCTTGATCATCTTTTCTAGCCATCAAGACCCAAAAATTTATAATATTTAGCTTGAAATATTGAAAGCGATCAACAATCCCTCGATTGAGGTGGTTAGGGTATATAATCCACTGGTAACTCAAGTTTGAATCTCTCACCCTGTTTACTTATCAAAAATGAAAAAAAAAAATTGAACTTATTTGAAAAAAAAGTTAAAGTAAAGGGCCTTTTGTTATTAAAAAAAAGTAAAGGGTTTTTTCTGAAATTATCCCAAAAATTATAAAAAAAATAATTAAAAAAAAACTAAAAAGAGCCGACTCCAGTGACTTTAATAAGAACCCAAAACTGCGACTCGTATCTTCTCCGTCCGTCCCTCAAAAGCGGCAGCAGGAGCACCACTTCTCCGCCAGTCTTCACTGTAAACCGGACCTTCGTCAGGTATCCATTGCTCATTTCATTGTGTTTTTATTTTCTGTGAATAATCTAGACCTAATTTTCATCAATTTTGGTCCTATAAAGTTGAGGTTTCTGTGAGATATGTTTGATGATTTGATTTGTTGCTCGAAATCTCCGAAAATTTTCTTGTTCCTGATATATTTGTTGATTTTCGGTGTAATTGGAGAGATAAATCGTAGTAAAACATGAAAATATCTCTTAACTTTATTGCAGTCGGAAGGGCTGCAGATATCGGTATGTATATTCTTTAGCCGTCGCGTTTTGAGCTACTGTTGTCACAGTTTTCTTCTCTCTTTTTTGGGAAAAATTGATGTCGAGCTGCATGAAGCGTTTGATTTGGTTTGCAACTCTGACAAATGTGAATACATCTTGACATGGATACATGGTTTTTGCCCCTTGGCCCTACTGTTATTTAGGGTTTTGATATACTCATTGCTTGTTGATGGTTTCTCTGTCGTCTTGCTCTTTGATTCTGCTGTATCTTTTATGTTGTTTATCGTTCCTGTTGTCCTTGTTTACAAAAAAAGGATTTAGTGTTTGTAGTTTAATTACCTCAGTGCTGTTTGAACAAAGTGAAAATCTATCAGTTTTCACTTCTAGGAGCTAACTTGCTATATCCTTTTTTTATGGTAAGTAAGGAACTCTCAATGACTGCTTTTGTTTGTTTATTTTTTTAGGTTCTGTTTTGATAATATATTTGATTGTAGATGTAGTGGAGCTACAGCATAACGTCATGATCTCTGCAGAGTTAGTATGAAGAATCCTTAGTTTAGAAAAAGGATGAGAATGGGCTCAAATCAATTGTGTATGTGAGGTTCAAGTCAAGTTTACTATTTTTTCTTATTTTAATTAATCTATACCTATTTATTATAGAAACTAATAGATAGTTCTGACACATGAGGATTAATTCGGTGCATCTCAACAGGATGTTTCCGGCTAATTGGCTTAGTGTTGCGTTGTGTAATTTACACAGTGGATACATTGTGCAGTCCAGGAATTTTAAGCTTTATCATATATTTATCATTTTTTTAAAAAATTGCGCCTAGCTTTGCTCAGGCGCGCGCCTTGCAACTCAGGCCTTTGATAGGTGGTGCGCCTTTGTGTGCCTCTTGCCTTTAACAACACTGTGTGTAAATATCCTGCGCTTGATGCTCCTTTTCATACATTTATCTGACATTCCAGCTGCTTATCGAGTTTGGGTGGTGCTTCTGCAGGTTGAACTGAATGATTTTAAGTTTGGTCCACTTTCTAAAATATTCTCACGGAGAAAGGGTATTGATTATTGAATGTGTTATAGTTTGAAAAATAAATCGTGTTAACTACTTTCCATTAGCTGTTAAACATACAACAAAGACATATGAGCTTTCTAAAACAAATCACAGCAGGACTGCAGGAGGAATAATTTATGGCTGCTTTCATACTGAATCATTGTGCTTCCATGATGGTTCATCATAGTTGAGGAATAATAGGCGGATTTTTGTTGTTATTGTTTGATCCTGTTATGATGTTCTTAATTTTCTATGGTTAAATAAAGTGTAGAAGATTTTTATTGTTGAACTTCTATGCTAAATGCATGTTTGGAGTTGCTAATGTTTCTCTTACTTGGTGGTTTTGGTTTGAATGTGATCAGTCTTTTGTTGGATTATGTTATTGTATTTATTATATTATATATTAGACTTACATTTCTCATCAGATTGTTTGAGGTTATTAGTTATTTGAGATGTTTTACAATGTTCAAGCTGATATGTCTCTTCCGAGAGCTTGGCAGTTCTGTATAATCTTTAAATCATCGTAATCCTGTAGAATTTGTGGTTGGTTATCCAAGTCCATAAGAGAATTGGTTGGTGGATTTAAAGCTTCACTCTTGACTAACCCTAAAATTCCATGTCCTTCCTCATTACATCTATCCAAGTCTCTCTTTTTTTTTTTGCCCTCCTCTTTTGAGTATCTTTTCCATGAATTTTTCTCCTCTACATACGGGTGCACTAACATCGATACATTGTGAGTATCCGACCATCTTAGACTTTTTTTGCATTTGATCTTAAATTAGTGTTTGACTTACTACATGAGATTATTCTTACTACAGATCTAATAATCTCATTTTTTATATTATCGTGGCATTTATGTTTTGTCAATTATGTTTATCCTTCTTCTGTTTAGATTCCGGGTTGCACCATTGCAATCACTTTCTGAAGTCATGTTGGAAATTAGCCTATATTATCACTTGGGTTGCTGAGGGGAGTTTATCTTTGTTTTTAATTAGATTTACATTCCTTGCCCCTTCTCTTGTTTGTTTTCCATCAATCCATGCCAGTTATTTGATTATGAGTTCCAAAATCTACCCTTGACCTTGTGCCACTTGAGGATACGTGTTGAAGACAGACCTTTGTGGCTCATCAGGATATGCAATCAACTCATACCCTCTAATACATGTTAATTTGCATTTCTTACTTTTCTTGAAGGCGTCGTTTGATCTATGCATTATCTTGCATGGCTTTGTTTTGATTGCATCTCATTCCATTCTTGTTTTGTGTGCTAATTTCTGTGTTTTACTTGTCAATAACATCTGTCTCCAACATTAGATGTTGAGTAACAGGTGTTGTTTTGATTTGGGATTTGTTTGTTTCTTCCCCAACTGTTGCGATGGGGAAGTGTAGGTGTTGCCATAATTCAATATAATCCCTTTGTATATCATGCTTGTGATCTTAGTAAACCATTCATTTTAACTTATTTCAGTTTATTGGGTGAGTTGTGCTTATTGTTTTCTTTGCATAATTCTGTAATAATACCACTTGGGAATCAGGTTTGATGGTGTTTACGCGGTGAAATAACGATCCATGGTCAATTGATATGCACTGTGTGAGTTTTAACGGAAACATTTGTTTGTTGATGGGCTCAAGGGTAACTGTGAAGTTTCTCTCTTTTTTATCTTGGTGGTAGGCTATAGTCTATATTATTTATTTGGCATGTTAACTGCACTGTCAAAATGTTACCGAAGCTTCACGGTGGCAATTGAATTAGTTTTTTGGGTGCCATGTTGGCGGTTGGCCTTTATGGTTCATGCCTCATTTTATTGAATGCTAATAGTCTTATTTGGGTTAGATTTGTGTTGAGAGACTTTTGTGGAGTGATTTGACTTTTGTTGTTTAATTAAACACAATTCTGCCTCATCATGCAAATTCCTAGTTTTGATTGCAGGATTGTTGCTGTATTCTCCGTCAGTTGTGATACCAAGCAGAGGACAAGATGCAAATGCAAGTTGTGCCAAGAGAGGGCGAAAATGCTTTGTCTGTGTCTGGTCCAAGGCCAATGGAATGGTCTACTCAAGCACCTGGAAAGCAGCGGACATCAAGTTTGGAATCACCAATAATGTTGTTGGCTGGTCATCAGAGTGCTATATACACAATGAAGTTCAATCCGGCTGGGACTGTTATTGCATCTGGATCTCATGACAGAGAAATTTTCCTATGGTATGTGCATGGGGAATGCAAAAATTTCATGGTTCTAAAGGGGCACAAGAATGCAATATTGGATCTTCACTGGACTACTGATGGATCCCAGATAGTATCAGCCAGCCCTGATAAAACTGTGAGGGCATGGGATGTTGAGACAGGCAAACAAATTAAGAAGATGGCTGAGCACTCCTCCTTTGTGAATTCTTGCTGTCCTTGCCGGAGGGGGCCTCCTCTCATTGTCAGTGGGTCTGATGATGGAACTGCAAAACTTTGGGATATGCGTCAGAGGGGTGCCATTCAAACATTCCCCGATAAATATCAAATCACTGCTGTCAGCTTTTCTGATGCGTCGGATAAGATTTATACAGGTGGTATAGACAATGATATTAAGGTATGGGACTTGCGCAAAGGTGAGGTTATCATGACACTTCAAGGCCATCAGGATATGATCACAGGTATGTCATTGAGTCCAGATGGATCCTATCTACTTACAAATGGCATGGACAGCAAGCTCTGCATCTGGGATATGCGCCCGTATGCACCGCAGAGTCGCTGTGTAAAGGTCTTTGAGGGGCACCAACACAACTTTGAGAAAAACTTGTTGAAATGTAGCTGGTCTCCGGATGGAAGCAAGGTCACTGCTGGGAGTTCAGATCGGATGGTTTACATATGGGACACAACTTCTCGCCGCATCTTGTACAAGCTTCCTGGCCACACTGGATCTGTGAACGAGTCTGTCTTCCATCCAACTGAACCTATTGTTGGATCTTGTAGCAGCGATAAACAGATCTATCTTGGAGAGATCTGAATCCTACCTTTTCCATCAGCAATGCTTTCCGAATCAGTTTTAGAGACCGTAATGAAATGTATTTTGCTGAAATTATGACTAATTCTTAGAAAATTTGTTGTTAATTTGAAGATAATTTCTTGCTAGAAATGAGCAAAAACTTATTGCATTTGGGTGCAGCCATGCAGGTTACCTATCTGAAAATAAAAAAACAAAAACTAGCCGTTGAACCACTTTTGTCTTTTTCTCCAAACGGTCATCTAGCTGTCTTAAATCTCTTTTGTGTATTTTCAAACTACAAGAAAAGCATATGACCGTTAAGCCCACTTAGCTATATATTCTGCTCTTACTAAGATTTCTTTGCAACAAAGTTCTCTTACTAGATTAGACAAAAGTTTCATTACAAGACATCTTCATCAATTCCTCTTAGATGGGTTTGTCAATCAACATGAACCCATCTCCTGCTGTGCCTCAATCTCTGTTTCTAACCCACAAGATCTTCCTTCTCTGCAACTACATCCTCTTGGGTGCATCTTCCAGCTGCATCTTCCTCACCCTCTCGCTCCGCTTAGTTCCCTCGGTTTGCGGATTCTTCTTCATTCTCCTTCACATACTCACCATCTCCGTCGCCATTTGTGGGTGCACCGCGGCCACATATGGTTCAAACAAATGGTATGTTGCTAATATGGTGACCACAGTCCTAACAGCCATATTTCAAGGCTCAGTGTCAGCAATGATCTTCATGGAAACCAGTAATTTCTTGGGGTTTTTGAAGTCTTATGTGAGGGAAGAGGATGGTTGTGTGATATTGAGAATGGCTGGTGGGTTGTGCGTGTTGATTTTCTGCTTGGAATGGGTGGTCTTATCACTTTCATTTGTGTTAAGGTTCCATGCCTTTATGGAAGGAAATTTGGAGTCAAATGGTTCAATGGATATGATGAGAAGCAAGCCTCTGTTTAATGTTTAGGGTTGCAATTTTTGCATGAGATCTGATCAAATTATTCTTTCATTCTCTAATGTGGAAAAAAAATATTTGTTCTATTTTTTTTTTTTTGAGGAAATTTTTTCCCAATTGTTGCTACCAACAAATTATCTCTCTTAATATAGCATTTTTCCACTTTTGGATGTAAGAGTTGGTCTTTTGATTCAATGGGTCAGTTACGGATTTGAAAACACTATAATTTTCGATAATCTACAATACACATCTAATAGTGGACATAAACTCTGACAATGAGTAAAAAAAAAAGAGTGATGTGATGTGATACACTTTCTAAATGATTGGATTAAAACAATAAAATCTCTTATTCTAAGGAATCTGTCACCTAGGGTAATAACTAAATAGTATGGAAGGAAATCCCCCATGAGAAAACAATACTGCTTTTGAAGGGAATTGTGATAATGTGACTTTGGTGGATCCCATACCACTTAATAAAAATAATATAATAAAAAAGATTTCTTTTAATTTTTTTTTTCATTTTCATTAGCAATAATAAGTCAACAATTCATGACAACTGGCTCTATTTTCTATGGAATACAGCAAAGCTGGCACATGAAAACAAGATATTATTTGTTTGGTCTTTTTCTCTACTTCACATATTAATCATACAAATTTATTTTTTGAACATCCAATATGAGTCTTAATTAGGGACGTCAAGGTCATCCACGCATAATTTTGCCACATAATGATGGGGTAAACTGGGTCAAAGTTCAGCTCGTGACCATAATAATATTGCTCCTATTGGGAATCAAACGCTCGGAACCTCATGAATCCATACGATTTAGTCCCAGAGAGATTTATCAACTAAGTTATCACCTAAATAAATGGTTTTAACTCTACAATAAACCCAAAACACTAAAATTCTAATAACATAAAAAAAATATATATATATAAAAAGATGATTTGAAAATTTGGAATAATTACAGCTAATTACAGCCCCATTATCGATTCATTGAATGTAGACAAAAAGTTGAGGAAGCATTGAAGAATATTAAAAATCCTATCAAAAAAGAATATTGAAAATGTTAATAATTAAAATATTAATTTAGAATTATGAATAATAATTAAAATATTAATTTAAAAAATATGAAATTACTGAGGCTACTATTTATCACACATTTTATCATAGCCGATACAGAGACCCCCCGAGAGAGAGAGACCGAGACAGACAGAAATGGCTTCTCTGACGTTGAATCCGTTGACTTCGCCTCTCTGCAACTCCAACAAACCATCAGAGCTCTCCTCTGCTACTACTGCTGATTCCCGGAGGCTCTGTTGGGTTGGGCCCGCTGCATCGTATTCAAGATTGAACTTGAAGAAGAAGAAGAAGTCGAATAAGTTTTCTGCTTCCCCTGTTGTTGTGTGCAAGGCGGTTTCTGTTAAGCAGCCGCAGACTGAGATTGAAGGCCTCAACATTGCTGAGGATGTTACTCAGGTGAATTTCTGAAATGAATTGGGTTTATTTCTTGGGAATTGTGCTTGAAATGGGAAAGCTTGAATCTTTTACTGCTTAAGAGGGTATTCGTATTGATGGAACTGGGGCTTGGAAGAGATTTAAATTCCTTTGCTTTGATTCGTTTGAATTGTCTGGTGGGTTGGTTTGACTTATAGTAGATATTATGTTTCTTTTCGAGTCTTGGGTCTGGATTTGGAGATTTTAGACGTATGGTTGCTACTTCAGCATTTTATTATGTTTGATTCTTGAATTATATGTTGGAATTGTGCATCAAGTATTAATTCTTGGGAATCTTTGGATGCCTTGTGTCAATAACAATGTTGGTCAATCTATGGGGTTTTCTTTGTTTTTTTTTTTTAATTGAACTTTGCATTGGGAGAAGTAAATTGGGTTGAAGTTGTCTTGTGAGAATTTTGTTTTTTTTTTTCACTTTTAATTGCATGTCTGTGTGTGTGCGCGCGTGCTTTTCATCGATTGACATGTGTACATCATGTCCATCAAGAATGAACATTTAGTTGTCTCATTGCGTAATATCTTCTGATGTTTGCTTTTGTGATGCAGCTTATTGGGAAAACACCATTGGTGTTCCTCAATAATATTGTCAAGGGTTGTGCTGCAAACATTGCTGCCAAGCTTGAGATTATGGAACCATGTTCCAGTGTGAAGGACAGGTGAGGGAAACAACATTTATAGAAAAAGTGCTTAAAGCTCTTATCATCATCTTGTGGTATACATGATTGAGAGGTTTATTAGATGATTTTGGGACCATTAAAATTGCCTTGTGTGAGTTTCTTGTACTTCGAAACAGGGCTATTAGATGATTTTGAATGCTTTATTCAGCTTTTTATGGTTTAATAATTGAACTTGAGCAGCACAATCTTCTCATTCAAGGGAATCCAAGTTAGTACGTGTTCTGATGGCTAATCACTTATTTTTTTACAAAGAGATGGTTCACCATATCTGTTATATAAAGTCTATCCTCTTTACGTATTAAGCATATGGACAGTCTTGTTATTTGATCTCAATTTTTTTTAATATCTAACAGAGCCTAAATGGTCATATCTCCTCATTCCTCTTTCTGAATATCTGTTTTCAGGATAGGTTACAGCATGATTGCTGATGCTGAGAAAAGAGGAGTTATTACACCTGGAAAGGTAACGTGTTATGGTTACATGTACAACTCTTAGTTGCACTTACGTAATATAATGGAGCATGATTGATTGTTTCTGATTCTTCGCTTTTGGCTCAAATTTTGGGCCTTTGATAAAGTTTAGCTATTCACTGGGTTGGTTTTTTTGTTTTTGGCAACCAAAGTGAAAAAGGACTGGACAGGGTGATGTCTACAGTCACATTTGAGATTTAATTTCAGAACTTAGGATTGATATCCACTTCGGGGGATATTAATGCTATCATATTGCAGAAGGTTGGGCTTAGATACAGTTGCTTTGCCCATAGCACCATCCCACCCAAGCACTGCCCTTAAATTTGATGTCAGTGGTTGAAATCTTTGTTATTTCACCGAGGTAGTGATTTATCCTTTATTTACCGTGTGGTTGCTTTCTCCAGTCATGTGTTTTGTATCATCATTATTTTTCAAATTCTATTGAAGGCCTGGATTGAATATGTGTTTGGCGAATTGATGGGCCTGGAGCTAGAGTTATTAGTATCTAATTACTCAACCTTGAAACTGTACGATGCAAAATCTGGTGTTTTTTTTTTTTTCTTTCTCTTTGTTAACCATAGATGGACATCCTTTTCATGATTTAAATTCTTCGCCAGTTTCTGTTGTTAATCAGGCATGCTGTTTAGTTCCTTTAGCAGAGATTATTGATCAGTGTAAACACTCATTTCCATATTTTAGAGTATACTGGTGGAACCGACTAGTGGAAACACAGGCATTGGCCTGGCATTTATAGCTGCTTCAAAAGGATATAAGCTCATATTGACAATGCCAGCATCAATGAGTATGGAAAGAAGGGTTCTTCTAAAAGCATTTGGGGCTGAGCTTGTTTTGACTGATTCTGCAAAGGGAATGAAGGGAGCAGTTCAGAAAGCTGAAGAAATTCAGAAAAGCACATCAAATGCCTACATACTTCAACAATTTGATAACCCTGCTAATCCTAAGGTTTGAGATAATACTTCTGGATGATAACATTCTCTTTTTGGTTATTTTTTGTGATGCAGTCGAATTTTGATTTTCATTGCTGCTTTCTGGGCATGGGTTCAGTTTTGATTTGAAACAATGATTTAGAGGCGAACCACATCCTTCCAATGTGACTGCTAAACGTGGTTCAATATACTGAAATGAAGTCCTTATGTTCGAATAAAAGCGTCTAAGATCAGGATTAGGAAAAGTGCATGCCTACTAAACAAAAGAAACTCTTTTGGATTTTAGAGAGGTTGTTAGGGAGACATGAGGATAGGATTGCCGGAACCTCCCCCAACACCCCCGCCCTTGTCTCTTCTTTGTTTTGGAAATGGTTAAAGTTACAGTAGCTGAATAGCTGGGTGATATTGGGTAGGATGGTAATTTATTCAATGATTGTACTTAGAATGCTGCCTTACTGGTGTAATTCTCTTTCTAGCCAGAGACATCTTAATCTTATACTGTCTTTTGCCAAGTGACGTGGTCTGTATATGCTGAGGAAACACAAAAGACATCTTAGAACTAAATTTTCTGGTTATCAAGTGTGATTTAGATGGACCTTGCGATTAGAGCCCCTCTTTCAGATAAACTTATAATTGAAATAAGGTGGTACCGTATATGGATAGAACCCATGAAATTGAGATACTTGTTCTTTTGCAGATACACTATGAGACAACTGGACCCGAAATCTGGGAAGATACAAAGGGCAAAGTTGATATTTTCATTGCAGGAATTGGAACAGGGGGGACCATTTCTGGAGTTGGTAGATTCCTGAAGGAGAAGAATCCCAAAATTAAGGTATTAATTTTCACGGAAATTTCATGATGATGTGTGTCCAGATGTGCTGCCTCTTTGGAATTATAGAGTGTTTCTGCAATATCTTGAATGGAATGGAAAACTTAACAAACATCAATCACATCCTTCTTTTAAAAAGGACTTATTCTTTGTCTTTTCGTTACTTGAAGATTCTCATTAATGTCAGGAATGTGTCAGGTTATTGGTATAGAGCCTCTGGAAAGCAATATACTTTCAGGGGGGAAACCTGGTAAGATAATAATTACATTTTCTCTTCAAGTTTGTGCAGTTTACATTCTTTGGATATCTGTGGGACTTTTTTATATTGTGTTTGCGATTGTAATTCAGGTCCTCACAAGATTCAGGGCATTGGAGCTGGTTTTGTGCCGAGGAACTTGGATCAAGACGTGGTTGATGAAGTAATAGAGGTCCAGCTCTTATTTTCCTTTTGTATTGATATACTTTCCTGCAAAGATAATAATCTGGAATCTTCTTACCTAGTTAAGTGGTCAAATAGTTGTGCATCTAGTAACCAGATAGCTCTTTTTCTGGGATGTGTGAGACAAGATGTTATTTTAAGGTTGCATTCTATTTATAGGTAGCTGCTATTTAGAAAGGTACTTATTTACATATAGCAAATCACTGCTAACATATGTTAATATTGTTAGGTGTCTAGTAAAAATAGACTTGTTTATCTAAAACCTTATACTGTTCTCTCATATCTTATTGCCGTTTTTTGTGTCTAATCTAGCGTCTCATCTGATCTAATCGCTCACATCACATCTCTCTTCTTAAATATAATTGTTCATCTCGTATTATATCTCAGCTCACATCTAATATATCATCTCATAACCCATATAACGTGGCCTTGCTTGTTAAATAAGTAGTTTTAATTTAATGTTGCAACGCAAGATTGAGTTCACTATATCCTCATTTAATCTGCTGTTGAATATTGCAGATATCTAGTGATGAAGCTGTTGAAACAGCTAAGCAATTGGCCCTCCAGGAAGGCTTGTTGGTCAGTGTTTTTATTAACCTTCTTTAATTGTTTGGAATTTCAATTTCAAAGAAAATTTATTTCCTTCAAAATAAACTAGTTAGACAAATGCATATTTTCGTGAATCTGAATTTTGATGAATGATTGGGTGCATCATTTATTCTCTATACATCATTCACTGCATCGTCTCTGTGACTGTTTTCCTAGTTAACAAACCAAAAGTTTGATGTCAAATCCTAACTTTGTAGACTGAATAGTATTATCGTTACCTTGCCCTTTGTTGAGATATAAACCGATAGCGTGTTTTTGCTGTGGTTTATTCCATTTTTATTTTCCTTTGCATTGTTTTCTGTGTTTCTTTTTCTTTAGACATCATTGTATAAACCAACATTCCATTAGATCATTGTGAGTACAACCATGACAACCTTGTCTGATTGTTCCAGTTTTAAGTTCTCTGTTCTCTGACCCCTCACTTTCCCCTGGAAATTTAATTATCACAGATTGTGCTAATGTTTACATGTTGTATACATCCTCAAAGCTTAAGAAACTTGCCAAGGGTGATTATTTAATTATCTAAGTATTACTCTAATATTCTTCCTAACCTGCACGACAGACTAACTCTTAATGTAGGAGTCCCATCATATGTAGTATTTAATTTGATTGACAGTATCCTTATATGTAAGTGTAGGAACCAAAAATGAATGGTGGTAAGCTATGATGATTGTAACTGCAGTTAGCTCCATTTATTGTCCCATTCAAAAAGAAGCTCCATTTATTGCCGACTTAAGCATCATTATCATTCCGCTCGTGCTTCTTCTCAGCTTCAACCAAAATCAAACACCTTCTCTAGCTGTCTCAAAATTTACGTTCTTTTACTTTCACCTTTATATCCTCTCCTACTAATTTGTTTACTTAACTTCAGGTTGGCATTTCTTCTGGAGCAGCAGCTGCTGCTGCAATTAAGGTTGGGAAGAGATCAGAGAACGCTGGAAAGCTGATAGCAGTAAGTTCTTTTGTTTTAGCAGAAAAGTAGTATAAAGTTTTATCATTAAGAGTTGAGCGGTAACTTAGAATGTTTTGTTTATGAAATCCAATTTGTTGCCCAAAATTTCCGAGCTTTAGCTATATTCAATTCTTTTAGAGTTTAGCGGGAACTAAGAATGTCGGGTTAATGAAATCCAATTTAATTTTTCAAAAATTCTGGTAAATAAAATGTAAAATAATTTTAGATGTAAATAGCCTTGCTAAGAAGTTAGCTGAATGGTTTCTGTTAGAAGTCATACAGGAAACAAACTGACGACTTCTCGAGACTGCAAACCAATCTCTTAGAATCCGAATCAGGCAGTCCAACTGCTTAAACTGCAAACTGGATATGTTAGCAAAATGCAAATCCAAGTGGTTTGATTCAGAGATTTAACATGGACTTGTTCGATGATACTTTCTGAAAGCAGAAACGGCTTACTACTTGCTCATACTTTGGTCTGAATTGTTTGACTGAGTTAGGCAGTTTAGCCATTGAGCTTGTGTTGATGTCATATGGATATACTTTCCAAATGACAAAAGAGCACCATGGAAACCTGGACCACTAGATTAAAATATTTTGGTGGGTTGTTTAAGCCGTGGTTCATTTGTAATCCCGTTTGAAGTTCTTGACCTTAGAATTGAGGATGGTCAATGACTTGGAATATGTCAAAAGTCATTTTCAATACATGAGAATTCACTGTACATGGACTCATTTTAAAATGTCAATGCATTCAGGTTGTATTTCCAAGCTTTGGTGAGAGATACCTTTCCTCGGTGCTTTTCCAGTCAATCCGAGAAGAATGTGAGAGAATGCAGCCCGAGCCATAAGACCGATTCTCCTGCCTGTTCATTGACAAACAGGCAATTCTGTTATTTCTTTTGTCTCCTGTACATCTTGGTATCTTTACTACACATCTGGGTCTGGGTTTTACATCTCCTTCGGCATATTATGCCGATCTCGGAAATAAACAAAACTTTCTTTGAGAACTCATTCATCGTTACTGGTTATCTATAAACCAGTTGGTTGTTTTTTTTTTTCCCCTCCCCTTTAACAATTGTAATTTAAGAGCATTACAGAACCTTTGATTATTTTTTCTTCCATTAGGTAGGGTTTAAAGCATGGTTCAATTATGTAATATAATTGAAAGTTATGCAGAAAGTAGAGGGCATTGAATGAGCTTTCACCTACTACAATGACCACTATCCAATACTATAATCTCTGTTGCTTTTGAAAGAAGAAGCTGAGTGGGTTGTGGTTGGTTTTTTTTTTTTTTGTATGGATGGGAATAAGCAGCCTCCACCATTGAAGAAAAAGGGATTTGGCAGCAGAAGAAAAGTATATCAAGAACATTATAGATTCCAAAGTGATGGGGATTTGAATCACATGCCTATTTCATTATTCCTTTTGAGTAAACAAAAGTTAGGCTAGAAAAAAGAAGATGGAGAGGTCTAAAACAAGGAAACATTGAACATTGGTATATATATATATATATATATATATGCAATGTTAAGGTATGTGATCTCCACTTTTCTTGTCGTGCCTATGCCCTTATTTTATCAATGCATGTCTCCTATATTGTGTAAAATAAACAATGCATGAATTACATGAGATAAATCAATGAGTATTAGACTATACAACCCCTTGCTGGTGAATCTATCTAGGTTTAAAGCGTATGGACTCGGAAAATCCTAAGTTTAATTTTCAATAAGAGGCGAGAACAATACCCTTGTGGTCACCCAGTAAGTTTTGGTCTAACTTATCTTGTCGTCAGATGAGAAATTTCTGTGCATGCAAGGCCTAACGTCTTAAGTATAAACTCATATCGTATGTTCAAAAGATAAACTTATATAATGTCTCCTGCTATTAAATATATATATATAGACTACACAATCTCCTTATGCCGCCTTTCCTTGTCAATTGAGTCATATTGTCTTACAATTAATACCCAAGTGCATATACATATACAGATAGATATATAATACCTTTGATCATGATTCTTGCCTAACATGGTTTTCTATTTTAAAAAAGAAAATTAATACATACATATATATATATACACACGAGAGTATGAGTATATCATTCATTCACTCTCAATAATACATGAATGGAAGTAAAAGGGCAAGAAATCCTCCTCTCTTCACCTCCCCTGTCCACCAGAAGGTGGTGGTCGTCGGAGACGGTGGCGGTGGTGACGGGGGCGAACAAAGGGATTGGGTTTGCAATGGTGAAGCGATTTGCAGAGTTGGGATTGAGTGTTGTTTTGAGTGCAAGGGACAAAGAGAGAGGACACAGGGCTTTGGATTTGCTAAGAAGCCAAGGACTCAACAACCATGTTCATTTCTTTCAACTGGACATATCAAACCCTAGTTCCATCACAACCTTTGCTTCCTGGTTCAAACACAATTTTCAAGCTTTGGATATCCTTGTAAGTTATTAATGCTTCCTTCTTTTTTATTTAATCGAAAATGATAAATATCACAGCAGTTGGTATCTCAGTTGATAAGTTGGACACATAAGATCTAAGCGAATTCATGGGCCCCACATGTCTCATATAATGCACCTGAAATTCTATGCGTACAACTCGGCATTGAGAACAGATCCAACAGCTGATATGAGAGATTTGTAAACTTTCAAAGTTACGTATATAGACATACACACAAATTCCCCAACATGTCATTTTCCTTGGAAAAAGAAAACACACACATATATATAGTCAAAATAAGTTTTGAATTTTGAGATCACTTATTTTATCATACTAAATAAATATATATATATATATATATATGTATGTATATGTATGTATGTATGTATATGTATATATTTTGTAGGTAAACAATGCAGGTGTATCATTCAATGAGATCCATGAGAATTCAGTAGAGAATGCAGAATCTGTAATCAAAACCAATTTCTATGGTTCCAAAATGCTCACTCAGGCCCTCTTGCCCTTGTTTCGCCCATCTTCACCAATTTCTTTCAGCAGCTGTAGGATCCTTAATATCAGTTCAAGACTTGGATCAATCAATGTAAGTATACATATATATACACATCTATAAATAATCGTATGCTTTACAATATTGCCTATATATACGATTTCACATGAATCATATGCGTCCATTTTAGTATTTGTGATAGTTGGAACAAAAAACACTTGAGATCTTTAGCATTTTTCGTAAAAAAAGAGAGTATATTTAACAAACAAGAATTATATTGTCTTGAATTTACTACATTTAGTAATGATTGGGTGGTAATCTAGTGGTGAATCTCTCTATCGCCAAACTGTATGGACTTGGAAGATCCTGAGTTCGATTCACATGGAGAGCAAATACCCTTGTGACCATGCACTGGGTTTTGACCCAACTTAATCATCTCGTCGTCTAATAGAAAACTTATGTGTGTGTGGGCCTGACGGCCGGAGTTTAGACCTATATCGGATTATCAAATGACCGAGTTTAGACCCATATCGGATGTTCAAAGGGTTGAGTTTAGGCTCATATTAGAAGTCCAAAAGACAAACTTATATGCTGTCGTTCTCGGTTGAAAAACAAATAAGAATCCTAAGTTTCTTGAATTTACTACATTTAGTAACAGTTCCATACATGCTTTGGTGAAATGCAGGAGTTAAGAAACCCTAAGCTAAAAGAGATGCTACAAAGTGAGAAGCTAACAATGGATGAAGTTGAAGGCATGGTGGGATTGTTTCTTGAGAATGTCAAGGATGGGACATGGAAGACTCAAGGATGGCCTGAAATATGGCCTGATTATGCTGTTTCAAAGATGGCACTCAATGGGTATTCTAGGGTTTTGGCTAAGCTTTACAAAGACAAGGGTTTATGTGTGAATTGCTTCTGCCCTGGATTTACTCAGACCTCCATGACCGGCGGCAAGGGCACTCACACCGCTGACGATGCTGCCGCGGTTGCTGCTGGCCTTGCCTTGATCCCTGCCAAGGACATGCAAACTGGAAGGTTTTATTTAGGTTTTCATCGGCCGGGAAAAAATATTACAAACTCTAAACTATGATAACCTTTTGTACTTGATTAAATATTTTGGAGATAATTAATTTATATACATACATACATACATATATATATATATTTATATTTATATATATTCTTTTTCTATTTTGTGAGCTTAAATAACATTGTTATGTCTAGAAACTAGAGAAATTTATTTTTTGCTTCGCTTCATACTAGAAGTAAATTCAGCAATTATGAGAGATTATATCCGATTCGAGTAGGCGAGACCACAAGTCTTTACAATGTTAAGTTTGGTGATGTTGAACGAGCTATCGAGTAACGAGGGGGCTCAATACTTTAAATCCTCCATTATTCGGGAGAAAAAGTGAAGTGCAAAATATAATAGGCCAAACCTAATTTCAAACTAGTAACAAACGCGAGTAGGAAGAGAAAGTGATGGAAGGTGGCCCAAAAACTGTCACAGTTCGAAGACCACCTTATTTCTTTTAATCCATGGAGTCCAAATTGAAACAGTGAACATGATGAACCAAACTTTTTTCTTACCTTAATTTACCATAGGCAAAGAGGAAGGTCATTAATTCTTCAAGTAAGTTAGAGACAAAGCTAGAAATACACCAATTCATACCCTATTAGTTAAGAATACGATACCAAATTAAACAAGCTCCCTTACATTGTAAAAGCATGTGATCAATCATCTCAGGAGGTAAATGACAAAATGGACAGAGGTTAGCATTCACGACACCTAACCTGCTCACTTTAGGCCTTGTAGGGCATCTACAACTCATGCAGGCCCACGACCCATCAACAAGTATGACACCCTACTGTTTATATATAGATTATTCAGCACATTGATCTAACGGGATATTTGGTTGCTAATCCAATGAGTGTGAGTAAGAGGCGAGCTTGAAGCGAGTGTGAGGTGAGTATAAGATGAGTGTGAGATGAACATTGTCATGTTTGTTATGAAATGAAGAGTAAGTATGAGTGTTATAATTTTAATTGTACAATCTCCATACTACCCAATTTTTTTACATAAAAATAAGAATAAATTAATTTATTGGTTGTGATTACTTCTTAATAAGGGGTATAATAGTCTTTTGTGTATCAAACTCATTCTCCCTTGTAAAGATTAGTCAATCTCACTATTTTAGTGAGCTTGGCTAATCTCCATAAGGAGGGAATGAGGGTGAGATGAGTTGGGGATTTTATCATCTCAAACTCAACCAAACGAGGGAATGAATAATTCTCACCCTCGACTAGTCTCATTCCCCTCTCAAAATGCTAACCAAATAACCCGTAAGTATAATTTCGGCTAAAAAAAAGTTATTGTCAAGAGAGGAGTTTTAGGTCCAACCCCCTCCTGTCTTACTCTTGTCTCAACTCCTTTACAACCGTTCATTTTAACACAAATCGTTAGGATGTTAATATATTAATACCCTTGGTAGTGCAACAAAAAGGAAGTGCCCTCCCATCCCATCTTTTTGGGGGTGAGATTTGAAAGATTCACTCAAGAGAGATGATGTGAAAAGGGGGACAAGGAAGAGGGAAATTATCAAAGGAGGGATCATTTTGATATTTCATGCTTTCAAAAAATAAAGATAGGCGAAGTATTGAATTGACTTGAAGTTTTAGGGTGGTTAGTATCATTTATAAAATTAGAGGGGAAATTATCATTTTAAGAAACCTGAGGGGCGTTAATTTAATTTTACTTAAGTCGAAGAAGAAACCCTTATCGAGTCGATTCCCTTGAACCCAAAGCAACGCCTCTTCGCCTGGCCTTCTCTACCACCGCTTCTTCGCGACGATCCCGGCTTCCACCTCGAGAGGCTTCCTCAGGTATCTGTTAGTTGTTCATTGTATTTTTCGTCAAATTCAGTCCTTAAAGGTTGATACTTGATTTGTCCTCTTGCTCGAAATCTCCGAAAATGGTCTAAAACATAAAACATTTCATGCTTATTACTGTCACGGTGGCTGCCGCATCGGTCAGTAAAACCCTTATTGAAAATTGATATGAAGATGCGTCGAAGCTTTGATTTGGTTACAACTCTCTGAAAATTCTGAAATATCTTGAAACGGTTTATCTGGGAAAATTGATATGGGGAGATGTGTGGAATGTTTGATTTGATTTACAACTTTGAATCATGTGAAAGCATCTTGAAATGATTGTTTCCGTACGAATCTTCTGGTTTTTTTAGGGTTTCGATATTAATCATTGCCTCATTAGTGGTTTCTCTGTTGCCTTGCCTTTTATTCTTCTGGCTCTTTTATGTTGTTTACGGGAACTATCTGCCTTGTTTATTCTCAGCAATTAGTGCTTTTAGTATGATTACCTTACTTCTATGTGAACAAGGTGAAAATCCATTTGTTTTGTTTCTCAGTAGCACCTTTAATCGCTAACTTGCTAGTTTTAGTAATGAACTTATGCAAAGAGGGCTTTTGTTGATTTATTTTCGGGGCGCTAATTACATCGATGCCCATCTATTAGTACTCTAGCATAGGACTTTAAGCAGGCAGTACATAGGATTTTTTTTTCTTAAGAAAATGGTTGTGAATGGCCTTGAACCAATTGTGTATGCAGGGGTTCGAGTAAAATTTACCATTATTTTTCTCATTCCAGTAAATCTATACCATTATTTTAACTATCAAAGACATGTATGATTGATACTGTTGATTTCTTGGTTTGTTTATTACTGCAAAATATTTTTTCTTTTATTCATGAAAAAAACTTTCTTCCAGTCCTCTTTTGGAACTGTGACAGAACAAACTTATATTATCCCCTGCTTGACATTCCGTGTCATACATTTATTTCCCATTCCAGTTGTTTATGGAGTTTTTGGGTGCTTCTGCAAGTTAAAACTGAATGATGTTAATCTAGGCTACTTGCTTCAATTTTCTCAGAGAACAAGGGTATTGAATGAGAAGTAGGTTAAGGTTTGATCATGTTCCACAACTTTTTTATTATCTTGCCTATAGCTCACTCCTCAAGACTTCAACATGTTTTGCTCTAACATTTAATCCGTTTTTCACTGTCTAACCTGTTATTGCAAAATAAAGATAGACTAGTTATTGAAGACAAATTGCGGTGTGACAAACATTTTTATGGCTGCTGTCATTCTGAATCACTACATTTCCTTGTTGGTTCAACACTCATTAAGGAACGGTTTGCAGATTGTTTTTATTTTTGGTGTGTTTCTTGTCCTGTCATGTTGTTTTTTGTTTGCATGGCTGAAATTATGGTAGAAGACTATATTCACGAGTTTTATGGCTAAATGCAGATTTGGAGTAACTGAAGTTTATATACTTGGAGGTTTTGCTTTCAACATGGCAGGACTTTTGGGATTTAGCAGCCTTGCCCCAACGACCAAGAATATAGTGGTTGCAGGAGGTTTGACAGCATTTGTTTTTGGGGTCTATTACTACACCATGAGAGCTGTTGGGGGTACAGATGAACTTCAGGTAGCCATAGATAAGTTCGAGGGGCAGAAAGGCAAACGAGAAGATGAGGCAAGCTTATCATCCAAGTCTTAATCCTGTCTTTCTTTCTTTATTCCCCCATTTTTGTTTCAGATGAAAGTTTTAATTATCATATCCCTAGTCTTGTAGTATTATCAGGAACAATGCAAAGAATAATTTGTCGTACGAGCAATCTACTTTCTTGATAACAGGTTTTGTTATATTTAGTCAGTATTGTTGGGAGATGAACTGTGTAAGTTCTCATGTATTTACACACCTGCTTTCGGAGGTATGAAAGACCTGATGGTCCTGATCCATGACATTTGCAGTTCATATTTGCTTAAGATATGTTTCTGGTTGGCTGTTGGAGGAACTCAGAATCAAGTTTATTTAATGTGCATCAAGAGAAAGACATTTTAGGGAAGAATTTTAAGCTCTTTTGAGAGCTTTGAATTACATATTTGAAATTGCAATCGGATCTATTCATTAAAATGAATCACTTTGGGCTTTCTTAGAGTCTTTTTTCTTCTTCCGTTTGGTCTTAGACTTGGAAGATTGCTCATGTTCTGATGTTCATGTACCATAACAATGGGCTTGTTCTTCTGAGAGCTGCAACAAGTTGCTCTGGAAGACTCACCAACTCTCTTGTTCATTTTGAAATTCAATGCAAACTGATTGAACGATTTCTGGTAGTGAATAGGGATATGATAAAATGACATCGACCTTGGTTTTATTGTCCATATTAGATTCAAGAGATTCCAATTCATTGATGAATCCTATTATTTTCATGATATGATCATCTACCATAAATTTAAGTCCGTTATGGGCTAGAGGCTCGTACAATATTGTCTTCAAAAGGACTCGTCTTGAAAGTGGCTTTTTTGGTTGAGAAAGATTAGATATTTACTTATGAGCGATATTGTTGACTTAAGCCCGATTTAAGATACAAGTCTAAACGTTGTCTCGCATTGTTGGCTTACGTCCGATTTAAGATACGAGTCTTAACGTTGTCTCGCACTTGTAGAGGTCTTTTAGGAATTTTTGCTCTAATATCATGTTTAAAATTACTGTTTAGTAACTTGATTGCGAGAAATAAGAAGAGGACTTTTTTTTTCAAGAAAGGTTGGATGGCCTTTTTTTTTTCAAGAAAGGTTAGAAGATCTTCTAAAAAAAGAAAAGAAGAAAAGTTAGAACATCTAATTGCATTAATCCAAAAAAAACTAATATAGTATTAGGGGTGTCCACGGTCGGTTTCACCTATTTTTCTTTTTTTCGGTTTTTGACATAAATTTAACCAATCAATCAATCAGTTATTGACGGTTTGATTGGTTTTTTTGATTATTTGGTCGGGCTTTACTAACTTAAGTTTAACAATAACCGATCAAACGATCGGTTTGATGATTGATTCAGTTTGACTCGGCATTTTTGTCAACCACATCATGTGGTCATTTTCCCTACTCAATGGATAGACAAAACCCAACAAACTAAACCTTTTGATACAAAAAAACACTGGAGCACTACATCCGACTTTGGAAATAAAATAAAACCAAAAAACAAAACAAACAAAATAGAGTTTGAGACTTCTAGTCTTCACATTAAGATAGGATTGAAACAACAAATTTAAATCTTCATATCCAAATCTATAAGATGGAGTTAAACATTCAGAATAGATGTAACAATTTAAGTCAACATCCAAGTAGATTTAAAATCAAATTCATATTTGTATGTAGATCGAAAGAAAGATCTACCATCATCTTCATCATTATCAACTTCACAATCGACAAGACAAAGACTTTCTGAGACAGAGAGAAAATAGATCTATGTAGAAAAGAGGAGGGAGAAAGGCGAGAAAAGCTCGGAACCTTCCTCATCCCCTAGATATGGAGATTTGGCTTTGGAAAAGTTAGAGAGAATAGAGAGAGACGAAGAGACATAGACTTTTTGAGAAGATGAACTTCTTTAATTGAGAAAAAATATTTGACTCACAATGGTAATTATAGAATAAAACGACAAATATGTGAAGAACTTGTTAATCTTTTCCATAATTCCGAATGGAAGACCCAGTATGCAAGACAATGCCAGAGCTCGTCGCCTCCTTCGTTGACACATTCGTCGATTTCTCTGTCGGTGGCATCTTCTTGCCCCCTTCAAACCCCAACCTTACCCCTAATTCGGCTTCCCAAGTTAGCTTTCCCACTGATCCTTCGCCTGCACCCCAACCGTTGCAGACCCGCTACCCAGCCCCGGACCGTCTGATCGCTATCGGCGATCTGCACGGTGATTTAGAGAAATCCAAGCAGGCATTTCGCCTTGCCGGATTGATTGACGGGTCTGATCGATGGACTGGTGGGTCAGCAGCAGTGGTCCAGGTCGGCGATGTGTTCGATCGTGGCGGCGAGGAGCTCAAGATCCTTTATTTCCTCGAGAAATTGAAGCGGGAGGCTGTGAGGAGTGGAGGTTATTTGATAACGATTAACGGGAACCATGAGATCAGGAATGTGGAGGGTAACTTTGGGTATGCGACGAAGGCGGGGTTGGAGGAATTTAGAGCTTGGGGGTTTTGGTTTCTTGCGGGGAACCAAATCAAGGATTTATGCAGGGGTTTGGAGAAGCAGAAGGATCCATTTCAAGGGATTCCTTCGGTTATCCCTGGTGTCAAGGAAGAGTATCAGCATGGTTTCAGGGCAAGGATAGCTGCACTGAGGCCGGATGGGCCTATTGCGAGACGGTTTTTGTCCAAGAATTTGACTGTTGCGGTTGTTGGGGATTCTGTTTTCGTACATGGAGGAGTCTTAGCCGATCATGTCAATTATGGGTTGGAGAGGATCAATGAGGAGGTGAGTAATTGGCTAAATGGGTTGATGGGAAAATCGGATCCTGCGCATTGCAAGGGGAGGAATGCAGTGATTCGGTCTCGGAAGTTCTCTGATGACTCCAAGACAAGCTGTGATTGTTCTGCACTTGAACATGTTCTGGCTACCATCCCAGGTGCTAAGAGGATGATCATGGGCCACACAATTCAGAAATTTGGGATCAATGGTGTTTGTGATAATAGGGCAATTAGAATCGATGTTGGTATGTCAAAGGGGTGCACCAATGGCTTGCCTGAAGTTTTGGAGATTAATGGGAATTCAGAGCTGCAAGTGCTAACTTCCAATCCTCTGTATCAGAACAAGTCTAAATCATATCTGGGTGCTGATAGGAAGCAAGGGTCTAACACATATCTGGGTGCTGATAGGAAGCAAGAGCCGGGGGTTTTGCTTCCGGAACACAAGGAAGTGGCTGTGGAGGCTTAAGGAGTTGGCCAGGCAATTGTTCATATATTCAAGTGTGTTTGGCTGCAATTCTCATCTATTCTGCCTAACTTGCAATTTTCAGGAAGCTTTCACTCCTTGTCATCTGCTCAATTATTTGTTCTTCCTTCAAGATTTTTGAGTTCTTGTGACATAAAGCAGAAGATACATTTAGAGGGCAACATATGTACTGTATTAATTTAGCACGATTGAAAGCTTTTATGATGTTATCATGAAAAGGGCTATAAAGCTTGTAGAAAATACTTTCCTTCATCATTTCAGTATTTGTTCTTGTTCATGTTCATGACACCTTATTTCACTACTTGTTCTTCTTTTGTCTCCAACAAAAATTAATTGGAGTTTTAGATCTTCTAAAATTGCAGGTTCTGAAAACAGAAAACCTGAGAAAATATTTGAACTTTATTTAGATAAAAGGATTGAATTGAACTTACAAAATGGAGAAAAAGAGGAAAGAAAGAGAGAAACCCAGATGGGAAAATTGTATGAATATGATGAATAAAATGTAGCGATTTGTTCGAGGCCATTATCAACATGAAAGAGATTTGATAGGCACGGAGAATCGCGATTTGATTTTGCCAACCTTCAATGCAATTCACGTCAATGATAATATTTCGACGCCCTTGCTCTGCAAATTGGCGTCAGAAAACATATATAAACACAAGCAGTTGCTGCACACATATCTACTGTATACAGATGAACTGCATCAGAAAGAAGAGGAGAAAGAGGAGCCAACAATGGGACTCATTTTGACTGGAGAGGAGAGACAGAGGCCTTCGCTTATATAGAAGAAAAAGAATGGTAACCCTAATTGGAGTCTGCTTGTCAAAGGACAAATTTGCCCCCACGATGAAGCTCTATTTACTATTTGATGTCATGGGCTCAGACCTTTAGTTGTCCCATGGCCCAATATTTCTTCCGACTCGGTGATCACGACTGAGCTCCTCCCGACTCCGCCGTACGCGACTACCTTTTCATTGCAAATTTAACCGACGATGCGCATGTCTGTCTCTCACCATCGGTAACTCTCCTTTTCTATCTGTATATTTCGATGTAGTGATCTTATATCGCTGGATTCTATTTATGGTGTTGTACTGTTTCTTGAATCAAATCAACTACTGTTTTCTTTCGTGTTAAGATCGATAATCCATGCCTTCTTCTTCACTTCTTCGCAACTCGAGTCAATTTTCTCGTCTGTGAGCGATTGTAAGTTGTGGCGCGGGCTCTGGTGGTGTGAATTATTGTTTGAATTGTGGGGAATTGTACAGCAAAATTTTGTATATTGTTCTTCATCACAATAGTCATAATCTTGAATAAAATGATTCAATTATAAAAAAATGTAGGGCAAGGTATTGCTGTTATTATCATAATCAATGAAAAAAAGAACAGAAACACATGTTTTTCATTCAATTTATGGATGATAGAGAGGTTCACTTGCTCTTCTTCTTGTATGATTTAGTAGCGATGTGTATCAGTTGCCTTATATGATATTGTTTGATCTGGATGAGCTTTCTATGACATGGAAGTAGTGTTTGATTTGTCATATGATTGGGTTATGATGTATGCAGGACACCGAATTTTCGATAACCCATTTCTATTCTAGGACCACAATGATTTCATATTAGAGAAGAAAGAACTTTTTTTCTTCTTAAATCTGTTTTTCTATATGCATAGAACAGAGGGTTCTTTTGCAGCTTTGCTTAGTTATACAAATCAACTTCTTCACGTAGAGGTATTTTAAAACTTTTATTTTGGTCCCAAATAAGAACTATGCACTATGATCTATGATTCTGTGTGTGTGTGTATAGAGCTGGGTTTATTTGTATATGATGATCAAGTAAAGAAATTCACTATTGCTCTCTATGTAGGTACTCTTTTCTATACTTTTCTACCAAATATCCAGCTGAAAGGTATGGTTGGTGTTTCCTTAACCTTCCCTTGAGCCCTCTCTGCTAGCCTTTTAAGCCTTGGGGCTAACTCACAAACGTAGTCTTGAGCTCTTCTACCCTCATCTGATAATCCCAACAGCTTCTCCACATTCCATTTAGCTATCAAATGCTCCAATATGTCAATATAATCCATAGCTGTGTAGACACCAGTTCGCGAAGCCATGCTTGTGAAGTGCAGAAATAGATTCTCATCACATCCATCGCTCATCAAGTGTGCTGGCATTGAGATTGACTTTCTCATCATATAAGAAAATGCCATCACAGTTTCATTAGGATCGAGCTCGAAAAGCTTCCCTATGATCTTGGTATAAGCAGTTTCGTGGCGCTTCTCATCTGAGGCAATTGTGCCACATATTTGAGCTAGCTTTGTGTCTCCGTACTTCATTGCTAGCTTGGCTGTGTTGCCATGGGAAACAAATGTTGCTCTCTCTTGAAATGATGTGTAGGTGATAGCCAGATAGGGATTTGTTCCCACTCCAACATCCTAATGTATCAGAATGTACAGAAATTAGGTAACTACTCCAACATGTTTGTGAGAATCTGAAAAATCCAAATAACTATTCAAACAGATGCAAAGGTGTTGTACGGAACTTACCATTCCGGACCCAATTAGGTGCTGAATTGTGGTTTCAATTTGTTTCATGTCTACTCGTCCTGAAAGATAGAGGTATTTATTGAGAAGATCTCCGTGCCTATTTTCTTCAGCACTCCATGCCCTAGTCCAGATTGCCCAAGGTGTGTTATCTATACCTGTTTCATCCTTAAATATATCACAACTACTTAGACGTGTTTGGTAACTTGGCAGGGCCTCTTCTGTGATCATATCGCCTACCAAGACCACGAAATAGTCATCGGGAATTTGGCTTGCTCTCTCCCTCAACTCGCTGATTTGCTCCATGAATCCATCTGAGGCAGCATCCGGCAGGAAATCCTGTGGTTGCCATGATTTCTGGGGTGGTTTTAATAGGGATAAAATGTTGTCTCTAGCCCAACCCTCCATGGATTTGAAGATCTCAACCTTCTCAGGCGGCATTGTAAGTCTTGATTCAAGATCAACTTTTTGAGTATGAGCAAATGGTTTCTTGATTTCTTCTACTCCTATAGAGCTGAAGATTAAAAGGTTATTGTGGTTATAGAGGTAACATTGCTATAAATTTAATACAATGCGTGATCAGAAGAAAACAACATCAAAACACAGAAATAAAAAGCAAGAAAGAGCCAAAAATATTGAAAAAAAAAAAAAAACTCACTGAGAAGCTGTGTGGACTTTGGAAGCCATGAAGAATTTTGGAAATGAACATCTTGTCGCTGGTATGAGAGCAACTGAAGGGAGGGAAATGGAGGTTAACATATCTGGTTTTACTTTACTAAGCAGGGAATGTATATGTTTGTGTATAGATAGGACAATGGGAAGGGGCGAAGGGCAACACATAAATACACAAGCTTGAGCCACCACCTTCCCCTTCCATCAAGAATTTCTAGTGATTCTGCTTGAGAAAACTAGTAACTTGAAACATTTTGTAGTTATATAATTTTCGACTCATCTAGCCAGAGAATCCTTTGTGTAACAACTTCAGTGATAGAGTTTCACATAATCAAGATCTGTTTCATGCCAATTATTTCTGTTCTTGTACTTGTAGTTCTATTCCCTTAATGTAAATGTTTAGTGTCTCAGTGTGGAACAACAGTAAGAAACTATGAATATACTTAATTCAGTAACTGTATAGCTGTTGATATATGCACTACTGCTATCATATGTTGGTACTTCTTTAACTATAATTCATAAGGGAATATGAGTATTATTGAGGCTGTTTTGAATTGATAGATAGTCTTTTTTCTTTTTTCGATATTGTGGGAATCTCTTCCAGGCAGGGCTCTTTGGACCAACCTCAGTGGAGTAAATTCCCGGACTCGTGCACCACACTCTGAGAAGTTCCCTACACGGAATCAAGGTAAGTCATTGGTATTTTACTTGGGGGTGTGGCCCCAAAGTGTTTACAAAATCCGTATTGAAACTTAAAGAGTATAATCATATAAGGCAAATGTCCTTACATTCCGCATGCATGACATATACTTTCCTTGCAAACAAAGTACACAATCCACACTGACCAATCATATTTTTCTCTCTTTGGTTTTCTTAGTTTGATGGGTTTGCCCTCCATACAGCTAGAAACTGATCAATCAATCCAATGTTTTGTTATTGAATTTTTTTGTGGAGAGGAGAATGAAATTGTGCACCTTGTGCAACCTATAAAGGTCCCAACTCTTGTGTCCTTTTTCTAGTGAAGGGTATGTGTGAATTTTATGCCAAATTGAATTGATTAAACAAATCCATCTAATAGGTTCCCAAATTTTCATACCGCCTACTCAAAGAACTAGGTTAACGAGTTATCATAAGTGACCATGGAGCACTTGAGCTAGAGTAGAACTTGAACCATGACAAGGTCTCGGGTTTGAGTCCATGGGTGTGCTTGATAGTGTGTTTGCACTTGTCAAATGCACTGCATTTAAACAAAAAAATGTTTGATCGAGTAGTGCGTTACAATATTAGTGTACCGCGGTGAGTTTGAAACTGAAGCTGCAAGTAGTGCTTTCACCCTTGACGAGACGTGGTTGATTGCATTTTCTGCATCAAAAAACAATATTTTTATTTAAAAAAATTGTGCTAAATCAATTATATTATTCTGTTTATGTTTTTATGAAAATGATATCAATGAAAAATATCGAATTTTACCCACATCTCGCCACAGTATTTATAGTGACACGTCAAATACTTTTTTATATTGCAACTTATCTCATCACACCACAATTTCAGAAGACTCACCTCATTGCACTGCATGAGGTCAAAACAAAATCCAGTCCCGACCCCATATATTTATCAATAGTATAAGCCCCAAAAAGCCAGAATTAAAGGTTATGGGTAATCAGAGAATCAGAAGAGAAGAATTCCAAGTAGTTTCAGAGGGGTCTAGTAGTGACTTGGAGCCCTCAACTACAAGTTTTGGCTCACAAGTCTGAAGGGTGCTTCGTGACTCACAGTGGGTGGAAGTCACACTCAGCTTGGGAGTGCCAATGGTGGCAAGATCAAAAGAAACTCTGCCCGGTTAAAGGAGATGGCCAGAAAGGCAGAAGACGAAGAAGGAAGCTCTGACAAGAATATTAAGAAATTTGTAAGAAAACTCATCCACAACTAGCCTCAAGCTGCAATGCACATCATATTATTCATATAACCGTTTCGCTTATTCAAATTTGGAGCTGAAAATTAGCATATAGCAAGCTCACTGTGTATCAAAGACCAGAAGTATATCGCTAGCCAAATTGAGGCTTACAGTCGTCTTTTTTTTGTGTACATATATTTCTTATAAGCTATCAGTACTGAGATTTACAGAACTAAAACTGTGTGTTTCTTCTGAACGCTAGAAGAACGAAAGAAATATTTCTGTATAATCCTAAAAGAAGATGAACCTCGTCTTAGAAAACTCCACGAGTCCATTAGATTGACTGTTAGAAATTGCGCGAGTCCAAACTTAGCTCTTGAAAGCCCTGAAAGCGTCAAAAGGAATGGCAAATGATAGGCCAATTAACAGCTGTATATAGAAGTTGACAGAGAAGTTGCTAATATCATTGTTGAAGTGTAATGATTACCGGCTAAATACTCCCTTCCTCGGCTGCATGGACATCATCATCTAGCCGACTACCCAATCTGACTATGTCTTCAACAAGAATCTTTCCATCTAAAGCATTGAAAAAGAAAAGAACTTATCAGTTATATTTAAATACTAAAACATGCCAATCGATCGGCAGTTGGCAAAAGGACAACCATATTTTCATTCCATAAGTGCATACTGAGCAACTGAAACTACTATGATTTCCAGGAAAAGAAATCCCTTCAACCAAAAGAGATCCTACAAAGGATGAAGTGGTAAATAAATGAATCAAATTTGATTGCCTGACCTCTATCTTTGGAAAGATTGCTTATGAGTTCTTGAACACCTTCATTGCCTAATGATTTCTTCAAGTACATAGCAGCAGATGCTACCTCCTCAGAAGTAACTTTCCCGTCATAATCCCTGCAAATACATATAATTCACTTCTATATAACTATGATAATTTGAATAAAAAAGTCCCGTAAAATTTTAAGACTGCAAGCAAATTGGAACAAACTACACAGAGTCGAGTTTAAGAAAGTACAGAGTCAAGTTTAAGAGTACGGCTAAACACAAAAAAAAAAAGTCAAAGAAATTAGGAATACATTGCACATTTACATGGCTGAATGCCTGAATCTGCCATCAAAATGACACCTCAGCACCTACGGAACCAATCAAGTTAATTTTCAACACAGGACTCAAATCCTATATTCATCACCATATTATTGGCTCCCAAGAATTTGGACATGGCTATTATTTTATATTTTACGAAAATTGACACAAGGAAACCATATCTTATATAGGTAAGCAGGATGACAAAATTAATTTATTGGATTTCGAATTAGCAAGAGCCACCAAGGGGTTCCCTCAGCCTCACAATCCCCGTTATCCACAACAATCATAATGCACAAAGCAGAAGCACATTTACCTGTCAAGTAGTCTCCAACGATCACCTATTTTTGCATCAACATCATCAATTTCCTTCTCAATATTTGTCAGCATTCCGTCAACCTGGAATGTGCAAATAAGTCAAGAGTTCGCCAAATACACCATGATAGTACTTGATAATTGATGCAACAGGTGACTCTTACCTTTTCTCTAAGCGCTGAAGAAACTGTATCACGTTCTGCAACTTCAGCAGCATGGTCATCTTCCTCTCGGGCAGCTATATATGCCTTCAATGCCTCCGTTTTACCATCAGTGCCCTCCTTCTCAATCATGCCATTGTAAAGTTCTATCTGAAAACAAAGCAATCAAAATAAACAAGCCATAAACAAGGGTATAGAACAATTAACAGAGACAAACACCATAGAAATTGTTATATACTTGTTCCTTTCTTGAACAGAGAATCAAATAAGTCTGCAAGCTTAAAAAATGTAAACCATCCAAACAAAAGGTGGATATTTGATCCGATCATTAGACAATCACAGATAACCTATTAGGCTATAAGCTATATACTCCGTGATCCTTTCAACATAAAAGACTACATAAATGTACCGCAGATAGTGAATTACATGCATTGTTAGTAAAGGAAACTGGTAGTGATACAGTCGAAGAAGCAATATCCCAGGAGGGAAAAAATTTAAATCCACTAAAATCACTAAACCTCGAGTTAAATTGACAAGTTAAAAATACCTCCTTATTGACAAGCCTCAAGAACTCTGTGCGCTCCGTACTTACTGACTGCAAGATCAACAGATAAGAAGAATCAAATCTTCATGGAGCAATAGAAAATATGTGAAAAATATAAACTAGAATAGTTGAAGAATTAGGAAAATGACTAGCATTTTTTAACAAGTGACTCTTACAGATGCTGATGCTAAAATAGCCAATGCACGACTGAGTTCACAGAGCTGCTCTTGCTTCTCCAACATTCTTTCTTTGGCTTGTTCTTGCGCTTCTCTTGTTGTTGGAGTAGTCATCTCTTTCAGTGCCACATCCTCTTCACCAATTTTCGATTCTTTTACCCTGGAAAGCTCTTTTTCCTCTTTTTCTTCTTCTTCCTACAAGTAATCCGATTTGTTGAATTGGAGTAAATTAAAATAGGTCCAAAAATTTTCTTCTTTGGTTGGGCATTTCTGCTGCAAGTATCTTTCATTTTCCAATTTGCAAAGAATTACAAACAATCAAATAATTGAATCTCAACCTTGATAAGTTCTTCCTGCATCTCAAGGTACTCCAATTTCCTTTTTCTTTCCGAAACAGAATCTTCGGATGGCAAAGATATAATGCTGACACTATCCACAACCTCATCCGGTAAAGAAGACAGGGTAGCACTGACGGCTTCCTCAGGCTTCAGTTTCCCAGCAACAATGAACGCCCTTCAAATGGTATTAGAGAGAAGCAATGGTAAAATAGTCAAGGATTGATGAACTTAAGGATAAAATCAATAACCAGGATAGAACAACTGGGGATTCCAATCACCTTGATAGGATCAAGAGGGAGGACGACACAGAGTGATTGAGAGACAAATCCAACCAATCACGAAGCTGCAGGTACAGTTAACAATATCAGCAAATAGACATACTGAACAACTATTTGATATCACAAAAGACACGGTGATGAATTATGAAGCTGCAGGGAGTGTTAACAATATCAGCAAGGAGACATGCAAAACAGCTATTTAATACATCATGAAAGAGTATAATCCTTTACTCAGATAACTAAGAGAAATAGTTTCTTAATGATATTTCATGATACATTCTCTTATTATTGAATCATTTCTGTGAATCCTTGTTTTCATATTGCCAACATAAACTAGCACTACAAACATTGAAGACATTTTTCAAAACTCAACTTCATCTGGAGATACGCAGTTGTTATACAGCTAACTAAGCAAAAGTTAAGCCACAAACCTGTTGTCGCATTTCCTCCACTGAACGCAATCCCAACATACCTCTCTCCCTGCAATCTTCACGGAGTTCAGCTTCTGAAAGTGACTCCACACCCTCTGCTTGAATTAATTTATCATCTTGCTTAATCCTGTAGAAACAATAACTTATGATAGCTTTTTCTTGGAAGAAAAGAGCAGTAAAGAAAATAAAATATTTTGTGCAATACACGTTAACCAGTAGAACTTCCAGATGTATACACTTTCTGATACTCTCACCCACTTTCACCAAAGAAACAAGAAACCTAAGAGTTCGATGGGGCTGGCACTTAAAAAAAAAAAACCATTCTCCACACCCCACACCTCATCCATTATATTTATGATAGAAAAAATAATCGCACCATTGCAGCCTTTTCCGAAGCATAAAACGCAAGTATGCATCTGTTCCAAAAGGACTGATTCCCATATATTTACACATATTCACCAACCGAGGCCTGAAAGCAAAGAACAACAGTAGATGTCATACGATCTCACTCAGCATGCAGAAGTGATATTTCACATTAAACAATAAGATGGATTCAAATTTTGAAGCAGCCAAAATCAGAACAAACCTGTTGATATTGTCCAGAGTAAGTTCATCATTGAACAACTTAGCAAAGCCTAAAATCTCCTCATTAGAAACACCACCTCCCCGTCTAAACTGCATAGCAACAGTTTGTATGTGAAAGATATTGCAAAAGAACAAAGAGCAGCAGAGACAAAAACCAAAGGAAATGAACACTTACCCTATTAAAAAATTCGTCAAGATCTTTCGCAGTTTTCTTAATTTCACCACTTTGAGAGTTTTGAACTTCCTTTGCCATTTCTTTGACAGTTTCTTGAAGAAACTTGGCATACTGTATTCTTGCATTTAGTTTCCTTTTCAACGCTTCCTACAGAAATTTTCAACCAAAAAGATCAATTGATTTAACAAGGGGCCGCCATCAATGTAAATAAGTAATGTACACATGCATATGTAAAATCCAAGTCTTCAACTCGGTGTGCCATACATATATGTCAAACAAAACCATCCACAAAAGAAGAAAAACTCCGGACACTCAACAAAAAGAGAACACTCAAAAAGTGTGATCGCTAGAAAATTGAATTTCAAGAGCAAACTTTGTTTTTTTTGTAGTGATTCTAGTGAAAAAAAAATATTGTCAATTATAGTCATTCATCACAACTTGTACCTGCTCTTTCATCTTGTCTTGGAAAGTTGATGGCAGCATATTGGGGAATAATTTCAGAAATACCGGCAACAAAAATTCCATGAATGGAACAATGATAAAAACAGCAAAAGGAACTAGCCGAAATATATCAGCTGTAGTTCGAGTTAGCTGTTGCCTTTCCCTTCTCGAAAGACTCTTCCCACCTGCAAGTTTTAAAAGTAATCTGGAACTGATCCTCACATCAACCCCTAATAGTTTAAAACCCAACCAATAATGGTGCAACGTAGACACAAATTCCTGTTTCCAATGAACAAGTTTTTTGGCCCAATCTTCCCTGCAAAAGGGGGGTATTGAGTAATTTATTTGCAGAAAGGGAGTATTGAGAAATTTATTCGCAAAAAAAGAGAAGAAAAGAAATTAACCTGCTCATAGAAGCTACTGCTCTTAAGGCAGGGCCGATTCCAAGAAAAGTTGCCCATATCCTTTGCATAATGGACTCAGCACCCTTTTGAGATTCTTGCAAATGTTTAGCTTTTGCTTTGGCTTTTGCAGTGCTTAAACCTTCAACAGCTTGATCACATTCTTCAGGAGATGCTTCCTTTCTCTTCTTAGCAACCGCTTCTTCATTTTCCTCATCACCA
Source organism: Tripterygium wilfordii (assembly GCF_013401445.1). Lineage (NCBI taxonomy): Eukaryota > Viridiplantae > Streptophyta > Magnoliopsida > Celastrales > Celastraceae > Tripterygium > Tripterygium wilfordii. The sequence goes on from NC_052247.1 coordinate 3,075,218, forward strand.
CTGCCTAAATCGGGTTGCTTGGCAGTAGCTGTTGAGGCATTACGAATAGATAGTGACATGAATGTTTTGCCCATTGGTGAAGAACTTTCCAATCTTACTTTGCCACAACCCGTAAGTGTGGTTCCATAAGGTATTTGACCAAAGTTCTGTTTTGCCAAATACCCCACCAATGTCATCAGATTTTTCCCTTCTTCTTTGACATGACTAGAATCTACAACGGAGCGGTTCAGAGTAGAGTTATAAGCATGCAAATGTGAAACAGATGGTTGAGGGTGACGCCCTAGACATTGGAAGCTTTGAATCAAGCAACTTGAGGAATACGCATAGTCAGAAACAATCTTCTTCCTTCTCAAAATAGCTCTAGAAGCCATTCCTTATCCCAAATAGATGAAATTAAAGCTTGAAATTGCGGTCACTAGAGTTATACTGTAAGTCGTATGTTCCACCGCCTTCAATCTCTTATCCGTGACTGACAAACCATACAAAACAATAGAACAAGATTTTCACCAAACGACGATCATGAAAAAGAGATTTGAAATTGCAATCATACGACATCGAAGCGACTTGATCAAGAACTCAAAAAAAAAAAAAATTTCAAAAAGAACGAAGGATTCAATCAGTACCGGTAACGTATACTAGCAGTAGATTATATTTCTGCAACGAGTAGACTATATTTCTGCAACGAGTAGACTCACCGGAGGAGAAAGAGAGAAGCATGAACGGCGGGCAATTCAACGGAGGAGAGGAGATTGTGATATCTCAGAGAGAGCTGAAACCTTTCTGGCCGTAAGACAGGAGCGGAGGGAGGGTTTTAGAGTCGTTGAATGCTGCTTCCAAATTCAGCCGTACGATATAAATGGTACAATCTTACGGTCCAGCTGCTTTGAGGGTGGATCCGATTACGCTATTAAAACTGCGTCGTTTTGATTTCGTTTCTTCTTCCTCCTGACTCGCGCTCTCAGCTCTCGCAGTATGGCAGCTATGTCATCGATTCAATACGCGCCAGTTCAAGCCCTAAAACCTTCTTCTTCTCCACAGTCAAGTCGTAATTTAGGGTCTTGTTGGCGAACAGTTGATTCAACTCTGACAGGTTCGGGTTTAACAGTCTCAAAATCCACAAACTATCCGCAGAAGAAGAAACTGGTGGTCTCTGCAAGTGGCAAGGTCGACCCAAAGATCGCTGATAATGGCGTATTTCCTGCTCCTGCAACTCCTCGATCAAAGTATGGAACGTTTTCGTTATATGCATAGCTAATTGCGTCATTCTGGTATGCAGTGGTGTTCAGAGTGCGGTTAATCTAATTATTCCCTTTTAGTATTGGCGCAAGCCATTTTCTGCTATTAGCTGCCATTGCTCAGGTCAGATGTGTAGAATTGCACGCTGATAATATAATAAATTTGTGATTTGATTGTGTGTGAATATACGTATATACATTATTTATGCTATTCTTAAACCCCAAATCAAGTTCTTAGGTATTGATCATCTGTTGTATTGTCCAAGTCATTCGTACTCGCATTCTCTTTATCAAAGACTTCGTTAGCAAATTTGGGTTGTAGTTGAAAATTTATTTCATTAGAACTCTTTCATCAATTGAACTAATGTACCAGTACGGAATGTACTAAGCAAAGTCTCTACACAGAAGCTAATTTATGCAAGCTTTGTGGCATATACAGCGTTGTTCTTCCGTAGCTGTTGTGTTGCAAATGTGACCACATGGTTGCATATTGGGTTGCTTCATTTCTTTAGATACGTATTCATTGGAATGTAAAGAATCAACTTTAGCTTTGATTTCCTACCTTAATTTATGTTACCATTTGTTGTCAATTTAGGGTGAGACGGCACACCATTTCAGTGTTTGTTGGGGATGAAAGTGGAATGATAAACAGGATTGCTGGAGTCTTTGCTAGGAGGGGATACAACATTGAGTCCCTTGCTGTTGGTTTGAACAAGGACAAAGCACTTTTCACGATAGTTGTTTCTGGAACTGAAAAGGTCCTGCAACAAGTTATGGAGCAGCTTCAGAAGCTTGTGAATGTTTTGCAGGTTGTTATATTTTTCAGGTTTCTTCATTGCAAGATGTGGACCTACTAATGCAATCTATTATCTTTGATTCAAAAGGCAACTATATCGTCCCATGTACAAGTTTGATCGCTTTTGCTATTTCATCTTCTCTAGTTTGTGTAACTACTACAGATATTAGAAAGGAGAAAATATCCATAGTTTATACTTGTATTATACGCCAAAATTAAGGTAACCCGTTCAGTATACCATGTTCTCTCTCATTTTATATCTAATTTGATTACCAGGTTGAAGATCTTTCAAATGAGCCGCAGGTTGAGCGTGAGCTAATGCTTATAAAAGTCAATGCTGATCCAGAGGACCGTGCTGAGGTTGTTAAATGGTCTTTTCTTGCATGTTGGACATTTGAGAATATTCTAAATTTGAATTGAGTTTCTGTGATTTTTTTTTGTTTATAATTTTCTTTGATTACATTCATTCCTTGGTTATTTTTTTCAGATCATGTGGTTAGTGGACATCTTCAGAGCAAAAATTGTGGATATATCAGAACATTCATTGACAATTGAGGTAATATTAATATATTTAAGCTTATGTCAACAAAATGAGTGTGGCTCTGTGTGAGTAGTGCATGTGTGAAATTCAGAGAAAGAATTCTCTGGTGCCTGCTTTGATGTAGTTTAAAGGTCTGATCATTTAGTTTGGGATTATGGCATGATTGTTCATTACTCATATTACCGTACAAAAAGCTGAGGCTTTGTGATAGCTGGTTTCCTTTAAGATTGCTTGAATCGTACTGCTGTTTACCAGAGTTTAATATTAGATGTTTGCATAAATGGGAGGGAATAAAGTCATAATTTTTGAGAGAATGGGGGGAGGGGGCGATCTAACATTGCACCTTGTGCTAGTGTGAGGAGTTGGCTATCACTAGGCCACAAGCTCCTTTTTACTTTTGATCATTTTCTCATTGACGTTGTATTAGATCATGTGACATACTGCTCTGGTAGGACTGTGTCTTATGTGTGTGGCGTGAAGAAGGAAATTAATCTGATCAAAGTGCTGAAAAGCATGCAAAACTGGTGGTTCAGTCACCTCTGGTCCCAGGTTGATTGGTTTGTGAGCACAAGATCCTTGGAAGCGATGTTGAGCAAGATGGTGAAATACGATCCAATGCCTAAGCTGGTCATTTTTTCATGCATTATTGCAGTTCTAGGGATTCTGTTTTCCCTTTCTTGTGGAAAGGAATCCATACTAATAATTTATCTATGTATGAATTTGGATTTTGGTGTCAATGAATAATAAATGGTGGGCTTTCCATCCTAAATGGTCTTCACCTATCATGGAGAATTAATACCTAAAGTCAATAGACTATGTGACTATACAGGTGACTGGGGATCCAGGGAAGATGGCTGCGGTGCAAAGAAATTTAAGCAAGTTTGGAATCAAAGAAATTGCTAGAACTGGAAAGGTCCGAGACTTCTCTTAAAATAGTGATTGAAAGCTATTATATTTGTAATTTTTCTATAAACTCTACTGTTTGTAATGCCTAAACATATTGCTCCTCATAGATTGCCTTGAGAAGGGAAAAGATGGGTGCGTCTGCTCCATTTTGGCGGTTTTCTGCAGATACATATCCAGATCTTGGAGAAAAAAGGCAGGAAGTTGCTTCTGCAGTGGCTACAAGAAGAGCAGTCATCAGCGAAACTGATTTGTCTGTGGGGGTATGTGATTGCTCGGTGTTGTATAGATTGCTACAAGAGGATTTCGTTCATTCATGTTGTATAGATTGCTCAGTGGATTTGCATCCTCCATAATATGGAAGTTTGATTGAGGTTTCATTGGCCATACTGTTGCTTGTGATTCTCCAATTGCAGGTTGATTTACAAGTTTGTTACCTTTATTTATTTTGTTTGTGAAGGGAGATGTTTATCCAGTGGAGTTGTCTAGTGACCTCACATTCAATCAAGTTCTTGATGCTCACTGGGGAGTTCTAGATGATGAAGATGTGAGTAAATCTTGTCCTTGTTTTAACTTTTTTCCTTAGGTTTTTACCATGTTCGCCACTCCCTCCTTTCCTATAGCCTGCCTTTTCAGTTGCTGTTATTGTGTAAGATTTTATTGTCACACAATCACATTTGTGAGCAACTTTCTTTTGTTTTAATGGATCACAATGCAATTTGAATGAAATCATTAAGTATCTTGAGCTTCTGAGGCAGAGATTGGAATTGGTTACATTGTTTGCTGTAAAATAAACTGCGGAATTGCTTTAGAGGCATCTGAGAAAAAAATATTGAATTTTGATTAAATGTACTAAAGAAAGGGGGAAAATCATTTCCTTCTCTTGACAGTTTATATTCTTAAGTGAAAATTATAATGGATGGCTGGGTGAGTGGGTTCTGATATGGAGATCTAGTGTAATAATGCCTGGTTTTATTGTTTCTTGTTTTCCAGACAAGTGGACTTCGATCCCATACTTTGTCCATGCTCGTAAATGATGTTCCTGGAGTTCTTAACATTGTTACAGGTGTTCTTTCTCGAAGGGGTTATAACATTCAGGCATGTTTGCTGTAATTGTCTCTTTCTCTAGCCCTCCACCGCCACCTGTATGAGCAGTTCCCTACCTCTTGAATCTGCTCATTTTCTCGTATGTTGTGTTTGCAGAGTTTGGCTGTTGGACATGCAGAAGCTGAGGGGATTTCTCGCATTACAACTGTGGTGCCTGCTACAGATGAATCAATCAGCAGATTGGTGCAGCAACTTTATAAGCTGGTAGATCTTCATGAGGTGAGAAAACTCCACTTTTAGTAAGGATGCATCACTTTATATAGATGAATCTCAGATCGAATGTGTGAAGGCCACATAAGTCCACTTTATTCCAACAATCTCAGCATCTTATCGTTGTTAACGTAAATCAGGTATAATAACTTTCTTTTCTCTCAATGATACTGTTTTTTGCATCCAACGGATGAATTGTGCTGGAAAGAAAAATCATTGTATTAGCAATCATGTCCATCTCCTATTTTTTACCTTTCCATCAGTTATATCTAACATGATGCTGTTCAGTTTTTCTTCTCCTATTGTTTTGGTTTCAAAATCAAAAGTTTAACCACAAATAGGTGATTCCAAACTAATGTTTCTGAATTTAGTGTTCAATGGTAGTTGTGTAGTTGATAGTTGCTGACTCCTTCAGGTCCTGGATCTTACACACATGCCATTTGCTGAACGAGAGTTGATGCTTGTAAAAATTGCTGTAAATGCTGCTGCTCGTCGGGATATCCTCGACATTGCCAGCATTTTTAGGGCAAAAGCGGTGGATGTATCTGACCACACAATCACTCTTGAGGTTAGTAAGCAATCCATTATTTCCACGGGAGTTCTATATATATTTTTGTCATCCATACACTCTTTCCAGGACCATTGAGTATTGTGGGGCAACTTTGGATTTATGTTTATTTAGTAATATAAGATGAAATTATTTATTGCATTACAGAAGCATGGTAGCATTAATATGGTTTTGTGTAAGTTGTGGACTATAAGAGGCAACACTGTGGTGTTGTTGAATCTTGTTCTGTTCCAGTTTCTTTAAGTGAGGTGGTCTTTGTGTTTCTTTCAAGTTCTTAATATACTGGTTCCTTCAACTGGTTTCATTCCTTATGGTTGAGTTTGATAAATCTGCCACCAATTGTTTCAGCTCACAGGAAAATTGAGCAAGATGGTTGCACTACAAAGATTGTTGGAACCCTATGGAATTTGCGAGGTTTGTCCTCGGAATTTTAATTCATAATTAGAAATGAATGTGCAATTGGGTTTGGTTACATTTCTTTGTTTCCCATCATTAGTCTTGTACTGTTGTTTATCTGCATCTTTGAAGTCTGAATGGTTTTCATGACCACCGATGATAGTAGCTCGGGTGGTTCACTTTGTTCCCGCAAATTGTTTGGGTTTTGCTTAGGTTGTGCTCTTTTGACATTAATATGGGACTCTACAAAAATTCCCTAAACTCCAACCCTGGTGGTAACTACTTCTGCCGCATCAGCTTGAATTGAAAATTTTCAATTTCAATTTTTGATGCAATATTGTAGTTGAGATGGCCCGCCCTGACAGATTTGAAAATTAGAGTCTAGGGATTCTAGAGCCTCAAAACCCTCTGTGATAGCATGCGGGAATATTATTGCAAGGGGTCGTTGGCTAATGATGGTAAACTTCACCACGGTAACTCTTAGCGCAATCGAGAGGTTGTGATTTCAAGTCTCATGGATGTTTCCATTATCACAATTTGCAAGATGGGCATTTGTGCGAATGCCACCTTGCGTTATCTTCTCACACTAGGCCTCGGCCAAGGTATCAACTAGTCCATGAGGGTTGCGGGGTCTTTCATTTGGCCCTGAGTTTATCAATTAGTTGTTCGATAGGCAGTTGAGTGGTTTCACGTTAACAAAAAAAAAAAAGATTGCATTGTTCCCTGTATTTCTTTATCAAAGTTTTCTCTTTTCCGTAGGTTGCACGAACTGGGAGAGTGGCGTTAGCTCGTGAATCAGGTGTGGATTCGAAGTACCTTCGCGGATATTCATTTCCTTTCTAAAACGGAGACCCGGAGAATTGTTGTGTTGCTGGAGTGATCTTTTTTTCCTTTGTGCTTATAGGGAAATTTTGTAAATATTTATAAATTCAGTGTTTGCCTTAGACTTTTAGTCACTGAGGAGAGCTTTTTCCTGTTATTGGTTTGGTTTTATTAGAAGACGATACTTGTAATAAAAACTAGTCGTATACCCGCGCTACGTGCGTTTTTTTATAACTTATATTTTTAACTATATTTTTATGTTGATGTGTTCTAATAAGAATATTCTTGTTATAACATTCCCAATGACTATTGGTCTAATCCTTTATTATCTATTTATTTAGCTTATTATAAATTTATAATATTTAATAGTTTGTAATAATACTCATCATTTGCTTTGTTTTTGTCAAATTTCTCACTTTAAAAAAAGTTTGATAGTGATTATCATCCTCAATGTAAAATTTCTCTCTTAAAAAGTAGACTGATGGTAATGATTTAGGGTATTAGTACATGAAACTGGGGTACCTGATAAAACAGAAATTTCATACACAGGTTCATATATACGCACACATATATGTAGTTATCTTCGTGGCTATCTAACCATCACTTCTATCCCTTTTTATTCGTCAGTTTTGAATGAATTAACCTGCCTTTGTATTTCCTCCTTAGATTTATGAAGTTGTTGTATCAAAAAGAAGATCCTTAGAGAATAGTAGACTACAAAACTGAGGTATATTATATTTTTAGTGTTTAATTTGTCATCAAAATCCAATGAACTTTCCAATTACATCAACACAAAAAATGGTCATTAAAGTTTAGTGCTGTTAATAAGCTAAAACCACCAAATTATCTATTAGTAGAAATATTGACAGTTTTGGCAAAACAATGTAGAAGGGAGAGAGTTCAAAGAGGTCAACACAATCCAAGTAAATTCAGAGTAAAGACCACTCTGACAAACTTCATCAAACTGCATGTATCATAAAATTATGTCCTCCATTTAATGCAAAACCTATAAATCACTGAATTTCTAAAATAAATCCCCAACAATACAATTTCCCCAAACTATAGGTTTTCACTGTATATATAAGACGGTGGACTCAGGGGAAAAGCACTTCGAGAGATGGGCATTGAAGAACAGGGTCAAAGAATCAATGATTATTAGGGATCAAAAAGTGAGAAGTAACCTTGCGACTGATGAAAGTGAACTGAGAGGAACAACCCAGACAATGAGAGGCGTCGATCACCAAATTACTGCCTCTCATAGATGGCTTTGCCGGCAACCCAATATCCTCCAACATCCCCGTTAAATCCCAATGAACTGCATACATCACATAAAACTTCCCTCCATACAAGGGTAACCCTATAAACTACCATAAAGCAGAGACTAATATGAATCATATAAACTTAACCATTTTTGAAGAAAAAGAGGAACAATAATAAATTATGTACCTATAAATGGAAGTGCGCGACCAGTGAGCTAGAGAGGGATGGAATCCATTGGATTTAGATAGAGATGACGAATCAATTGAGCCACGTGGGTCGTGTATTATCGCCTATCTCCCTTCGCATGACCTAAAATATGTAATACAACGTTAAATGGAGACCTTGATTGTCTTTTTTCCTATGGAAAGAAGAAGATAAAAGAGTCACGTACATGTAACTTATGGGACAGATAAAACCAACCCAAGTTTCCACAACCAATATAAAATTTAACCTAAACTCAAACCAATTTGATCCAAGTCCAGTTTAGCACAATCCCCAATCATACAACAGACACTATGAAGACAAATGATGTGAAGCAGTCAAGACATATGCTATTGCCAATGTGTTGTTCAGAGTACATAGCACACTGGTGAGCTTTTTTTTTCCAGTCTTCTTAAATATAAGAATCTCAAAGGAAATCACAAGATTGGTTATACCTTACCCAATTTTTTTTATCATTTTTTTGTATCTTTTTAGTCTAAAATTTCTTTGCAAGTAAATGGGTACCGTTTAGAATTGACAGATCCGCCAAGTATGAAACGAATTCCAGAATTGTTGGCATTCTGCAAATCAAAAGAACATGTCTTTTCAAATGTTAGTCCCACCAACAACAAAAATAACCACATCTTGGGTCAGCTCAAAGATGAAGCTTGTGTCAGGTGTTCAAGCCAAATCTATTGTATCACGTTCAACTCTCTCTAAAAACATTATGAAGTTTTTGCTAAAGCACATTCTACTACACAACAGTTGACTTGTCTTGTTTAATATAACCTGGACAGAACAAAGAGGAAACAACAGAGGGCATAACAAAAGTAAAGCATTGAGAAAAATTAATGGGATAAAGGAAGCCATAGAGCAAAGTATTGAACATGTAATTCAGAGAGAAGCCAATCATTTGGAGTAATTCATATCCAAGGGATGCGAGCAAATGAACATAAAATAAGCATACCACGAAATTTAATCATTATTTTAAACTATAGAATGTAAATCGTAAACGTAAGTGATCGGCACTGAGGATAGAATTTCATAATATTGTTACTGCCATACAACTTCTTACCATAAGGAAGATCAAGTGTCATTATCCTTTCATGATATCTTAGTAAAGCAGCGTAGATATGGAAATTAGCTGGCGACCTAGAAAGAGGTTGCACATTCACTGTAGTATAAAAAGTGGGCAGTGTCATCAACTACATTTTAGGACTCAAAGAAGGAATGCTTATTATAACACAGATAGGGTAATGTTTGATAAGATAAAATATTGAACCTATTTGAGCTTCAACACAAAAATGCCATGCATACAAAAACACACAGTGCAATTGAAAAATTAAATTTGAACACCCCATGCAAAATTAAAGAAGAAAACCTCCATAAGGATGAAGAAAGCCAACACATGAGAATGATAAACGAATGTCCAAGTTACAATCACGTAGAGAAACACACACAAAAAAAAGAGATGTCGAAGCAAGAGCGATATCACTGCTGATTTCAATTTTTACCTGGCCGCACAGGAACACAAAAAGACCACAGGCTGAGATGTCGAAGCAAAAGCGATTGTCACTGTCGATCTTACAATTTAACTGGCAGCATACATGAACATGAAAAAACAACTGGCAATTAAGCTAAACAAAAAAATTAGGATTGATTTAATGGACAAAGCATAACAAATTTGATAACCCCATACAAAAACATAGACAGAGAATATTGAAGAGTTGAATTTGGAGACTGTGACAGTGAAATTGCAAGTGCTGCTGAACACCACTTGCACCTTCATACCAATGATACCAGCCTTGTCGGAGTTCTGATTAAAAGTCAATAAATGATGTTTAAAAGCAAATATATATATATATATCAGGTGTGATCAATTACCGCGTATTACTCTTTCATACCAGGACAACATGGAGGAAGATTATTTGTCTGCCCTTAATAGTGCCAATGGAGCTGGTAATCCATACTACAAATAGACATGAACAAATATCATTAGGCCATTCTTTCTTCCAAACAAAGACTCCATTTTCAATCACATTACAATGACCCATTTGCAGCTAATAACTACACAGTTTCAAGGACAAACCCCAAGATTAAGAAAGTACTCTAAACCATTTTTTAAGGAGTGCTTGATTGTTTTAAACCCTAGATTTAACTACTTCAAAGAAGACATAAACCCAAATATAAGCCAATTCAAAAAAGCAACAGCCAGATAACAAAGATCCAGTACCCAGAGAAACAATCAAGATAAACATAAATTCGGCCAAAAAAAACCAAGAAATGAAAGCATCACATACCCAATCAAAAGTGATAAAGGAAAAAAAATAAACCACCCCAAAAGAAGCAGCCTCCACCGCAAATGAGTTTACCGAGCCGAAATGATGGTTTAAGTTTGAGATGGATAAAACGTAGCGGGCTCTTGTTTGCCATTTTGTTGTTAGAAATCTGTAAACCATCAAGAGAGAAGCAAAGAAACCCGAGAAATTAAAGCATCACATACCCAATTGAAAGGGAAAAATAGGAATTAAAGGATACCGAGAGACTTAGCCGTGGAACGAACCGAGTGCTTTCCTTGTCCGAGATTGAAGTTGGGAGACCAAGGACAATAGCAAGGATTCAAAGCATCGAACCGAAAGATTTGACTGAACCAAAGCTCCCATTTCTGATCTGGGCAAGGGTTCGAGGGCAGCTATTGGAGAGGATGACGCGGATGGAGATTCAGAAAGGGATGAGGAAAGGCTCATAAGCTGCTGAACTCTCACTCGAGAAAGGCATTAGAAGCGCTTTTAATGGGCATTGATTATGGGCAGTGGGTGTAAGAAAACCGAAATCGCTGTGATACGAAGAAGATAGAGAAACGTTCAACGTGAGGGTTTTATTGGAGAAATAGTGAGCGTCTAAAATAGAGATAAAGAATTGTACAGTGTCCACGTAGGATGAAATAGAGAATTTTAGAAAGCCAAGTGTCAAAATAATAACAACATTTGTTAGAGCCTCTGCTATATATATAAGTATAGATAGATAGATAATAGATAATAGTTTCCGTTTGAAGAAGCTGAGGTTTTTCATGGTTGATATGTTTGCATGTTTATGTTGGAGAAGCTTTGGCTTGACTTCTGTTGGGCATGAATCCAAGTGGTAATGAATCATTGCCTGTTCTGAACTTCTGATTGCATAAACTTTGGGCATTTTCGACTTTCAAGTTTCAAAAGGGTTGATAATGCACATTTCATTGTAGGGGAATTGTTGTAGGACCTTATTTTTTTTAGATTTATATTCAATGGTGGATAATTTTCACGTCTTTTTCATATCCAATTTTTTTTCAAAAAAAAGTAAAATTAACTTACTAGTTAATCATATGAAAACACATTTATCATTTTATATATATATATAGAGAGAGAATAATTCTCCTATGTGAATCAAAAGTGTGAATCTATTTTTCAACTATAGATGTGATGGGTTCCACATAAAATTTATGATCCTCATTTTTGTTTTGTTTTATTATAATCATTGGATTTGAAGTTCACTAAGTTGTCCACACTTTTGATTCATATATATATATATAAATTCTCTTATCATATCTAAATTGTGCACTTAAATAATTTTAAGTGCGCAATTTACTTGCAAAACCTAATTTGAATTAGATTTTTTTTGGATTTAAACCAATCCCTTTTTTGGTCAATTAAGTATGTTCGAAATCCATTCGGATTAGGGTTCGGATATGTAAATATTTCGTGGATTAAGATCCGGATATGTAAATATTTCATACAAACGTATTGTTGTTGGATCTCGAACCGACCCAAAACCAATTTTTTTTCCCACCCCTACTTCCAATTACAAACGGTCTAGTCGCACCTAATTAGGTCAGTCCTAGTCCTAGTTTTACCACTAAAACCAACACATCACATGATTCCTTCTTCTGCAAGTTACGTGTAGGGTGGCAAGGAATTGGAAATGGCGAAGTTTGATGATCAATAACTGCCGCAACGAAACATTCTCTCCCTCCGTAAGCTCTGCCACGATGCACGCTCTTCCTTTTGACTCTTTCAATCCACTCTCTTCCTCTTCCTCTTCCTCTCCCTCTTCTGATTTTGTTACCATCTCTAATTTTCTTTTCTTTTTACTTTCTCTCTGTTTGTTTTTCTAATCCTCCATGGATGACCGCATTGAAGACGATGAAAAGGAGGCATTGGCTGGCCTAACCTCAGCCCCGCCTAGATCCCAGAAGATACATTCTCAAAGCCAACAACTTCGTGCCTCCTCCGGACAGAAACCCCACCATCAAATCCGCAAGCACAGTCTCGGCGATATCCCCATACCCATCATCTCTACCGCCTCCTCCACTGAGGACTCCTACTGTGAATCCTCCGACGATGAGTTCTTCCCCTACTCCACCAGCACAAACAGTGCTGGTGAAGAGTACGTCACGCAGAGGCTCGATCAAGGCCTTGGATTTGACATTGGACCTGAAGTGCTTCGACAATGCCAGCCTATGCCGGAATTCATTGGGAGCGGCGGTGACAGTGGAATCTTCAAAGTTCCAATCCGGGCCGCCGTCCATCCCAGACGCCCACCGTGCCTCGAATTGAGGCCGCACCCCTTGAGGGAAACTCAAGTGGGCAAGTTCTTGAGGAACATTGTGTGTACGGACAAGCAATTGTGGGCTGGGCAGGAGAGCGGGGTCAGGGTCTGGAGTTTCGAGGATGCGTACGAGGCAGGCTGCGGGGTCGGTGGGAAGGTGAGGAGGGGGGACGAGGATGCGGCTCCGTTTCACGAGTCGGGGAAGATGTCGCCCACCATGTGTATGATGGCTGATTGCGGGAACAGGTTGGTCTGGAGTGGCCACAAGGACGGGAAGATCAGGTCATGGAAAATGGACCAGAAATTGGAAGACAATGCTTTAATCAAGGAGGGACTTTCATGGCAGGCGCATAAGGGTCCTGTTCTTTCCATGGTCATGAGCTCTTATGGTAACTAGCTTAATTGTTTTCAATTGGTGTAATGTGCCCTTTTCCTCCCCTTACTATACAGGCATTCTTGCTTTGATTCAGGTGACCTGTGGTCAGGTTCAGAGGGTGGCAATATAAAGATATGGCCATGGGAATCCATGGAGAAATCTCTCTCTTTTTCACCAGAGGAGAAACACATGGCTGCTTTGTTAGTGGAGAGGTCAAGCATTGACCTTAGGAGCCAAGTAACCGTTAATGGTACCTGTAGTATATCTTCTTCAGAAGTGAAGTGTTTATTGTCCGATAATGTGAGAGCAAAAGTTTGGTGTGCTCAGCCTTCATCCTTCTCAATCTGGTGGGTTGTTGATTCATTCGTTATTATCTTCTACAATGTTGATATATGCTGCTTTTTGTTGAAGTGTACATTAAGGAACATTGATTTTGTGTATTTCTTTTTATACGATTCTGGTCCTTTGTTGGATTTCTTTTTTGGCTGTTTAAGCTTTTGACCTTTTAGAAGCATATGTCTTTTCTTTGTCCAAATTACAAAATTTCATAAGGATCAATGTTAGAACAAGCGGTCATGTTTGGAATAGAAAGTAATATTTGTCAGAGCACTTGCATTCATTTGCTGCCTGAAAGTATATATATTAATCCCATAAGTTCTAGTTCTTGCTATTGGCTTGATTGAATTACCTTAACAATCCATTTATGAAGCAAATGTTTCATCTGAATCCTGAGATGGAACTCTGAATGTTAGTTTTTCCACAGGGATGCTCACACAAAGGAGTTACTAAAAGTTTTCAACATCGATGGTCAACTTGAGAATCGAGTTGAGGTGCCTTCATCGCAAGATCAACAACCAGTAGAAGATGAGATGAAGGTAAAATTTGTTTCCGCATCAAAAAAGGAGAAATCTGGGGGCTTTCTTCAAAGGTCGCGTAATGCGATAATGGGAGCTGCAGATGCTGTTCGTCGCGTTGCATCCAGAGGAGCAGGTGCATTTGTTGAAGAAACCAAGAAAACAGAAGCACTAGTTCTTGCTGTAGACGGAATGATATGGACTGGAAGCACAAATGGATTGCTTGTGCAGTGGGATGGAAATGGGAATCGTTTGCAGGAGTTCAATCACCATTTTTGTGCTGTCCAATGCTTCTGCTCATTTGGGACTCGGATCTATGTAGGGTATGTGAGTGGTATGATCCAAGTGTTGGACCTTGAAGGAATCCTAATTGCAGGATGGATATCTCATAACGGTCCAGTTATAAAGTTAGCAGCAGGGCATGGGTATGTTTTTAGCTTGGCTACTCATGGAGGTATACGTGGATGGAATATCACTTCTCCAGGACCTCTTGACAACATCATTCGATCAGAATTGGCTGCACAAGAAGTGATTTACACTAGGCGAGAGAGTTTCAGGATTCTGATTGGTTCATGGAATGTCGGTCAAGGTAGAGCCTCCCATGAATCACTTACATCGTGGTTAGGTTCTGTTGCATCGGATGTCGGTATTATTGTTGTTGGGTTGCAAGAAGTGGATATGGGTGCAGGCTTTCTTGCAATGTCTGCAGCAAAAGAAACTGTAAGATGTTGTTTTAGCTTTCCTTCTTAAAATGCCATCAATTATTGCTTTGATTAGGTTACTGGAATTCTGCTCTATTTCTTAGCATTTTTTTAAAAAATATGCATGTTTCCCCTCCCTCTTTACTGCTTAATTATTACTTGTAGGTAGGACTTGAAGGGAGCTCTGCTGGACAGTGGTGGCTGGACAACATAGGGAAGGCCTTAGATGAAGGAAGAACTTTTGAACGTATGGGTTCTAGGCAGCTGGCTGGCTTGCTTGTTTCTCTTTGGTAATTAATCAATTAAGAATAAAAAGAATATTTCTTGAGCATTGTACTTCACATGAGACTGCTGCATTTCATGTTTTCTTTTCTTTAAGCAAGTTATTTTAAACCAGACCATTTCATGTCTTAAAGCCTCATAATAATAATTGCTTGTAATATTAGTTGTCTTTATCAATTCAGGGTGAGAAAGAACCTTAGAACACATGTTGGAGACATTGATGCAGGAGCAGTTCCATGCGGCTTTGGACGTGCTATTGGTAATAAGGTTTGTGTTTCTCCCATCCCCTGGCCATGCAAGGGCAGGAGTTTTCAACTCTAGATTTTATTTTTATCAAGATTTCCAGTCTATGCTTTAATTTATTTTCCTTATAGGGAGGTGTAGGATTGAGAATTAGAGTATATGATCGGATAATGTGCTTTGTGAACTGTCACTTGGCCGCTCATTTAGAAGCAGTCAATCGCCGGAATGCTGATTTTGATCACATTTATCGATCAATGGTCTTCAGCCGTTCATCACACCTTTCCAATACTGCAGCTGGTATGATGCGATACCTGATTTTGTGTTGCTCTCTTGCCTTCTCCACATATTTACTTTGGCTGCTTTATATTTCTGGCTTGCCATGGGTCCTCTCTCTTGCAGCTGGTGTCTCAACTGCAAGTCATACTCTTAAGAGTACAAATGTATGTACTTCATTGTTCTCTTTTCAGTTTTAGCAATTACATTGTCATATTATTTTAGCTTAGATTTGAGTCTCAAGGTCCTGATGCTTTCACAGTCTACGAGTGTCAATTCTGAAGAACCGAAGCCTGATTTATCCGAAGCAGATATGGTTGTATTCTTTGGTGATTTTAACTACCGTCTTTTCGGTATATCTTACGATGAAGCAAGGGACTTTGTTTCTCAAAGATGCTTTGATTGGCTAAGAGAAAAGGATCAACTCAGGGCAGAGATGAAAGCTGGGAAAGTTTTCCAAGGAATGCGTGAAGCACTCATCAGATTCCCACCAACTTACAAGTTTGAAAGACATAAAGCAGGCCTAGGAGGTATGTTGTTTTGAATTGTTTTTTTGGTGTTTCCTTGATTTCCAGTTATATTATCAATTTTGGAACCTTTTCAGGATATGATTCCGGGGAGAAGAAGAGAATTCCTGCTTGGTGTGATAGAATAATATATCGTGACAATCGGTCTGATCCAGTGTCCGACTGCAGTTTAAACTGCCCTGTCGTCTCGTCAATAGTAATGTATGTTTGGTGTCATGATTATTTCCTATCAACATTTCTCGTTCTAGTGTTAAAAAATTGGGTTATCCATGTGTAACAGGTATGATGCTTGCATGGATGTGACGGAGAGTGATCACAAACCCGTTCGCTGCAAATTCCATGTTCAAATTGCCTATGCGGATAGATCAGTTAGGAGGGAGGAGTTTGGAAAGATCATTACTTCAAATGAGAAATTGAGATCTTTGCTAGAAGAACTTCGTTATGTTCCGGAAACCATTATTAGCACCAACAACATAATCCTTCAAAACCAGGATACATCCATTCTGAGAATCACTAACAAATGTGCCAAGGAGAGAGCTGTGTTTCAGATAACTTGTGAAGGTCAGTCGACTCTCAGGGATGATGGAGAGCCAGCTGATTATCGGCCAAGGGGCGCATTGGGATTCCCCAGATGGCTTGAGGTATTGTTCCTCATTGTTGAAGTTGAATGCAAATAACTTCAGTCTAGAAATATAAGAATTTAACCAACTCATTTCTTGTCTGACATCCGATTCAGGTAACGCCAGCAGCTGGCATAATCGAGCCTCATCAGTACGTGGAGGTCTCTGTACATCACGAAGAATTCCACGCCTTAGAAGAGTTTGTTGATGGCATTCCACAAAACTGGTGGTGTGAAGACACAAGAGATAAGGAAGTGATTTTGGCTGTGAATGTCCAAGGGAGTTGTTCTACGGAGAAGAGTCGTCACCGAATCCATGTTCTTCACTGCTTCTCAGCTAAGACAGTTCATATTGGCTCGAAATCCAACAGTTCTAGTCACAAGCAAGGAGGATCACATCAAAGGTCAGAACATAGGCAGTTTGGCAGCTCTTCTGACAAGGCTGATGGTCGGAGTTCAGACAAAAAATGAAGCTAGAAATCGATGTCTCAGGTACATGTTGATGCATCTTCTGATGCCAATGTCAGCATGCATCTTAATGTACATACATTGAAGCATTCTAGGGCAGATGATTTGTTCCACAATTATTTTGTAATCAGGTAGAGAGGAAAGAAACTTGGAGCTCTTGGTTTTTGCTTTCTGCTTTAATAGACTGCAAAGAAAACAAGTCTCAGATTCTTCTTGGCCGTTAAAAATCTAGTCCAAACATTACAAACCAATGTTGATCGTTCTTGGTTAAAGGCCTACACGACTTTGTTCTTCTTGATCAGTCGTCATTGATTATTTGACACAGAAAACGCGTTGGTTATGCGAGAAGAGTTGGACTTTTGCTTATAAACTACTCGGTTGGGTTATGTCAATCCGACGTTGGATAAAATCTTAACGTAACGAGTCAAGTTAAATGCTATATGAAAAAAAAGGTACTACGAGTCTCCTACTAGGCTAAGAGCTTTTTGGTTAATGTTAATATACATACATATATATATATAGATAAATTCTCACATAAAGGTCTAATGGAAGAGTGTAAAATAAAGGTTACATTTTAATTGTGTGGATGAATGAGATGACAAGTGGGATCCATTATTTTGGATCCCACATGTTTCAAATCAACGGTGTAAATATAGATCTTTATTTTATACTCTTAAATTAGACCCTTATGTGAGAATTTCTATATATATAATTTAGCAACTCATACATAATTAATAAACCCACAAAAAATTGATCTTCTTAAGCTTTGATTCACAAAGAATTAATATATCTTAAGCATACAAAGAATATACAAAATTACAAATATGTACTGTTTTTTTTTAATTTATTTATAAAAGAATGGAAACAGATCACAAGTAATTCTCTAATTATTGACAGATATTGCACACAAATTAATATATTACCTAAATTAATCTCTTAATTAACACTGGTAATGCAGAGTTTTAATTAATTATCTTGATAAACAACTTGCGGGAATGACAAATCCACTGCTGGTCCCATGGGCGTTTGCACAGTATGATCTCGGTGCTCCATAACGATATGTGAGCTTGATGTCTTGCAATTTAATCCCTTGGCATGGATTAGCAGAGCTGCATCCCAAATTTATAGCCACATTTGTGCCTGATGTTCCTTTTATGTTCTTGTATGTAACTCCTCTAATCTTCACTCCAGAACTCTAAAACACAAAAAAAAACATATTGATCAAGGGAAAACGTGAAATAAAGTTAAACCAACGTTACAGTCAAAAGAGAACTAGGAACCTGTTCCTATGCCATAAGAATTCTTCTATGAGATCTTAATTTTTAGGTTTTTAGGTTCAAAATATTTTTTTAAATTAAATTTTTTTCATTTTGATCGATTTTATGAACCCAATGATATTTTTTTGTTGAAAACAAAAAATGCAACCTGAAAAGTGATAAAATGTTTTTTGCTTTATATTCAACGATTCAAAATTATCATGCACTTAAATTTGATTTTTGTTTCGAACAAAAAAATATATAGTTAGGTTCGTAAGACCGATCAAAATACAAATAATTTTTTTTTCAAATTTAAAAAAAAAAATGTTTAGAACCTTAAAAGTTAGGATCTCATATGAGAATTCCTATACATAAGGGGTGTAGAAGAATTCTCACATGCGCACCAAATTATCATGCACTTAAATTTGATTTTTGTTTCGAACAAAAAATATATCGTTGGGTTCGTAAGACCGATCAAAATACAAATAAATTTTTTTTAAAAAAAAGTTTAGAACCTTAAAAGTTAGGATCTCATATGAGAATTCCTATACATAAGGGGTGTAGAATAATTCTCACATGAGCACCAACTTTAAGCACTTGTTTTTCAATCATAAATGCATCGAGTCCCACAGCAAATGTATTGGCCCCAATTTTGTTGTGGTTATTGGATTTTGAGTGCGTAACGTTGGTGCGCATGAGAGAATTCTTCTATAGTGTAAAATGCGGATCGATCACCTTGAGATTCATGAAATAATTACCTGATTAGGACAAGTTTTGCTCCCATGAGGACAGTAATTTTGATCAATGATTATTGGATTGTCCACGAAATTCATTATGAGGTTTCGAAACTGAATGTCTCTCACGAACCCGTTGCTTGGTCTCGCCCATGATTTAATCCGAACCCCGTTTTGGGTTCGGGAGAAAACCGAGCCGATCACTGTTACATTCTCAACACCATCTTCATATCGACTTGAACCCAAACTACCTATACTGTACAATATTATTGAAACCAAAAATATATAAAGATTATTCACCATTCCTAACAGTTTCAAAGTATATATAGGGGAACATCTGACTCAGTAATTAAATTACAAATGTGTAACTTAGAGATTATAAGCTCAAATGTTGGAAATATTCTCTCCCTCTCCACCGGAGCTCCCTTGCCCAAAGCAACCCAAGCTAGGGCTTTGGGCACCAAGTCGACCCAAGGACACCATAATTTGTTTTAATTTTTTTTTACACCTAACCCATTAGTCCAGCGACCCAGTCCAAAATTAGTGCAAAAATCAATCAAAAAAAACCCTAACCAATTCCCTTATCCCTCTCATTTCCCTCAGCCATCAATATTTTTTTTTTGATCGAGAAGGCCCCAACCCAACGGCCACTTTGTGACCCCCTGGGTCAGTTCTAAACACGGGATGACCACCCTATGCGCACAACGGGTCACCAATTTAGTCTTGAGCCGAAGCCCAATGAGCAAGTAAGATTTGGCCAAGGCCCATAAGAGGCCTCTTAACCCCCTCCTAGAAAACAGGCCCATGCCATCAACCCACAGAATCCAGGAAACCCCAAAGAATTACGTCCCACTAGTTCAAATACTTGGCCTAAGAGATCTTACACCTCTAAGCCCAATGATATAACCACTAGGCCATCTCACTCTATGGGATTTTTTATTATTATTTTTTTTTTGAAATGGGGCACGATTTTACAGTGCCGCTTTGGACATCAAAGTGGCAAATGTTGGGAGGTTTTGTGCAAGTGAGTTGTTTAACTTTTACTTATAAAATATTGAGAGAAAGAATTAGCTAACAATGACCTTATTCCATGTCCAGGGCCACAAGCTATACGTTCAATCCAAGTGTTCCGGGAGCCAGGACCGAGGGATATGCAATCGTCTCCGGTGGATATAATACTCCTCTGAATTGTGATTCCGGTTGAAGCTTGAGTGTGAACACCATCTGTGTTGGGACTCCAGCTTGGTGCCATAATCCTCAGGTTTTGGAGAAGAATGTCATTGGATTCATCAATTGCAATGTGAAACAATTGGCTGTTGATGGATCTCAATCCACTCACCACAAGATTGCCACACCTCACGAACGATATAGACTGCATACACAAAAACAAATCATCGTTTACTTCTTAATTAATCATCGAAATTAGATAAGAAGAAATGAAGAGAGAAATAGGTACCCGAGCTCCGGGCGGGCAGGTCTTGTGGGTTTTAGGGCAAGCCCAGAAGGCAGCTCCTCTTGCATCAAGAGTACCACCATTGATGGTAAGTCTATTGACCTTATAGAATAAGATCCAATACCCAGAATTTCCAAGTTTCCAATACTCCATTGGGGCTAAAATGGTGCCAACAATGTTTAATGTAACCTTGTTCTTGCAAGGTCCGCTAAAAGCGACTGATGTAACAAGGAAGCTACCTCGTGGAACGCTCACGATGGCCGGCCTTATTGAGCTACATGCCAATGACCATGCCCTAAGGAATGGCTGCGTGGAATCGGTCCGCCCGTCCGGCTTTGCGCCGAAATTGATGACATCGAAGGTCGAATAAGAAGAAGCAGCATTTGATTCTTGGATGATGAAGGAAGTGAGGAGGAGGAAGATAGCAGAAAATTGAAAGTTGTTAGTCATCCCTTGTTTTTGATGGTGATCAAAATCAAATTAGAGGGACAACATTTATATACAATTAATGGATCAATTTTTTGGTATCTTGTGTGAAAAAGACATTGTCAATTTGTCAGGTGCATGTTATGTTGGGTTGTAAAATTTGGTTTAGTACAAAATAAGTTGATTAAATTGTACTCTCAAGGAATTGTACGGCACATGTATTGTCTAATTGGAAAACATAATGTCTAAATTATGGGTTGGGACGACCGAATTTCTCCGACTTGAATTAAATCAAATTTGGACATAAGTTATATGTCTGAAATCTAAGTTTAGACACAAAATTTTTGTCAGAGTTCAAACACATAAATCTTCTTCGATTTACTAGTTCGGATCATGTTTTGTCTAATTGGGAACATAATGTCGAAATGTCATATTATATATATATATATATATATATATATATATATATATATATATATATAGCTGTAAATGCTTTGAAAGCAATCACACGAAACAAATGGGTTATGTTGTTTGATTAATGTAATGACAGAAAATGGAATCATTCGATGTGCAACTTCACTAATTGCGTGCGTCAGTTACTCAGTTGTAGATGACATAACCGAGGGGGAAAGTGTCTGTTTGGGTACAATTTATAAGTTTGTTTATAAGCTAAAGGCAGACGCTGTACGCCTGTACCAAGTACCCTAGGTAGAAACGCTAACTTATATGCTCCAAAATATATAAGCATATGTTAAAGTTTATTTCAAAACCTTTTTTTTTTGGTGTATTATTTGGGCACTAGTAACACTTGTCCGTTTTTCCTAGGTTTAAATTAGTATGGGATGATGCTGACCTAAAACCAAGCCGTGCGAGTTAGTATGAGCTGATCCAAAGCGGATAAGTGTTACTAGTGCGAAGGGACGGGATGGGATATTACACATGTCATGTGTAATAGCTTATTGCTTAAGCCTATGGCTTTGTCTACCCAGCTTGAGCTTTGTTTTGAAGCGTGGCTTAGATTTTTTTTTTAAAGAACAAATTGTATATTGCTACGAATCATTTGGTAAAGAATTTACCATTACAATCTCCTTGAGTCAATATGACGAAATCCATACACATGGATTAGAGCAACTTTTGCAACATAATGGGCAACATTATTAGAAGCCTAAGGAGAATATAGAAACCTGGGATTATATAAAACCCATCGCGAGCTAATTTCTTGAATCACATTGTCGTCCTCATTCAGAGAGATCTTCAAACTGCATCTTCTCCACTATTCAAATCGCTAATGATCGTTGCATTCCCTACATTGAAACCGTTCATGTTAATTTTTGGGGTATTCATGTCCATATGTCTGTGGTATCTTGATTTTTTTTTCTAAAAGAAAAATACAGTGAACTAATAAATTTCTATTGCATAATTGAGGTATCTGGGCCTATTGAGTAGAAATGGTACTGCAATTTTCAAGCCCAATAGAGAAGTTGAAAACCCAACCATGACTTAGACTGCTACAGGCTACAGCCTACAGCCTACAGCCAACACATTAGGCCCAAATTAGCCCAATAAAATATCAAGAGAGCCCAGCCCACAACTAAATAATATAAACTGGTAAAATAATTATAAAATAACCCAATCGTGGTTTAGCCATGGACTGTGAACCCTAGAAGACAAAGAGGGGGAGGACGAGGAAGGAGAAGAAGGTGGTATATCTCCCTATTTTCTGCTACCGATTCCTGAGAAGGACGAGGAAATTGTGATCGTCCAGGATAGGAGGTAACTTCTACTACTGATCTTGAATCAAATGCCATTTCGCTTATCGTAGAGTATGAGAGTGTGGCCTCTAGGAGTAATTTAATCGTAGGGGTTTCCAATTCAGAGAAAGGACGGAAAAGGAGAAGCAATGGGGTTATTGGGGAAGAGAAGAATTCAGATTACTGCAATCGCGCTCACCCTCACCCTCACCCTCACCCTCACCCTCACCCTCGTTGTCTCTTGGTTCTCCATGAAAGGCATTATCAGATGAATCTATTTTGCTTAGGTCAAAAAGATTCCGTTGATAATGCCTTTCATGTGAAAGAGAGACGACGAGGGTGAGGGTGAGCGTGATTGCGGTAATGACAGTCGGGTCAAGAAGAGGAAGAGCAAGAGGAAGGTCCCTCTATTTCCCAGCAGGATTTGAATTCTGGGGTGGAGGAGGAAAAGAGGGATGAAAAAGTGCCACATTTTGTGATCAGTAGAGGTGCTAGGGGTGAAAATGGCAGTGGAAGAGCTACCTCATAGCTTTGAGGATTTACTGTCGTCTGTCGCAATTTGAATATAAAAGCAATGGCATGACAAAGTATTGAAAAACTGTGAGTTTGCACTTATCATTTCCAGAAGGGGTGTGAAAAAGTAAGAGGGAAACAGCAATTGCAAGGGATTTAAAATAGCATCTGTCAAAGAGTTTAACTATTCACAGGAGAGCACTGCAAGCAGCCGAGCTGCTGCGTGTGATGACAAGGAAGTAAAAGATAAAGAATATACGACAGAAGATGTGAAAGTTGTAAAGGCTTCCCATTATTTCTCATTGGGGTATCAAGTAGTCATTGGTGATTGTAAGTGTGTGAAAACAAAACGTCCAGAGCCATGTAAGAAACCTTGTGCTACAGTTCCGAAGGTCTCTCCCTATTTCCAAAAAGTAGCCAAAGACCAAGAACAAGAATGTGGAGAGAGTAACTTGAGGCAGCAGAATAAAGATAGGGCATACCTCAGAAAAACTTCAGACAACACTTGGAAACATCCACGTTCTGAAGTTTTTCGGAGATATGCCTCATCTTTCTTCTGGAAGCAGAAAGAGTAGTCTTAATAAATGCTGGTGTTTTATACATTCTGGGCAAATTTTTGCATCCAGCATTGAAGCAGGGAACTTATCAAATGGTAATGCTAAATTGGAACATCGATTATGGTGAAAGTTGTATTAGCTCAGCAGAGGCATTTGTGGGGTGGGTATGGGTGCAATATATTAACATAATGCCTACTAAGTTTTCTGTGACCAATTACTAGGAGCTTGTGGTAGGCAATTCATTACTGTTGCACTAGGTGTAAGGTTTGTTTCCACCGCCCCTCAAAATATTAAGTATATTGTCCCCCATAACTTACCCAAGGAAAAAATTTATATGATCAGATGCTAACAATTTGAACCTTGCAAAGCTTTATTCATGAACATTCATGGAAATAAGCTAAAATTTTGAGTGCTTGGATAGTAAGCTGAGTCAGTGGGAGGGAGGATTCTGTTCATTGTTGAAAGTCACTGAAACCAGTTTTTTTTCCTATTACCAATATAAAAGGAGGACCAGTTGTTTAGGTCAAAGTATTGGATTCTTTCTTTTGATATTTTGAGTAATATGGTTGTCTCATTATGAAAATGTTTTTTTATAGCATCGAAATATGTATTATATATGTTTCTTTCTATATTTTTAAGCTTCCATTGCAAAGTCCAAGTTCTCATTTTTGCAACCCCCCTCTCCCAACATTTTTCTCGGGAGTATATGGAGGAAGGATGGACTCATGTGACTCAGCTTCATGGAGCTGGCAAGTATGTTGGCTTCTCTTTCTTTTGTAATTCAGATTCAAAATATCTAACCAGAAGTGCTATGGATCCCAGCAGTTACCCCAGTTGCTGGGATTTTTGTCTTTTTTGATAACCAAATCATGTTAAGACTGTCTCCTAATTTGTTTGTGTTCTCCTTCATCAATCTTTGAATGGTCTGGTATGCTGCTGATGCACATATGATCTTCTGTACTGGAAAGTGCGATCGGGTTAGATCCCTTGATCATATGCTTAATTATTATTGGGAGTTTCTTCGTAATATCAAGTTTCTCTGCCATAGTGTTGCCTTTTTTTTTATGTTTAGGAGCTCTGATATGCTATTTAATTTGGCATGTATATGAAGTCGAACTGGATCAATGCAGTCAGGGCAAGTTTTAGAGTGGTAAGGTTTATGCTTAAGCTCAGGGTTCCTCTCTGTGTAATTATGTTTAATATGAACAATAGTAGTGAAATACTATGTTTTGAACCAGCTGAAGTTAATTGGTTTTAAGTATAAATATACGTCTGCAAGTATATTGATGCTCATATACATAATATAATTATATTACACTGTAGTATACTATGTTTTATTATTTTCCACACAGGGCAAACCCCAAACTTCCATCTCATGACTTTTCAGGGATTTTTCGGAGGGATAACTTTGACAGCCTTGTATCTTTCACAAGGAGAGCTGATCAGTGCGATATTTCCTCAAAACTCTCAACAACCATTGAGGTCTTCCAGCTCAAGCATTTGGATGAGACCCCCAAGCTGATTGATCTTTGCGGAAAAAATAGGTTCGCATGGACTTTTTTCGAGCATTGGACAGGCTTAGTGGTAATGGTTAAGCAGTTTTTTGTTCTTTTAGGAACAAAGGAGCTTGGCACATCATTGCAAAGGAACATATATGCATAGCAGTTTTATCTAACCTTAATGAGAATTCAGATTGTATTGTTGTTTTTATGACACTTTCTTTGATAAAATCATCTTCCAAACAATTTACAGTGTTTTGTGTATGTTGTGTTTCTTAGCTTGGTGTGCAGTAGGATATATATTTGCCCATACATCCTCTGCTTCTGTAATCAAGCAACACAAACCAAGCGAACTCAACACGGTTTCAAGTCTGCACCAGGTCACAATGCATCAGTTTGTTTGCCAAAAAAAAAAAACCCTAATCCGCTGACATGTATAAGTACTACAAACAGGTGAAACAAAGCTTAGGTCAACTCCTGAATTGTTTGTTGCCTTATCAAAGAATTTGTTTATTAAGACTATGAACTCCTGTTTAATTTCCTTTTAAACAGGATGAAGATTATCATCATAGCAAGGATTGGCTTAGAGACCTCTTCCACCTTCCAAGCTTCTCTCTTCCCTGTAGAAAAAAAATATACATCTCTTAAAACTCTTTGGAGACCTACATGATATGATATTTTTTCATTTTCAAAGTATAACAAACTCAGCTTATATACATGAAAGTATGAAACAGATGGTCAAAAAGAAAAAGGTTCAGCAAATGACATTTTTGTTGTAAAGCTGAAATTACAAATTCTGCGTAAATCGTCAGATCGTCACATACACAACATTCAAGTGGTAAGTTGATGATTATTAGCAACCTAAAAACTGGCATATAATCCTAAACGCTTAATCCTAAGCAAAAGATGAAGAACTTCAATTAATAAGAAAACCGTCTTCACTTACTCTGCGAGGTCCAACGGCCAGTTGATTATCCACAATGGATATCGCTTTGAAGCCCATGGGATGCAAAACCTCTTCATAACTGCATATTTATACAACTTATGATGAACATGACCCTAAAAAAACTAGTAGACTCAGGAAATAAGTAGACATAAACTTCCTAGGTAATAGGATCCATAAGTGAACATGCGACTCAGCAGTAGAGTGGAGGGGTACAAACTAGGGGTCACAGGTTCAATTCTTGAAAACAACAAACAAGATATGAGTTAGAGAATTACTCAGCAATTGATACTTTAAAAGGAGGTCCTCCAACATGATGACTAATCTGGCAATAAAATGTTACAAAAATTTTAGCAGCAAATAATACCCCATACAAAAACATATTGTAAGATAATAAATAAAAAAACAGATTTCAAAAATTTTCTTGGAGAGAAGAATTTTGTTATATAAGGAACAATACCAAGCACATTTGTCTCGCTAGAAGTGACTAGAAAAGCACAGTAATAACAGTGTCTTCAGATATTTGACCAAGGTATTCTCTGGTCATAAATGATAGCAGAAAGAAATAAAGTGATGAAGATGATGACCGGAAACATAAGTGTTATGAGCTCCCCTTCAGGTTTTAAGAATTTTTGAATCTGATGTGCCCATTCTGATCTCATCTCTGGTTCTATGGCACAAAAAAATCTGCACAAGTTACATAGGAATATAATTATCATGAAATCCTAGCATCAGGCTTGCAAATTCATGTCTTGACTTACGTATAATCAAATATGAGATCAAACAACTCAGTTGGACTCCATGAGAAGAAGTCTGCCTTTAAGAAGGTAAAGTATTTTGCATTGGGTGATGTGGAGGACAACTGCATTCAAATTTAAAAAAAATAAATAAATAAAGTGAATAATCTAGGAAAAGTGGAACTAACAGGGTATTTGCTCTCAGGAAAGAATAGAAAATTCGAACTCAGATTTTACGAGAGCATGATCCAATATTTGAGTAATTCATATTAGCTCATAGGTCATTGTTGTTGTAGTGTGGTTAATCATCTGACGAAACTAAAAAAGCTAATGATCACAACATCAAACTTGATATGAATGCCTCTTACTCCCCCACCCCCAACAAGATGGAAATAGAAGTTTTTATTTTTTCTATTTTGAGTAGCAAATCAGGTACTGTTGAGCCATAGAACAGCATATAAGACACACCGATTACGAAACTTTTCATGTCATGCCCCCATTTACTCACAAGGGGAAGAAACAAAGTTAGGCTACAGAAACACTAAATACTTCATATTAACTTTATTTTGCAGTTCTGAAGTTTGATATCCATTTCAGAACTGAACAAAATTATGCAGAAACTTAGAAGGCGCAATCCTAAAAACTGATTGTACTGTTTAAAAACAACAAAATATGAGGCACCACAGTCAAGAGAGCAGTCAAAGGAAATCCAGATAAAGCTTCTTTTTCCTTTCATTTATGTTCTTGCTTCACTATCTTTATATGGCTGCTATGTTCAGCAGCTGAACCAGAATCATGATTTATGGCAACTAACTTCGTGAGGCATTGAGATAACAAATTCTGGAGCGAAAATAAAATGGTCAAGACAAGTTAGGAATTCAGCTTCATAGTTTAAATCATATCATTCTGCATGATGAATCTTGTTGGAGTGTGATAAAGAGGCATACTGAACTTACATCTACTGCTTTCTTTATAGCTTTATCTGAGATTTCTAATCCAACAACGTAGCGCTCTGGACATGCAATTGCTGTGACATCATAACCCTGTGTAATTGAACAATTTATGTTGTTGACATGGTTGCACTACAAAGCTAAAGGAAAAAAAAATCAGATGATGCAGTCAGGATAAGATGGAACAAGGCCAACTGACTTTATGCATTTCTAAGAACTTGCTACTACAAAGAAATCAAACAATACTACATACAGAGCCACATCCAGGGACTAGTGCCCTGCCCTTGCGAAGTGCTCCTGTCTTATGAAGATGTAAGAGAATAGGCGTCGGTTTTCCCAAATCCCATGGAGTTAACCCTTCCTCCCAGCACCTATCCCAGCCACCTGATACTCCAAAACAAATCCCAACCAAAATGAAACATATCAAATCTTTTCGGAACATCTAAGAATACATGAATTGGAATGGGTCAATCCGTCAATGTCACTCAGCCCGAGTATACTAACCTTTTCATAATCTACTTCCATGTCAAGAAACTTAAAAAAAGAAGAAAAGCAAAAAGTCTTCTTCTACAATTTCTGCGCATATTTATTTCCGAGTAGAATTTTCAACAGCTAAAGGACGTATGAATCCAGAACACATATTAAAAATCAAAACAAAGTTGAAGCTCTGGAAATCCGAATCAAGCATATCACGCATTGGCCCGCCAAACATCCAAAAGAGTATACTTTGAGAGATAGAAATGGAACCCAGAGTTTTTTCAACAAATAAACGCCCAAACAAACCAGTGATTAATACTAAATTTGAGTTCATGATCGACATAAGATACGCACCAGAAGAGTCGCTATTCAAAACCTGCTGCAATTTGTCAACGCGGGGATTCACTTGATTGGTGGTATTTGATTTCTTCCCCATCCCACGCGTCCCCAGGTACGCGGAAGGAGCTGCTCGGACCGTCGTCGACCGAAGAGTTACAGCGATAGAGAGCAAATTCAGAGATCGCATCGCATAACCAGCAAATCACGAGCTCAATGGGCTGAGGCCCAAAGTATGAGTCCAGATTAAGAACGGCGTCGTTTCGATGTTATTAATTAACAAACGTTGATTAGAGACGATGACAGAAATCAAAGGAATGAGAGACGATGAAAGGAATCAAAGGAATGAGAGTTGATGACATCCAAAACTGTGTCGTATTAGTGTGGTAGTGGCGCATCAGGTAACGCTCGGAGCTCTCTCTAGTATCAAGTAAACATAGGTTTAGAATCGTTTAATGGAGGTCCCCTTCTATATGACTTGGGAGAGTTCTAATTTTGTATCTCATCCTGATTCCTTCCTAAATGGAGTTGATTCCCTTCGAGACTCGGATTTTCACCGAGTACCTAGAAGTGCTCGGTTGGTACAGAAAGAGACATTAAAATAGGCTTGAGCAACAAAGCAGAGAGATGTAAGTGGGATTCATTCCAATAACATATTCTGGCATTCTCATATCCTATATGTATAGAGGACCCTCCAGGGCCTAGTTCTTTTCCAATTCTACATTAATACAATGACTAGAGAACGAAAAAAAAAGGAAAGGCACGAAACAAAAAAACCTTGTTTATCCAGAAGTCGACGAACACGAGCAGAAGGAAAGCAATCCGACTCATACTGCTAATCACTCCATACTCTAAAAACCTAAGATGAGCAGCCTTTCTAATACCCTGCCATCTACAAGACTATATAATGGTTCATCATATCCAAGATACACTTGCACGCAATTATACAATGTAATCATATATATAATGTATCATTCCATGTTAACAGCCAATGGCTTCCCCCGACCCATTGCAAACCCTCTTGTACCATCAGGCATTCGTGGCCCAGGAGGTTGCTTTACTGCCATTTGCTGCTCATTGGAAACCATGTTATTTGAAGGGGGTGTTCCCGCGTGGTGTCCACGATTATTCTGTTGGTATTGAGTCCGCCCACGACCCTTGCCCTGTCCCCTGTTACGCCCCTTTTTTGGCACACCATCCTTGTCATTGACATGTACCTCTCCCTACCCAAGTAAAATCATATCCAGACATTAAATTACTGTCATCTATTGGAGGAAAGAAGAGCAGATCCAATTCAAAAAACACGAAAAAATAAAAGGCAACACCTTCACCAAAAAGTATATATGCTCGCTCAAATTCATTTTAAATGAAAACAAGATTAGAAAATCCACTAACTGCCGAGCATAATGCTAGGGACACTTCTCAACCCTGTGAGAGTAAAGTAATTGCAGGACAAAAAATAACAAAAGCCTAGATAGTATATTGTCAAAATGAAAACAAATTCCCTCTTATGTTCTGGGTGTGAAAAAATCTACTCTAAGATCGTCATCCATATTATTAGGAATATTTCCAGTCAAAATAAATGCAACTTATAAAATCTTTTTATTCAGGATCAGAGAATGCTTATCAACACTTACTGTATGATCGTGTGAGTGGACATCAAACTGTTGGGAAGAATCTCCAGCCTGTTTATCATTAGCCCGCAGATTAGATGTCGAAGTATCCTCTTCCTCATAATGCCCTTCCCCATCATTCCCTTTCTTCCCTCGCACTTGAGCAGATTTTGTCTGCATAACAGAGAATCCAAATATTAATCAAGAAGACTGTCCTGTCTCCAAAAATAAGCCAAAATTAGTATACCTTATTGCTTTATTATGCCTCGATCATATTAAGATTCAAGAAATTATGCCATCCATCATATAGATTGTGACATTAATGCATATTAGTCATTACACAATTTCATTCTTCTATCTCAATCTTCACTCAATATATAATTGTGTGTGTGTTTGTACATATAGCTTAACAACAACAACAACAATGGAGGTTACCGTGCGTTTGAGCATCAACCAGACCCTAAGGCCACTCCTCCAGTTACCCTCATCATTTAGCTCTGCAACCTGCAGTGGAAAACAAACACTCTCACGTACATAATATGCATACTAGGGTTTGGTCTGAGCTAACATGGCTAGAAAGGGAAACGGTTGTAGTATGGAGAATAAAAGTACATACTGCTTTCTCGGCAAGCTCAACAGACTCGTATTCCACGAATGCATGCAGCTTCACATGATGTGTAGAGTTCACATGTTAGAACATGAGTACTGAATTCGATTTTGCTAATGTTTGTTATGCTTATACAAAGATGATTAGTAAGCATTACATGTCTGTATACACATACAAGATAAATCATGTAATCATCAAGAAAAGTAAACTTAGCAAGACTACCAAAAATAAAAAAGCAAGCAATTCATTAGTGACAAAAGAATAATCACATCCTTATCACAAGATGACACGGATCTATTAGTTGGAAGAAATGTATTAGCTGGAAGGAAAGCATAATTTTTACAAGATTACCAACACCTGTTCTTGTTCTCATGTAAATTTCATCAATTAGGTTAAGTGCTGCCCATTAAGTTAATCAAGTTGCATCTGGAGATAAGCAACATAACCATTCACCATATGCAATAACAAGAAGGTGCTAACATAGAGAAGAACAAAGTACACCTTCTCCTCTAGGCCTTTTCTAATCACCAGGTGCTGGAGCAAGATCCAAATGGAACCAATGAATTTATTGTGAAGCGGCATATGGCAACAATGAACAAAACGAACAAAATAGAGGGCAGAAAAAGAAAACATAGAAATTTTGCTATGCCTGCCTAGAATGAGCATGAGTGTACATTTGCATTTACCTTATTACTGCAATGCATGCCATCAGCTTTTGCCGATCTCGATGCTGAAAAAGTCCCACCAGAAGAGGCTTGAGGCTGACAAGTACGAATTGTCTTTACACTGAAAACATAAAGTTATTAAGTCATAAGTATCAGAACCATAACTGTATCAGTTTATGGTAAAACTATGTTATACAGTAGAAATTGCACTAGTTCATGTGATGCTGGTACCTCCCTATAGAAGAAAAAATTTTCATGAGATTCTGGTGGCAATGATCTTCTGGTAAATTTTCAGCAACTACTATGCGAGACTGCAGTTCAAGATGAGTGTTAGAGTTCGCCTATAACTTTGCAATACAGTACTTCATAAAAAAATTCACAAGACATTCCACTTAAAGGAGCAAAGAAACACCATGATAGGGGAATAAAATCATGTAACAAGAATATACCCAAAAAAAAATACTAAATAAAAAATAAAAAATAAAAACCTACTTGCAATTCTTCCATGTCAGACTCAGTTAAGAGATGCTGTCGTCTTACTTTCTTCCCATCCTCACTGACTACCTGTGATATAAAGTGGCAAAGAAATCATAAGGAGATGGTCATTAAAACGGTAACGAAGTTTGTGTAGGCATATCTGGGGAGTGATGGTTTGAAGTTTGAACCCAGGACCTCTTAGTCATGACTCATGAGGATGGGGAGCTTGCCACTAGGGAAAGTCTTAACTGTTAACCCCTCAAATGGTAAGAACATTGAAACAACATAATGAAGAAATGGGCATGCTCATACATGAAGCAAGAGTCAACAATAAAAACTTACAAGCTTTGGTGAAGTCCTCAGAACAGCGGCAAGCTGAGAATTACTATTTACGAGGGCTTTTATCTTCTTGAAAGATGCAACAACAGATATGGGAACTATATTGAAACAGAGAGAGTTAATTTCTTAAAAGTAACACTTGATATAATAACAATGCAAACAGTAAAAATAAAACTTGACATCAAACAGAAAGCTTTCTGTGTCTATGCAAAGCAGATACATAAATTCATTAACCTTCGGTGCCCACAATAAAAGAAAGAAAGAACAATCAGAAGATTTATACAGCAATAAGCAGAGAATATTAACAGAAAGGTTTAGAAAATTTCTACCATATCCTTCTGGATCTTTGCTAATGCACCTCATCAGATGATCGGTAGTGGCCAAGTTAAGATCACTGAAATAATACTCCACCTAAAATAAAAGTTTCAAATGCCAGATAAGAATAAATACAAGACAATATCCAGGAGAAAATAAAGCCAACTGTTGATGAGGGTGTGACTACAAGAGCATAAAAGACCTCAAGAACTTCTACCGTTCTATATAGCAGTAATAATTTTGTATTTCTTACATGATATGAAAACTTTATGCAGATGCACACTGAAAATAAAAATAATAACCTCATTTGGTGAGAAAAACTCCATGGGTTTCTCCAAAGGGAAATTCTGTTTTCTTAATTAACTTTACGAACGTAAAATCATTACTCCATTCTTCCTATTTATTATTCCTACATATATAAAATTGCACGTGCACATCTAATGGCCAAACTGCACATCATGATACCGTCTTAAAAAATGTCACTTCTTCTGACAAGTGCTACCTATCTTCTAAGAATTAGTTATAATTGTTGTATTTTTATTTTGTAGTGAAAACCCATTTCAACATTCCACTCTCAACCATAATGATTAATGACCTAATTGCACTTTGCATTGAAGACCAATCAAGACCTATCTTCTTTCATACACATGCGGCTCAAGAGCACAGATAGCCATCTCAGGCGGAGATGGATAAAATTCAACTATTAGAGGCAACAGTATGTATATTCAGCCAACTTTCCAAACCATCATCCTAAAATAACTAAATCACTTTTGCCCTGTCCCGTAGCACATGCCCTGAAAAAATGCCTAGACAAACCATAATCAATTTCAAGGTAATTAAACCTCCTGACAGTTACAAGCAACAATTTGACACCAATCTGACAATTCATCATTCATAAACCCATTTCCAAGCCACCAAGTGCAAAGGCTTGTCTCACATTTTTTGGGTACTGGGTAGCATTATCAATCCCACATCCACAAATCTAATCATCCAATAGGCACATACTGCATCTTTGTGTCAACATGTTATAGCAAGTGTTTAAAGGTTGAGACATTTGGCCACTTACATCAACCAACTAACATTGAAAGCTCTGAGACGATAAGCTAAATCCTTGCAGGCTATGAGATGCAAGCTAAGCTTTGAAAGAATATTACACTCCATCATAGTTGGAGTTGACCTGCAGCATGTTATAAATTTTATCCTCATTTTGCATAATATCTCAACAACTTCCCAGCCACAGGGAGCCTAACCTAAGATCACATATCAAACTTTCTGTTCAATAAAATTCCATTTCTTACAAATTTTCGGTATAAAGCACCAGAATAAAGTTCGAACCATTATCATCAAGGCTTTGCCAAAAAAAAAAGCATCCAATTGGAAATATCTATCCACGCTAATAGAGGGAAAACTTGCATATCATATTTGAAGCAGACCTGATTCAAAATCTTTTGTGCGGCTTCCTCTGATACCCCGTTTCTGGATGCGGGACCACCGTGATCTTGCTCTCCCTGAGTTTGAGTTGCTTGATGCCCCTTCTTCCTTGAAACTTCATCCTCCTGCTCTCCAATAGCACTGCCATGATACTGATCCTGGCCATGATAGTGCAGCGGCACATGCTGATGATACTGACTGTGATGGTGATGATTTTGACGACGATGATGATTCTGGATGGGAACCGCATAACTGTGTACAGGGCCATGAAATGGTGGAGGAGGAGGAGTGGGAGAAGTAGCAGCGGCAGGTGGATAGACATGAGCCATAGGAGGAGGAGGTGGGATCACTAGCCGCTGCTGCTGCTGGTGATGTGGAGGTGGATCTGAGCGAGTTGCCGGATTCCGAGTGGGTACAAACGCAGGCGCCTGCGCGTTGAGCTTACTAAACGACAGGTTTCTGGATAAAGACGGATCTGAAGACGAGGAAGTAGCTTGAGACTGAGACTTATCAGAATCTAGGGCTTCTTCTTGGGCCATTTTTTGATCCTAAAAATAGGAATTATTACTGGATGACAGGCTTCGAAATTTCCAGTAATTCGGATCTAGGATTTCTGATAGTACTTGTGCTGGTGGTGGCCGCAGTGTTGGTGGAAGGGCGGTGGCCCGGCAACGGGCGAGGAGAGTCAGGAGACAATGGAGAGGATTTCTCGTTCTCAGAGGGTCCTTGATTGGGGCGAACTTATACTATCTGCTACTGCTTCAGTTTCTCTTTTCGGATTGATGGGCGTGGGCCGTCGTGCTTCAGAGGAAGTGGGGCCTTGTGGGCCTACATATTAGTATCAGGATAAGAGCCCAATAGATACACGGCTTTAGAAGACTGAAGAGCCCAATAGATACACGGCCTAAGAAGAATGAAGATCCCACTGGCCCACAATCTGGGCGAACGATATTTCTACAAGCCTACTACCTAAGAAGACTGAAGAGTCCAACAAGCTCACGGCCTATGTAAACAACCTAAGAAGACTAAAAAGCCCAACAGATCCATGGCTTGGGCGAATGATACGTCTACAGGCTCACAGTCCAAAGACATAATGGAAGTATGAAACTATAACTTAAGAAGACTGGGCCAATGAAAATTCTACAGGTTCACAGCCTAAAGACATAAAGGTCCATGGCCTAAGAAGACTAAAGAGCCCAACAAACTCACGACTTGGGTGAACAACACTTCTACACACCCACAACCTAAAGATATAATGAACCACGACCTATGAAAACTGAAGAGTCCGATAGACCCACGACA
The DNA here is from genome assembly GCF_013401445.1 of Tripterygium wilfordii. Classification (NCBI taxonomy): domain Eukaryota; kingdom Viridiplantae; phylum Streptophyta; class Magnoliopsida; order Celastrales; family Celastraceae; genus Tripterygium; species Tripterygium wilfordii. Next base: position 3,110,565 of record NC_052247.1, read on the forward strand.
CAAGTGAATGACACTTCTACAGGTCCACAACGTAAAGACGTAACAAATTCATAACCTAAGTAAATCAAAAAAATCCAACAAATCCATGACCTAGACAGTCCACTCAACAGACACATGACCTCCTCAAGAGCCCAACAGACCCAGAGTCTGGGCAACGGCCAACATCAATGATCAAAGTAAAGTTGTTTAGGCTTTAGACTTTAGTGTTGTACATTTGTCTTCATAGTCAATGTCAATGAGTAATTCCAAACTTAACAGGGGGATAAAACGGGAAATAACCTCATTTTGAAATCATTTGTCCACCACTCTCGCTGGGAGATCTGGTCTTCACTCAAACGGCACACTTACACTCCATGAGTCAATCATCAGCAAAATCCCACAACAAGTGCTCTCTGGCGCCGGTGCCAGCGAAAGTGAAGCGGAGGAAGAAGAATCAGAGCACTTTCACTCCATTGCAAGATCTCAACAACGCCATTGCTACCCATAACAGTAGTAAAGACAGCAACGGTTCTTCTTCTCTGTCCTCCATTGAAGCTCCCAGGGGATGTCTCAGGTTCTTTCTCTCCCATTCTTCATCTTCCAATAGAATACATTTTGATAATAACAAACCGTCGAAATCAAAGCCCTCCAGAAACCCTAAATCTGCCCCTAATGTCCGGAAGGTGAGACCAAAGGAGAGTTCGTTAAAACGAACCGTTTTTGAGAAACCCGTTTCGAATAAACTTTCGGGCAGGAAACCTAGTTATAAAATTTGTAAGGGATCAAAGAATTGTTCAGTTTCAGATCCCAGTGGCAGTAGTGTAAATAAGGGGCATGCTGGTTCTGAAGAATTGAGGCTAGTGAGTGGTGAAAAATGCTACAATGGTGATGCAATTCTGACCCCATCGTGTAAGGTGGCAACCGGGTCTAAGCTTATTTTAGATAATTGTGAGAAATCGAATTCAAAGACTAGTGGAAGCAGCAACAAGACACCTCCTGTTCAGGCTTCGGTATCTCCGGAGCTACAATGTGGATCATCAATGGTTTCAACGGACACACCTGCGTGTTATGGTGCTGGCCATGTTCTGTCTGGAATCAGAGATAAGAGGAAGTGTAGGCCAAGAGGGATCCTCACAATTGGAAACAATGATCTGGGATTTGGAAAAGCTGAGGCCTTTGACAGTGACGACGACGATGACGACAAAGAGAATGCTGTTCTTCATAATTCTGGTGTCTCTCCAATACCTTCGCCTGCTGAGGCTTCAATGCACTGGCTTTTGTCTCCTTGCAACGAGGAGGATGAGAATCAGAGCCTCCACTCCCCCCTATCACCTTCATCTAGTAATATTGTTTTCTCTTCAGGTGTCAAAAGCAATAACAAAAGTACTGCTGCCGTTATTTTTAAGAGGGGTACTTCTTTCACTTCTCCTGGTGGGATTCCTGATGTTCAGGGAAAGCTGGGTTCTCCTGTACATGATAGCTTGGCTGTTGCGTCTCTGTCCTGTGCTATATTTGCTTGTGATGCTGAAGATGCTTCAGCAGAAAAATGTAGAAGGCACCAGTATGATATTGATGGAGAAAACTCGCCATTCTCGCCGTTCTCGATGGATTCGTTGGGTAGTGGAAATGTTATTCAAACCCCAGAGTCTGACTCAAACTCGAGTAGATGTGGTGGCTTGTCATGGTTGCGTTCAGATGCTCATGAGAAATGTTTCTTTGATTCTGAACTTAATTTGTTGGCTGAAAATCTAAAGATGGCAACTTTGTCTCCCAAGAGCCATGTATCAAGCTGGGATCCAATCGGTTCTAGCTTCCAATTTGATTGTATGACTGTGCCCTCCGATTCAGTTGATATTTCCCATTTTCAGAAGATTTTGAATGATCGAACGTCCCAAATTTCAAAATCTACGTTGGAGAGTCTTTCGCAATCCCCAATGAGAATATCTTGGAGGGAAGGATTAGCTAGCCGGATTTTTGAGATGGATGAGTTTGATTGTTGCAGATGCTTTTCAGATGAAGAGGAACATGAAAATAGCAACAATAATGAACTGATGAAATCACCCCAAAGTGCTGATCTCAAATTTGATGCAGGAGAACATAAGATTGTGGCTGATGGTTTCGGGTCAATGGAGTTTATGGATAATGTTCTGGGACTTGACAAAGAAGGCAAAGAAGACCCACCTCCTGAAATACCATGTTCATGTGCAGAGTCCATAAGCACCGACGGTGGTGGTCTGGTTTGTTCGAATGATTCAGATTGGACTCTATGCTACAAGAACCAGTTGTTTAAAGACTGATTTATTGTATTCTCTTTTTTCCTTCTGTCCATTAGCATGAGGTTGCCTAACTTAGAGCGAAGTTGGTTGAATGGGTATAGTTGAAAGTTAGCACTTGATGACCATTCTTGTATTTTAACTGCTCCAAAATATGTACTACCGTTACGACTTACGATCACCTCAGAACTTTATGTTTTTAGAAAGAGCTCTTTATTCAAGTTTAGCTTCATAGCTTGTGATAGATAATTTCTCAAGTAATGTGAAATAAGCACTTTCTGAATCATTGTCTAAGACTAATCTCTTCGTTTTCTTTGAGTTTTGAGTTGTGATTAAGCACCAGTAGCCAAGTGAGTGTTGCTAAGTGGTTGCAATAGCATCAATTGAGTTTATGGGAAATGAACTAGGACTTCACAGAAAGGCAAAGAAGAGCTTCCACCTCAAATACCATTTCATGTGCAGATTCACAAAGCACTGACAGCGGTATATGGTATGTTCAGCTGATTATTATTCAGATTAGACACTATTCTACAATAATCAGTTGTTTGACATTTGATTTATTGTGTTCTCTTTCATTCCTTTATTGTATCAGAATGCAGCTAGGAACAGGAGATGTCCGAACTAAGACACAACTAGCAAAGTTGCCTATACTAACAGAAAATTTGTGGGCATAGCATATGTTGGCAACTGGAAAGTCATGCCTTCTCAAATTAAGACAGGAGGTAGGTCAGCCTATATAGACCTTAGCAACGTTGGAATATCCTTCTTACTCTTCATACTATGCATTAGCAGTGTGATTTTGATGCAGGTTTCACATGCCTAATTATTGGCCTTGTAAGGCATAAACCAGACGATTGGTGTTGCATGTAGCCCTGAACATTGAAACAGCCAGTTACTTTAAACTAACCTCAAATGACACCCGTTGTTCCTTGATTCAGAACTTGGTGCTTGATTCTCGAAGTACAGTGTCTACCGGAATAGCAGTAAGAGTAAAAAAATTTCATGGCATGATTGTGGAACCATCTTAAATTTGGAGCTTTCAACACCAAAGCTAATTCTATGGCAAGGTAACCCATTCTTGCCATTTTCTTTACTTGAAAAGTTGAAGTAAACATGGAATTGGAATGTGTAACAGTTTTGGAATTTTCAGTTCCCACTCCTCTTACAAAACTCTCTTCTCCACGAGACAGCATGCGGCCTAGTTTACTGAAACTTCTGCTACTGAAGTAAATTCTTGATCCCCTTGAACCATTTTCTTTCTACTAAAATCTTCTGTGTCAATAAGGTGGTAGATAGGCTCCTTATGTTATGACTCATTTTCTTCCTGACTGTTGCTCTGTTTAAGTTATCATTCATATACCTCTAATAACTCTATCTATTGCATTTTCACATTAAGCGGGTTGATTCTTTCTTGAAAATGAAAAGAATTCTTCTCTTGTTTTCCTTTCAATGGAGGATAAAACACCTTCCCATGAAATTCTAGTCATTGAAGAAGTTGATCAAGATATCAGTATGACCAAGTGACCAACGGATCAAACTCTTTCTCCGGATACACTTCAGACTCCAAAGCTGTCAAGCCGGATCCTATCAAGGAATACTCTCCAATTCTGTTTACTTGTTGTCCCTCCCAAAAACAACCCAATTCCATCCTCAAGACAAACACAAAGAAGAAGAAGCAGTGAAAGTGTGTTTGTGAGTCGGTACCGGATCTTGAGAGCTCAAAGAGACCAAGAAGAAGGATGTTTTCACACTCTGGAACTACATGATCTATATGATAAAGAGTATGTAACAAGAACGATTCTTGCGCTTATGGTTGCATACTCCATCATTTATTTGTGACTTTTCATTTTCTTTTATTCTAAAATTCTCGACTTTTCTTTGGGACCGTACATGGTTGGTTACGGTCAATTTTTGACATAAATTTAACTGATCGATCGGTCGGTTATTTTTTATTATCAGTTAATTTTTTTTGTCGTTTTCTAAGAAGTATGTTTTTTTTTTAAAGAATAGCCGATGAATTGATTCAGGTATGATCGGTCATTTTGGACAATCTTACTTTTCATTAGCTCTCTAATGATTCTAGATAATGCATCTCTCATATTACGCGGCTAATTATTAAAAAAAAAAAAAAAAAAAAAACTCTTGTTAAAGATTAATTAATTCATTTGGAATCAGCAACCGTCATCTTGTCCAAACAATGGAATCCATGAGCCAAACAACAGCTAATATTTATATATCAATTTATATATATATAACTGAGGATCCACAAGGCTTCTCTTTAATTCTTGGTGTCACGTGGACGCCTCCACAAAAAAGCTTGCATATTCTAATTAAACTTGATAAAAAGGAATGATTGACAACTTGAGTGATGAGAGTTAATTTAAAAAAAACAAAATGTAACGGACAAAAGAAAAAATTAAAATATATTGAAAAACTTTAAGACCTATAATGGGGATTTAATGTTTCATGGAAGTGGTTTAATGTTGTTTCAATTTTACTAAGGTCATGTATTGTTAATTATGAGAGTCTTTTGATATTACTCAATTAATGAAATTCCTTTGTAGTATTTAGTTTGAAAACATTTTGTATGTTTTTGGCATTAATTATCATCATTTTGTGGGAATTTTTGTGTGTTTTTATCATTATTTTTGTGTGTTTTTATCATTTTGTGTGTTTTTGATGTATTTTGTGTGTTTTTGTAGTATTTAATTGATGTATTGTGCATGTTTAGAGTTTGGTCAGGTTTAGTAGTCTGTTTGGATTGCAACATACACAACATGAGAGGTTTTTCTCACGCTATATCAGTATATTGTTCTAATTTGTAAGTAAATTCAACCCATTTGGTATTGGAACATGTAAGTGGTGACAGGAAAACATGGTAGAATTCAATGAGTTGTTGAAGGTAAAAATGATTATAGACATAAATCTACCAGTTATACATAACATTTCAAAAATATAAATTCAAAAATGTTATTCTAAAAATATTAAGAATCTTATTCTAAAAATATAATTTCAAAAATATTACTTATGCTACATTGTACATCTCGATATTGAATGTTACTTTGTAGAGAATGTTGTACTAACCATACAATATTGTCTCATAAACATGTTTTGGTGACCTATAACACTTTGTAGATACTAACGACGCAAATAAGAATTGATAAACTCTTAACATACTTATTTCTTATAAATCAAATTTCTTACACCCTATTAGAAATTTTTTTTCTTAGCAAACTAAAAAAAAGGTATTGTACATATTTTATCTTCATCTCACAATCATCTCTATTTTCTACAATTAAAACTCTACTCTACTGCTCTTCATGTTAACAAAGTATTGAAAAATTCTCACACATCTCTATTTTTCAATCAAAATATGTACCGCGGGAAGCGCGGGCATACAACTAGTATCATATCATATCATATACATAGTATGATTACTGAATAAGAGAATGCTTTTGGTGCAGCCAGATCAACTCCTTAACTAGCTCTATGATTGCCATGTGGAATTATGATAAAAATTAAATTAAAACAAATAAATTCAAGTTATGCACTTATACACAAATAATGTCTATTTATTATTGTTTTAAATAAAATTAAATAAGACCAAACTGTAGTTAGGGGTTTGGATGTCGTTTACACTCTTCAATTTCCCTATTTATTTCTTTACGTTTAGCCATTGATAGTCGTTAAATGTCTAGGAATTTTAAAGTTGAAATTATTGACTTATTGTTGCATTTTAATGTGGCAAGTGGTGATATGTCTTCACATCCTCCGATCCCCTTTATTTCTAGATTTATGAACAATGTGCTTGCAATTTTCTTCACGCAGATTGAAAGACATATCTATTTGAGATTGACTGAAAGTTGTAGAGGCTATGTAGAGACTATTTTCGAGCAATATCGACGTCTTGGTTAGAGCTATTTACCACTTGATATCTATCTCTATGTGCAATCAATATTATATCAATTCTTTTAAATCATTTTTAAAATGAGTTGTTGAATTTCCTTATGATTAATTAGATTTTAAATTTCCTTTGTAGGTTCTGGTGAAAAAAGCATATATGAGAGGATGTTTTCATGTGAGGAAACAATATTTATGTTCTTATGAATTGGCAATAGGGTCTGTTGTTTAAACATTTTCGTTGGATATTATTTCATGTTAATCTTAATAATAACCATCGGATTTTTACCCAATTTACGGATTACTTAATGGTAATATTGTTTTATTCTAATTCATTATTCTCAGAAAGTAGATGTGTGTCTCTATGGTTTTTCCTTAATGGGTAACCAAAATTCGGATTGCTAATGGAGTATTTGGTGTAGTAAACGTCATGATCTATATAACTTTCCGAGCCATTTCAATCCAATTTTTTTTTTCAATCTCAATTGTGGTGTGTAACTCTTTGTGATGTGACATCTTTTTAATACATTGAACCCTGTGTATTCTGTCAGGGCCTCTAATGACCTTTTCGATTATGAGAATGAGAGTAAAGGTGGAAGCGATCTTTAGTCAATTATGGACATAATGTCCTCTTCACCTTCGGTTTATAAACAACAAAACAAAAAATGTAATATTTAATTAATTTATTATTGGATTAAAAAAACTCAAAATTCTAAGTTATTTAGGTAAATTTAACTTAGAATTTTGAGCTATATAATGTACATGAATACAAATTGATTGATATAAACCATATAATTAAGTAAATGCCGCGTGAAGCGTGGGGGAAATTCCTAGTAATTATATATTCTGGAAATAAAGAAATATATATATCCACAACAATTTCTTTTTTTTTGAAGAGAAAGACTGTTACTCTCAATTTTTTTTTTTAAAATGGCATCAATAAAACAACATTCTTGTGTTTCCTTTCCCAAATGTTGTCCCTTTCTTCCTTTGTCTTTATTAAATCAACAACTATTCCTTACCCCTCACATAAAATAATTTTCAATTATCAGCTTTACTTGTCCTAATTGAAATTATGAGGAATAGACCACCAATTCCTCTAGTTTTTTCAAAACTGACATTAGAGTTTAGGAGTAAAATGACATTAGAGTTTAGAAGTTAGGATTTAGTGTTTAAGCCTTTAAGGTTTAGGATTTAGAGTCCAACAACCCCTCAATTGATGTGGTTAAGGCATATATACTCGATTTAGTGGTACCCAAGCTCGAATCCTCCATTCCGCTTACTTATAAAAAGAAAAAGAAGTTTAGGTTTTAAGGTTTTGAATTTAGGATTTTGGGTTGTTTTTTTTTCTCCAAAATTTACGACATTCTAACAATATGTAGGGGTGGCAAAACTCTGTCTATTTCGGATGACCGAATTTGTCCGACCCGGATTAAACCAAGTTTGGACATAAGTTATATATCTGAAATCTGGATCCAAACACATTTTTTTGTCCGATCCGGATCAGGGTCCAAACATAGATGTTTACTTGTCCAGATCTTAACCTGGATTATATTATTATTCGGGTTAGTTGTCCGGATTTAAACCAATCATGGGTTTGGTCAATTAAGTACTTTCGAATTCAAATCCAGGTCAGGATCCGGACATGTAAATATTTCGTAAACATGTGATATTGTCCTACTCGGGACTGATTTTTTTGCCACCCCTAACAATATGAGCACCAAAAATACTCACTAACACATTTCAAACCATGATTTAACATGATTTTGGAGGTAATTGGTTCTAGCTAAACGAATTGTAGCCCCCCATCCCCACCTCTAGGTATTTGATTGTACTACACTAATCCTTCTAGATTTTTTATTGTACATGAAAATGATAAATAAAATTGTTAATAACATTCAAAAAATGTGAGATATTAGCTAATAAAGGCCAAAAGTATAGCTAGCAAAGTTCAATATTGTAAACATCTACAGGCACAAACTTCATTTATGCAATCCCAAACCAAGAAGTCAAAATCATATGATAAAACCAAGAACCTAAACTTGTATTTAACCACCTAACACCACAGCTCAAGCACAATGCAAGGGCTTGATAGCTAAAACCAAAAAAATTGTTCAAGCCAATGAGTAGATATATCATCTTTCTGTCCCTGCTGCTTCTTGTGGTTCATGCTCAAGCCTATGTCAATATTTCAAGCTCAAAGTGTGCTTTGTTGTGCGGTCAGTGCTCCAGATGTGATACCAAAGACTGCCCTCCATCATCCGACTTTCCTCATCTGACGGGGTTCGATGATTTTCTCATCGTCGCTGCTTTACAATCTGACTTAGTTCCTTTAGATGACAGAGGAGTATACTCTGTGTCGCCAGTTGGAACAGGCAATACATACTATGGCTGGGGATCTCATTCTGGTTCAGTTACAGGCTTTCATAGGTAACTACAAACCTGCAAAGTTCATTAAAAATGCAATGGATGTCTGTGGATATCAGTAATCTAATCCAATGTAAATTTATGTGCTAACAGGTATAGTAACTACATGGACAAATGCTCAGATGGACCAAGCTTCCTCACCGTGGACGAGCAGGGAAAGGTCAGTCTTCGCTTGTTGAAGTCCCTAACTAGCTTAGCTCAGGCAGATTGGAAAACGGTCAATCCACCTCCGAATCTCAACCACCGTGGATTCAAGTTCTTGGTCTCCGGCAGCACAGGAAAATGTCTGACAGTTTTTGGAGGAGTGGGAAGAAGAATTGTGGGTACAGATACCTGCAGCTTTGTTGGCTTAAACCTTGGACAGCTATTTGCCTTCAGATTTCATTACCAAGCCTTCTGCTGCTGCGGTGTGCACAACTCTTGAATCCGTTTGCAGAATGGCACAGAAACTTGTTGTTTCATCTTTTGAGTCGAGAATTCTGTCGTTCCATCATTTGTTTTGTCATTTGCATTCAAGCAAGGAAATAAGAGACAAGAACCTCAGGTAACGCGTGATGCAGATTACCGGCCTTGTCTGATCAAGATTCATCTTCACCTATCTTGGTATTGTTGCTTTCTAATAAACACGCACACTTCAATCCTCTTTCACTCTCTGCACTTCTTTACATGTCTTTTGTGTAATCAAAGCAAATATTGCTAGTTATATCAATGCTTTGGCCTGTTTTTGCACTGTATCACAATCCCATTGCTTCATACTTAAAACCTAAATCAAGTGAATAAAATCTGTGTCATTCTCCAGCAGCAACAGACTTATTGATACGAATCATAAGAACACAGTTTTCAAAAGGATTTCTTTACTGTAATTATCCAAGAAAACAAAGTAACTAACCGTTCAACTTGATACAAACTATCAAATTTCGACCATTCCTTTCTTAATCTCATAGATAGAGTCCCCTGGTAAACTAACATATAGATATACATCTTAATTTCAGCTACCAAATTGTTTTGACAACATCATTTTTTTTTACTCCTGGAAGGTGGCAATATGCCTTTTGACAAGCATCTGACAGGTATAACAAACATTTTAGCAAATCCCAAGGAGTTGGCTGAGTTGGTTCTTGATATTCCATGTAAACCAATGGTAACAAGGTTCGAAACATCTCACAAACACTTTGGGGCCACACCCCCTAGTAAAATACCCTAATGCAGTGTAGGGAACTTTTGAGGAAAAAAAAACATTTTAACACATTTGACTGTCGTGACAGTAGGGATTAGTTCATCGCTACTCAAACGGGGAGGTTTTGATGCTCCATAAAAGAAGAATGCCATAATCTTTGATAATTCCTCTGCATTTCTAATTGCTGACCACACAGCAAATGAAAGGTTTAAATCAGAGGATAGATGCTAGAAAGATTGGATAAAATAATTAATTGTCATAAGAAACACAGAAAGGCTTGTTTTTTAGTTTAGAACTTACCTTTCTCACGGTATAAGATTTTCCCAGCTGTTGTGAAGATAATCTCTGGAAAGACGGACACTTTAAGGGCAGATGCCAAATCAACCTCAACGACGGCATGGCATCAACCGCAACAACAAATTGTTTGATAGTATTGGCCTATACTTATTTAAGCATTGCTGAGAACAACAAATTATCCTAAAATAGACTAAAGATTTTGAGAATTGTCCAATGAAAGTCATGACAGTGTAATTTACAGCAACGCTCTTGCAGCAACCTCACAGCCAAAGGCCAAGACAGCAAAACAATTCATTTACAATGTCAAACCTTGTAAAACATTATGAGTAAAAAAATGGTATAGCAATGTTGATGACGTTGACAACAATGGTAATGTCAAGAATAAACCAAAAACCAAAATGACCAACTCTGATTATTTGGATCTCCTTATTACCAATGAAGGCTACAAATTGAGTTTATTCTATTAAGGAAGGAAACATAGAAGACCATTTATGGGACAAAACATCAAAACAGCACCCAAGAAAAAAAACAGGTTCACGAAGATGAACTAGGTCATCTTTGAGCAATGAATGAGGTTGATTCCCGAGAATATGTTTTGCTCGAGACCTCGGATTTGTTAGGATATCTGTAAAGAGATGAGATTGCTCAATATCATCCAGGTCATATAGTGGAGAGCAGACCTCGCTGCTATACAAAGATTTGTAACTTCAGATTCAATTGGAGCAAACAATTTTTTGTTTAGGAAAAAATTTTGAAGCTTAACCTTCGAATGCGTTGCTAATTCAATGTATATCATACACAATTTGAAGTTCTCTAAAATATTGGCAATTTCTTACAGAGTTGACTGAAGCATTTTTCCTCCAAGCGTCATAGAGGAACTATGGTACTAGCTGCACAGCTCAAAGCCAGAAGAAACTGGGTAGAGTGTCATGATCAACTGTACATGTAACAAAGAGCTGACACAGTTGAGGAACAGAGGATGCCATTAGCAATCTCCATTAAAACAGCCCACAAGCAAGTTCAAATCATATTAAAAATGGGCAACCAAATCCTAACAATGGAATCATTTAGTAAAGGAAGTCAAAAAAAATCATTTTCCAAATGAACAGTCAGTTTCTTATGCCAAGATTCACAAACTTTCCTAGAAAGAATGATAGCAATTTGTCTTACAGCTAAAAGCATAAAATCACTAATTCCAAAATTTTTTGAAAAAGAAGAATCGGCAGAAATAGGGAAAGATCAACTAACCTTTTTATAGCCGATTACGCAGAAGAATAATTAAGGGACTGATGTCTAAACCCATCGGCATACTCAGGCCGATTAGGGTCGTATTCTTCCACAGTATTAAAGCTTCTGCATTTCTTCCCTCTTCTTATTGGGATCAATTTTCTCCTCCAAATCATGATACTGAATGATCAAATCTCTAATCTTTCTCCTCCATTCTTGTCTCTCTTCAGCATCCATTAGATAGGGTTCATCCATGTGTGTCCTTGATTCCTTTCTGTGGGTGGCACAAACCCCTTGTATGTTGTAGCCAACTCAACCAATTTAATTTGGAATTTGTTTAGATTAATTAAGTTAAACAAAACTCAAGTAGAACAAATATTCGAAGAAATAATGCTAGACCCCAAAATATATTTAACACGGTAAAATAATCATTGATTATAAAAATATATGTACGGTCGTCTTAGCATTCAACCCTTCACATAAACTATTAGCTTTGCATCTGCCACTCGAGCACAGCCACATGAGTAGATATCCGAATGAGGATATCACTATTGACATGTTTCGGATGAAACGGAAATAATATTTTGAGATCTTAAGTATTATTATATTATTATAAGATTATATTTACATTGTGATATATGAAGAAATTCAAATTGAATTTTAATATTAGAGTCGGTTTTGGACTAGTAGTGGAAATGCACTTAATGCGGCACTGTGTTATTTCTAAGGGTGTAAATGATCGATTTTTGACATGAATTTAACCGATCGATCGGTTGATTATCGACGATTATTTTGGTTATTGGCTGATTCTATTATGTAAATTATTTTATGAAAATAATCGATCAATCGATTCGGTTAAATCGGTAATTTTGTATTGCCCTAGTTATTTCAACCACGATCTCTATAAATAAAGATGAAATTAGTTCATTCAAATAGACGACACTCATTACACCATGATCGTATTTGGTAGAGTTTATTTTTTCACTAACTTATTAAGTTGTGGAAAATAAGATTTGGTGAAACTTATAAGTTATAACTAATGATGGTTTATAACTTATAAGCGCGGTCAAATACTAAAATCTATTTAGTTTGTAATTTAAAAGATTTTTTTTATAAATATTTATAAGTATGAATTATAAATTATAATATAATTTATCTAAAGTGTATTGATAACGTGTACCCTAAAGACACTTGTTAAAGATTCATTAGAACATATCACACCAACACTTTCTCATTTTATTTTTTAAACTCAAAATACATATATTTTTTCAGAATTCCAATACATATTTTTCATTATTATCTAGTGCCCCACATTATCATTTCCTTATATAAATTACATTACAACTTTGCGAGATCTAAATTAAAGCGCAAAGGAGTGATTAGATCTTGCTATCTTGGGGACAGATAATGGAAATGACGAGCTCTTAGGATTTGCTTGGATTGAAACATGAAGAGTTAAGGCATGAAAATTATGGAACGAGGATCAATCCAAGCAAGTCATTAGTGCAAGCTCTTAGTGTATGTAATAAACTAATAATATGAGGGTTAGGGTTAGGGTTAGGGTTTGCGGTTGGGGTTGGGGTTTATAGAGCGAACTCCTCCTTTACAGAAGACTGAAGACTGAAGACTGAAGCTTAACAAGTGGTGGTTTGTACCATAAAAACATGAAGATGACATCGTTTGCTTCTTCAGCGACACAAGACTTGATGCGGCTCGCATCAATTCCCCATCGCTCTGCGCTTTCCCCCTTCCGTTGTTCCTCTCAGATTCCAAGACCCCAACTTTCTTTCTCGTCTTCTGTCCAAGGTCATGTCTCGTCTTTCTCTCTTTCAATTTTTTTTTTCTCTCTCAGCAACTAAACATACATTCATGCATTCTTCGATTCATTCATTTTTTCAATGTCTTGTCAATTTTTCAGGGTTTACTTCTCGCATTGCGATCGAGAGGAAGGGCCGGTCGTCCATACCGCAGGCAGCGGCAGTTCGCCAATTGGAGGGTTCACTCAACAGAACGGAAGGCCTTCGCTTTGCTGTGGTCAGTTCTCCTCTCTAAGAACTTGTTGTTTTGCTAGTAGAAACAGATCTAATGAGCTGAGGCAGTTGCTTTCAATTTGCGCTCTGTTGAACTTTGTCATAATCAAGGAACCAACATGAGTTTAGCAAGTAGCATGTTTTATCTTTCTGCCATTACTACACTTTGGATGGAATATTAATTTGTTTGGGCTCATACTGGAAATGTTTGCTTGAGTTCCTTAACTTTATGGTGGGGAATTTAGAACTAGCTGGGTATGATGAGATATTATGACTGGGGAAACTGATTTTTTTTCCTCTGGTTTTTTTTTTTTTGGATATTGGAAATCCTTTGATTCATAAGTTTGACCTTTGCAGGTAGTAGCTCGGTTCAATGAGATTGTGACAAAGCCGCTGTTAGAGGGAGCTTTGGATACTTTCAGGAAATATTCAGTCAAGGAAGAAAATGTTGATGTATGGTCTACGTACTTCGCATTAATGCAAGAGAGTTTGGTTTACTTATTCATGGGCATGGATTCCATTTGTTACGTTTGATCCTGTTGCTGTCATTTCCTGTATTTTTATTGTCAATCTGATTCACGCTCAATTTTAAATTTGACTGGGATTCTTTTGAACTTCTTCCCATCAGGTTGTATGGGTGCCTGGCAGTTTTGAAATTGGTGTTGTTGCACAAAGCCTTGGGAAGTCGCAAAAATATCATGCAATATTATGTATTGGAGCTGTGGTATGATTTCTTTTTTACTAACTCAGTAACTCATGTGATGCAATACTGTATTTGGTTAAGTGGCCTCAACATATAGTTGGTGGCTCCTTGCATGCTGGTAGCACCCTAACTTATGAATTTTTTTTGTTGTTCGTAGATAAAAGGCGACACTTCCCACTATGATGCTGTTGTTAATTCTGCAGCATCTGGAGTACTTTCAGCTGGTGTGAATTCAGGTTTGTGTAATTTGTTTAGAAGAAAAGTATTGCCTTTAATGGATATAATGGCTTTGGAATACAATCATAATCTGTTTACATACAGATTTAGCTTCAGGAAAGGTTTCCAAAGAAACATCTTGTTGTTTGAGTTGAAGAGATGGTTTTAGTTGCTCTAATGCAGTCATGCTAGCATGCACACACTGACACACTCACTGTTAGAGCAATTAGAGCGGCTACCATTTGCATGATAGTTCTGTAACATCTGTTGCTTCTTTGGATCCTTTTTTTTTTGTCATCAGCTGATTCGATAGAATGCATTCTCATTTAACATGTTTAGTGGTTTCCCAACCCCTCTGGCCCCCAAACCCAACTCCTTCATCTTTTTGTTGTTCTTTTTTACCCTTTTTTTTGGTAAATATTATTTTTTTACCCCTCAAAGCTGGAACTTCGCCTTTTCTCTATTGGTTGAGGTGGATAATCCATATTTAACTCTCTTTATGTAGAGCTATCTCTATCTACATCTCCCTAAGTTGACCGTTGGTACCTTTATTACCTAGTATCATCTTTGTATAGGATAGAGCTTCATAGCTGTTGGTAATTGTTTTAGTTCTTTTCTACTTACCCAAGCTATATATAGGACGTTTTATTCTAGCAGCATAAGCTCTATTAACTTCCCTGCTGAAATAAAACCATTAACGGTCTATATTCTGATTAAGAAACAGAAAGTTGACTACCAAGACTAAATGTGAACCTTCTAAAAGCCATAAAAGCGTTTCATTTTGGCAAGTCTGTAGTTCTATATATTCAATTTAAAGGCTTACACGGAAAACTGAAGCTGTTGCTTGATGATTGTGTAGGTGTTCCTTGCATATTTGGCGTCCTGACGTGTGACAACATGGATCAGGTATTATAGTGACACGGACATTTACAATTAAGACCACTCTGCATTAAGAAATTCTCTGGAGTTGTTTTCTCGTTACATATTATGATATAATCCAACATTGCTGCCTTCCATGATAATTGCAGGCTTTAAATCGTGCTGGTGGTAAATCTGGGAATAAAGGTTCCGAGTGTGCTTTGACAGCTGTAAGTCGACATTAATAGATTCTGTTGTTCTTAATTTGATTGTAGCTATGATAGTTTGGCTTACTAGTTGCTGCCCCTAAAGTCTCTATCTGTTCCGCAACATTTCATTTTCAGATTTCCTGTTTGAACGAATAATTCCCTCGATGGTTGAAATTTTGTTTGGCTTGTGTTACAGATTGAGATGGCATCTTTGTTTGAACAACATTTGAAGTGATGATAAATCTACATGAAGGAAGATTTGACGTAATCGTTTTTCCCGGACATTCCATTCCCTCTTGTATTTCTTACTTTTAGCTAGCCAGATTGTCTCATATAATAAGGGCTGCCGCAGCATTCTGGGCCATTGTTGGCTTCTTCATAAGTTGTTCTGGCTGTTTGCTACCCACAAAAACTTCTTCGCTGGGACTAATTATATATTGATAAGGAATGTCCAACTTTGTGATTTAGACAGTCTTATGCTTCTCATTTGAAAATTTAAGTAAATCATCTTCACATTTCTGATCATTTATAAATGTATTGGCGGTGGTTAAGTGTGGATTGTGTCTCTTGAGGAGAAAATTAACTCCTTGCCATGCCTTTTTTTAGTTAGCTGGG
This sequence comes from Tripterygium wilfordii, assembly GCF_013401445.1. Lineage (NCBI taxonomy): Eukaryota > Viridiplantae > Streptophyta > Magnoliopsida > Celastrales > Celastraceae > Tripterygium > Tripterygium wilfordii. Next base: position 3,126,476 of record NC_052247.1, read on the forward strand.
GATATAAGGGTATTGCTTCTAGTAGGAATTGAACTACTCAGTATCTTCCAAATCCATACAATTTGATCCCACGTGAGATTTACCACTAGGCTATCACCCAAGAAGAAGTTTGGTCGAGGATAGATGGTCAAAGAGGTAACTTGTTTTTGATTTATAAGGGCCTTTAGAATTAGAACCAATAATTGATTAAACAGCTGGATAATTAACCTCTCCAATTTGCTTCCCTAAAGGAAAAAGGTCACTTATGGAGATGTAAAAGCTGAGACAACACCTACCTTTATGCTTACTCCATTCCAAAATGCCCAACATTAGGCTTATTTGTCCCTTAAAAAAAATGCCAAAGAAGTAAGTTGAACAACAAGCCACTATTAAATGAAGTCTTTTGGTACATTTGGGTAGCCCTATATCACAAAAAGGTGCAATCTAGTGATGGATGTGGTGAGTATGGTATGTTTACTTCTGAAGATCAAGGAAAACAAATCTAACTGAGGAATAAAGAGCAAAAGGCAAAGAAGAAGCTTAGAATCAAAGTTAGATATAGCAGCAGACAACCAAGAACCACAAACACATGAATCTTACCTTAGCTTCACATTTTCATGTTTGTATGTCTGTTTTTTTGGACAATGTAATGTTGTCTGGTGTATCTTAGTATGACAGTATTTTTGTATCAACTATGCAATAGCCATGAAGAAAAGAAATCCAAATATTCTCTTCCTGTTCATCCTTTTAAAACAAATATACATCTGGAAGGGAACCCATCAATCCACATCAAGAGATCAAAACAGAAGGATTAATTAAGTTAAGACTGTCATGGTGTTATTGAAGTCTTATTCTTGCAATCCTGTGAATCTCCAAGCAAAGCTTCCCTCTCTGGGATTGCCTCATTGTGTTCAAAGATGTTCTTACGACCCGTCTTCTTCTTCCATTCCCAGGTTGCACATTTCCAATTCTCAGGAGCCTCAAAATCCTATTCTGCTATTCCCTACAGTAAGTAGTTTATTTTTTTTGAAGTAGTTTTTTGAAATGTCTGGTTCATGGATGTGATTGAATCATGTATGTATGATGGGTTCTTTTGGCAGAATGTAGCAGCAATAGTATTTGGAGATGGATCAGAGTCACGGCTTTATCCATTGACGAAGAGAAGATCTGAAGGAGCAATACCAATAGCAGCAAATTACAGACTCGTCGACACGGTTGTGAGCAACTGCATTAACAGTAACATCAACAAGATCTATGCACTCACACAGTTTAATTCTACTTCTCTGAATTCCCACCTCTCAAGAGCTTACTCCGGAGTAGGTCTTGGAATGGAGGGATTTGTAGAAGTGATTGCAGCTTATCAGAGCCTTGAAGACCAGGGCTGGTTTCAGGTGTTATTATCATCTTTTACTTTGTACAAATCACTTTATATATCTTGCCTAATTTTTTTTCCAATATCAGGGAACTGCTGATGCTATGAGAAGATGCTCCTGGATACTAGAAGAGTATCCGGTTTCCGAGTTTTTGGTGCTTCCTGGTCACCATCTCTATAGAATGAACTATCAGAAACTTATAGAAACTCATAGGAAAGGAAAGGCTGATATCACTGCTGTGGCCTTGAGTACTGCAAGAAACCAGGACCCGGGTTTTGGCCTTTTGAAAATAGATGCAGAAAATCAAGTACTAGAGTTCACAGTGAAATCAGAGACAGAACCGTCGAAGTACATCTCAGTAAGTTTGTTTGTTTCTCTCTTTTTTTCCTCCCAAGATTTCTTGAACAAGTTCCTAATTTGAGAATTCAGGTCCGCAGCTCAAGAAACCCGGTTGAGATTGCTAGTATTGATAAATGGAGTATGGGAATCTTTCTCATTAACAGAGATATAATGTTGAAGCTTCTCCATGAACATTTTCCAAAGGCAAATGACTTCCAAAGTGAAGTAATTACTGGTGCAATATCAAGAGGAATGAAGGTCAGATTGCCCTACTTATGCCTTTACTAGTATAGACTCTAAAAGTTTATAGCTTGGGACTAAAGGAACTTAAAATTTCATCACATAAGAAAAATGTTTGTGCCTGTGCAAGGTACAGGTTCAAGCTTATCTCTTTGATGGATACTGGAATGACATGAGAAGCATAAAATCATATTACCAAGCAAACATGGAATGCATAGAGAAATCAAATTTGGGTTATAAGTAAGTAGTTTCTATACTTTTTTTGGTATCTGACGACGGATAAGATTGAGTCGAAGCCCATGCGGTGAAAATGGTTCTACCCCCTTTCCAGAAGTGGCCAGAGATATAACTCGATGAGCTATTGCTCCGTGGTTAAGTAGTTTCTATATCAGGAAAGGCTGAAAGTGTATAATGGCAATGCATCCTTATTGTGAATATAGGATTTTGTTTCACCTTTAATGGCCTTGACACAAACTTCATCCTTTCAAAGCAGCTTCTCTGATAGAGATTCTCCGCTCTACACTATGCCGCGAAATCTGCCTCCAACGCTTATAAGTGATGCTGTAATTACAGACAGTATCATTGGAGATGGCTGCATTATCAAGGTAAGAAAAACAACATATTCATAATAGTATTAACACAGAGTGAAATGAAAGTTGGATTTTGGTTTTTCTGAGTTGCTGCCATTTTTGCTTTTTCTCTATGGAAATGCCCATTTGATCTTTCTAAGAGTAGAGATGCAAGATCAAAGGGACAGTAATCGGTATGAATACGAGAATCGATGATGGAGCTGTAATCGAGGATTCAGTTATCATGGGATTTGATATCTGTGAGGTAAAGAAGCACATAAATGTTATTTCTTCTGTAAATTATCTTCTTTTTTTACAGAAGTTGAAGATGAAATGTTCTTGTTGACAGGTTGAAGGGGTTCAAAGAAGCAGCAGAGATGGGAAGGGCAATGGCATCATCCCAATTGGGATTGGAGAAAATACTCATATAAGAAAATCTATTATAGATAAGAATGCAAGGATTGGCAAAAATGTTATGGTACGTATAATGCTGCATCAGATATACTCAAACCCATTTCCCTTCTACTAGATTGAATTGAACATGGTTTCTTCCCATTGATTGAGGTTTTTTCTATGGCTTTCTTTGCATTTGGTGTTGTTGGTTGTAGATCATTAATAAGGACAAAGTCCAAGAAGGAGATAGGGAAGCTGACGGATACATCATCAAGGAAGGAATAGTTGTTGTTCTGCATAGTGCAATCCTCCCAGATGGCAGCATTTTATGATCATTTGCTAATATTTTATGGTTCATACCATTATTTTCATTTTTTAAAAAAAATTTGTGACCAGCATTATTTTCAGTTACTTATTTGATTATTGAATAATCAATGTCAGAAATACAAAATCTCCCGTATGGATTAAGTAAGAGCCAATCGTGTGTCTTATAAGTTCAAGTTCAACTCGTCTCAATTGTAGAGGGCTTGAAGGGTCAAAGTGGATAATACATCTACAAGTTGTTTGAGTTTGATTTTTTTACATGGTATCAGAGCATGACACAACTATGATGTCTTGTTCACTTACCTTCCTAATCGAAATAAAAAACAAGTTGTTAGTGAAAAGTGTACAATAATATAGAAATTAGAAGTAAATTACAACAAGAAGCAAATCATAATGGTATTGGTCTCAATAACATTCAACTTTATTGGGCCTCACTAACAGAAGGTAGCCTCTTAGTAGTCAAGCCTCAAAACAAGACAAAGTTGGAGATACCCAAAAGGCTATATAGCAAAGTATAGGCCCAAAGAGGCCCTAAAGTGGAAGAAAGAGAAAAAAAAAGGCCTAGGAGGCCTGGAAAAGAAAAAATGATGAACCCTATATGCACCCTATTTTTAACTAAGTAGGACTAAGTACACCCCTACTTAGTTAAAAATGAGATGCATATAGCCGTATAGTGCTCATCAAGAAAAACACCGAGAAAAATTTCTTCATGCTCCAAAACTACTCTCGCTACACAAGAGCTCCTAGTGCAGTAGAGTAGTCGCATAATTTGAAGAATGGGAAGAGAAGAATGCATAACAGTAGTGGCAGTTAAATTTTATCCAACTTGCTGCCTGTGATTTTCTCTTTTTTTCCTTCCAGGTCGTTTTTGTGCAAAAGTTTACTACACAATGCATGCCATGAAGCAAAAAGATCCCAGTTCAGGGTTTTCACTCCATCAGTTTCATCAAAGACAAGAATCAGTCTTATTTTTTGTGGTAATTTCCTATATGTGGATTGATCAGTACCAAAATCCATCCGAGAATACATGCAAAAGAACGTATAAAAATGCAGATTTATAATATTTTGCGGCGAAAATAAGTTCAAAACTCACTGGTTGATCTGATCATGCAGCTACTGGAACCTTGATTGACTCTAATATTTTATCATCTAACTCGAATGCCATGGGCTTCTTGTCTCTTCCGATCTTTACATACTCTTCAAATCGCTCCTTCAAGTCCGCGGGAAGGTTTGTCGTGCCACCCCACCCCAAAATCTCCTTAGCGGCTCTTGGTTCCGCATAGAAGTGCTGCACAATACATGGTTCATATGAAGTTTATCTCCAAGTGCAAACAGTTTATCAGTAGTAATTATTTTCAGAAGTAAACACAAATGCAAGTGGTATGAGAAGAAAAATAGCACAAATCTACACACTAATGCAGAAAGTTGGTCGGTCCGGCAAGTGACTTGATGCAAATTCAGATTGCTCAGTGTAACATTATAGTTCAAACTGTCTTTGCCAAGAACAAGGTAATTTATATCGTTACCATATTGCGGAAGGGAAAAGCCTTCTTAGCATCAATTCCTAGGGCCTTTGGATCATAATGCACAATTTCAAGTGGTAGACCTGCAGCCTGAGCACATAGTTTGGCCAGTCCATCCAAAGTGACAGCACGATCGCTAACACAGTTGAATATGTTACCACGTGCTGCATCTGGCTTCTCAACAGCAAGAGTAAGCATTGAGGACAAATCCCTCACATGGGCAATGTTTGTGAGTTGCATCCCAGAACCAGGAATTGGTACCGGCCTTTTCCGAACAATCCCTGTTTCAGAGTAAATTCTTTATCAGATCAACTTCATGCATACGACGAATTTTGATGTTCAACAGATAAATATGATCCACCCCATTATATTGGCTATATTGTAGAGACAATAACCACAAAATTGAGAAAGAAGAACACAAATCATATCATCAGCTTGAAATCATGAGCACTGCACTCAAATGCCACTTTTTTACTCTACAGTTACTATGTGAGAGCAAATCCGATTTGAAATACTGGTCTGAAAAGTTTCTCGAATTTGACTGTTACATTTTTTCGTCTGTTTATTGCTTCTCCCTATCATTTTGAGATTGTCACTTACTATCAAAGAACCACTCTTCACAATCTTTGTTGTTGCCAGACCCAATCATGTATTGAGGACGGAATATCGCCCAACTACCAAAAATCTCTTCGATGTACTTCTCCACTCCAACATGACCAGCATCAGCTTTCACAACATCCTGTGAGAGGGAAAAACTTGTCAGAGGTAGTATGATATACAGTCGTATTATTATATATGTATGATATAGAAGTACAACAAAATACCCCTTCAACATGAGGAGGCTCATCAGTTGGCTTGTAGATTCCAGCACTGCTGATGTACAAGAACTGCTTAACACCAATACTCTTAGCCCAATCCACCACTGGCCTACGATTGAAGTTCGATAATAGAATAAATTGCTTATAACCAGCATGACTTGAGGCAATATGCTATTTATACAGTTATATCAAACACGAAAATCGCTGGACCACTGATTATGATCTAGTTCTACTACATTAAGGATCAGCAGAGTCATCTAATGAACCTTGCTCACTGCCTAAGCAAGAAAGCATGAATCCACATATATTGATAGGCCAAAGATTTCAAATCCTAAGTTTCTCAAATCCGAAAGGTAAAGTTCATATAAATTCATAGGCTTGGTCAAAACATATATCAAACAGTTACTCTTCTAAGTATTTTTAATTGGTAATGTGATATGCTTCAAATATCAAGAACCAAAGGAACAAACCTAACAGTGTCTAGGTCCTTGCCATTGTTATCTAACACCACATCAGCTTCTTCCCCTTCCAAAACCTTCCCAATATCTGACGGGTTTCCCCACACAGTTTTCCCTCCAGCAGTCACAATTTCCTAAAAGAAAAGTAAATTGACATAAAATCCATAAGCACTACTCAGTGTCAACAGACCATAAACCCACAAATTTACATATTGAAAGACTTACTGAGAATCTGTTAAATGGGGGCTTTTTCATTTTGTCTGAGCCCTCATCACCAACAGTCAAGATTGTGACTTCATGGCCAGAACCCAGAAGCTCCTTTGCAAAATAGAACCCAATAACAGCATGCCCACCACTATTGGTATTAACAATAACAACCTTCTTCTTCGCTGATGAAGCACTGGCCTTGAGACTGAAGGATTGGCGCCTGGAAGTACTTGTACAGTAATTGAAGGTATGAAAAGAGAATGAAAGAGATGAGAAGTGAGAAAGAGAGGAAAGAGAAGAGAGACGTAGAGAGGGAGAAAGTGAAGGAGACTTGGGTTTTGAGATTGGAGAGGAGAAGAGGAGAGAAGAGGCTGATGAAGAACAGAGAGTGGCCATTGTGAGTGAAATGTGAACCAGCAGTTTTGTGGGTACTAGATAAAGGGTATCGCCTACCTTCAATGTTCACCAAGTGTTCGTTAAAAGTAACGACCACACTAATTCTTTTATTGCTTAATTAATTTCCTAACTTTATGGTTAAACTAATTGAAACAGTTATGATAGAGATCCGAGCTCTTTTTTTTTTGTGTTTCTTCTTCTTCTACTCTTGGTCACGCTTCAAAAGACATCATCTTTTATCACATTGTATGGAAGATGGCTCGTGTTTAAATTTTACATTTTGATCACTGATATTACATAATTAGTTATCAAAACATAAAGTTTGAACTTTGAAAAATGAGCGACGGAGTTACAATAAGTATGAAAAGTCACTTTAAAGATAGCTCATGTTAAATCTCGCTTACTCATTGTATGGAAGATGGCTCGTGTTTAAATTTTACATTTTGATCACTGATATTACATAATTAGTTATCAAAATGTAACGTTTGAACTTTGAAAAATGAGGAACGGAGTTGCAATAAGTATGAAAAGTCAATATGTTCAACAAGTCTTCTTTACAACTGATACTACTGGGCCAAAAGGTGAAAGGAAAGATTGAAATGAAAACAAGCACCACCACTAAAGACAATGGACCATCTTATCATGTCCACCCTTCCATTTCTCTAACTAAATTAGACATTTCTTAGGATCTAAAACAAGTTGATTATACAGGCTGAACCTACCAAGTAAATCCAAATACCAGTACATAACAAAGCAAGTTTGACATTTAGCTAGGTTTTGGCCTATAATAACTGGTTACGAAGGAACAAAGTCATGTAGATCGATGTCGGTGAATGGCGGTCCCCAATCGAACCGAGAAGCTCGGATCGAAGGGACTCGATCAAGGACGATATTGGACGTTGATTCTGGAGATTTCAATTATGGGTTTTAAAACAGACATAATTTGTCATGTGTTCTAAACCCATAATTTTCATGCCCTTTCTTCAATTGGATTTCAGATAGAAAACTATAGAAGTGTTATTTTCGATCAATGATTCTGAGTTAAGGGTACCTGTAGTGGAAACTGTAGACAATCCCTCACACATTTTTTTATTTCAAAAAAATGATCGGATGGTCCATTGATTCAACTGCCTGCAGTTTCACTACAGGTACCCTCATTTGCGACCTTGATTGAGAAGGAGCTTCATGTTACTAGAAAAATAGTTGAATTGAGGGAATTAGGGCAAAATATGAAAGATGGATCTAGGGAGGAAGATGAGGTGGAGTTTTTAATTGTTTTTAAAATTTTAGTTTTTCCTATAAAATTACACATAATCACTTTTTTTAAAAATAATTGTTTGACTTTTATATGCCACTTCGACAAATTGATTGACCGAAATCACTAAAATATGTCTGAGTTATCATCAACTTGGAACAAATTTTGACTTTAAATTACTTAATTGGAACGTTTAAACAATCAATGGTGTAATTGGAAGTCTTTCGGTGATGACGTATTGTATTAACTCTTAACATATATCATGTTATATTAAAAATCATATACCCGTGATTCAACTCAAAGAATTTGTAGAGATATTATCCGCTTTGGCCATCAAGACTCGCAAAGCCTTGTCATTAAAAAGATTCTCTTGGTCGAGATGGATTTAATCTTTATTTATAAATCACATCGATTACTTACATTTAACCGATGTCGGATACAAATCTGTTAACATATCAAACTCTAACATAGGTAATAGGTACACCCCAAGCTAAACACAGTTAATTTCGAACACAGCTCTAAAATGAAGCTTCCTGGCATCTTCACAAATTGATTCAACATTTCAACGACCATAAACTCATCCCGACAACATGACTGAGGTGAGTTCGTCTCACAAAACAAAAGGACAAATGTACATTAATTTATACTTAAGTAGTAGATTAACGTTTGTAGTTTTCTTTTTAAGAAACACAAATCGTCTCCAAATCTGTTAACATATATAGATTATTTCAATTTTTAACCATCAACAACGCGTTTTCCTAAAGAAAAAAAATTTCCTAATAACTCTGTAGTTAAGCGTACTTATGTGAGAGCATTATTGGGATGAGTGACTTCTTGAGAAAGCAAAATCGTGCGGGCCTAATATATCATATGAAAATTGATAACCCAAAACGGATAATATTATTGATGTGTATTGGATTGAAAATTCTAATAAAATCAAGGTGAGGGACAAACCCAAACTAGAAAAGAACGATGTTACACATCCTCAAAAATTGTCTATCATTTTAACCACAAATTCATGCGGCAAGCGAAGCGGGCCCATTATAACAAATTATACTTATATTTTATAAAAATCTCATGTTTTGCCCCTGTTGAATTTCAAAATTCTACCATGCTAGACCTTGGATCCGCCCTTGCATGTGAGATATCTATTGATCGATTGTGAACACATATATACGATTCTCTAAACATCCAACACTTCAGATGAATGACAATTAAATAGGGTTAAGAAATTAGGGTAGAAATTTTTTTTTTCTTGAAACATGGGGGTGTGGGTTTGGGTTTGGGTTTGGATTGGACAGTGACCCATGAAAAATGTATTGGTTGAGTGGTTGAAACAACATAAGTAACAAAGATGTTTGTATGTTCCCAAACACCCAGTTTGGCAACAAATCCAAAATTTTTCTTATTGTTGTGCCTCTCACTATTACACAATGTTGACACTTTAACAGCAATATTGGACTTTCTTATCTCAAATGCCTAATTATTTAATTTGTGTTTTATGATAAACAATTCATTGTCTAAAATGTTAAAAAAAATAATATATATCATATTTAAAGAAAGCTATGAGTATCTATTCGGTCATGACAACAAGAAAGAAAAAAAAAATTAAAGTACTCGGGGTCTGTTGTAAAAAAATATAATCTCGTTGTAATAGTTTAGGGCCCAATAATTTTATTTTGGGACACAAAAGTATGTGATTGAACTTCTAAACCCGATCAAAAAATATTCACGATTATTTTTTTTTAAAAAAATTATCACTCTAAATCTTAACTACCTCAACTATCAAAAAAAATTATTATTTGGGTTCAATAATTTCGAGTTATGGAATTACTTGCATTGTTTTCTGAATTCTCATCATGAGATTGGGGAAAATTAATGCACTCCTCTTAGCTTCTGTTTGTCTGTTTTCTTTTTTGTTTATTATCAAAAAAAAAATCAAAATAAGAAAAAAGAAACCAAGGATTTTTTTTTAAAAAAAAGCAATAATTTTGACTAGGAATAATACTATTTATTAAACAAAAAAAAATTGTAAAATTTATTTTTTTATTATTTTTTGGACAATTCCTAGACATGACATGTTTTCTAACTAAAATTTTAATAATAGGATGGTCCGAGTCTTTATCTCAAAAGTTTAGAACATACTACATGAATTTGTAAAAATAAATAAAGAGAAAACCACTGTGTCATTAATTTCTGTCATTCATCTATATCTAAGATCATACTTTCATAAACTTTTATTGAATCCATATTTTTTTCTTACTACTTCAAGTCATGTCTTTTTAAATTTTATTTTCTGTCATGTCTTTTCACATTTCAGATACATGCATTTTCCCTCCAACACTCAGAATCATACATCATCGCAAATCGTATAGATAACTTATAGAATTTTCCCTTTAACCTTAAATGAATCATTCGGTCGCATAAAAATCTGGATGCACTCCTTTAGCTCATCCACCCATTTTTAATCCTATTAGCTACACTCTAATGTCTCTGTCATCTTGAAAAATCGAGCTAACGTATTTAGAAACCTTATTTTTTTTTACTTATCTCCCGTATAATTCAATCGTTTGTTCATTCCCTTGTCTACTATTCCTAACATTTTATATATTATGTTTTAGTCTAATACTTGCCTCCATCTCGAGATTTGAGTTAACTCTCAATATTGTCTCCACTAAAATTATATCATCTGTAAAAAACAAGTACTAAGGTATATTACATTGGATATGTTGTGCGAGTTCATCGATTAGTATAATAAATAGGAACAAACTTAGTGTCTATCCCTAGTGCAAACATATTAGTGATGAGAAGTTGTATGTAACTTCTCAATTAGTCTTTAACACTAGGCATAATTCTTTCATACATATCTTTGATCATAGTAACATGACTACTCGAGACTCTTTCATTTTCTAAAATCTATCATATTATAATGATGATATGTATAACTCTGATGATCCGGATTTGAATCCACTCCCATTTCAAAAAAAAATCTATCATGTTACTTTTCTAAACACCCTATCAAACATGTTTAGAGAGAGAGAGAGAGAGAGAGAGAGAGAGAGAGAGAGAGAGAGAGAGAGAGAGAGAGAGAGAGAGAGAGAGAGAGAGAGAGAGAGAGAGAGAGAGAGAGAGAGAGAGAGAGAGAGAGAGAGAGAGAGAGAGAGAGAGAGAGAGAGAGAGAGAGAGAGAGAGAGAGAGAGAGGACCCATAAGTAACAATTAATAAATAATAAAAGTAGTTGCCCCTTAAGAAAATAATAAAAATAGATGCAGAGAATCAAAGATGTTTAGGGGATTGGCTAGAAATGTAAAAAGCTAGAGAGAGAAAGAGAGAGAGATGAGTCCAGGGGTGGTGAACCTTGGGAGACACAGAGTCCCACTCCTCTCCTATCCTTCATTCTTCCAAAACCAGCAATTTTGCTGACAAGGTCAAGCAATCACTACCCCACTTGAATATGTAATTCACTGAATCCAACCTTTTCTTTCCTCTAATAATTAATTATTGATAATTATAAAGAAGAACATTCACATACAATGCAACAACCCAAAACCCATCAAAGTTCATCTCACTTCCTTGTCATTCATCTCCTCCTATTCCTTCCTTTTATCTCCCTTCATTCCTTCCAACCTCCTCTGCATTGAAATAAAGGACTGAATTTGCTGTTTGCCTGATCTGAAATTCAATACCATTGTTGCATTTTTCACCTCTACCAGCAGCCAGAGCCAGCTGAGGCATCAAAGGTATTTTTTTCATTTATCTAACGCTCTTTCTCTTTGTGGGTTTCACTCCTTGATCTTTCTTTGGGGGCCATTCAGTTTTAAGTTTCTGTTCATGGGTCACAAAAAGGAGACAACTTTGTTTCTGGGTATTGCTCTTTCTTTATAGGGTGGAAAACCCTTGAATCTTCTTTGCCCTAATGGAGATTCTGCTTCAGATCAGATGTTTGGAATTCTTCAATTTCTGGAACAGCCCTCTCCACATAATATGTGGGAGTATGGTCTGCGTATGTTCCGATCCTGCCCAGTGCGGGAGCCTTGCACTGGTGTTGTTTACCTATCTGATTTAGATTTGTCTATTTCTCTTGGTAGATAATTTTTGTGCATTACTGTATGCTTGCTCATGGGTTTTTATTGATTCCTGATTTCCTTGAATTTTGGTTGGATTCTGTATGATTTAGTGAACATTGCTATTCTGCAGTTGGGTTTTTGGCAGGGAAGTTTCACCATAAGGATATTGGAGGCCAGTTATCCAGATAGTTACATTGCTTGAATCTGCTTTACATTCTAGGAATGGAGATCCAAGAAGAATAGCTTCAATCTGAAACCAGTAAATTACTTTCTGGGTTGGAGAAGAGAAGTCTGATTTTCCAGGATTTTGCAAGAAATTATCAATTCACACTGAATCTCTTTGACATTTCTGGAATTGGCATATGGGTTTTGCTAATCTTGACAGAATTGTGAACATTGTAAATGCGTATTGAAGTGCCTGGATCAGATTCAAGACTTCCAAGAGGAATCATAAATCTCCAAGAACATTGTTCAAGCAGCGGCATTATGGATGTGAGATCAAGGAATGTTTCCATGGCAACAAATACTAAGAAGAATAGTAGTACTAATCATCACCACCATCACCATTATCATCCTCATGTGATCGGAGAGAAGAAGTTTGAATTGCATCGAACCTTATCGTCGCAAGGGAGTGGGAAGAGATTGATCCCGGCAAGCTATTTCAGCTTGGAGTCATTGGTTTTGCTAATATGTTTAACAGCTTCATTGTTGATCCTTCCATTGATTCTTCCACCTTTGCCTCCTCCACCTCTCATGTTGCTTCTGGTTCCTATAGGGATACTTGTGGTGCTCATGATCCTGGCTTTCATGCCTTCTAATGTTAGGGATATTACTTATGCATATGTGTAAATGGTGTTTTAGATTTACTCATGCACCTTCTTCTTCTTCTTCTTTCATACCATATTTTGTAATTTTGTTTGTTGATTAACTTTACTTAATGGAATTATTAGTCAATTGAGATTTTAAGGTTTGTTCTAATAACATGTTTATATAAGGTAGTCTATTTATGTACTTAGATTCTGTTAACATATAGATATTTTCAGTTTCTTACCATCGTGAGCACGTTTTCTTGGAGGAGATGAATCACATCCCGTAGTAATTTCACAGTTAAAACGGATAATGTTGTTGATGTGTATGGGCTGGAAATTCTGATAGTCTATCCAAGAAAATAGCCTTCGACCAATGCTCCCGAAGATAAGCACTCAGGAGCAACAACCTCTTTAATATACAAAAAAAAAAAAAAAAACACTATTATACCTTAATCAATTGTCATACCGAATTCACGCTAATGCTCACCTCACACTCCTTAAATTATAAATCAAATGTATGTTCATCACCTCGCACTCCTTAAATTATAAATCAAATGTATGTTCATTTAATTATAAACCAAATGTTCGATAGTTACGTGTTACTAAGATTAGCTTTCGTTATATATATGCAGACAAAAAAATTGGCTTGACCCGAAGCTTTCATGGGCTGGGCTGGCCCATTTTGTCAAAGATTGTTGGCGGGGCTGTGAACCTCAAAACTCATGGCCCTCCAGCCCGGCATGCTCTTGGTTGGGCCCAACCTTTTTAAAATAAAAATTTGAAGAAAATATGTTGTTGCAAGGGTTTGAAGTTTGAACCTCTAAGCTCAAGGTGTGCAACAAATTTATTTGTAGTATTTGTTACCCAAGTTAAATATTTAAAAATTTTAAAATCAAATCAGGTCAGGTGGGCCGGAAACTCCAGCCCAGCCCATGAAAGAGGTACTGGACCAAGCTAGCACGACACGTTGACTTTGATCAAGGGGCCGCGCTGGCCCGACCTCAAACGGGCTGGGCAGTAACGGGCTGACGGAGATCAACGAACGTCTCGGATTGTGGAATAATTTCAGCTCATATATTATTTATTTCCCTTTGGAGTCCCTTTCCTCCGTTCGCAGACAAGGGCAAGGCATCTCTTGATCTATCTCTCTTCTATATATCTTCTGCCTTCTGGTCTGTGTCCGTCATTGTTCGTGTTCTTGGATCAAATCGGGATCGACCGCGGCTGCTACCATGGATGAAGAGTACGACGTAATTGTGTTGGGAACTGGTCTTAAAGAGTGCATCCTTAGTGGTCTTCTCTCTGTTGATGGCCTCAAGGTCCTTTTGTTTTTCCCTTCTTTCCTCCTCTAGTTCGTACTCTTCTTGTTTTGTCGTCGATTGATCCCGTTAATATGAATATTTGATTGAGAAATCTCGTTGAGTTTGCTTTTGATTCGAATTGAGTTATTGGTGATTTATGTTTATGCTCCTTGATCTGATTGTTCTTACGCTGTGTATTTGATTCTTTTTCAAGCGGATTTTTCTCGATCTGGATCACTTCGCTCGTCAAATTCCGAGTTAAAGTGATTCAGATCTGTATGCTATTTTCGGAGCTACTTTTCAGTTCAATAACTATTTGAATATGACGAAGATTATGATTCATGAATTTGAAACGCTATTATTTTGTCCTTTTGAACTGTCATAAAATTATTATTGGCTTGATGGAATAGCAGGGGCTTTGTTGACTTGATTTATCAACAATATTTGTGTATGTTTCTAAGTTGTTTAAAGCTCTGTTGGTGGTGTTATTATCCTTGTAACTGGAAATGCAAGTTAATATGGTTCCTTGCAATGTTGACCACAGTATGGCACCTTTAAACTTCAATCTTGTTCATTTATGGTTGTGTTCTGAAATGATTCTGGAGATAAATTGTGGCCCAATATGTATTGATAGATTAATACTGTTCACTTGTTTAGTGTGTGTTTTTAAGAATTTTCTCGAGCACACGACAATTTGAGTAAGACACTTTTTTGCTTTAGTGATGACCATATGGCCTAGTGGTAGAGTTGTAGGGGTGCAATCTAGAGATCACATGTTCAATTCCTGGAAACAACATCTCCTTTTATTATGCGGGGGTAAGGTCTGAGTACATCCTGCATGTCCCCAGACCCCTCCCACTACGGTAGCCTTGTGCATGAGAGTTGTTTACCTTTTATTGGCGAGTATGTGATCCGGTGGTAAAGTTGCAAGGATGCAATCTAGGGGTTCAATTCCTGGAAATAACCTTCCACATATTATGTGGGGTAAAGGTTTGCATACATTATGTTTGTCCCCGAAATCAAAATAAGTCTTTTCATATATTGCAACATGTTAAATTGCGCGTTTTATCTTGACTGGTCGAAAAGCTGCATACTAAACAAATCTTTTGGAAAAATGTGTTAATTTTATGATATCAATTGCTGTTGAGTAATCCGTATTTCATATCTTGGAGCTCAGGTCCTGCATATGGATAGGAATGACCATTATGGAGCAGAGTCTGCGTCGCTCAATCTCAACCAGGTTCCTTTTTTCTTCATAAACTCTTATAAATTTATTGTAGCAGTTTGGAAATTTAAGAAGTATTGAGTTGTTTCAGTTGCATTTTCTTATATGCAGCTCTGGCAAAGGTTCAGGGGAAACGATAAGCCTCCTGCACATCTGGGTTCTAGTAGGGATTATAATGTGGACATGATACCTAAGGTGTTTACCTTCTCTCATCTTGCATTTTGTTCTTGACTTGCACAATATTCTGTCTCTGACTTGATTCCTGAATTTTTCTCTGACGTTTCTTTGGATAGTTTATGATGGCTAACGGCACTCTTGTACGAGTCCTGATTCATACTGATGTAACCAAGTATTTGTATTTCAAAGCAGTGGATGGAAGCTTTGTTTATAATAAAGGAAAGGTATGTCATTTTTCCTCCAAAATTATTTTCTTGACATGCCTGATTTTTAGTTTCTTCAGAATTTATTTCTGTTTGATCATGATTCTAATTATTATACATATAATATAATAGGTTCACAAGGTGCCATCTAATGACATGGAGGCACTCAAATCTCCACTCATGGGCTTATTTGAAAAGCGCCGTGCTCGTAGTTTCTTCATATATGTTCAGAATTATGATGAAACCGATCCCAAAACGCATGATGGAATGGATTTGACGAGAGTGACAACTAAAGAACTGATTGCGTAAGTCCTTGGTCTTTTCCTTTATCTACAACTCTCTGTTTTTGAAGTCACGTGTCACTCTAATGATGCATTATTAAACTTTACCCTTTACTCATCGTCCCCTTCCTAATACCTAACGTCAATGCAGAGGCCTTGTGCAGTCGGTGTTTTCTTTCCCCCCTTAAGTCCTCATTTAATTTTATAAGTCACTTTTGGTTATTTGAGGGGGTAAATTTGCCATTGAAATAGTTAGCAGGCATTATAGAAAATTCATACAAACTGGCACTACCTCATGTGATTGGAGTACAAAAATATAATTTATAAATTAATACTTTTGGAAGTTGAACTTTTCATTTTGCTGGTCAAAGCAACAGATATTATTGCAGCATATTCCCTTCCTTTACTGGTTGTGTTTCAATGACTTCATGAAGAGACATATGGGGAAATTTTCTAAATCGTTTTGATTCCTGGTTTAGGAGGCATGGTAAAATTTCACTGATTGTATTGGCAACAATTTTGACAGGAAATTTGGCCTCAATGAGAACACTGTGGACTTTGTTGGCCATGCTTTGGCTCTGCATAGAGATGATCGGCATCTCAATGAACCTGCGCTAGAAACTGTCAAAAGAATGAAGGTGTGAATTGCTTGAGGTTTATTATTTCATTTTCTTTTGCTTGTTGACTTCTTGTCATTGAGAATCTTAACATTATCATGTACTTCCTGATGTGTTATTCCCCCTGATCCCGTGAAGCTGTATGCGGAGTCTCTCGCACGCTTTGGAGGAGGATCCCCTTACATTTATCCGCTGTATGGACTGGGAGAGCTCCCGCAGGTGATGTCCTCAACCCTTGCCTACTTTTGGCAATCGTAATTTTGCTTTATAAGACTAGTCTTGTAATCAAATTAGTTGAGTTATGACTTCTGAATCATCTTTCATTTTCAATTTTTGACCAGGCATTTGCTCGGCTTAGTGCCGTGTATGGTGGAACTTACATGCTTAACAAACCCGAGTGCAAGGTACTTATGTTATTGAGTACGCTTTTTGACGATTCTTTTCCTTCATTGTTTTTCTTATCATATTCTAGTTTATATAAGGGATGATGTGCATGTATGTTATTGGTTTGAGGTGAAATATAACGTTAGCATGTGCCTCTATTTCTAGGTAGAGTTTGATGAGGAAGGCAAAGTAATTGGTGTCACTTCAGAAGGGGAAACTGCTAAGTGCAAAAAAGTTGTTTGTGATCCTTCCTACTTGCCCAACAAGGTAGTGATTTGAGAATTTGATTACGTATCTTTTACACCGGTGACTGCTGCTATTGGAGTTGTGTGCAAGCATCATTGCATTAGTATCAGCCGAGTCCTTGGAATCACAAGAAGACAAGTTTTTGTCAAACTATCAATCCTGTGGCTTCACTCATTTGTTTGTTAAAGGATGCATTATCTAAATGAGGGTCGTTTTTTTATTCTTGTTTGATGATCCTATAGACCAACAGTAAATATTCCAGAATTTATGGGATTCATCTGCTCAACAGGTCAGGAAGGTTGGCAGGGTCGCGAGAGCAATTGCAATTATGAGCCATCCAATTCCAAACACCAATGAATCTCCTTCAGTTCAGGTTATTTTGCCACAGAAGCAGTTGGGTCGCAAATCAGACATGTGAGTTCTCCTTCAACATTTGTAATTACATTTATGCTTCCAAATGCCGATGACAACTTTAATTTATTTTGCTCTCTTAGGCATGGCGTTTAAAGTTGGATTATTCTGTGGTTGGGCAGGTATCTTTTCTGTTGTTCGTATTCTCACAATGTGGCTCCAAAAGGCAAATTCATTGCATTTGTGTCAACCGATGCAGAGACTGATCAACCTGAGGTTGAACTTAAGCCAGGAATTGACCTTCTAGGTCCAGTTGATGAGATATTCTTTGACGTTTATGACAGATATGAGCCAGTCAATGAACCCTCTCTGGATAATTGCTTCATATCGACTGTGAGTATATCTTTGAGTTTCTATAATGCCTTCCTTGGTCTCTTTCTCACTCTGCTACTTAGTCCTAGAAGATGGTGATCTCAAATTATATATATATTTTTTAATCCTGGACAGAGTTATGATGCCACCACACACTTCGAGTCAACCGTTGTGGATGTACTCAACATGTATACTTTGATAACTGGAAAGGTAATAGTTTGAATTTTCTGTTTGACTGGTTTTGTTTTTTATCCACATGAGCTCGGTCATTGACAAGCCATGTGGTTTTGTTTTACTTTTATTTAAAAAAAAAATTAATTATGGTTCTGATAAAGGTCTTGGTGCTAATGTTCATTGTACGAGTGCAATATACTGGAAAATTACTATCATAGTTTTGCAATACTGCATTATTTTCCTGTTGATAAAGGATATTAACAAAAAACCACCGGTACTACATTATTCTTGATGCTTATTAGTTAATACCCTTTAACGATAGAAAAAGTCAACCATTTGTTGACAGCACCGATTATTTGTGGAAATATTATTGATATATAGAGTGCTACGAAATGCTGTGAAATAATGGAGTGAAAAGTACTAAATTGTTATGATGGCTTTTTAACCCTCTATGGTGGTAAATTATGGCTGAGATGGGCGTAGAAAATGTCATTGTGTTAGTTCTCAATATGTGTAACATGGCAGTGTACAGTATAAAGCTTAAAACATTGGGTTTGATAAAGGATGTGGTTTTTGAAACAAATATAGGTAGGAGGTGGAGATGTGGAGTGCTTCTGTTACTTTGGATGTGGAAAAGATTAAAATTTGGTTTTGTTAACACTTGTGGTTGGTGAACCAAACTTTGGGTTCAGTTATTGTTCTTAATCAGTCTCAAGGCGTGGTATTGTGAGAACTGTCCGCATATATTTGGTGGTGTACTGGTGTAGCTAACAAATGGAGGGAAAGTTTGCAACCTAGTCTTGACCTTAGTTTACAGTTTGGCATAAAACATTTAGATCAGTCTTAAGAGATAAGTGTTGGTATAAGAGACTAAGAGTTGTGCCCCCTTGGTCTTTGATATAGAATGTTCTGCATGTTCTGCTACAGCGATTGGGATTTAGGCCAAGCGACTTTAAATTAGGTCATGTTAGGTCTAACATTGACACTTAAATCATGTTTCCCTATTGTAATTCTCACTTTTTGGTGAGTCGTGACTCACTCGTTTGTGTATGGCAGGTTGTTGATCTTAGTGTTGACCTGAGTGCCGCAAGTGCCGCAGAAGAATGAGTTGCACTTACATTTGTTGCAAATTATAAGCTTTGAGTTCCATGGAAGGTCAATGTTGCTGATAAAATTTGTCATGTTTTTATTTGTTGCCTGAATAATAGATTATGTAATATGTAATGACTTGTTTCGTAATGTCATCTGGAGCTCTGCATGCATATGGGTGTTAGACATCAGACAATCTGCAATGGGGTTTATTTTTTCCGGCCAGTAATATCATGCATTTGACTGCTGGCTTTTCCATGAGAACTAGTTATTACATGGAACTTGATGATGTTCAATTACGCTTGTTGTGGAGGAACTCAATGGTCTAGTTTATGGTTTCCATTGCAAGGTTGATCAAATGCGCAATTGCCAGATGATATCGAACATAAGCAATGATAAATTTTATGACTATTATTCGTGGGCACGGATGGTCACATATGATTTTACTGGGCCACATCTAAGAAATGTGAGATGCTGTGACATACTAGCATGCTTCTGCATCGACATCCGTGAGCTTGAGCTTTCGCCCGATTTGACATTATCTTATCTTGGAGGCCGTTATCATGAGATTGGTAGGTAAAACCCTGTACATGGCCTAACTCGTAACATGACGGGTTGGGTCGACACAACAACATGCGCAAATATGACAACTACACTCTACTTGAGGCTATCACCTGTCTAGGCCTTCTCTTCAAGAGCATTATCATTGGGGATGGGGATGGGGATGGGGATGGGTAGGTGACCCAGTCTGTAACATGACAGCCCGGCACCCCTCTATAAGTCACTCCAAAATCACTTGTCATGACCCCCGGCCCCCAATATACCTCCACAAAAAAAGACCTAATAGTTGAAGAATATGGTACCCATTATATGGGTACTTTACTAGGACACATCGTCTTCTCGGATCAGACTCAAACTCTATAAGAAACTAGATAAATAAATTCTCATTAAAATCCAAACGTGGCAGAAACCCTCTAGCAGGATTATGGATTTTTGATTCATAATAACTGTTTGTTGTTTTCAATTTCCATTTTTTTTTCTAACAAAGGAACTCTAGATTAAGTGTTGAAGCTATATGAGATTCTCTTCATTTGGCAACTGAAGAGAAAACAAAGCGAAAATAGCGTAAGTTTGGAATCCTGAACCATCATCTCTAATCAAAGAAGTTGCCAGTCATCCTCATGTGCATGGCCTCCTACATCACTCATGCTCACAACACCAAATGAATCATCGTCTCGAACTTCACCGTCAACCAACATGTCAATGTGGCTGACTGGTTTTGATAATTTACGGGTGTGACTTACCGTAAACAATGGAGCACCACTTGATTCATCTGCTAGCTTGGATGCCCGACGACAGAAATCATCGAAATCATCTGCAGACCGGAAAAGGAAAAATAAAAAAGAAATGAGGCACGCTATGTGAGAAGGGTTCTCTTTTCCAAACGACAAGCCTACAACCAGTAAATATCATCAAATTCAGCCAAAGAGTAGTGCATTGACCTTTGTCTCGACAGTAAAATCCAATTGCCAAAGATGGATCGATCGAGTCCAGAGGAATGTGCTGTATGAGACTGGTGCATTTAACACAAGTAAGACATAAAAGCAAAGTAAGAAAAAGGAGTAGAGGCAACTAAAGCATCCAACAAGAAGCATACTCGCTGTGGTAAGATGAAGTATCAGCCTGTAGATCATCCCTGCTGATATTGACCGTCTGCAAAAAGCAACAGAAAGAGTAAAAAAGTAATAATGGCTAATACACTAATAAATCGATAATCCTCCTATACTCAATATACAGATAGAACATGCTTCGCACTGAAAACCAAATAAAGAGAATTAATTCATTCAGACTTAGTTGCCGTAGACAATAGAGGCAATTCAAATTGATTGGCTTTGAAGGTGGAGCTAGTATGTCTACCATCAGTTCCTCCTTTTCTACAACATGGGCAACTAGCACAAACATCAATGCCCCACCTCAAAAACGGTTCCTTGGTGTCTGGATCGTTTTAAGAAAACGATTATTAGCATAGAATAATGGTTTAAACTTAGAGGCACAGCATTGCTCCACTTGTTAATAAAAGCATCTACTGAAGATTCCTTGGGAATTAAATATCCTATTGTTTCTTTCTAGTCAAATCAGCCACAATATGGACAAAAGAATTGACCAAAGCAGCACTAACTAAGATACCACCATATGTAAGCCGTTTTGGTGGATTCATTAGCATAGAAAGATCTATTGAATGAAAAGTCATACAAAACTTGTTTGGCAAACCTCTGCGATTAATGCCATCTAAATTATGTAATTAGAATCAATAACTCATTAAAATCAGATCAATCAGTTAAAATTTCTGATTTACCGGTTGAACATCATGAGGATCAAGGTAGAAAGCATTATCATCTTGTACACCCACAATGTAAGTTGAAGCACCAGGCTTCCCACCCAAAATGCCAAGGCTTTGAGGAAAGGTAAATGTTGCCCTCAACGATGGAATATACCTGTGAAAATTTTATATTAAAAGATCAATATATAAGCTAGTACACTTCCTAGCATTCAGTCTTACCGAGTTCAACAAGATCAAATTTGGCTAATTATTATAGGATCTTCTTATCATACAACCTAGCATATAAATTTATAAACATATAACTGTACAATCCATGGGATGTCCACGAAGCTAGAGTGAGTTCTCCCTATGAACAGCATCTATGAGTGAAACGAATTTATAAATTCTTAAATTCAATTAGACTCTTAAATTCTTAATCTTGCTACGAGCAGCATCTACGAGTGAAGAAGTTTTAAGAGGTCAAGTTCTGGGTGAGAGGCAATAGAAACTGATTTCTATGTGCATTCACGCAGCTGACCCCAAACAGTGTGGGACAATGGCTTGACGGACAATATTTATGAAATGTAAAAGGCTCATTTCTAAACAATATTTCATAATGAGTAAATTCCAACTTCCAAAACAAACAAAATAATCAACTACCAGACTTGAACAGAGCAGATGGTCGATCTACCATGGTTAGAACTTGCTATACTAACTTATTTCATGAATCCCATGATATAAAATCAACTGAAATGTTAAGAACCATCAAATTAATAAACTTCACTATATTACCAACCTGGTGTTTATTTTTTCTAGTCCCAGAACCAAGGGAACCAATAAAAGGATGGGCGTCCAAGCAGTTTGACCATTGGAAAACTCAAAACAGCGTCCAGAGGCATCTTCAATGCACACCACTGGAGCTCCACCTCTTTCGCCATCTTCATCACCAGAAACGATATATACAGCCATGGGAAGTGACTGGTGCTCAGAATCAGTAAGCTCTCTCCCACAGCGGACAAGGGATTCCCATGAGCAGCATGTGGCATATGGGCCTACCCATGACCCTGCTGCAAGTCCATAATCTTTTCCAGCTTTCAGAAGATTGTGGATGGAGAAAGCTGATACCTCTGATTCACCCAAAAGGTGCAAGATCTTAATGTATTCTTGGTCCAATGGCTGCATAGTAAGCAAGGAACCAACACTTAAAAAGACTGGGAGTAAGTCTTATCTATGAACATATCAAAGTAAAAAGATTCTAATCTGCAAGTGTACATTGTGAAGTTGTTTGATTTTTTTTCTCTTTTTAAAAAAGGCCATCTATGTATTGCAATCTAGGCCATATCCACTACCTTCTCCAAAGACTTTCTCCAGAATCTACCTACTTGATGAAGAAGCAATGCCTACACATCGAGAAAGTAGTCTTTAGCACCAAGTTAGGATAGAAAGACGATAACAGAATTAATGTTCCCAATCAGTATCAACAGAATGGAAATATGATGACATTAAGCTATGTCAAAGTATATAACGCTCAAAGTCAAACAAATACAAGATCTGTACCTGCGCTAGAAGCATTTGACTGCTCCTTAGCATGCAACCCCAGCCAGCGTCACTTGTATACTTGGTATCCCCAATAGTATCAAAACCTGTAATTAGTGATCTGAGGATCACATAAATCTTTCTATAATAGTTGGAAGACAAAAACTTTCCACTCAGAAGTGTCCTCAAATATATAATATACAAACCTTTACGATATGTCATCAAAATCCTCGACGAAAAATCATGTTTGAATGCTGCTATCCCATCATAACTAGCTGCACCTGCAGAGGACTCATCCTGTGAAATTCTATAGCACACACCAAGAAGCCATATGTCACTAGTCGTGTTAGGAACTCCAGTCTTGCTTGAACCCATCACACGCTTGTGAATCCTCCTCATTGAGCCACTAGTCACAACCCTCTTCACAGCTGCTGTCCAACCATTGCTTCTACCATGAATAACCTTCTTTTCACAAGCGGATGAGTTACTATATGATTCAACCACAGAAAATGCAGTCGCAAAGAAGCTTGACCATAAGGAATCAGCCTTGAACGACTTACTCTCACTGGATGCTGACTCCGAAGAAGCTGACAGGGAAGATGTATTTGGGCTACGGGTGGCACTATTACCTCTGGAAGAATATTTCGGGACACCCCTCTCAGAAAAACCCGTCATTACCTAATCATCGGTAACAGAATGGGCGCATAGGAGCAGCCCAACTTTAAATAATCTACCTTACGCCCCAAAATTCAAGAGAAATCAGTTTCACGCTTTCAGCAGTGTCTTTGAAACTGAGAACGAAGGGAAAAAGAGAGATTCAACTGATTAATTGAAAAACCCACAAACGCAAATCCCAAGTAAACGGATACCAAATTTACGAGCTAAGAGGAAAAAATCATGGAGGTAATAAAAGTTCGACCTTTTTTCAATGGACAGACAGGGATCTGGATGCTAATTGAAGAACTCAAAACAAAATTGAAATATAACTTTTTCCTATCAAGACTTGCTCGATTGAATAATCACATATGACTCAAAATAAAGAGCCAGTAAAAAGAATTGAAGCTACAAAGAAAAATCACGAACAGCGATAAAAAAAGAGAGCATAGAGGACTAATGGACTACCTGGAGCGAAGGAGAGAAGCAACGATACATACACCCACATAGATTGGGTGTAGATAATCTTCGATTTCGGTTATGCAGCAGAAGAACAAGACAAACGGGATTCAATCCAAAATCGAAGAATTATTGTTTGGAATTCGGGAACCCAGATCTCTTTAGGAAACGAGAAAACAAAAAACAACAGCTATTTACAACACGACGGCCTCGCACGTGTGGCCAAGTGATCAAACTAACATACAAGTAGCGGGTTTATATAACTTCAGGTAACGGAAAGAGAGACCAAAATACCAAATTCTAAATTTCTCGACCAATATTCAAACGTTTCAAGTTAATAATTTTATTGTGGTATGAAAAATTAGGGTTTAGCAAGAAAAATGAAGAATTTAAGGTTGAAAAAAGATTTGGGATTTTGTTGAGTAATCAAAATGGAACAAATTTACATTTTAGTGTTTATTGACTTAAAAGTTAAAACATTTGAAGATTAGGTAAGTAGAGGAAAATAAGGGTAAGAACACTTTTGGGTACTTAATAATTTGACCCAATTTAATTTGGGAATTCATTTTTCAAACGTTTCAAGTTGGGAATCAAAAATTCGAATTGTTCCAACTTAATCACTCGCTCATTGTTCCAATTTACATTTTAGTCTTATTAGCTTACATGTCCACATTTAAATCTTTCCGCAACATGTCATCCGCTGATTGTTCTTGAAAAACAAAATGGGATAGCCTGCTGGTTTCTCATGATATCATTGGCATTTCAAGCTACCTTTACAGCTTTAGCTTATTCTGTCTCCTCTTTTGTGGTGTTGGTCCAGTTACCCCTGAATTGTTAATCTTGAAAATGAGTTAATGTGTATTTGATTTCAACATTCTGCATTTTTTTTGACCTTTTCTGTATATGAAATTGAAGGCAAATTTAAAGTAATTGCTTAGATCTTATTTTGCAAGGGTTGTCAGAAGGGATGTTTGCACATAGGTAAGCAGATGCTATATATTTATGCATTACTTTCTCTTCACTTGAAAACCTTTTCCCTTGTTTTCTTCCTCATTTTATCCCCACTTTCAGGAACTTCATGTCCTGCCCCTAATCAATGGCAAGCATGCTCTTCCTCTTGAAATAATGGTTTGTTTAGATATGTCTGTTGGGTATGCAAGTCGCATTTTCTCTGCAGCCTACCAAAAATCTTGTTGTGACCCGTTCTTCATTATTGCAATTTTTACTGTCAAGGAGTTCTGTTTAAGATTGCAAAATGTTATGAGCAATTATAAAAAATTTGCTTTTGCTGAATTCCAGATAACAGCAACCAAACTTTGTGGAGCTAGTCTCACATCTGACTGAAACCTCCCAACTGTTGTTGTATCAAATTTGAGCGCTCTTATTCTTTCGCGAAAAGGAAGGAAAAAAGATCCAGATTTCTTGCTCAGGTGTGCAAGAAATCTGTCTTGGAGAACACTAAAATGAGCTAATGCCTCCATATAATGTAGAAGATGCAGCAATCAAGAAATGGAGAAATAATGCTTTGTGTGATTAGAAGATGTTAGTACATGGTCACAGAAACAAAGGTTGACAGTGAAGCATTATTTGTGGTAGGCAGAGCAAGAAAAGGATTAATTTGAGTAATTTGTGATTTACATTGTGGTTTCTATGTTAAATCTTTGTACACAGGAACATTTTGAAGATCTGGTATGCGTATCTTGCAGCAAAGTTTTAGCATGTGAAAGATGTTATGTTCATGGTTTCTGCTATGTTTGCTATAATCTTAGGTAGGTTTAGTGAATTCACTTCTGTGCTGATATGTGAAAAAGGTGGAACAGGGAAGTCTTACTGTTCCTAGGTGGAGAGGATTCCAGCCATGAAGGTGGTAGGTGTGGTGGGTCCTGCTCACCAACCCATCCCTAACCAGAGCCTTTTGTCAATCTCACTCAGGTCTTTGGATGTTGGTGGGGGGTTCTCCCTCAACCAATCAGGAAAATGTGAGCACTATTGAGGTTGGTAGAATCCAATTCCTTTTTCTTTCTCCCTTGTAAAACATAGCCCAACACTCCTTTGAGGTTGGTAGATTGCTTCATCCTCTCTATCCCGTTTGAGTCACTTATTGTTGGACCTCTTTTCGGATGTCGTTATGGATAGATCACTCAACTCATAAGATGAAGGGTATCACATGGATTCTGACCTGTATAATTCACTTATTGGGTCTCACATAATCTAGTTCACAAGTGCGAAAAATGTTAAGAAATATAAAATGTTTTACATCGTTTAGATGAGAGTCAAATGTGTCGTTTATACGCTTGAGCTTAATTCCTCTGAGGATAAAATCGTACGAGTCTTACTCCCAAAGCGGACAATATCTCTATAAGTGGATTGGAACAAATGTTTCTCTAATCTGGCATCCTCACTTCACGCAAGTACTCTTGATAACGATTTTTCATCCACTCGATATCGGATTTTCCAATAGGGTTCAATAATTGCATAGTACTTGAAAAATAACAGTGTGTTGATAGATCATCGAGCTTAGAGGTAGAAAATCCCTAACGGGTATTCGAATTGGTGGGATGTAATTCCTTGGGATTTCCATGGGTCAAGGAACAATGGCACGAGCCTACTTCGTGAGAGGTATTAAGAGTCATGTTTTGGATCTCGGCCCAATCTTACTGAATTTCGATTTAGGAATAAATTGATAACCCATTGTGTACACATGGTGGCATTTCCGGATTTAAAACTGACTCATGAATCACAAAATGATCGTTGGAACAGTGCCTTTTCGGTCAAACAAAAAGGATTTTAAGGGTTGGTAGGGAATAATATAAGCAGAGTAAAAATATTAAAAAGCTGTAATAAGAGTTGAATTCCGTAGTTGTTGGTGGCGCTTACCCACTTGGTGGGGATCTTAGAATTTATAAAAACAGACGTGCAGTAGTCGGTAGAGCTGTGATTGTGCTGTGCGCTCAGTGGCCTATTCCTATTCTCTCTCATTTTCTGGTTTCTCTCTGGGATCTTGAGATCCAGCAAGCTCGTAGTAGGTTTTGGGATCTGAGAAGGAAAATGAAGGTGATAGATAAAATCAGAGCCGGAACAGAGGGAGTAGGAGAAGGGAACGTGGTGTTCTCCTTCGAGTACTTCCCTCCCAAGACTGAGGATGGCGTCGACAATCTGTTCGAGAGAATGGACCGTATGGTTGCTCACAATCCTACCTTCTGTGACATCACCTGGGGCGCCGGTGGCTCCACCGCAGATCTCACCCTCGACATCGCTAACAAGATGCAGAACGTCATCTGCGTCGAGACTATGATGCATCTCACCTGTACCAATATGCCTGTTGACAAGATCGACCACGCTCTAACCACTATTAAGTCTAATGGAATCCAGAATGTTCTAGCTCTCCGTGGAGATCCACCTCATGGACAGGACAAGTTCGTCCAGATCGAAGGAGGCTTCTCCTGCGCTCTAGATCTTGTATTAACTATTATCTGTTTCTTTTCTTCTTTATTGGTCATATTGAGTTCTTGATAAATTGACAATTTTGTCTGCATTTTGCAGGTGAAACACATCAGATCCGAATATGGTGATTACTTTGGCATCACTGTTGCTGGTTATCCAGGTTACTTCCACTTTTAGTTTTCTCTTCTCTTCTTCTCCTTAAGACTGTTACTGCTATTGTAGTAGTACTACTTCGAAGTGACGATTGTTTGTTCTTATCCAGAGGCACATCCTGATGCCATCGGACCTGATGGGGTTGCTACTCCGGAATCTTACACAAACGATCTTACTTATTTAAAGAAAAAGGTCTTCAATCTCTCTTTTGAGTACTTTTAATTCTTCAGTTTGTTTACCTTAACTTTATTAAGTGAAGAGTTTAAGATTTTATTTTGATTTGCAATTTTTAGGTAGATGCTGGAGCTGATCTTATCGTCACTCAACTATTCTATGACACTGATATCTTCCTCAAGTTTGTGAATGACTGTCGCCAAATCGGAATTACTTGTCCCATTGTTCCTGGAATTATGCCCATTAATAACTACAAGGGCTTCTTGCGTATGACTGGCTTTTGCAAGACTAAGGTGAGCAATGCCATTCGGTCTATCTGCAATGCTCTGTTATTATGAGACACTGGTATATGTAAGATGTCAAAATGAGCGTTTTTTATGACACAATGTAGATACCAGCTGAGGTCACTGCTGCCTTGGAGCCTATCAAAGATAATGAAGAAGCTGTCAAGGCGTACGGGATTCACCTAGGAACTGAAATGTGCAAGAAGATTTTAGCTCATGGGATAAAGACCGTGCATCTTTACACCCTGAACATGGAAAAATCAGCATTAGCCATATTAATGGTGTGCTGCTTCTTTTTCATCGTTTCTGGCTTCTACTCTCTCGGAATAATGCTTTCATGAACATTTATAATCGTTAAATATGAATTCGCAGAATCTTGGTGTCATTGAGGAGTCCAAAGTGTCAAGGAGCTTGCCTTGGAGACCCCCCACCAATATTTTCCGTGTTAAAGAAGATGTTCGTCCAATATTTTGGTATGTAATCGATGTGAAAATTCTGTACTTTGAGCTAATTTTATCAATAAATTAGCAGTGGAATACATTGTAGCAAGCATGATAAGTCTTTTTGAGATTCATCTGATCTTTTTAGCTGACATCTATAGGGCGAATCGTCCAAAGAGCTACTTATCAAGAACCCTCGGCTGGGACCAGTACCCACATGGAAGATGGGGTGACTCTGGTAACCCGTCATATGGTGCACTGTCTGACTATCAGGTACACGTGGTCGTTTGACTTATAATATACCATTTTGCATTCAAAAAGATATACCATAACTTGGAACACTTTGGTTTCATGTATGATGTGATTTGGTGGGAACTGGGGAAGAGAGGGGTTTTCATAGCTAATACAGTTAAGGATATGTATGAATATGACTATGAAGGAACAATTTTTAACGTAAATATAAGCAGAGGATGCTCAATCACAATAGGTTTGAATCAATGTTGGACATTCTGTCATTTCTTGATTGCTACAGTGATTACAAGCTCAAAAAGCCTATCCACATCAAAATCCTTCAACGTACATTGTTTGCATATGCGTTTTTTAGTGGACATGCAAACATGTGACCCAGTGGTATAGTTGGAGGGGTATAACCAAGAGGCCAGAGGTCGTTTCTGGAAAAAGGCTCTCCACATATTATGTGGGGGGTAAGGTTTCCTATTTCCGACCCCGCCCACTAGGAGAGCCTTATGCTTGTGCAGGGTGTTTACCTTTGTAAGACCATAGTTAGAGACTTAGAGTTACTTCAAAGTTGAAATCTGAAGGCAATTCTTGAATATCTGAAATGTAAGTTCACAGGCTGACAGGGGTATGAGAGGAAATAAGGAGTTGATGGAAATAGATGAGAAAGGAGTGCTCGTTTGTGGTTTTTTTTGGATGGATGACTTTCTGTGCTTAAGTTCTGGTTGAGTGGAATTTATTCTAATATTTTTTATTGTTTCAATTTCTCAAAAGTGTAATCCTGATTAGTAAAAAATCCTGATTCCATATTATTAATGTCTTTAAATCGTAATTTCTTTAACAGTTCATGCGTCCTCGTTCACGAGATAAGAAACTTCATGAAGAATGGGCTGTTCCCCTGAAGAATATTGATGATATTTACGAGGTAAAGTTTCATCCACGGAATGTGTTCTTCTTCCTCGTAGTCATTTGAAATAATCAAGCAATTTTATGTGGCTCTTATGGGATAACTACATCTCAGAAATTTAAGCAATTCTGCCTTGGGAAGTTGAGAAGTAGTCCTTGGACTGAGTTAGATGGGCTTCAGCCAGAGACGAAAATCATAAATGAACATCTGGGGAAGATTAACTTGAAGGGCTTCCTAACTATTAATAGCCAGCCAGCGGTCAATGGAGAAAGATCTGATTCCCCAACTGTTGGTAAGATGCTTGTCTATGTGTTTCTTGATGTTCGATTGTGCATGCTTGTGTTATATGTTCGCATCTGCATATGAGCCTGTTGTTGTGTCTTCCAAATACTTTAGTATGTGCTTAGTAAGCTGAGGTTGATGTCAGATATCTCTTTTTTTCCATTGCAAAGAAAAATATAGAATAGAAATATAGAATTGCTGGGCACCAAAGGGGTGCAATATGATACAATCAGTTGCAAGCAATTAGATCAATTACCTTAAGCATAGTATCCTCATAAATGTTACAAGAACTACTGCTCCAATAACAGAAAAATGAGAACCATCTATCCTTAGGAACATCAAAACAAGTCTCTAAGCCTTCAAACAACGCCTTGTTCCACTCTTTACCCAAGTAGAATGGCTTGAATAAAATTTCCCTCTCATTACTACTAATCCTGTGTTTTAGAGTACGAGGCAGAAGGGGATGAGCAATTTTTTGAAAGGCAAGGGAATTGAATGGAAGGGAAAGGAAAATAGTTGTATCCCACCCATCATCTGGGAGTTTCACTAAACTGAAGGGAAGGGAAATTGGGTAGCTTTCTTTAATTGTTAGACTTTGTGATGCATATATCATTAGAAGGAAGTTGTTAATATGATGCACATTGTTTCCTGAAAATCTAATGTTGTAGCATATGGGCATTCCTGAGTCCCTGAATTTGTTGTTTGCGAGATGACAAGAAGTAAAATGGTTATTTCCAAATTCTTGACATTTTGGAAGCTTGTATATTCAGGCTTCATTTCTATGCATACAGCGGTACATTGTACTATTTAGGATTATACCCCCTCCTTGTGGTGCTGATCAAATTTCTGAATCATGCACCCCATCTTCTTATGTTCTGGATTTACATACATCAAAGGTGATTAGTTATTTGCCAAAAGAAGGTGCTAAGCTTCTAGAAATTTAAGGGTGCCTTGAAGAGTATTTATTGCCAAGCATATTGATAGTTCTGCATGTTGTATGTGTAAGTATGTCAGAAAAATGTGCAGGTCTTTGATTATGCAATGGAAATAATTTTCAACTCACTGATTGACTGGAATGCGTTTTCTAGGTTGGGGAGGCCCGGGAGGGTATGTTTATCAGAAGGCATATCTGGAGTTCTTCTGCTCCAAAGAGAAACTGAATTTGCTTGTTGAAAAGTGCAAGGCTTTCCCCTCTATATCCTTCGTGGCTACTAACAAAGTTGGGGTTTGGATATCAAACGTTAGTAAAACCGATGTGAATGCGGTAACCTGGGGAGTCTTCCCGGCAAAGGAGATTATCCAACCTACTGTTGTGGATCCTGCTAGTTTCATGGTGTGGAAGGATGAGGCATTCGAGATCTGGTCAAGAGGATGGGCAAACATGTATCCTGAGGGTGATCTGTCAAGAAAATTGATAGAAGAGGTTGGTATTCTTCATAAATACTCTTGTTCATTGTTCATCGATAAGCGGATTTAGGTTTTGTACTTAGAAGATGCTTTTGTAATCTTCTCTCAAGAAAGAAGAACTCTGTTTAACTGATCATATCAATGGTTTTGTACTTTTGCAGGTGCAAAGCAGCTACTTTTTGGTCAGTCTGGTGGATAATGATTACATCCATGGTGATATATTTGCTGTATTTGCAGATTTCTGAGAGTTTTTCTTCTCTCAACTCTTCCTTTCTCAAATCCCATTGCAAGCCACTCAAAGTGATGCTTCTCTATATTTAATTGCTGTTGCTGTTTCATTCCCTTTTCAATGTATTGAATTATAACCATATTATTTTGTAATAATAACTCAATTGGGATTTTTATATACCCTAGTCTTAATGGTGCAAATTTGCAAATTATATTTGAAGTTGCATTTGATTGGCTCATTTGATGGACCGAGTTTAAGGTCACATCAAATGTTCAAAGAGTAAACTTGAATGATGTTCTTGATTAACAAAAAAAAAGTATTAGAAGTGCAAAGAGAATGTCTCAAGGTAGCATATACATTCTAATGGCAACGTTTCTTCCTTTTGTCCTACTCCATGAGTTCAAGTATGAAGAATGAACTACTCCCAAAATCCTGGAATCAGCCAAAAACAATCTCAAAAAAAATCTGGAAAAACCATGTTACAACTAGAACCAACAATCCTTAAAATGGTGAGGAGATATTGTCAATCTCTTTTGCGGTCATGTAACCAAGAATTCCGACTTCTTCTCATCACACTTGTCACATAGAATCTTTGAGAGTTCCTGTAATGGTTTCTCTCTAAGTACTGCAGAACTTCAAGATAGTCAAAGTTCATACCATTCGGATATCGAAAAATTAGAGTTTTGGTGAATTAAACTTCGCGATAGTTCTCTCACTAGTCAGAATCTGAGACAAGTATCAGTGATCCAAGGCAAAAATTAATTTAAGTAGTCATATAGAGAGTGAATTTGACTCCTTGATACATGTGAATTCGCAAAGAGCAATAAACTTGTCTTTTGGACACATAAACATTCATGGTTTTCTTCTCCCTCGCATCCAGGATTCTTCAACAGAGCCTAAGAGAGTAATATAGCAATGGCTGAGTAATGTATTTCGAAACGAAAAGAAAATTCTAAGTATCAAACAAAGAAGAATCACTAGTAAAAGAACGAAAATAAAGGGGCATGACCAAACTAGGCTACTTTGTGAAATAAAGTTCAGCAAGGCTAAGATAACTGCAGCATTTTCGTCATGCTACATTTAGACATGTATAAATGTTTATTAACCCACAGTACAAGAACAGAATGGCACATTTAATAACCCACATCCGGAATGGAGATTCAAAAGTCCATAGCATAATTATCATGTGATCCAATGTAGAGGGAAAGAAAAAGGGATTGGTGATTCTTTGCGTACCTCCTATATATGTATAACACTGAGAAAACAAACTGGCAAATGTTCAAATCCACAGTCCCATTGAACAATAAAAAGAAAAACCACCCAGTCAACAAACTAAAAACTGCGAATGCAGAGTCCAAAGAGTCCATTCAGTCCAACAACCGTGATTTTAAAACAAAAGGTAGCATTCTGTATTTTCCTTGACTAGTTAACTCTGTTTCCTATCAGTACTGAAGAGATACATCTCCTTAGAAACGCGATGCTTCAGGTAGAAATTATTGTGATGGAATATGCAGCTGATGATACTTATCCTAAGACGTATCAGAAATAAAGATTTAGAGGCATCTATCTATTATATTTGATGATAACTAATAGGGATGTGTTAGTGTCTGGCAATAGACTTTGATGGATGAAACATTCTTTCGAACCAATATTTATATGCAAAACCTGTGACAGTTAGCTCTCAAGGGGATTTAAGCAAAAGAAGAATGAAATGGTTCACACTACCAATTTCAGTAACTTAGGAGAATTTTCTGCAAAGGAGCATATTTGGAGTTTGAATAATATGGATATAGTGTTTGGTTCACAGCGGGAACGGGTGGGAAAAAGCCGCATTTGGTGTTTGGCTAGCACTGGATCATATCAACAAGCCGAAAACATGTCTTTGGTACTACCATCTCCTTGTTCATAGTTATAAGAGAATGGTAGGACAAGGAACAGTATTCAACAATTCAAAAACTTCTCTTTATTAGACACAGTATATCCGCAAGAGCTAGAGCTGCTAACATCCTGAACAAAATAGAAATAGGTTCCAAAACAATTACTTTTGATGATTTCAAGTTCACATCATGATCATTTCAGCAAAGCTCGCAATAGAGATGAAAGCCAAAAACTCAAATGTAACAATAACTAAAAAGCTTCATAAAACAAGTGACAAGCCCTAGAATTTGCAGCTGCCGAATGGAGATTCCAATACCTTGGAGACAGAGAACATTCATGGCATCAAAGAGCGCGAACTATCACGGACCAGTCAGGAGATATTTGCATTCTTCAGAGATGGACAAACCACTACGCCTACAGAGGTCCGCATGTAATGCTCCCCCAGCATGGCATTACAAGTAGCATCAGATTTGAGATGAGGCTGCACCATCTCCCAAACCTTTCTCTTCGAAATCTGCATAGCAGTGGAAACAATAAATCCGTAAACAAATATCGATTATATTAATTCTCAAAGAATCAGAAGAAATGAAACCTGATTGGGAGTGGCTGGGGTTGGCAGATGATCCTCGTCCTCCGGAGAACCAAACCAGATCCTTTCACCAGGGGCCGAAGACTCAGGAGGCTCAAGAAGCTCAACTGTTTCGTGGGCTGCATCGGAAGCAGCCATAAGCATTCCAGAGGACTTGACACCACGCATGTTCCTGGGTTTGAGATTGGCGAGGACCACGACCTTCTTGTCCTGAAGAAGATGAATTGGGATGTATTTGACGAGGCCACTGCAGATGACTCTGGGTTCTGCTTCCCCAATGTCCACCTCTTCCACGTACAGAGAATCTGCCTCCTCGTGCTTCCACGCCCTCACTATCCGTCCGACCCTTAAATCGAGCACGTTACCTGCATCCTTTATGCTGCAGCTATTGTTAGCAATCTCGCCGTCAACAACAGCAGCATCGGTTGTGGCACTTGTGGTGTTGTCGCTGCTGCAGAACGTTCTCACTGAGGCAATCGCTGCAGTCCTTCTACCTCGGGTTCTTCCATTTGTGAGATAAAGATAGCTACGAGGAAGAGGAATGTGTGTGGATAAGGAGGAAGAGTAATGGAGCATATTTGAACGGGCACCTCCGCTTACTCTCAGCACGCTGGCACCAAACGTCATCGCCATCGCGGTAGGGAAAGCCGCCTCACACGGTGTCTCACTGCAACTCTGCCAGTTTTTTTTTTTTTTTTTTTTTTCTTTCCTTTCTATCTATCTTTCTGGTTTTTTTTGGTGAACTTACATTTTAGTCCCTAATACTGCAATATGGAAAAAATTGAAAAATTCAAAATTACATGGATAAAAATAAATATTAAATATGGTAAGTTAATTAATTAATGGATAAATACACAAAAAAAAAAAAAAAAGTTAACGCAAGAGGGAAAGTATCTACTCGAATGACAATCGATTGGATTTAAGTGACTGGATTTAAGTGTATGTGTACTCAAGATTCAATTTCAATAAAGAACATATTTTTCACTTATTTGTTCGATTTACATGTTTTGTGAGCTATTGGGTAGGTTTGATGGTTTACTCACTGCACATTCTAAGAGTAGTGACTGAGGGCTCCGTCATTACCTAAATTAGTGTATCTAAATTAGTGTATTAAGTTCGTTTTCTCAAATTCAATGATGACTTAAAATCTCACATTAAATGGTAGAGAAGATGTTCATCACGTAATAAGGAGGCACAACTCATTAGATTATTGTGAAGGGAAAAATATGTTGTATCCAAGAAGGGGTGAGCTAAGAGAATCATATTCACCAATTCAGAAGATTTGAATCCCTTTGAAGAGAGCGAGATACATATGCATCAGTCCAGTTACAAAGATCATTTCATTGTAACAAGCCAAAGAGGAAAAGAACTAGCAAGCTTCGATGGGATACAACACACCATTTTTGATAGAATTTTTACTGCATTTTCAGACCAAACAAACATCAGGAGATGGAAAACACTGTAAATCAAATAAAGAATCTACACAAGAAAGTTAAAGGCACTATTTAACTTCTTCCAAGGAATCATATAAAAGTGCTTTAACTTCAACACCGCAGCAAGAGTGTTGATTACATGATTGGTACGCACTTGGAGAGTGTTGTCGAAGGAGCGCAAGAGTCCTCTCGAGTCTGCAAGCAACCTCATAAGAGCTCAATTCAGTTGAGTATTGCAAATTGTTGTTGAGACTCACAACAGAAGCGCCAGCAGCCTTAGTTTTGCTTATATGCCCTCCCATGGCTTCAATTCAGACCTAAACAAAATAAAGAAAAAAAGAAACCCAAAAACCAAGATTCAATCGCTGCTCGTCAATCTTTAAGCCGAACAATATAAATCTCCCTTGCATTCCCCTTCAATCTCCACATCCTTTCCTACCCGTTTCACACAAGGAATCTTCACAAAACCTGAAATGTTCTTCCCGTCACAATTTTCCAGTAAGCTAAAACATCCGTTGCAGCAACTGTTTTGCTTTAACCCTTCATGCACCCTAAATTCTTGTAGGTCAGATTTTCCAATCATTCCTCCATTAGAATGTGATCAATGAAGAGTGGACACTTGAAGAAACAAAGAAATGAAGACGTGTTCAGTGTAACTAACAAAATCAATCAGAACATAAAAACATGACCGAATTGGGCCCGGTTCCTCTTAGGGATGGAGTGGAAGAAGAGGGAGATTCTGGAACACGTAAAAGGAGCCAATGATTTCAGAAGAATTGAATGAGGAGCCATAGAAGGTGGTAAATACCAAGCGCTTGTTCACTCTCTAAAAATGTACAACTGGCTATTTAAGAAATTGACGCTGAGGTAAAAAAAAAAAAAAATTTTAATCAGCGTTGGAGATTATGTTACCTGACTTGCTCATCAAAATCATGTCTCGCTGATGTGCTTGATTTCATGCATGGCTAATCACCTGTTAAAGCACGTGGTCTGTGCTCAATGGTGTACAAGGACATCCCTGTCTGTGAAATCGCTCTAACGAATGCCATATTTGCTGTCAAAGTTGGAGCATGCCAGTAATCGGCAGTCCCAAAAACGATTTTGTTCTTCAGTGCCAGCTTTCTTGTAGTTGGGAGACCAATTATGCGCTCTGAAGGACTATCAGGCACAATCCTGGTCCAAAAGATCTTTATGAGCAGAGAACATTACAAATACGATCCACAATACAAAAATTAAAAACTCTTGTGCACAAGGCTCCGCAGTGAGTGGGTTCGGGGATATGCAAGTTGGACGCATACCTAACATATAATACGTAGAAAGACTACCTGTAACCTAGGTTGCACCACTGCAACTCTACTATTGGGCCACATAATATAGATACAAAATGAAGTGCGAAAATCAGCAAGCAAAACATTCAGGCATAAACCAAATCATGTTGGTCATTGCTACCGATCCACTACTAGGCAAGAGCCAAACAATTCATCTCAACCTCATTTCCTATGCCAAAACAAACAAATTCAGTATTGAAGACAAACGACACTCTGGAACTCAATCAATTGCTTCACTAGCTACATCATACCAATACCATGGTTCAAGAATAAATGTTTAATTTGGGAAATTAAGAGTACTTGAGAGAGAGAGAGAGAGCTCTTCACAATTTATCAATTTCAAATGTCACCTTTTAGCCGTTAAGATGCCAGCCTACACAGAATTAGTATATCAAAATCCCTTTTGTTTCTTGAGAGGCAGTTGGTTTAGGAGCAGGAAGAGCTATAACCCCCATTTGGTTTCCTTAATTACAGTCAACAGCTATTATTTAACAAAGAAAACCAGACGAGAAAACACAAAAGTACGAAACCATAGCAACATAAATAAACCTCCCAAGAATTCAGATAGGACAAACCAGCAAATGAGTACAATGTAAAATTATTAATATCATTAATAATGGGAGATGGCATTCTTGCTTAAAAATTTGTTAGATTGTTTCCCAAATTCTGTTATTTGTGGCGTACGTATGGAGAGATGTACTGAGAGTTAGTACTAATTGAATTATGTCATTATATTTTTCACAAGCCAGCATTGTTTACAGGGCATATTAAGCTCTCTACTTCCATATAATGACTAGAGGCACAAGGAACAAGAAAGGATTTAAGCAAAATGATTAAAAGTAAATCTTGCAGATTAAGTTAGTATCCATCATTCTTTAGTTTAAATTTTACTAGTCGGAATATTCTCAACTAGACTAAATGGTTCAAGAAACAAATAAATAAAATTTTGGAAAACTCACATGATTTGTTGCAATAAATAATTGGCCCTCAACTTTTCGTTTGGACCTCCACACATTGAAACCAAGTCCTTGAATTCTGAAAGAACACTTTCACAAATCATGCCCATCCTTCCAGAAATCACATTTCCCAAATCCAGGTGTATAGGATGCTGAATTTCAGACTTCGCCTGGAAAGAGATAGATACATGTTTGAATGAATTTGGCAAAGATACACAAACTTTCATTAACACATTGAGAACAAAATGCCCTAAAAGTAACTTAAGCATCAGCATTGTGAAATAATAAGAGGATGTGCCTACGTGAAGACTGTTACTTGATAACAATGAAAACCTTGTCGATATATCAACACTCCGGTATTGCATCCCTTAGGTCTCTACATCAAGGATGGGTACATCAAACAAAACTCTACAGGAAACTGTATAGCTTCACTATAATGAGCACATGCCTATTTTTGAAGCAGATAAAGATAAACATGTTGCTTCCACACTACACTGAAAGAGGAAAAAAAAATAGTCAAAGGAGAAAAAGTCGATTCCACAATCTATTAAGGTTCAACTTCAAAATATCGTCCAAGTGCCATAAATTGGGAATGGCAAGAAGTTAGCACAGATTTCCTATTCCACATCATACACGCATTCTGCAATTAGAAAAGTATAAGGTAGTGGATGAAGAAATTTCCATGGAAGCAAATTTGGAGGC
Source organism: Tripterygium wilfordii (assembly GCF_013401445.1). Classification (NCBI taxonomy): domain Eukaryota; kingdom Viridiplantae; phylum Streptophyta; class Magnoliopsida; order Celastrales; family Celastraceae; genus Tripterygium; species Tripterygium wilfordii. Next base: position 3,165,058 of record NC_052247.1, read on the forward strand.
CTAAGCACCCCGCATGAATCTCTTTTTGGTGGCACAACTTTATTTCACTGCATGAAACCAAATGCAAAGAAGGTTTTTCAACATCACATATCTGTGAATGAAGCACAGCAATAAAAAAAAAAAGACCTGAGAGATAACAAACTCGGTGTTGCCTTTAAACCGCTGCCTCAATTCGTTCTCTGGTGTGGCCAAAAGCTTCTCTGCACAACTATTACTGATGCCGGACACAATGGCAATTAAAGCTGTTGTATCAAAATTGATAAGACCATCCAGGCAAAGCAAATCCACTGGCTTAGCAAACTCGGAATTTTTCATTTCCAAAAGAAGAGAAAAGAATGAACGACCCAAGTTTCTTTCAGTAACCCCTTCTTTAAACTCCAACCCTTCAGCAACCAGAATTGAGTCTGAACCCAAATCAGCTTCTCTACCGGAATCAAGCTTGAGTTCAAGAGCACATGCCTCTCCATACGATCTCCCGAGTATTTCTGTCCAATCACCTTCCACCTCCTCGTGGAAATGAAAATCGAAGACACAGAAGTCTAAGCCAAAGTCAGAGGCCCCAAATTCACAGCGTAGCTTCTCATGTACGGAACTTGCAAGCCCGCGTGAGAAGAAAAGAACGACGGAGGAAGGTTTCAATGTATGCGAATATTGGGCAGCTGAATTCAGAAGTTGTTCAATTCTCCATTTTAGGCCCTTATCTTTGTGTGATCCATGCCAAGAAACGTACTTAGGGTTCCTATCAGACACCAGAATCCATACTGGAATACCCTTGAGAGTGCAAACTACATCAACATGAACACCTTTTGAAGAAGAAGAAGAAGAAGAAGATGATGATGTTTTCGTCGCCAGAGGAATTGGCTTGCAAACACGAGAAACTCCGGTGACAACAGGCTGCTGTAGAATGTAAACGACGGCTTCGAGATGCCCAATGTTGATACTGCAAAAACATCACAAAGGAAATTGCCTTCTGTCAGAGAAATCCAAGCATATATCTATAAAACCCAATAGCGATTGCCGATTGAACAAGAAAAAACCTCAAGGTGGCGGAGGAAGAAGAGAAGGTGGAGAGGAAGTGGAGGTCTGAAATAGCCAATTTGAGAAGAGTCCTCCTGCACGATTCATTGATGTTCTCTAATCTCTGTATTCTCTCTATCACCCTCTCGCATCTCCACTTCGCCGCTTCCACTTCACCGCCCACCATTGAACAGACACCGTTCTCTCTCTCTTTCAACTTTTTTCCGGTGAGGAAACACTGGAAAAATGCCCTTTTTGGAGTATGGGCCTTTAAACAATCCTAGTTTAGAGAATGGGCCTCTTGTTGGGCTAAAAAAACGTAAAATTGGCCGAAATTGTGATCCATCTTTGCAGTTCCAATAGCCAGAAACCCTAGAGCTAGATCCAGATTAGGGGCGTAAAATGTCCATCTCGATCAGTTTTAGGGGCGTAAAATGTCCGTTTCATCGATTTTTTGACATGAATTTAACTGATTAATCAATTGGTTATGGACAGTGATTATTTCAGTTATCGGTATGTTCTAAGTAAATTTTATTGAAAATAACCAATCAATCGGTCTATTCAATTTCTACGATTTTTTTTAACACTCCTATCAAGAATATATTTCAGTAAAATGTAAAAAAGTTAATGTAAAGTTCTAATATGAAGCTCATGTTGCGGCTTGGTGGTCCGCATACAGAAATTCTCGACGATTGGCAACTTTAGGTTCCTGAGATGAAACGTTTGAACCTTCGATGACGGAATTGGAACATGGCCAGTCACACTTTCCATGACGACAATACCAAACTCAACTTCTAACCACAAACCAGTTTTAAACAAAGCTGCTCTTCTTGTAAATTTCTTTGCAGGCCAAACTCCTATATGCAACCTCCTGCCTAACACAGCATACTAATATGTGCATGCCCAGTTGCCCTCATATATTGCATATTTGTAAGAAATCTCCCTACTTGCAATAATATAGTGCAGATGAAAGAACAAAGGTCTCTATTCAAACGTTATCAATCCCACAAAGAAAACCGTACTTTACACGCAACGGAGACTGGTACAAGGATCTATGATTTGTGTTGCAAATCTCATGGGGGGAGGGGGGCAATCAAAATTACAAAAGGAAAAGGAAGGTAGTAAAAACAGGTAAACTTGACCTTTGGTGTACACAGCTAAAGAGTCTTTTCACTTGGAATTGGTTGGCCGTTCTGTCTTGTCATTGGCCATCGAACTGTATAAATGATAAAGCATGTTGCCTTCATCTTCTGTCGCCTGTAATTTGGTCGGTGCCAATTTGACCCCTGCTCAAGTTCTCCTCATGCCAACAGGAATGCACAGAAGGAAGTTGGTACTCATCTGGTTTCAGAGCCAACGCAAAGTCTGGCAAAGTCGGTGCTGTTTCCATTATTCTGTAGCCAGCATTACCAGTAAACCAGATTATTGGATCTTACAGAACCTGTAATTTATTTAAACTAAGGCATGAAAGTTACTGTTTATTTGTTACAACACTTACCTTTCATAAGAATATAGGTCGCGGTTTATCCGCACCTTGCTTGAACTATCCTTTGGAATTTTCTCAGAAAGATACTTCATGGTACCCCAAAGAGGTGGATTTCTGCTCAAAAACCACAAATGAGGATTAGGTAGAGTCACAAAACGAACAAAGTCTGCTGATCTATCTTAATATGTTTTTCTTAAACATAAAGAAAGGCAAAGGCACATGACTTGCAACAAGAAGCAAAGGTTCATATATTGTTTAATCACCCCCTAAATGCAAATAAGTCGCTTAAATAATCAACTGCAAAGGTTCACAAGAAAAATACAGAATATGAATATCGATAACCATTTTCTCAACATGCGGAAGCACATCGAAAGATCATGACTTGATTATGGAACTTATTGAAAGTTCTAGCTTAATATTTGATTATATCATTATTATAAACGACTCCAAATTATAGTATTTCATAGAGAGCACACTTTTATGATCGAAAAATACTTTTACATTTAGAGAACAAAACAAAGCATGGATCATGCAATAACAATGATATTCACAGACTTCCAAATTACGCAATAACAATGATATTGACAGAGTTTTAGATGTGTTTCTCATGCTATTTACTCTTTGCTGTTCATGAGAGAAATGACAGACTTTCCATCCCCGAACAAAACTTATGTCCCTTTTTCGAACACAAGTCTTTTTCATTAAACACGCATCTCAAAAGCTTATGCTGATAGGAAGAGTGACTCTTTCTTTTTTTATCTATTACTTCAACAAATCCAAAACCCAAGGTCTTCAGTTCATTACCTTGAAAGTGGTGCGGCTGCATTAAATGCCTCACTTGCCCTCTTACTTTCTTTAAAATACTCATCTGCTGCTTGCAGGGCAGCTACAGCCATTCCATGAGACTTCTCCGTGTTCCCCTCGTCAAGGATCAGGCCATGGTAATAATATGCAGCAGCCTTACCAGAAGACACCCAACAAGAAAAAGAAAGATAGAATCACTTGACTGATACAACAATCGCTTATAAATACAATAAAATTCTGGGGAAAGAAATCAACATCAGTCCCCCCAAGGCCGATTGACATAAACATCCGTAAGCCGAGAGGAGATTGAATCAAATGCATAAGAAATCGGTTGGATTTTGCATATTAACCAAGCCAGAAAATGCGGAGACGACAACTGAGGAATCTGAAAGACAGGAAAATTGAAAATAAAGAACTTTTTAAATACCTTTGCTTCAACAAATCTCCACTTTATGAAGAACCTGTGCTTTTCTCCCCAACCATTTGCTAACGGAAGATTCATGATGTTATCTTGAGCCTGCCATGTAAACAATACAAGGAAGAAAAAAAAAACACAATGTTTCAGGCACAGGGTTCCATCCTTTCCTTTGACAAACAGATAAAAATGTATCATCTGTAGATTCAAAGAAATTGTTCTGAGGTGATCACATGAGAGAATGTAACCAAACAGGATCCCTCAATAAAGAAGTATCGAAGTCATCCTTCTCTCAAATGTTTAAAACTTCAACATAATAAATCCATGCAAAAACTTTCTGCTTCATAGTAGTCGTCTATTAAAGAAAGAAAAAAATGTACTTGGAAACTGAACGTATCATGTATAAGCCAAATGAAACAAGAATGAAGCAAATCGGAAGTATTATAAATGTGGGTACACAGAAAATTTATGACGAGATTGCCAAAGTTAAACGAAATCCATGAACTTCAGTCCAAAAGTGACATATAATTCAGTATTCATACCTGCTGCCAGTATTTTACCATCTCACATGCAAGTCTACGCTTCACAGCTAGAGTAGCCTTGGCACTATCAATCGCCATTCCAAGTTGAATGTCAACTCCCTGCATTGGGCAGTGGAGTGGATATTGGACTTACTAGAAACAGACAAATATTTTTAACAAATTTCTTTGTTCAAAGTAAATTTAATTGATTCCTTCAATAAGGAAAAGAACATGCATCAACTTGTAAATTCTATAGTGTCAAACCAGACAAACTATGGCCACAAATGTATAAGCTAACAGAAAGAAGTCATCCATTGCAAACAGAAAGAGAGAGGGATATGATGAGAATATCACGAGGAAGACCCTGGGAGTTTCAAAAGGATGTGCATCTGTCAAACAGGTGCATGGAGGGGTAAGGGTAGACAAATAAAAATTTGGAATAACTGTCATTTTCAAAAGAAATCTAATAAAACCAAAGAAAGACATCAGAGTTTGATCATAATATAGGAAAGTAAAAACATACTGTAATATCACTTTCTTAATAAAAATAAGATTTGTTGAGGCACCAGGCAGATGCAAACCAGAGAATACATGGAATCTCTGATTACTCCAATAACTGATACACATGGATTAGTTACTCCTAAAAGGGGAATATCATCATTATCAAGCCTTCATCAATCACTGAATGCCCAACAAAAGAAAATGAAGCACAGAAAGAACTAAAGCAAGAAATTTCAGGATGTAAACCGCAACAAAATTTTTAAATATAAGAGCATAGCATTCACCGGATAACTTTTAGATTATCTAACATTCTACGAGAACCATAACCAACTGATTAGCCCAGTAAGTTATATCCTAGTTCTTTTGTCATTTTCCTGCTTTTCTAATGGTTTTAAATTCCTCTAGCATGTGATTACAAATCATATCAGTGCCCACCCACCCTACCCAACCACCAAAAAAAAAAGGGTTACTTGAGCAGATTAATAGTAAACACTGCCTGAAGCTCTCTTGCTTTCGCAGAAGATCAAATACAAACCATTGAAAGCTCACTCGGCACACAAAAGCAGAAAGGGAAAAAAAAAAAAAAGAAGAGAAAACCCTTAAATATTGGATACCAAAGAATTAACCAAATGCTAAAGGTGTAATGCCAGTTAAACACAAGCATAGGAACCAAAACAACCCTCAAAAGAGCGTGTTCCAAGCTATTGTCCAAATATCCATTTCTATAGTCAATGAAAGTAACTTTGGGCTGAGAAGTAAGAATGCTAGGTGTACTGAATATATCACCAGTATAATGAGTAAAATTAGGTACAAAAATTCCGTGCACAAGACTCCCACAATGGGGTGCGGTTAGGGATAGACAGCATGTACACAAACTTGTACCCCCACATAATATGTAGAGAGACTGTTTCCAAGAGTTGAACATGTGACCTCTAGGTAGAACCCCTGCAACTCTACCACTGGGCCACATGTTTGCCTATATAATGAGTACACTGAAAATTGTTAATTCTTTACCATGTATTGTCTACGTATTTGGACATTTAAAACACGATAAAACTACCCCCTCAGAGGCGGGTGGCAACAAGACCCTCACTCCCAGATGAACACTCAGTTTTCCTCAATTTTAGTATTCATGAAAAGTCCTAGATCTGTGCCTAAACTCAATTTCAGACTGTACAGAAAGTGAAGCAGATCAAGCTAATTTCTACATGTTTTATACCACAATCCGTCAATGACTAGCAAATTCGTTCCTTGATCATCAGAAAAGAAGGGCAAAGAAAGGTTGCCCATCTTTATCAGATATCTTAAATGGCCTTAGATCATTTATATGCTTAAATTAATACAGACTTATCGTTAATCAACTAAATATGGCTTTTTCAATACCTGTCCTAATGCTTGCAAGCAAAGTGCTCGGAGAACTCCCTCTGCTAAGTCTACTGGTAAGCTTCTCCTACAATCAAGGCAAAATTATACATAAGAATAACTTATAAATCATTAGGACAATCATAATGAATTTCTTTTGGAGCAAGTTTTTCCTCTATTTATACCTGACTTCAGTAGGTAGTTGTGGAAGGACCTGTCGGACAGCACAATCCAGGTATCCTGCAGCCCTTAAGAGAATATCGATGCAAGCTCGCCTGTTCTCTGCACATAAAAAGATAAAATAATACCCTTCAGTAAGAGAAGTATTGGTAAGAGTTCCCATGTCATGCATGAACATGGAAAAGAAACCTACACTCTCACCAAGACAAAGTTCCAAATATTTTGCAAGCTCAATTCACATGATCTACATATTGATTATTATCCAATGAAGGAAGCATGATCGGAAGAGCGATAATTGCTTTTTTCCTTCTTAAACAGGAGAAATTCCCTAGCAACTCATCAATGACTTGGACATACCACAAAGAATCTCACGGTAACTTCACCAAACTAACAAAAAGGTTTTCCTAAAGCACTGAAGACTATTTCTCTATTATTGCACAGCCTTGCTCAAGCTTTCAAACAGTCATGAATCATTGTAAAATAAACCAAATAGTTACATGTGATCCTTCATGCTTTAATTGCATGCATATTAAGCAGTACAGATTACTCAATCAGTCAATGGAAATTCTCAAACAATGTGGCGCAACACATTGGTATCAACTATGGCTTCATCTTGGAGATATGCAAAAACTATCAGATAATAACCACTATCAAGAAGCAGTATGCATAAAGAAACCGAGAATTTTCATAGTTGTTTCCATCAACTCTCTCCATGAATGAACTTTTCACGTTTTTGTCCAATTTGGAAAAAAAAACTTGGTTTACGGGATTTTGGGGTTTAGAAACAGAGTATTTTCATAGTTTTTTTCATTGTTCATCTTGCATATCAATCATATATGTCTTCAGTTGAAACTTGCCTACTATGCCTTTTTGGAAAAAGCTCATTTCATTTTGAACATTCGACTTCAATATGCAAGTGTGAGTATGTTTTCGTTTTCTCTAATATGAATTCTGTTTGAAGGACAAGCAGGCCACTTGCTATGCAACAAGGCATGATAGAAAAGTCATATTGATCAATATGCTCGCCAAAACAAGGAAAAAAAATATGAATAATAAATAACTAAAAAAAATTAAGTTTAACAATTTTTATCACTAAAGATAAATGACTAGATTTATCTCGCAACTTAAGTTCACACGGCAGTTTTCCAGGCAATCTTGGCACATCTGAAACAGGCATCAATCCATATCTCAGCGTGCACATGTCTACAAACTACTGTAAGTAAGCTATATGAAGCAAATTAATTCTACCAAATTTGGCAGCATAAGTATTTAGGTTCAATATCACATGAATTTAAACATAAAAAAGCAAGATGAAAAGGGGGAAAAAGATATTTAACCAACAAAGTGTAAAAAGTTGCAAGGAAAGATATGTTCAACGAACCTACCTTCTGATACTTTTGCCTGATAACCATCAGCAGATGATTTTGGAAGAAGCAATAAGTTTGCTTGTGATAGTGATAGCATTGCCATCAAATGCAAAACAGACAACACCTCATACCATGCATTAGGCATGGATGTTTCCTGCAATAGTATTATCAAACCATCACTTTATCAAAGCAGGATGATACAATCATAAAACATGAAATAAGGTAATGAGTATAAACTTGATAAACTATCCAAGGCTCTTACATCTGCATCATCCTCCTGATTTACCCAAACAAATTGTACCCTGTATTGGAACTGGCTTCCATCTTTAACTAATCCCAAGAGGACTGGCAAGTAATCTTCGAGAGCCTGATGAAGATCTGACAGTGTTGAACCTCCTGTAGACGACAATATATCATATATCATGTATTAGAACACAAGAAATCACAGAAAGCGCAAAGCTTTGCTACAACAAACCATGCTGTGTTGCACTTCTTCTCCTTGTTCTGGTTACAGTCGGAGCTTCTTGGCCAGCCATTACGACTACACGTGTTCTAAGAGCAGAGAGTCGTTCCAATATACTCTTAGACAAGTGGTCACCCATTGACTGGAAGAAATCAACTGGTTTAGGAATCCGAAAACCAGGTACATAAACAGAAACATCCCCGATGTTTCCAGGCCGCCTCCGATTTACACCAGACTCCTTTGGAGTAGACACCAGACACCCCATGTCTTAAAACTTAATGTATCTGAAAACCCAAATGGGAAACAAAAAGTGAATCAGCTGCAAAAAAAATTGAGCTTCCTGTTATTTCATGATCTCTCTCATGTCAAATTGTAATACCCCCAAGAAGAGGAAGCTGGTAGCCTCCCACAAATAAGAATTGGATCAAAAGATGATTCACATATTGAAGTGGGAAGAATGTAGACAAAATTCACAGATAGGGGAGGATTAGCCATAAAGAGAAGAAATTAAATGCCCCCCAACCAAAAAGCATAAGAAGTAGGTTACTCACGTGAAGCATCAAATATCACCCCCTAGAACCTCCAAAAGATGTATTAAAATGTTAAGTTACTGATCAAACATATCAACGAAAAAGAAAATAAACCAACCCCCCCCCCCTTCAAAAGTCTAACTATTCACAGTTTCACCCATTCAAAAATACTTGAGGCAAATTTTTTCTTAAAGAAAGAAAGAAAAAAAAAAAAAAAAAAAAAACCCTCCACCTTCTCCCCTATCAAAAGGATCACTGGAGTCTCAAAACTGGTAATTTCTGCAAGAAAACTTGAAAAGGGGAATGCTGAGGTCTGATAGAGAGATGATGAAGTAAAATCAAGAGAATCACAAGGAAAGAATGAGACTTGAAAATTACTTTCTAGTCATTGTGAGAATAATAAGGGTAGCATATGTATTCACCTCCGAACATGAAAATGTCACAAGGAAAATGTGAAATCCAAGGAATATGAATTCGAAGCAGAGAAGGAAACTGAAGAAGCAACCGGGTCGGTAAGCAAACAGATCACGAGTTCACTGGTCACACAAATTCAAAGAATTTCACTTAAATTAATTAAAAAAGAAAGTAGCCCAAAATTCAACAAAGATTATGAGTAAAGCATATAATAGTAAATCGCGCCGAAAACCCAAAAAACAAGTAACTTTCTCAGTAAAGCAAAGCTATCTTCTTTCCTTCGTCTCTCTCTAAAATATTATTAAAAAAACCTGAATTTGTGGATTGCAAAAGTGCATAAAGAATACGAAATGTGAATTAATGAAGAACATTATTGGGGAATAATGAGTTTTGACTTATGAGTGCTGAAGAGAAAAGGAAAACACACTGTATGAATTGAACCCAAATCTACTTGTCTAAAAGACAAAGGCTTTTCTGATCAGAGTCTGAAGAATCAACTTGTCCTGCTCGGAACACAAATTGAAGAAACAGTTATGAGATAGAAATTGAGAAGCGCTTACCATGGAAACTTGTACGCGTGAAGTGAAGTCAAAATTGAGCTGTGGCGCAGATAGAACTCAAAAAATAGCACAGAAAAACCCTAGCGAATGCGTGATTGAGAGAATTACGGAAATCCGAACTGGCAGTTGTTGGAAGTGCTGTAGAGAGAGGTAGAGAGAGGGAGAGAGGGAGAGAGAAAGAGAGAGAGAGAGAGAGAGAGAGAGAGTGGGGGAGGGACGGGAGAGAGGGAGATGGAAGCTTCGATTGGAGATTATGAATAATAATTTCGGACATACATACATATATATGTATACATATACATATATATATATATGACAGTGGTTTCTATATTTAGTAATGTCAGGTTATAGGCCAATTAATTTATTTAGTATTTATTTTAAAATACTTTACTAGTTAAAAATAAAAAATTACCGAGAGAGTTTAATTGGCGCCTAATGTATGGTCTTGCTCTCCCCTTTTCTTTTCTTTTTTTAAATAATAAACAATAACATCATATAAATTTGTTTTTTGAACTTTTGATGTGTCTAAATTATGACTGTTAGGTCCGGTAAAAAATTTTCACCTAACGAGAATAAGCTAACCGAGTTCTTAAACTTCTCATTGGCTATGTTTGGTGGGATGGTCGTGCAAGTGAGACCCGCCGCTCCACCAAACGACTTATTAACCGAGATGTACTGCTAGCAAAAAATAAGCTCTATTTTTGTTGGACCACATATATATTTTTTATTTTCCTTTTCTTTTATGTTGTTTTATTTTTATAGTTCATCTGGAAATTTTTTAATTCAAAATAATTTTAATAATAAATATATAATATAATTTTCACACCTTATAAGCTATTATCATCTAAAAATTTCATCAAAGACCTAACAATTTATTTCACAACTTTTATTGCATTTTTTTTTTCATAACTTTTAAACTAACATTAAAAATTACAACAACCGCTCCATCAAAATGAAACCATTATATGAATCTAGCTACTTGTTTGATGGGACATGACCGCCAACGGCTCCACCAAACATAATATATAAGGCAACGTTGCCGCTAGCAAAAGAAAAGCTTCATTTTAAACCTTTCTTGTTGGACTACTCAGTGGTCCAACAAGTTTATTTTTTTATTTTGTTTTATTAAATTATATATAATTTGAACTTTATTTTTTAAAAAAAATTAAATAATAAATATAAATAATTTTCACCATTTATAAACTATCATCATCTAAAAGTTTGATCGAATAACAAAAGTCATCTTATTTTCCAAAATTTTTCAGTTAGCGTGAAAATCACAACAACTGCTCTACCAAACGAACATATTTCTTAGTTTTCCAACTTTTAACTCATGAAATTTCAGATCCTGAGGTCATTAACCGCATTGTTTTATTTTTATAATTCATTTGAAAAATTTTTAATTCAAAATAATTTTAATAATAAATATATAATATAATTTTCACAGCTTATAAACTGTTATCATCTAAAAATTTCATCAAACACCTAACAGTTTATTTCACAATTTTTATTGTAATTTTTTTTTCACAACTAAATTTTAAGCTTGCGTTAAAAATTACAACAACCGCTCTACCAAATAAAGCCATTGTATGAATCTAGCTACTTGTTCCATCGAACGGGACAGCAAACGACTCCAGCAAACAGAATATATAAGCCAACGGTGCCGTTAGCAAAAGAAAAACTTCATTTTAAACCTTTTTTTGTTGGACTACTCAGCGGTCCAACAAGTTTTTATTTTATTTTATTAAATTATATATAATTTGAACTTTATTTTTAAAAAAAAAAATAATTTAAATAATAAATATAAATTAATTTTCACCGTTTATGAGCTACCATCATCTAAAAATTTCGTCGAATGACACAAGTCATCTTATATTTCTTAGTTTTCCAACTTTTAACTCATGAAATTTCAGATCCTGAGGGCATTGACCGCGTTGTTCCCTCCATTTGTTCCAGTTGATTGTTCATGAAACGCGTTTCGAGTGAAAGAAGATGCAAAATTAAGTCCACTTTTTTATTTATTTGTTTGATTTGGTCCGATCTTGTCTTTTTCAATCAAAACAAAAACAGTCAGCAACACTTACGTGTCAAATAAATGGTGGATGAAAACCTCCTGTTTGTCGGAGGAGAATACATGATTTTTATACATGTAAATGGATAAATCGATTGCCGCTATTCGTTTTACACATGCAAAAATGTAAAGAAAACTAAGACCAACAGACCATTCTCTGTGAGAATAAATTTAACCACTTGTATTAGATTTGACAAAAAAAAAATCATATTAAACTGTTTGATCGGTTATCGACAAATGTATCCTAATGAGGATAGATTAAAAAATAAAATAAAAAAATCTACAAAACCACCTATAACTGATCAGTTAAATTTATATTAAAAAACTGACAAAAACCAATAGTAGACACCCCTAACTTGCATGCCCACATGAATTTAAGATTAAAAGAACAAACCAATAATTAACCGGTTGCTTCTTTTTATAGCAAGTACGTGGAAGACTAACTTTTCTGATTCTACATAAAAATTACCAATATTAAAAGCGATTTAGAATTTAGGGTTTAGGATTTAAAATTTGTGTTTTAATGTTTGGAGTTCAAGATTTGAGATTTAGAGTTTAAGATTTTAAGATTTCAGGGTTTATGATTGTTTTTAATCAATTTTAATCTCGAATATTTTAGGATATAGGGTATTAAGAATATAGGTACTTATATAAACCTCAATAAAAAAGTATTTATTGGAGAATGATTGTATCCGGGTGTAAAGTATGAATCATTCTTTCACCTTTGATTTGGAACACATGTAGTTTTCAAAACAATATGCTTCACTTGTCATTTCATTTAGGGTTGTAAAAATTAATCTTCTAACCGAATCGATCGATCGCCCGAATTGATTAGTCAATTATCGTCAATGATATATTAGTGAGGATTGATCGAAACTTCAAAAAAACAGACAAAATCGCCAATAACCTACCAATTGGTTGGTTCTTTGTATATAAAAAAACCGACCGTGGACACCCCTAATTTCACTTATTCATACTTTTAAAAGGTGATCCACATTTTACACCTGTATCGGAGAATTTATATATATCTATATATGAAAGAAAGAAAGAGCCAAATCCTACCTTTTGGGTTGATGGATGCATATTTAGACCTTGAAATTGATGGAACAAGAACCAAAAAGCGTCAATCGATACTCAGATCCTCAGAAAAATCTTCCACAAAATCTGGTTGTTCTTCACTTCCGAGTTCCACGTATGTGTTTGCCATACAAACCCCACCGTCCAAGCCTCACCAACCCTACACGTATGATCAACGTGGCATTGACTGTCGCCACCAGTCCCCATCTGCGATCTAAAGCCGCCCTCTAATTGGCTCATTTCGCCTAGGACGGCGCTCCAATTATTGTTATTTGACGCGTGGAAGCCACCCCGGCAAGTGAAATTGCCAAAATTCGACGTAGTCCGAGAGGGAAAGGAGTTTGACGTGTGGCAGCCACTCAAAGGCAATTAAAATTGCTAAATCTGTCGTTGTCCGACAGTGAAAGAATACGTATGAATAGGGTGTGAAAACCAAGTCCGATCTGGATGATCGAATTTGTCCGACTCGGATTAAATTAAGTTTGAACATAAGTTATTTGTCCGAAATTTGGGTCCAAATACAAAAGTTTTATCCGGTTTAAAATCGGATACGAGTCCAAACACATAAATATTTTCTGATTTACTTGTTCGGATTTAAACCAATCCGGGTTTGGTCAATTAAGTACGTCTGAAATCCAATCCGGATTAGGGTTCGGACATGTAAATATTTCGTAAACACATGCTATTGTCTGACTTGAATTTGGCTCGGAACCAAATTTTTTTCACACCTACGTATGAGGGACAAAAAATGATAAAGATCTGAACAGTTTGATATTTCAGTTATCCCAGTTAATGAGTTGGACATATATAGGGGCGGAACTACCCTTAGCCAAGGATGGGCAGTCGCCCCTCCTTGAATTTTTTTAATAATAAATATACATGGAAAAAATAAAAATTGATAACTTAATTATTCCGCCTCTCTTAAAATATCGAGGAAAAAATAAAATTGTGATCTAATTTATTGGGTGCATGAGGTTGCTACTCTTGTAAAGAAAATGGTTGCGACAAAGTATAATTTGGTGTATCACCTATGTATAAACTAATTATACTAGTATTGACTTTACATGTGACAATTACAACTATACATTGAAAAATGAGTCATGAGTGACTCAATGATTGTCTAGTTACATACATTGGGAAATAAATGTTTGATCGAATTCTGAACGAGCTTATTATGCAATATTATCAAAACATGAAAACTCATTAAAAATAATTATAAATATTTTATCAAATTTATGGATAAGGTTTTTACTTTTATCTTAATGTTAACAAGTCATAAATATATAATAAAAAAAAAAAAATCAGGGGCGCTATCCATGGACCCCTACACTAAGTTTCGCCCCTCCTAATATTCAACGCTAGTTCCGCCCCTGGACATATATGATTCAAGTGAATTCGTGAGCTCTATATGTCTCACATGATGCATATGAAATTCTATGTGCATACAACTCAACAGATAAGATAATGAGGATACTCAACTGCCGAGTTAGGTTAGTGGTTGACTCATTGAAACGTGTCACCGATCATGATTTTTCAACTTTATTGTAAAATCAAAAATCATGGCGGCTTCTGTAGAAATATAGAATATACATGGATTCCATTGTAATTTGATTGTTTATTATTTGTTTAAACTTTTAACAAAAAAATTCTAAAGTAATATGTAGGCATATTATATGAGTCCAGTTAGCCGTATTTTTAGGATAGAGACTAAGAGTGTGTTTGGAGTGAGGGATTTAGAGGGGAGGGAAGAGAAGAGAAGATGAGTTTCCTTCCAATTCTTTGTTTAGATAGTTTATAAAAAAATTAAGGGGAGAGATTTGAGGGGATTTGGTAGGAAGTAAATCTGTGTCAAAATTATTTCCTCCCAAAATGAAGTCATTTGGAGGGAAGAGATTATTAATTAAATTATTTATAAGTCAAAACCTATTTTGCCCTTAGACATAACACTTAAACATAAAAAATAAGGATGAACTAGTAAATTAAACTACTTTTCTTTCCTTTCTTTTTTATCTATCCAAACATGAGTGGGAGAAATGTATTTTCCATTCCCTTCTCTTCCTTCCCTTTCCCTTCTCTTCCATTCCCCCAAATCACTAAATCCAAACACACTCTTAAGTAACTATTGTATAAAAAAATCATTTTCGTCTTACAAAATGAATTTTTGATCGAATGAACTGGATTGGGATAGACCGTTATCGAAAAAAGATAGCCGACCTCCTCTTGCTTATTTTTTGATATCAATAATTTTTTAAAGAAAATATGTGAGAAAACTGAGTGATTCTAAGTCGTTGGATGCAAAGTGTGTAACATGTTATTTTTTTAAGATCCAATAATCAAAATCTTATATACTTTCTATTTATATAGAATTTTTTAAAATATTTGTACATCAAATAATAGGGACTTTTATAATAACCAACGAGAGTTGGCTTGATTGACAATCGACTGCGTTATGCAAATGTGTGCACAAGGTTCGATTCCAATCGTAAGCATAATTCTCTGTGGTATTTAAGAAAAAAAGATATTTTTATAATAGCAACCTACCTAGGGGTGAATATCGGGTCAGGTTCCGGGTTATCGAACAGGGTTTGACTCGACCCAGTATTTTTTAAGAGATGGAAATCCGATCCAGTAACCTTGTTAAGGGGTCTCAGGTTACCCGATGTGACAATAACCCATTGTTGGATGATAAGGAGAAACCTGGTCACAACTCAACAAATTGGTGGAGGTATTCGTGGTCTTGGTATTGATTCGTTTGGACTAGATTGGGCGACTGTGGCTGACTTCCTAGGAACACCGTTGGCTACTCCTAGATTTGCGAAGTTCAAATAATGGTTGGGTTGTTTTTAATCGTTTGGACTTGATCCCCATATTGAGATTTCAAGTTTTGTTAATATGATGGGGGGATAGGTTATTTGCTGGGGGTTGGTGTGGAGAGATATCAGCAAATTTGGGGAAGAAGAACTGCAGATGGGTGTTTGACGAGGGTCGATGTGGAGAGAGAGGGAAATCAAAAAAGATGGGGAAGAAGAACAGTTGCAAATGACTTCTTTCATGGTAAAAAGGTACTTTTCATTATTGAATTATTGGTCGGATTTCATTTTCGTTCTTTAATTTCTTTTTTCTCTTTTTCATCCCAACTACGGAAAAATACCCCAGTCGTCCCTAAAATAGATCTAGCGACCTGAAAAGCTTATATGGCATCTGACTTGGATTTTGTTGTCCATGATTTAGCTACGTGGAAATTCCACGGAAGACAACTTGGAATAAGTGTAAAAATACACATGGGACAAAAAATACACGTAGGACAAAGTTAAAACAAATAACCCTAATTCCTAAATTTCCCAATTGTCATACCATCTTTGAGATCATTCACCATTTTCGTCTTCCTCATCGCAGCCGAAGGCTCACCTAGCATCCACAGAGTGCCTCGCAACCGTAGCTCTCCTCTCAGACGTGACGCGTAACTCCTTGAAGGTATGATTCTATAGGTGGCTTGGCTTTGTTCTTATGTAACTTTTTCTTCAATTCCACGATCTGGCGAGGTCAATTTCAAGGACGGACTCGTTACCAACTCTGATTTTCTTTCGGTGTGCCCTTGAAAACTTCAATTTCATACTTTTTAGAATCTATAAAAGTGAAAAGAGAAGAGAATAGGATTGAATCGGCCTATTAGGGTTAAGAAAATACCAATCAATGTAGGAAAGGAAATGCTTGTTGGCCTGCCCGATAAATCCCGGGTCAGTCCGGGTTTCCGGGTCGGACCGGGTTTTAAAACCCGATGAACACCTCTAGCCCAATCCGAATGAACTAAACTTAAAATCCCATTTTGAGCCGGCCCATTCTTTTGCATAAATCTAAGCCCAAAATGGGCCCTTTTAAGCCCAATTTTGTACGAGTGAATAAATCCATCTAGACAGCAACGGTCATCTCGGCGGTCATCCATGAGCCACAAGACGTTGCAGCTTCTAGTGAATAATTGCGAGCGCCTCATCACGCTTAAGCAAATCCATGCCAAAGCAATATCTCTTGGCCTACTCCGCAATCACCACCAAGGCTTAGCCTGCAACATACTCAACACTTACGCCAAAGTTGGCAGCTTTCAAGACGCCCACAACCTCTTTTATTATCACATTCATCACCCAGATATTGTCTCTTTCACCTGTCTTATTAATCTCTACCTCAACTCTCGGCTTCCGGGCAGGGCCTTGTCGGTGTTTTCTCAGTTGGTTGGCAGTGGTTTAAGTCCTGATGGCCATTCAGCACTTGCTGCTCTGTTGGCTTGTGGGCATGGAAGAGGTTTACTTAGCGGGAGGATTGTTCATGGGATGATTTTGAAATTGCAGTTGGGTTTGATTCCGTTTGTCGGGAATGGTTTGATTGATATGTATAGCAGGAATGGAGAAGTTGGGATGGCTGAATTGGTGTTTAGGCATATGGAGAACAAAGATATTGGTTCGTGGAACAGTTTGCTTAATGGGTTTGTTCTGTGCGATGGTTTAGAGTCGGCTCGTCTTGTGTTTGATGGAATGCCGCTGAGGAATTCAATAACTTGGAATGCAATGATAAGTGGTTATGCCCGTAGCAAGCATCCAATGCGGGCATTTGAACTTTTTAAACGAATGAAAGCTGAAGCTGTAGAATCATCAGCCATCACAATAGTTGCTGTGCTTTCAGCTTGTGCTAGTACTGGGGCTCTTTATCATGGTCAGGCTATTCATGGTTTATTGAACAAAATCGATACGGATAAGAATGTCACTGTGAACAATGCTCTGATGGATATGTACTCAAAAGGGGGAAGTCTTGACTTGGCTGTAAAGGTATTCAATGCAATGGTGAAGAAGGATGCATATTCATGGACCACAATGATATGCGGATATGCAATTTATGGGAGTGGAAACAGGGCTCTCGAGGTTTTCTCTAACATGTTAGAATCAAGGGTCGACCCAAATGAGGTGACATTTTTATCACTTCTAATGGCTTGTAGCCATGCAGGACTGTTTGCTGAGGGGCTGAGATTGTTTAAGATAATGATTAAATCCTATGGTTTTAAGCCCAAAATTGAGCATTATGGAAGCGTGGTAGATCTTTTTGGCCGAGCTGGGCTTTTAGAAGAAGCAAAAGAGTTTATTGAAAGCATGCCTATCAACCCAGATGCTGTTATTTGGAGAACTCTGCTCAGTTCCTGCCTAGTCCATGGAAACTTGAAGTTGGCAGAAATGGCTGGTACGAAGATATTAGAACTTGATCCGGATGATGATGGGGTGTATATGCTCCTATGGAATTTTAATTATGCTTCGAATAGGTTGCAGGATGCACTAAAGAGAAGGACAATGATGAGAGATAGAAAAGTAAAAAAACAACCAGGATGTAGTTGGGTTGAAGTGAATGGTATTGTTGAAGAATTCTTTGCAGAAGAAAAAGTGCATCATGTTTTCGGAAAAATTCACTCGACTCTAAAGGGAATCGCTAGGAATTTGAAGTTGGATTCCGAAGTCTTATATCTGGAACTACAATAATTTGTGTTTATTCATGTAACTATGGCAATTGGAATTGGGTATAAAAATATTTGAGAATTAGATAAGCATGCATTTTTCTCGGATAGCATGCATTTCTGGTTCTTCTGTATCATTCCATTTTTGGTGCCAGAAATATAGATTCCCGCAACTTGATTTAGTTGTAAAAAGAAGACATGGAAACGAAACAGACTTTGAGATCTTCTAAAAGGGTATGGTACCATATCTCATACTGGTTCTAACTGCCTTACTTTTTAATGTTTAAACAGTTCATTTTTTTTTATACATATAAACACTTCATATGTTGTCAGATTTGATCAATTTAGTCCTTGTTACCCATTCATTAGTTTACACACGATGTATTGTATTCTCTCGAACCAGGTTATCTTTAGAAAATACTGCGAAATCTGAGGAAAGGTGTTTATCAGTAAAGTAACAGCCAGCTGAAAAGGGCTACCTAGCCAGGCTCCGCTTGCTGTTGTTCTCTGAGAGGACTTGGTTCTTCAAGTTCCACCCAACATATACTAGGTACTGCTCCTAGCCTTTGGATAGAAGTGGTTATCAGTTACTGCAAACTTGCGGACTTTTCTTTCCTCAGCTATTAGGAATATATTGGTGAGCCACCTATATAAATGCTTTGTGCTTTGTCAACAATATCAGTGCCAGCAAAGAAGCTTTGATTGGGATGATGAAGTTTACTGTGATAGCTCCTTGTAAATGGGAGAGGTAGCAAATCCGACTCCCACCCAGTAGTTTCGCCAAAAGCCCATGGAAGGTTCTGAGGAGTTAATTCTCCTTTGCGGGCTTCGGCCTCGTTCCTACATGGGTTTCGACCCAGTCTTACCTGTTGTCATGGAGCATGCTGGGTTGGCGGCCCAAGTTTAGCTGGCCCAGCTGTACCAAAAAACAATATGACTGTCTATAGACGTTGAAATAAATGCTTTGCCACATATAGTATTGAGAATGTCAAGCTCATGTTCTTAGTCAACTATGGGAAATTCTTTATGTTATCTTGTTAATATTACTAGCTTTATACACATACTTTATGATCTGAATGGCGAAAGTGTTGACTAAAATTTTTCACTACTACCATAAAGGAGGAGCATTACACGTTGAAGATAAGGGTTTCTGACTTTGACTTATTCAATGCTTGAGTTATTGATGAACTTTGGCTTTTGGTTCAGTCAAAGCAAGCCTGGCTTATGCTTTTACATGTCCTCAACCACTCATTCAATGCTCTAGCTAGGGATCATGCACGCATTCCACTGTGGACATTTTGGTTATCATAACCGAATCGATTCAGACATTTCGGTTATGGTTAAAAACCGAACTGAAAATCGAATGAACACCCCTAATTCCATTGATGCATCTGGCTCTATAAATTCAAGCTCTTCTGCTTTCATCTCTAAATATTAAGCTAGGTAACAATGAAAGCTACATTAGTGGTACTCTTTTTCCTACTCTTCGCCTTTGTCATCAAACTATTCCCCCATGCAGTGGATGCTGCACCTGATCCAGTGCTTGACATTGCTGGTAAGAGGCTTAGAACCGGTGTTGATTATTACATTTTGCCAGTTATCCGAGGAAGAGGTGGAGGCCTCACGCTCAGCAGCACTGGAAATGAGACCTGCCAGCTTGACGTTGTCCAAGAGCAGCACGAGGTATCACATGGTCTACCATTAACATTTTCACCTGTGAACATGAAGAAAGGCGTAGTTCGGATATCCACTGATCTAAACATCAAGTTCTCTGCTATGACAATCTGTGTCCAATCGACAGTGTGGAAGCTTGAAAACTATGATGAATCAACAGGGCAATGGTTTGTGTCAACTGGTGGCATTGAAGGAAATCCTGGTCGGGAAACTATTGACAACTGGTTCAAGATTGAGAAGTATGGAGATGATTACAAGCTTGTTTTCTGTCCTACTGTGTGTGATTTCTGCAAAGTTATATGTAGAGATGTTGGCATCTATATTGGAAGAGGAAGGCGGTTTTTGGCTCTGAGTGAGAAGCCGTTCAAAATTATGTTTAGGAAGGCTTGAATGCTTACCAATCAGAGGATCAATACCGAAACAATGTTATCAAATTGATTTTCCTTCGATGTAATAGACAAGGATAATCAGTTGATGTATCTCCATGTGATTTCAATCATGCAATAAACAGGCCAGATTGCCTCCCCTTGGTGCCCTGTCATGTAATTCTTCATTTTCTTTTGATAAAGATTTTCATCATCATTATCAGAGCCGCCATAACAATTTGGGTCAGCTATATGCATCCATATGAATTCATCCTTTGATACTTGTTCCGTTGTTCGTATCCAAAGCTTCACTGTCAATAATATTGCACTTGTGAAAATCATTATCATGGCATGTTAGACTGAACACCACTAGCACTAAAGATTTAACTATCAGATTTCAATTTTCTCCTGTAACTCTATGCTTTTCCTGTTGTTGCTGCATTCATGATTGAAATTTACTCCACTCTAGAAAGGATTGCTGAGAATTTGAAGTTGGAATGTGATTTCTTTGTTTGGAACTATTACTTCATCGCAAGAGAAAATGTTCTTGGAAAATAACACCTGGGGAGAAAAGAAATCTGAGAATTAGGAATGTGAATTCTTCTTTATCACCAGGATGCAATTAGATTTGAGGCTTCTGATCCCTTGACTGACAGCATAAATCTTTCCTTTCAGGTCAGATCGGGTGCGGGAATTTAGGAAGAATTTGCTGGCTCTCTGCTTGTTGCCAAATGTGTACCATCCAAACCACAAAATAGGTACAGAACTTATGTTGGTATTAGTTCAAGTAACACATAGAGTTTGCTCCCTCACATTTTATGGTCTATACTAGTTGCTTTTTTATACATATTCATTCATGCCCCATATTCATATAATATAACTGTGAAATGCAACAGAGAGAATTTCTGAAGACTTTGGCATAACTGGACAGTAAGAAGACAGGAAGGTCGCTGAACAGAAGGCAGGAACAGCATAATTTTGTCCTACATATCAGATTGCCCACAAATGAAACAGTTAAGTGATTTTTCCATATCTGTCGTTCTTTTGAGCACGTTACGTGATCAGATTAGTAGTGAATATACATGGAATGGGTTGAGCTAAGGTCTATCTTACATTTGCTAATTGTATAGGTTAGGTGTTTTATTGGGTTGTTATGTGGCACAAGTGTTCAAGAATCTTTAGAAGTTGAAATTCGCTGCTTACACCTCCTGTGCGGATTATACAAGGAAAAGAAACCAAACACATTATATCAATTTATAGAAACATGAACTTACCATCAAAGCTACCTCTTGACCTTCTTGCTAAACCCCTATACCCCATCATTTGATGCCTGCTCTTTTTCTCCTTCATTGCGGCATCATCCATTGTTTTCCACTCATCAGAAAAATCATCCATGTTTGCTCCTCCTTCCCTCTTTTCACTCCATTTTTGTGTGTACTTTGAGAATGTTAGTGCTGATTATTATATCTTACCTGCCTCTTAGATGTTGTAAAAAGCAGCTGGTGGTATCTAATGGTTTCCGATTAAAAGTTCACATGCGAAAGTGTAGAAAGGCTTGTTGGGATATCTATAAAGAAAATTCTACCACTGATCATCAACTAGTCATGGAAAATCTTTGACTGCCACATAATTTAGGCCATCTCACTAATTATTTGATTTGATTATGATATGGTCACAGATAATAGGAGAGTTTGAGTTTCAAATGACTTTATATTCCCCCCTATAAGGCCTAGCTGGCGTTTGAATAGTGGATGTTAAGTTTTCTGAGACCAAATCAGTTTATATTATTTATGTCATTGATGACTTAAGCCAATGCCTGCCTAAGTCATTAGATTAGTAAAAAATTCAGCTCATAAATGTGTGTGTGCCCGGGGGGGGGGGGGGGGTGTAATGGTAATAGTGAGACATGGGTAATTTCATTGCCAATCCTTAATCCCCAGTCAACAAGCAATGCCAAAATTCTTCCTAACATTATCACGTTGACATTTCTTCAAACTTACAGGGCTTGCCAAGTGATTTGAATGCCAAAAATGTCAGACTGAACTTTTCATCTATGCTTTTGGCATGAGGGGATAAGATGTTTTGACTTTACAATCTATATTTAATATTTGACTTGGCAATGAACTCAAGGAATTCACTGCCTCTATAAATTTACAGCTCCTCTGCCTTCCTTTGCAAAATCATATTAGACACAATGAAGGTTGCATTACTCTTTCTCTTTCTCTCTATCTTTGGTTTAAAATATTCTGGTGCAGCAGATTCTGGGCTAGATCCAGTTCTTGACATCAATGGTGACAAGCTTCAAACTGGTGTTGAATATTACATCTTGCCAGTTGTCCGTGGGAGAGGCGGAGGTCTCACCCTGGACAGCTTTGGCAACGAGAAGTGCCCGCTTGATGTTGTCCAGGAGAAGCAAGAGGTCTCAAATGGTCTCCCATTGACATTTTCACCTGTGAATGTCAAGCAAGGTGTCGTTCGCGTATCCACTGATCTGAACATCAAGTTCTCTGCTTCTACAATCTGTGTCCAATCCACAGTGTGGACGCTCGACTACACTGAACGTGAATCAACAGGGCAAGTGTTTATCACAACCGGTGGTGTTGAAGGAAATCCTGGTCGGGAGACTCTCGGCAACTGGTTTAAGATTGAAAAGTATGAAAATGATTACAAGCTATACTTCTGTCCAGGAGTGTGTGATATCTGCAAAGTTGATTGCAGAGATGTTGGCATTTATACTCAGAATGGGAGGCATCGTCTGGCTCTCAGCGACACGCCGTTCAAAATTATGTTCAAGAAGGCTTGAAGAGTATATGAGCTTGAGTTCAAGTTATAGATATATATACTACGTAAATATGTAATAAAAATGGCACATATATGCTGCACTCTGCATACAATCAGTGTCATGCTATGTTTATCAATAAAGCTTCAACTATCATACTTCAATTTGCCCTTATAACCATATAAGCTTGTCTTTCTTCTCTACCATTGTCATCGATCTTATAATTACGAAGATAAGTATGACAATGACTCCCAACTTATAGTGTTAGAATATGTATAAATGATATGAAACGTCCCAATTCAACAAGTTGACTTATTGGGTTGAATGACTAATCTTTAACATGGTATCGGAGTAGGAGGTCTTGGGTTCAAACCTACTCGGTCATTTGGTTCATAGAAGCTCCAAACTTGATTCCGCTAGGGATGGGTGTAGAGCATCTCTAGTTGTGGATCTTCAGAGCTACAATGCTCAAGTAGTTAGAACTTAGAACTGCTGTCCTTTCTTAAGATTAGTTGTTTATTCTATGTTTCTCTTCCTAACATGTTTCAAGTACCCAGTTAATTCTATACAGAGCCAGTAATCCGTTTATATGTTTCTTGATAAACTTTCACATTCTGTTTCATGTACACGTGCACGCATATGTGATCTTGTTCATAGAAGTTGAAAGTGCGGACTGGGTTGGCGGCCAGAGTTTAGAACTGACCAAGCTGTTCGGTGGACATATTGGGCTGGAGAATTCTCTGTTATCAAAAAAGAAGAAGAAGAATTTTAATGGTAGCACGGACAATGAGTATTCTTGTGCTCAGACTGTCTTATTCTTCAGATTTTTTCGAGAGCTGTTGTTATAAAGGGAATTAGAGAGTTTATTAACGGAATGTGATGATTTTGCAACAAGTATTGCTCAATCTGTTTTCTTTCATGCTGTCTTTTTGCATATTCCGAGGAACTGTATATATGTAGATAAAATCTTGGTTGGGCGGCCCCGTATTCTTTATGTTTCACGGGCTGCAAATCTCAACCGTTTGAATCACAAACGGGGTTGGAGAGATTAAAACATCACTTAAATAACAAATTTTTTTTTTTAAAATATCCCAAAAGCGTGTGTGGTAATCATTTATTGGCCGTGGGGCGTTTATTATGATGTCACTACATCCAATGAATGAGTGTCACATATTACTGGGATGCTTTTAGGATGATAACTATCGAAATGTGTTGTGCTTTTGAAGGGAAAAAAAAAAAGACACATCATGATCCAACGGGTGGCTAGGACTTGTTATAAATTTTTTACAGCAGGTCTCGCTATAATGGTTCTAAGAGGCCATTAAAAAATATTTTATTTTAAAAAAATTATGGATGTGTTTTGATTGGGTTTACGAGTGTAACGGTATTTTTTTATCCCATGCAAAAATCAAATTGAACACGAAAAAGATATGAAAATTATGAACCGTAGAATATAAACTCGTAACATTATATATTTATCTTGTGATGAATTTGATTTTTGTTTGAGATTAAAATTATACCGTTAGATTCGCAAACACGATCAAAACACATCCATAATTTTATTTTATTTTAAGAAAAATTTTAAACACCACTTACTTATTAAGGTGGGGTCTATTGTAAAAAAAATTATAACGGGAACCCAGCACCAGTGATCCAACCCCTTCTTTCTAGCGCAACATCATGCCTTCTCAATCACACAGACAATTCTTCTTCCTTCTTTATGATGTTGCGCGAGTAAAAAGGGGTTACATCCGTATGGGTCCTTTTTTTCTTTTTGGGGTTTTAAGTGATGTTTTACAGCCCATAAACATAATATGGGCCTGTGCACTTGAGCAAGATTATAGTGGGGGCCACACGAGTTTGGGGGTCTTCGTAGTGGAAACCATAGACGATAATCCTTGCAGCATCGTCTGATCGATTTTATAGTATGAGACCCACGTTGTTTTTTAAAAAATTCGAAAACAAATCGGATAGCAGATTCAGAAACTGTCAATCAATAGTTTCCACTGTAGGTACTCTCGTTTGCGGGGCCACATTTAATATCGTCACATCCCTTGACGTGATTTAAACAATGAACCCGCAGGTGAGAACGAGACTTCTCTATTCTTTCCCAGCTATATACAATGTAGAAGCCATGATTCTTTCACAAGAGTCTCATGCAAATGCAATGCCTTGTTCACTTTTTTCATTAATGAAAGGAGCTTGGTCTTGTTTTCAAGGCATTCAATGTCATCAAGTTTGAATTGATGGGTTGGACTATAGCTAATGACCAAATTGTTATCACTCAATTAAGTCTTCCTTTCCATATTTCCAATCACCATTTATTTTTCTGTATTGAATGAACAGATAGGATTTGATTAAGGAAGGTCTATTAGTTGGAAAATATGGGAGAATAAGTTGAAATACAAGAAGTAGACGTTTAATAACACATAAGGTAATCATAGCTGATCTTTCCTCTTTTTTTTTTTGAACGGGAGGGGGATTCAAACCTTGATCAATAGGATGATATACACAATTTTTACCATTCCAATTAGTGCTCGAGTATAATCATAGTTGATCTTGAGATGCAATAAGCATGACATCCATCTCTCATCATCTCTGGACGACCCCCCCTCAGTGCCTTTCTGCAGAATAATAATGACCTCCCAAGATTTGAGTGAATGATTTTTACCATTCCAATTAGTGCTCGGGTGTAATCATAGTTTATCTTGAGATGCAGTAAACATGACATTCATCTCTCATCTTCTTTGGACGACACCCCCCGGTGTCTTTCCGGCAAAATGATAAAGACCTCCCAAGATTTGAGTGAACGACACTACTATAGGTAATATTATCTCTTAAGTAATCCCCACACACACACACAAAAACTATATATATAACTATTTGTATTTTTAAGCTCTTAAACTATCAAAATATTTGAGATTAAAGTTGATTAAACAATTTTAAATCTTAAACTTTTTTTTTTTGTAACATGGAACCCACCTGACTGTCCATTGGACAACTAACTGGTAAACCTCAGGTCACATGGAAGACCCCACAATCCCCATGGATAAGTTGTGACCTAGATTAAGGCTCAATGTGGGAAAATAATACAGAGTGACATTCGTACACATTGGGCTAAACAAGTGCCCATCTCGCAAATTGCGATATTGGAAACATGCATGAGACTTGAAGTCATGATCTTTCACTGGTGCTAAGAGTTACCACTGTCAAGTTCACTATCTCAACCAACGACTCGTTCCTTAAACCCTAAACTCTAACACATGAATCTCGAATCAACTTTCATCTCAGTAATTTGGTTAGATCTAAGGGCTTAAAAGTAGAGGTATTATATAGTACTAAAAAGGCCATGATTGATCGGTCATTGCAATGTGTGATATGGATGTTATAAAAATCACTTTCTGAAGGTGACATTTTTGATGTATTTGTGAGTGTGATTTAAGTGGTGCCCATGTTTAGAGCCAACATGGTTGCCAATCATGTTCCATGCCAGTGAGCTCAATAAATTGTCAAGTACCATCAATTAGAGACCATTTCTTTTTCATGGACCATTAAAAGGGACATCAAATACTATTCATGGAACATTAAAATGCAACTACTGTGGTTGCTCTTATCTTTTTGTTAAACTTCGGATTATATTTTATATTTTTTATTCTTTATTTTCTAGTTGCAAGTGTTAAAACAAAATCTTACATCACTATTATATTAGATGGGGTGTCCCCTCCCTTGTACGTCGATTTGCAAGAAAAATATTGGATCTCACATTTGTTTACATGGTATCGTCAGAGCAGGCCCAAGGTCTTGATGGGGAACACTAACCTCTACTTTATCCATATGTTGGGCCTGACATAATCCAATTCACACGCGTAGAGAGTGTTAAAACGAAATCTCACATCAATAAGCTGATATATTAAATGAGGTGTCCCGCTCTCTTGTAAGTTGAAGGTGACATTTTATTTATATTTTAATTGTGTCCCTGTTGAACTAAAATCCTGACTATGCCACTGCGTGTTGGGTTGACCAGGTCTTAAATACCATATGGAATCATATGAACATATCCATGCAATCTGGATCATAAGCTGTTCCTGCCCCACTATCTTCCAGGGTATTAGATCATTATTAACTGTTTTTTTAATCAGGTGAATCCCAATATTCCCATCTCATCTTCCTTAGTCAACAACCCAGTATAGCCAATATAAATAATAATTAAAAAAATCCACCAATAGTTAAAAAGTCAAACCTACAATAATTATTATAATTATTATTATAATTATAATTAAGTAGAAGAAGCAATTCTATTAATTGCAAGGCATGGGATTTTCATTATCATTAATTCCACTCAAACCTACATATGATATGAATATCTTATCCATAATATAGTCTTCTAGTACCATAAGAAGAAGGAATGGAGCAGAACGGAAGAAGAAGGAATGGCAGAGAAGATGACAAGGTAGAGAATGTTTCCGATGTTGAATTACAAAGAACAAATGGTCGCAACAACAGAGGAAACCCGGAAGACGAAGAAGAAAAAGACGGAGAATTGTCTGTGGAAAAGGCATTTGAGAGAGAAGAATTGCCTTCATGGAGGAATCAGCTGACCATAAGAGCCTTTGTCGTGAGCTTTGTGTTGAGCGTGCTATTCTGTTTCATAGTGATGAAACTCAACCTCACCACAGGAATCATTCCTTCCCTCAACGTCTCTGCTGGTCTATTGGGCTTCTTCTTCGTCAAGTCTTGGACCAAGTTCCTTGAAAATTCTGGCTACTTGAAGCAACCTTTCACCAGACAAGAGAACACCGTCATCCAAACTTGCGTTGTTGCCTCCTCCGGCATCGCCTTCAGCGGTAAAAATTCACTCATTCTGCTATGCTCTTTCAATTCTGTGATTCAAGCATTTCATCGAACACAAACCAATCGACATAACCCTACTTTACCTTATCATATTCTTATGTCTGATTTTCGAAATTAAATTAGATTTGCTTCCAAGTTCGATTAGTCGATGAGATGAATAATATTCCTAA
This sequence comes from Tripterygium wilfordii, assembly GCF_013401445.1. NCBI lineage: Eukaryota > Viridiplantae > Streptophyta > Magnoliopsida > Celastrales > Celastraceae > Tripterygium > Tripterygium wilfordii. The sequence continues at coordinate 3,193,156 of NC_052247.1, forward strand.
GAAGAAATTAAACAGTTACCCGGCAATTCGTCTTCCCAATTTTCTGAGGGCAAAACCATTGTTTTTATCCTTTAATTATCTAACTTTTTTCGTTTCTATCCTTGAACTATGAACTCAGTCATTTATATCCTTAAATTTTCAACTCTTTTTCTATTTCTGTCGTGAATCAGATTTCCGATGAGACTTGACCAGATTTTACTGACATGACATTCAAATTCTGACAAACAATACATATGCTTGATGACATGTAAAAAAAAAAAAATTAATCAAATTCACTTGGCAACAAATTCAAAAAGAAAATAATTAAAAATCGATTAAAAAAAAAATCAAAAACTGGAAGTCGAATCTCAACCAAAGTCATGAATCAAAAACCGATTGATGAATCCAAAATCGATTTAAAAAATAAAGAAATCAGACCCAGTAAATGAAGATTTTGCACATGAAAAAGTGATCAAAAAACGTGAGGCGGCGGAGAAGGAGGCTCCGTATTGTTTAGGACTTTAGGGTTTTTGAAGGAGTTAAGACGACGGAGAAGGATGGGGTTTTTAATGACGAGGGGCTTCCGGGATTTCGCAGAGGTAGGAGTTGATTAGGGCGACGCAGATAGGGAAGGTTGGTGGGGATTGATTCGAGTAAACGGGGCAGTGATAGTAGGGTTCACCGTCATCAAGGAAGGTTGAAACAGTGACGTCGAGATCCCATTGGTGGCTCTCTAGAAAGAAGATGGCTTCTTCTTCGAAAACTGACGTGATTTGGCAAAAGGAGTTCAGATTCAAGAGGTTGAGAAGAATTTCCATTTGATAAGAACATAAACTGATTTTTTCAATTTGGCAGAGAGAGTTTGATTTTTTTTCGTTTTTTGAATTTTCTTTTCAATTGATTTCTGATATTTTTAAAAATGGTTTCAGGTGGATTTTTTTTTTTGACACAACATGTGTACCGTTCGCCGAAATTAAGATGACACATCAGCAAAAACCGATCAAATCTCATCGAAAATTTGACTCAGGACAGAAATAGGAAAAAATTTGAAAATTTAAGGATATAAACGATTGAGTTTATAATTAAGGATAAAATAAAAAAAGTTAGATAGTTTAAGGATAGAAACAATGGTTTTGTCACTCATTTCTGCGTCTTTAATTTTATGGAGAGTTGTTAGTGTTAGGCATCGTAATGTGTGCTGATGGGCGGAAGAGACAAGGCTTGTCATTTTAGTGCCCCTTCCACTAGGGGTGTCCATAACCGATCCGTAAATCGAGAATCAATTCATAATAGTGATTATTCGATTTTCGGTTACGGTTTCGGACATGATTATGATTTTAGTAAAATTTCGGATATTTTTTTCGGTTACGGTTATAACAGAAAAAACCGAAAAATATTAATATATATTATACTCCCTCCGTTCCATTTTAATTGTCCCCTTCAGTTTTACTCACAGTTTAAGAAATTGCATTACTCCCCTTCAATTTGACATTTATACCCTCATTTATATAGGACAATTAAGATGTCAATGAATCTTTGGGAATTCATTCCATCAGCTTTTCAATTTAAAGGTAAATAATGGTAAGATGGAAAAAATGGATAAAATTAGTTTTAATTAATTGAAATGGGCATGCATTTTGGGACATCCCAAAAATGAATAGAGGATAATTAAAATGGGATGGAGGAAGTATATATTATATAAATATCCAAACATTATGATATACATGAAATATGATATATTATATTATATAAATATCCAAACATTACATACATTATATATATATAAGTTACATATTTAGATTAAAACTCTGATTATATCTTCATAACAAATTATAAATTAAGATTGATTAGTTGAAACTTTATAAATTAAGATTGATTAGTTGAAACTCATGGTGGTCTTATCATTTTAAAATTCATATAAATTAAGATTGATTATTGCTAAAGTGAAAGTGGAGAGACATTTTCATGTATGTTTTTTTTCTTTTTTTTTTCTTGATCATATTTTTTCTCTCGATCTTATAAATTTATTTTTCTTTAATTGTGATGAAATAATATATTTATTATTATTATCATGAATTTCTATCAAACTTTGTTAGATGGAGTTGGAGTCGATCATGGCTATTTTCTCACTCTATTTGAGATTTATTCATACTTTTTCATTTCTTCAAAAACCAAAAACCGATCCGATCCGAAAAATATTGTTATTTCGGTTTGATTATCCGAACTATAGGGTTCGGTTATGGATTCTAAAATTTCATAACGAATCGATTCGGACATTTCGATTATGATTAAAAACCGAACCGAAAACCGAATGAACACCTCTACTTTCTACTTTGGAATCATCGATGCGGCTTGATGCTGCCAAGCCACCATCTTTTGCACGAATAAACAATTATGGACTTTTCAGTTTTCACGCACTGATCCAAGTCTTTTCCAATTCTTTATTGCCTGCCTGTTACATCATTTTTCACTTGCAGAGAATTATAAATGCAACCATGATCCGATCTAGCCGTGTGAGAAAAGGATATGATTTATCTTTTGTGTTTCTTCAATGTCGCCAAGTGACAGTTTGGTTAATTGTATGCTTTCGTTATTTTTCATGAACAGGAGGTTTTGGGAGTTATCTATTTGCACTGAGTGAGAGAATTGCCAAACAATCAGCAAAGGAGAATAGCGAATTCAAAAACCCTGCATTGTCATGGATTATTGGCTTCCTCTTTGTAGTCAGCTTTCTTGGTCTCTTCTCTGTGGTTCCTCTGAGAAAGGTATACACTGCAAACCAACAACCTGTACAGAAAATACATATTATTTTTCCAGCCACTTAATAATCAACGCTGAAATTTAAATAACTCAGCTCAGACTTTTTATGATCTTGATTCTGATTGGTTTCCTCATCTGGTTGGTTTCAGATTATGATTATAGATTTCAAATTGACATATCCAAGTGGTACTGCAACTGCTTATCTTATCAACAGCTTCCACACACGTGAAGGAGCCAAGCTTGCAAAGTAAGGCAGTAGCCAATGTTAATCGCTTTTAGCATTGTCCACTTACGATTCTGGTTTTTTATTTTATTTTTTTCACACTTCACTTCCTTAGGAAACAAGTGAAAGTTTTGGGCAAGTTCTTCTCCTTCAGTTTCTTGTGGGGATTCTTTCAATGGTTTTTCGCCGCTGAGGATACCTGTGGGTTCGAGAACTTCCCCACATTTGGGCTCAAAGCATATGATAACAAGTATATGCCTTAACTACATTTTTGTCTTCCTTCTTTTCTTCTCTCTTTTTTTCAATCAACAATACGTTGGGTGCTTCAAATGATCGAGCTATGATCTCATTCACAAATAAAATTGCAGGTTTTTCTTTGATTTTTCGGCAACATATGTTGGAGTGGGGATGATATGCCCCTACATCATAAACATGTCAGTGCTTATAGGAGGCATTCTTTCCTGGGGTATAATGTGGCCTCTGATAGCAAATAGAAAGGGAGATTGGTACTCTAAAGATCTCACCCCAAGCAGCCTCCATGGTCTTCAAGGATACAAGGTATTTCCTCCACTGTTCACATTAAAGTCACTCTCTTTTTCTTCTTTTGTGTTTGTGTTTTTTCAGAGTCTGTTAATATATTGATCAGGTGTTCATATCTATTGCAATGATCCTGGGAGATGGTCTTTACAACTTCTTCAAAGTGCTCAGACGAACCTTGGTCGGCTTGTATATTCAGTATAAAGGGACAGATTTGAGCAGGGGTCTACCTGTTGCGGACAGGCCCTCTCCAGATACCCCTAAGGTGTCATATGATGAGCAGAGACGGACCGAAGTCTTTCTGAAAGATCAGATTCCAACTTGGTTTGCCATTGGAGGCTATGTCATTATTGCTGCCACCTCCACTGCCACTCTTCCCCACATTTTCCACCAACTCAAGTGGTATTACATTATCGTCATATACATCTTTGCACCAGTGCTAGCCTTCTGCAATGCATATGGGTGTGGGCTAACAGATTGGTCCCTTGTATCTACTTATGGGAAGCTTGCTATCTTCACGATCGGGGCATGGGCTGGTGCCTCTCATGGCGGAGTCATTGCAGGGCTTGCAGCCTGTGGAGTCATGATGAACATCGTGTCAACAGCTTCTGATTTGATGCAGGATTTCAAAACCGGTTACCTCACCTTGGCCTCTCCAAGATCTATGTTTGTGAGCCAAGTGATTGGAACTGCAATGGGTTGTTTGATCTCCCCTTGCGTCTTCTGGCTCTTCTACAAGTCCTTTAACATCGGACTTCCTGGTAGCCAATACGCTGCTCCTTTCGCTGTCGTGTACCGGAACATGGCTATTCTTGCTGTAGATGGCTTCTCAACTCTCCCTAAACACTGTCTTCTGCTTTGTTATGTCTTCTTTGGTGCAGCCATTTTGATAAATGTGATAAGAGATGCAGTACCAATGAAGTGGGCAAGGTTCATTCCTCTTCCTATGGCAATGGCAATACCTTTCTATCTGGGTCCATATTTTGCAATAGATATGTGTGTTGGAAGCTTGATATTATTTGTGTGGGAGAAGATCAATAAGGCCAAGGCGGACGCCATGGGACTAGCGGTGGCATCTGGGTTGATTTGTGGGGATGGGATATGGACTCTACCCAGCTCAATACTTGCCCTTGCAGGGGTCAAAGCACCAATATGCATGAAGTTTTTATCCAGGGCCACAAATACAAGAGTTGATACCTTCTTAGGGTCTTGAACCTCAGAAGCATAAATCATGTTGATGGATGCTTTGATGATGGATTGAGAGAAGCTTGTAAAATACCTTTTGTGTTTTTCATTTTCTTTTCTTCGGTTACTGGTGTGGAGTGTGTACAATACTAAGGTGGGTCACAGTGAGACATTATACATTTTGACTCTATAGCGTGTTCATCTTATGGATATAATAGACATGTAGAGGGGAAATAGTTATCTTAAACTTGTCTTGAAATTCTTATCCCATAATGTTGTTAAAATAGCATAATAATTGCCAGGGAATCCATGGAAGTAAACCAAAATTAAAGTGGAAACATCAAATCGTATAAGTTTGTTCTTTAAATATTTGATGATATGAGTATAAATTTAGGCCGTCAAATTCGCGTGGATTAATGAAAGTTTGGTCAAAATCCACTTTGTTGCTACGAGTATAAAACCAAACTCTCTACTCTTTAGTGTTTAATGAAGTCAAACCAGCACTTCCCCAGTGAGAAAATTTCCCGCTTGGATTTCAACATAGGAGTCACAAATCTTATCTGAGTTACCAAAGAGTTAAAGGGTCTGTGCAGTGAATGTCAATGCAATGTCCCTATAGTTTCAATCAGGAGTGTTGATAGCGCATACTAGTGTGAGGCCCAGTATGTTTTTGGCTTTAGTAAACAGATTTGATGGCATTGAACGAAACTGCAGACAATGCTACTGTAGGTACCCTCAACTAGTTACTAAGCCTATGAAGGCGTGTCAATTCAACAAGCGCCAAATATATTTGTTTTTGAGTAAAAAAAAATATAATTAAGTATTTCTAAATAATACAAAATTTCTCCGTAAATTTATGATACCAAAACGTTACTTGAATGGTTTTTGAAACGGATTTTTCAACAAGTAAATCGAATTAAAATCCAAAATGATAAAAATTTCAGTAGTTTGGTATCCCAGTTATGCCAGCTATTGAGTTGGACGCACAGAATTCAAGTGATTTTGTGGGCTCCACAACTGACATGATGTACATAAAATATTGTGCATTCAACTCAATAGCCGCAGTTGGAATAACTCAGATATCAACTGTTGAGATCCTTATCATAACCGAATTAAAATAGTCTTAGCCCAACATGTCCATCGAATAGGTGACCAACTCTAAACTCAGGCAACCAACCCAGTCTGTAGAAGTTGAAAATGCGGATTGGGTTGGTGGCCTGAGTGTAGAACTGACCAAGCTGTTCGGTGGACATGTTGGGCTGGGGAGTTCTCGGTTACCAAAAAACAAGATGAATTTTAATGGTAGTATAGACAATGAGTATTCTTGTGCTTAGACTGTCTTATTCTTCAGATTTTGGTCATCCTTAAGTGGTCAATTGCTGCATCATTTATATATATATTCTGCATCATTTACACTGTCTGTAAAATCTATTGAGCTTAATATGTTCTTTATATCACAGAACTAGGCAGAATGCTGGTTCTAGCAGAGGCATTCAGCCATGAACCTAGCTGTAAAAACCTCTAACCTAAATCCTAAACCCTTTTGAAATCCTAAAGGAGCGGTTGAGGACAATGGAGGAGTCTTGTGATTCTCTTTTCAAGAGCTGTTGTTATAAAGGAAATTAGAGAGTTTATTAACGGAGTGTGAAGGTTTTGCAACAAGTATTGCTCAATCTGTTTTCTTTTCATGCTGTGTTTTTGCATATTTATAGGAACTGTATATGTGTGCAGATAAAATCTTGTTTGGGCGGGCCCGTGTTCTTTATGTTTTACGGGCTACAAATCTCAGCCACTGAATTACAAACGGGTTTGGAGAGATTAAAACATCCAGTAGTGTTAGGTAACCTATATAGTGATAATCTAAGTCTCTTAAACGAAATTTTAAAACTTTTTAACACTCAAAATACATGTTAAATTTTTAAAAAATTACATATTCAGAATTAGCGCATAAAACTCTTTTTAACAAGATTTATTGTCGAAGAATTTTATCGGATAAATCTTAATTTGATTTTTTTTAATGAAATTTATTAATTCCATTTTTTTTCAATGAAATTTCAAAAACAAATGAATTCATAACTAGAACAATGAATTCTAAACCGTGCTTTAAAAAACAATATAATATATATTAAAATAATAAATTTTGGATAATGAATTATGAGATAAAAAAGTGTAAATAGAAATATTTCATTGATTAAATCAATGGAATGAACCTGTTGAATTATCAAGCAGATGAACTACATGTCATTTTAGTAAAACATCACTTAAATATCAAAAAAAAAATTTATAAATATCTCAAAAGGTATCATCCCAAAAGCGTGTGTGGCACTCATATATTAGGTATGGTGCCTTTATTATGATGTCATCACACCCAATGAATGAGTGTCACATAATACTTTTATGGTGCGTTTGGTATGAGAGTAAGAATTTGGGGGTATAATTTGTTACCCATGTAAATGTTACAAGGGTAATAATAATTATGGAGAATAATTGTTACCATTGTTTGGTAAAGAAGGGTAAAATTTACCCAAACATTCATTACTCTTATTTGTTACGGCTACACGTTACTGGTGTAATACCATTACCTTTGTTTGTTATTATTGTAATGAACCAAATTAGAAAAAAGTAATATCCTGTTTTTTTTTTTTTTATTGTTACGACTATCATGTATCAAAATTTAAAAAATATAGATACATATGCATATATATATACACACACATAGGCAGACCCACATTATATATATATATATATATATATATATATATATATATATATAGGTTTCTAGTGAGAAATTCTCCTCGTTCGAGTTTTTTTTCAATTACCATGTGTGAGGAGTTTTTTGGGGATTTAATTAAGGGGATAATAGGTTAGAGTAAAACTTCCTATTACTTTTTATTACCCAGGTCTCCCCACCAGTAAACTTTATGTATAAAAAATAAGCGGAATTACTAAAATTTATTACATGAGTAAAAATTATACTGACATAACAAACACAAGTAAACTTAAAATTTAATTACCCTTGTAACCATTACACCTCATTACCCCTCTACCAAACGCACCATTAGGATGATAACTATTGAAATGTGTTTTGCTTTTGAAAAAAAAAAAAAAAAACACACACACACATCATGATCTAACCCCTTCTTTCTAGTGCAACATCAGGCCTTCTCAATCACACAGTTGCGTGAGTAAAAAGGGGTTAGATCGGGATGGGTCCTTTTTGTTTTTGGGGGGGGGGGGGGATTTAAGTGATGTTTTACAGCCCAAAAACATAATATGGGCGTGTGCACCTGAGCAAGATTATAGTGGGGGCCACACGAGTTTGGGGTCGGTAATCCTTGCAGAATCGTCCGATCGATTTTATAGTATGAGACTCGCACTGTTTTTTAAAAAATTCAGAAACAAATTGGATAGTGGATTCCAGAAGCTGTCCAACAGTTGAGAGCAACTTCAGTAGTGTTAATTTGTTAGCCTAGTAAAAATTTATATTGAGTCCCACTTCTATTACATAAAAAGTCAAGGCAAACACGTCTCTCAACACAACCACATCAACAAAACACATCTCCCAATATAACCACATCAACAAAACACATATTCCTATACATTTTCCTTCCCACCCAACATGGTGGCCAACAAATTATCATGCCCTCCATGTTGTCCCTAATAAAACTACACCAAAACACAATCTTTTAATATAAAACACATCTCCTAATATAGCCACATCAGCAAAACACAAAACCCCATACATATTTGTTGGTCCAGACAAAATAACACCATTGCAAGTGCTCACAGTAGGTACTCTAGTCTGTGGGGCCACATTTAATATCGTCACATCCCTTGACGTGATTTAAACAATGAATCCGCAGGTGAGAACGAGACTTATCTATTCTTTGCTGGCTATATACAATGTAGAAGCCATGATTCTTTCGCAAGAGTCTCATGCAAATGCAATGCCTTGTTCACTTTTTTCATTAATGAAAGGAGGTTGGTCTTGTTTTCAAGGCATTCAATATCATCAAGTTTGAATTGATGGGTTGGACTATAGCTAATGACCAAATGATCATCACTCAATTAAGTCTTCCTTTCCATATTTCCAATCACCATTTATTTTCTCTGTATTGAATGAACAGATAGGATTTGATTAAGGAAGGTCTATTAGTTGGAAAATATGGGAGAATAAGTTGAAATACAAGAAGTAGACGTTTAATAACACACAAGGTAATCATAGCTCATCTTTTTTCTTTTTCTTTTTTTTGAAACGGGAGGGGGATTTGAACCCTCGTCAATAGGTTGATACACACAATTTTTACTATTCCAATTAATGGTCGGGTGTAATCATAGCTGATCTTGAGATGCAATAAGCATGACATCCATCTCTCATCATCTATAGACAACCCCCCTGGTGCCTTTCTGACAAAATGATAAAGACCTCCCAAGATTTGAGTGAACGACACTCCTACTGGTAATACTATCTCTTAAGTAATCCCCACACACACAAACTATATATATAACTATCTCTATTTTTAAGCTCCTAAACCCTTAAAATATTTGAGATTAAAGTTGATTAAACAATTTTAAATCTTAAACTCTTTTTTTGTAATATGGAACCCACCTAATTGTCCATTGGACAACAAACTGGTAAACCTCAGGTCACATGGAAGACCCCACTACCCCCATGGATAAGTTGTGACGTAGGCTGAGGCCCAATACGGGAAAATAATACAGGGTTACATTTGCACACATTGGGCTAAGTAAGTGCCCATCTCGCAAATTGCGATATTGAATACACCCTTGAGACTTGAAGTCATGATCTCCCACTTGCGTTAAGAGTTATCACGATCAAGTTCACCATTTCAACCAACGACTCGTTCCTTAAACCCTAAACTCTAACACATGAATCTCGATCATCAATTTTCATCTCAGTAATTTGGTTAGATCTAAGGGCTTAAAAGTAGAGGTATTATATAATACTAAAAAGGCCGTGCTTGATCGGTCATTGCAATGTGTGATATGGATGTTATAAAAATCACTTTCTGAAGGTGACATTTTTTTTTTCTTTCTCCTTTAATTACAACCATTCGACTTATTATATCCTCTTGGTTACACTTAAGACCAACAATACAAAAATTGGATGACAATCACATATTAGTAGTCTTCAGTCTTCCCTCTTCAGCGCCTTTGATTATGCTTTTGGTAGCACCCACCAATTCCCCAAGACTCCGATTAGAGCAACTACAATGGTGTAATGCTATTGAGGACAATAAAATGTACTGAGAGACGTATTTTGCTGAGATGGTTGGCCGAATGAAAATAAAATGTTACGTGTATTAGTGCAATAATGTAAATTTATTGGTTTGATTTTTAATGTAATATAAATAAGATCCAGTATTTATTTTTGATGTATTTGTGAGTGTGATTTAAGTGGGGCTTATGTTTAGAGCCAATATGGTTGCCAACCCTGCTCCATGCAAGTGGGCCCAATAAATTGTCAAATACCATCAATTAGAGACCATTTCTTTTTTCATGGCCCATTAAAAGGGACATCAAATACTATTCATGGACCATTAAAATGTAACTATTGTGGTTGCTCTTATCTTTCTGTTAAACTTCGGATTATATTTTATATTTTATATTCTTTACTTTCTAGTTGCAAGTGTTAAAACAAAATCTCACATCACTACCATATTAGATGGGGTGTCCCCTCCCTTGCAAGTCGATTTGCAAGAAAAATATTGGATCTCACATTTGTTTACATGGTATCGTCGGAGAAGGTCCAAAGTCTTGATGGGGAACACTAACCTCTACTTTATCCATATGTTGGGTCTGACATAATCTAATTCATAGGTGTAGAGAGTGTTAAAACGAAATCTCACATCAATAAACTGATATATTAAATGAGGTGTCCCACTGTTTTGTAAGTTGAAGGTGACATTTTATTTATATTTTAATTGTGTCCCTGTTGAACTAAAATCCTGACTATGCCACTGCGTGTTGGATTGACCAGGACTTAAATACCATATGGAATCATATGAACATATCCATGGAATCTGGATCATAAGTTCTTCCTGTCCCTATCTTGCAGGGTATTAGATCATTATTAACTTTTTTTTTTAATCAGGGGAATCCCAATATTCCCATCTCATCTTCCTTTAGTCAGCAACCCAATATAGCCAATATAAATAATAATTAAAAAATCCACCAATAATTAAAAACTCAAACCTACAATAATAATAATAATTATTATTATTGTAATTAAGTAGAAGAAGCAATTCCATTAATTGCAAGGCATGGGATTCTCATCATCATGTTACCGCCTGCCAATTTATCAATAATCCAACCTAATATCATGTTTCCATTAACGTAAGTTTCGACTAAACCAGCCCCTCCTTGATGTATTTATGTTTATTTGGAATTTTTCACAAAAAAAAAAAAAACTCATTATTTTTTTCTTATATTTTTCTTACAAGTAAACACTACTACTTGGATCCACAATATAAAAAAATATGGAAGAAGAAGCTTTGCGTCATGCAAGACCCAGTATGAACAAAGAATATATATATATATTAACTCATTAAAATATGATATGAATGAATATCTTATCCATAATATATTCTTTGTCAATTTCAAATTATAGTCTTCTATATATATATATATATAAACTCATTAACATATGATATGAATGAATATCTTATCCATAATATAGTCTTCTAGTACCATAAGAAGAAGGAATGGAGCACGACAAGGTAGAGAATGTTTCCGATGTTGAGTTACAAAGAAGAAATGGTCGCAACAACAGAGGAAACCCAGAAGAGGAAGAAGAAAAAGAAGGAGAATTGTCTGTGGAAAAGGCATTTGAGAGAGAAGAATTGCCTTCATGGAGGAATCAGCTGACCATAAGAGCCTTTGTCGTGAGCTTTGTGTTGAGCGTGCTATTCTGTTTCATAGTGATGAAACTCAACCTCACCACAGGAATCATTCCTTCCCTCAACGTCTCTGCTGGTCTATTGGGTTTCTTCTTCGTCAAGTCTTGGACCACGTTCCTTGAAAATTCTGGCTACTTGAAGCAACCTTTCACCAGACAAGAGAACACCGTCCTCCAAACTTGCGTTGTTGCCTCCTCCGGCATCGCCTTCAGCGGTAAAAATTCACTCACTCTGCTATGCTCTTTCAATTCTGTGATTCAAGCATTTCATCGAACACAAACCAATCGACATAACCCTACTTAACCTCATCATATTCTTATGTCTGATTTTCGAAATTAAATTAGATTTGCTTCCAAGTTCGATTGATCGATTAGATGAATAATATTCCTAAGAAGAAATTAAACAGTTACCCGGCTGTTCGTCTTCCCAATTTTCTGGGTCAAAAAAGCCCACTCATTTATGCGTCTTTAATTTTATGGAGAGTTGTCAGTGTTTAGGGATGACAAAAAAAACCGATCCGAGAACTATCCGTAGACTACCCGATCCATTTAAAACCCGAAAACCGATCCTATAAATTTTGGAAACGGTTTTGATTTTGGTTTTCAAACCCGTCATGGTTTAGGATCGGCTTTGGTTTTTGATGCCGGTTTAGGGTACCCGAACAGTTTAATAAAAATATCCATTATAGTAATGATATTATAAATCATGTATAAAAGTATACTATTAGGATACTAAATTATATCATGATAAAACATATTAAAACGTATATATTTATAGAAGCGTTCTTGTAAAACTATAAATTAGACTCATTTGAATTATAAAATCATAATTAATATAAATCATACTCAATATTAATTTATATTAATATAATCATCAAAGAAGAAAATAAAAATATTAAAAGTTAAATGGTAAATGGGTATCCGATGGGAAACTGTTATGGAACAGTTCCGGGTTTGGAAATTTAAATGGTTTTTAAATGGTTTTGGAACGGTTTTGGTATAAAGTATCTTAAATGGAAACGGTTTTGGTATTTCCTAATTGGAATAGTACCCGACGCGTTGTCATCCCTATCAGTGTCAGGAATGGTGATGTGTGCCGGTGGGCGGAGGAGACAAGGCTTATCATTTTAGTGCCCCTTCCACTTAGGAATCATCGATGCGGCTTGATCTTGATGCTGCAAAGCCACCATCTTTTGCGCAAATAAACAATTATGGACTTTTCAGTTTTCACGCACTTGATCCAAGTCTTTTCCAATTCTTTATTGCCTGCTCGTTACATCAATTTTCACTTGCAGAGAATTATAAATGCAACCATGATCCGATCTAGCCGTGTGAGAAAAGGATAAGGTTCAGTTCTGGGTCAAGATGGACCCCTGTTACATCATGTCCTTCTCCTTAAGCCCAAGCCCAACCCTATCCCAAGTATAAAAATTCCAAAGAAAGTGGAAAATGCTGTAGCTGATAGTGTTCAAGAACTGTGAGAAACAATCAGAATACTGCCTTAAAAGTGATAAAACCAGCCAGGGAGGGGGGGCGGGGGAGGGTCTAAATTAGTTTATGCACATTTTATACATATGGGAATTCAGCACTAATATAAAGAACAAAATTTCACTCAGCTAACTGCTTATCCTACTTTTGATTTCATGACTTGCAAGCCAATGCTTATGTATTATGATTTATCTTATGTGTTTCTTCAATGTCGCCAAGTGACAGTTTGGTTAATTGTATGCTTCCGTTATTTTTCATGAACAGGAGGTTTTGGGAATTATCTATTTGCACTGAGTGAGAGAATTGCCAAACAATCAGCAGAGGAGAATGGCGAATTCAAAAACCCTGCATTGCCATGGATTATTGGCTTCCTCTTTGTAGTCAGCTTTCTTGGTCTCTTCTCTGTGGTTCCTCTGAGAAAGGTATACACTACAAACCAACAACCTGTACAGAAAATACATATTATTTTTCTAGGCACCCAATAATCAATGCTGAAATTTAAATTACTCAGCTCGGACTTTTTATGATCTTGATTCTGATTTGTTTCCTCATCCGGGTTGGTTTCAGATTATGATTATAGACTTCAAATTGACATATCCAAGTGGTACTGCAACTGCTTATCTTATCAACAGCTTCCACACACGTGAAGGAGCCAAGCTTGCAAAGTAAGGCAGTAGCCAATGTTAATGACTTTTAGCATTGTCCACTTACGATTCTGGTTTTTTATTTTATTTTTTTCACACTTCACTTCCTTAGGAAACAAGTGAAAGTTTTGGGCAAGTTTTTCTCCTTCAGTTTCTTGTGGGGATTCTTTCAATGGTTTTTCGCTGCTGAGGATACTTGTGGGTTCGAGAACTTCCCCACATTTGGGCTCAAAGCATATCATAACAAGTATATGCCTTAACTACATTTTTGTCTTCCTTCTTTTCTTCTCTCTTTTTTCAATCAACAATACGTTGGGTGCTTCAAATGATCGAGCTATGATATCATTCACAAATAAAATTGCAGGTTTTTCTTTGATTTTTCGGCAACATATGTTGGAGTGGGGATGATATGCCCCTACATCATAAACATTTCAGTACTTATAGGAGGCATTCTTTCCTGGGGTATAATGTGGCCTCTGATAGCAAATAGAAAGGGAGATTGGTACTCTAAAGAACTCAGCCCAAGCAGCCTCCATGGTCTTCAAGGATACAGGGTATTTCCTCCACTGTTCACATTAAAGTCACTCTCTTTTTCTTCTTTTGTGTTTGTCTTTTTTTCAGAGTCTGTTAATATATTGATCAGGTGTTCATATCCATTGCAATGATCCTGGGAGATGGTCTTTACAACTTCTTCAAAGTGCTCAACCGAACCTTGGTCAGCTTGTATATTCAGTATAAAGGGACAGATTTGAGCAGGGGTCTACCTGTTGCGGACAGGCCCTCTCCAGATACCCCTAAGGTGTCATATGATGAGCAGAGACGGACCGAAGTCTTTCTGAAAGATCAGATTCCAACTTGGTTTGCCATTGGAGGCTATGTCATTATTGCTGCCATCTCCACTGCCACTCTTCCCCACATTTTCCACCAACTCAAGTGGTATTACATTATAGTCATATACATCTTTGCACCAGTGCTAGCCTTCTGCAATGCATATGGGTGTGGGCTAACAGATTGGTCCCTTGTAACCACTTATGGGAAGCTTGCTATCTTCACGATCGGGGCATGGGCTGGTGCCTCTCATGGCGGAGTCATTGCAGGGCTTGCAGCGTGTGGAGTCATGATGAACATCGTGTCAACAGCTTCTGATTTGATGCAGGATTTCAAAACCGGTTACCTCACCTTGGCCTCTCCAAGATCTATGTTTGTGAGCCAAGTGATTGGAACTGCAATGGGTTGCTTGATCTCCCCTTGCGTCTTCTGGCTCTTCTACAAGGCCTTTGACATCGGACTTCCTGGTAGCCAATACGCTGCTCCTTCCGCTGTCGTGTTCCGGAACATGGCTATTCTTGCTGTAGATGGCTTCTCAACTCTCCCTAAAAACTGTCTTCTGCTTTGTTATGTCTTCTTTGGTGGAGCCATTTTGATAAATGTGATAAGAGATGCAGTACCAAAGAAGTGGGCAAGGTTCATTCCTCTTCCTATGGCAATGGCAATACCTTTCTATCTGGGTTCATACTTTGCCATAGATATGTGTGTTGGAAGCTTGATATTGTTTGTGTGGGAGAAGATCAATAAGGCCAAGGCGGACGCCATGGGACCGGCGGTGGCATCTGGGTTGATTTGTGGGGATGGGATATGGACTCTACCCAGCTCAATACTTGCCCTTGCAGGGGTCAAAGCACCAATATGCATGAAGTTTTTATCCAGGGCCACAAATACAAGAGTTGATAACTTCCTAGGGTCTTGAACCTCAGAAGCATAAATCATGTTGATGGATGCTTTGATGATGGATTGAGAGAAGCTTGTAAAATACCTTTTGTGTTTTTCATTTTCTTTTCTTTGGTTAGTGGTGTGGACAGTACTAGGTGGGTCACAGTGAGACATTATATATTTTAACTCTATAGTGTGTTCATCTTATGGATATGATAGACATGTAGAGGGGAAATAGTTATCTTAAACTTGTCTTGAAATTCTTATCCCATAATGTTGTTAAAATAGCAAAATAATTGCCAGGGAATCCATGGAAGTAAACCAAAATTAAACTGGAAACATCAAATCATATAAGTTTGTTGTTTAAATATTTGATGATATGAGTATAAATTTGGGCCGTCAAATTCGCATGGATTAATGAAAGTTTGGTCAATGTCCACCCTATTGCTACGAGTATAAAACCAAACTCTCTACTTGTTAGTGTTTAATGAAGTCAAACCAGCACTTCCCCAGTGAGAAAATTTCCCGCTTGGATTTCAACATAGGAGTCACAAATCTTATCTGAGTTACCAAAGAGTTAAAGGGTCTGTGCAGTGAAAGTCAATGCAGTGTCCCTATAGTTTCAATCAGGAGCGTTGATAGTGCATACTAGTGTGAGGCCCAATATGTTTTTGACTTTAGTAAACAGATTTGATGGCATTGAGCGAAACTGCAGACAATGCTACTGTAGGTACCCTCAACTAGTTGCTAAGCCTATGAAGGCGTGTCAATTCAGCAAGCGCCAAATATATTAGTTTTTGAGTAAAAAAAAATATAATTAAGTATTTCTAAATAATACAAAATTTCTCCTTAAATTTATGATACCAAAACGTTACTTGAACGGTTTTTGAAACGGATTTTTCAACAAGTAAATCGAATTAAAATCCAAAATGATAAAAATTTCAGTAGTTTGGTATCCCAGTTATGCTAGCTATTGAGTTGGACGCACAGAATTCAAGTGATTTTGTGGGCTCCACAACTCACATGATGTACATAAAATACTATGCATTCAACTCAATAGCCGTAGTTGAAATAACTCAGATATCAACTGTTGAGATCCTTATCATAACCGAATTAAAATTGTCTTAGCCCAACATGTCCATCGAACAACTGACCAACTCTAAACTTAGACAACCAACCCATTCTGCAGAAGTTGAAAATGTGGATTGGGTTGGCTGCCCGAGTGTAGAATTGGCCAAGCTGTTCGGTGGACATGTTGGGCTGGAAAGTTCTCGGTCACCAAAAAAGAAGAAGAATTTTAATGGTAGTACAGACAATGAGTATTCTTGTGCTTAGACTATCTTATTCTTCAGATTTTGGTCATCCTTAAGTGGTCAATTTCCGCATCATTTATATATATATATATATATATATATATTCTGCATCATTTACACTGTCTGTAAAATCTATTGAGCTTAATATGTTCTTTATATCACAGAACTAGGCAGAATGTTGGTTCTAGCTGAGGCATTCATCCATGAACCCAACTACAGAAACCTCTAACCTAAACCCTAAACCCTTATGAACTCCTAAAAGAGTGGTTGAGGACAGTGGAGTAGTCCTGTGATTTTCTTTTCAAGACCTGTTGTTATAAAGGAAATTAGAGAGTTTATTAACGGAGTGTGAAGGTTTTGCAACAAGTGGAGGAGTCCTGTGATTTTCTTTTCAAGACCTGTTGTTATAAAGGAAATTAGTAAAGAATGCAGCTCATAAATTTGGGGGGGGGGGGGGAAATGGTAATGGTGAGATCATTTCTTGGAGTCATCCATGGTTGGCCTTGTAATTGTCCGATGCGTGTAGGACATAAGGACTACACGTGCTCAAGGGAATAGTCGGGGTAAAATTCCGGACACCCTTATCATATAAAAGATTCATTTCTCCTAAATACTCAACATTTTTGACATTTTGAGAGACCATTCCTACTATCATATTTTCATAGGGAGAGTACAAATTCATTTGAAACTTAAATTCCTATCAATTCTTAAACTTCATGGGTAATTTCATTGCCAATCCCTAATCCCCATTCAACAAGCAATGCCAAAATCCTTCCTAACATTATCACATTGACATTTCTTCAAACTTATAGGGTTTGCCAAGTGATTTGAATGCCAAAAATGTCAGGCTGAACTTTTCATCTATGCTTTGGCATAAGTCTCTTAAATGAAATTTTAAAATGTTTTAATTTTCAAAATACATGTTAAATTTTTAAAAAATTACATATTAAGAATCAGCGCATAAAAACTCTTTATAACAAGATCCATTGTTGAAGAGTTTTATCGGATAAATCATAATTCCATCGTTTTTTTTCAATGAAATTTCAAAAACAATGAATTCTAAATTGTGCTTTAAAAAACAATAGAATCTATATTAAAACAATAAATTTTAGACAATGAATTGTGGGATAAAAAAATGTAGGTAAAAATATTTCATTCATCAAATCAATGGAATCAACCTATTAGGTTACCAAACATATGAACTATATATCATTTTCGTAAAACATCACTTAAATATCAAAAAAAAATTTATAAATATCCCAAAAGGTATCATCCCAAAAGCGTGTGTGGTACTCATTTATTGGGTGTGGAACCTTTACTATGATGTCACCACACCCAATGAATAAATGTCACATATTAATGGAATGCTTTTATGATGATAACTATTGGAATATGTTGTGCTTTTGAAAAAAAACAGAAAAACACATCATGATCCAACCCCTTCTTTCTAGTGCAACATTAGGCCTTCTCAATCACACAGTTGCGAGAGTAAAAAGCGGTTAGATCCAGAGGGGTCCTCTTTTTTTTGGGCTTTTAAGTGATGTTTTACAGCCCATAAACATAATATGGGCCTGTGCACTTAAGCAAGATTATAGTGGGGGCCACACGAGTTTTGGGTCCCTGTAGTGGAAACTATAGATGGTAACCCTTGCAGAATCGTCCGATCGATTTTATGGTATGAATTCAAAAACAAATCGGATAGCGGATTCAGAAACTGTCAATAGTTCCCACTGTAGGTATTCTCGTCTGTGGGGCCACATTTAATATCGTCACATCCCTTGATGTGATTCAAACAGTGAGTCCGCGGGTGAGAACGGGACTTCTCTATTCTTTCCCAGCTATATACAATGTAGAAGCCATGATTGTTTCACAAGAGTCTCATGCAAATGCAATGCCTTGTTTACTTTTCTCATTAATGAAAGGAGCTTTGTCTTGGTTTCAAGCCATTCAATATCATCAAGTTTGAATTGATGTGTTGGACTATATAGCTAATGACCAAATGATCATCACTCAATTAAGTCTTCCTTTCCATATTTCCAATCACCATTTTTTCTCTGTATTGAATGAACAGATTGGATTTGATTAAGGAAGGTCTATTAGTTGGAAAATATGGGAGAATAAGTTGAAATACGAGAAGTAGACGTTTAATAACACACAAGGTAATCATAGCTCATCTTTTCTTTTTTTTCTTTTTATTTTTTTTGAAACAGGAAGGGGATTCGAACTCTCGTTAATAGGTTGATATATACAATTTTTACCATTCCAATTAGTGCTCGGGTGGAATCATAGATGATCTTGAGATGCAAGAAGCATGACATTCATCTCTCATCATCTTTGGACGACGCCCCCCTTAGTGCCTTTTTGGCAAAATGATAAAGACCTCTCAAGATTTGCGTGAACGATTTTTACCATTCCAATTAGTGCTCGGGTGTAATCATAGCTGATCTTGAGATGCAATAAGCATGACATCCATCTATCATCATCTCTGGATGACCCCCCGCCCCCGGTGCCTTTCCAGCAAAATGATAAAGACCTCCCAAGATTTGAGTGAACGGCACTCCTATTGGTAATATTATCTCTTAAGCAATCCCCACACACAAACTATATATATAACTATCTCAATTTTTAAGCTCCTAAACCCTTAAAATATTTGAGATTAAAGTTGATTAAACAATTTTAAATCTTAAACTTTTTTTGTAACATGGAACCCACCTAACTGTCCATTAGACAACTAACTGGTAAACCTTGGATCACATGGAAGACCCCACAATCCCCATGGATCAATTGTGACCTAGGCTAAGGCCCAATGCGGGAAAATAATACAGGGTGACATTCGCACACATTGGGCTAAGCAAGTGTCCATCTCGCAAATTGCGATATTGGAAACACCCATGAGACTTGAAGTCATGATCTCTCACATGCGCTAAAGTTATCACGGTCAAGTTCACCATCTCAACCAACGACTCGTTCCTTAAACCCTAAACTCTAACATATGAATCCCGAATCAACTTTCATCTCAGTAATTTGGTTAGATCTAACGGCTTAAAAGTAGAGGTATTATATAATACTAAAAAGGCCGTGCTTGATCGGTCATTGCAATGTGTGATCTGGATGTTATAAAAATCACTTTCTGAAGGCGACATTTTATTTATTTTTTCTTTCTCCTTTAATTACAACCATTCGACTTATTATATCCTCTTGGTCACACTTAAGACCAACAAGACAAAAATTGGATGACAATCACAAATTAGTAGTCTTCAATCTTCCCTCTTCAGCGCCTTTGATTATGCTTTTGGTAGCCCCCACCAATTCGCCTAGACTCCAATTTTGAGCAACTACAATGGTGCAATGCTATGGAGGACAATGAAATATACTGAGAGACGTATTTTGCTGAGATGGCTGGCCGAATGAGAATAAAATGTTACGTGTATTGGTACAATGATGTAAATTTATTGAATTGATTTTTAATGTAATAAAAGTGAGCCCCCAATATTGATTTTTAATGTATTTGTGAGTGTGATTTAAGTGGGATCCATGTTTGGAGTCAACATGGTTGCCAACCATGTTCCATGCAAGTTGGGCCCCAATAAATTGTCAAATACCATCCATTGGAGATCATTTTTTTTTCATGACCCATTAAAAGGGACATCAAATACTATTCATGGACTATTAAAATGTAATCATTGTGGTTGCTCTTATCTTTTTGTTAAACTTCGGATTATATTTTATATTTTTTTATTCTTTACTTTCTAGTCGTAAGTGTTAAAACGAAATCACACTTCGCTATTACATTAGATGGGGTGTCCCCTCCCTTGTAAGTCGATTTGCAAGAAAAATATTGGAGCTCACATTTCTTTACAGGGTATCATCGGAAGCAGGCCCAAGGTCCTGATGGGGAACACTAGCCTCTACTTTATTCATATGTTGAGCTTGACATAATCCAATCCACACGTGTAAATAAAGAGTGTTAAAATGAAATCTCACATCGTTTATTGGGCTGATATATTAAATAGGGTGTCCCGCTCCCTTGTAAGCTGAAGGTGACATTTTATTTATATTCTCCTTTGATTATAACCATTAAACTTATTATCTCCTCTTGCTAGACTTAGACCAACGAGACAACAATTGGATGACAATCACAAATTAGTAGCCTTCACTCTGCAACGCCCTTGAATGATTATGCTTTTGGTAGCCCCCACCACTTCCCCAAGACTACAATTATATTTTTGTTAAATATTTAATATTCTTTACTTTTCAGTTGCAGGTGTTAAAACGAAATCTCACATCGCCTGAATACTAACGATTCCCTTAAAAAAAAAGACAAAACGATTGGACTATTATATTAGATGCGGTATTTCTCCTCCCTTGTAAATCGGTTTATAAGGGAAATATTGGGGTCCACGTTTCTTTATATTGTATCGGAGTAGGCCCAAAGGTCTTGATGGGAAAAACTGACCTCTACCTTGTCCATGAGTTGGCAGGGGTGTAGCTAGTTAAGGACTAGGGTGGGCAAGTGTCCTATCTCAAATTTTTTTTTTTAAAAAAATATGTACTTATAGAGGGACAAAATCGTCAAAAATAAAAGTGTCTCCTCAAATCTCAATTTCAAAGAGAGAAGAAATCGTCGAAACGCGGAAGCTACACGCCGTTCCCAAGTTCGTGTATTCTCCCTCCTCACTACTACAACCCACGTTCCTAAATCTCCTCACCCGACAATCACGTAATAGTATTTTGCATCTACAATTTTTATTTACACCTATGGCCCTTATCAAGCCCTTTGATCCAGTGATCTTCAATCCCCTTCGTAGATTTATTGTTTTATTACTTGAAACTATTACTAGTAATTATATTTGTACCATATAAATAATCTCAAAAAAAATTTCAGAGGCGCTGCTCCCGAACCCCCACTATTTTAATTGTGCCCCTGTTGAACTAAAATCCTGACTATGCCATTGCGTGTTGGGTTGACCAGAACTTAAATACCATATGGAATCATATGAACATATCCATGGAATCTGGATCACAAGCTGTTCCTGCCCCTATCTTCCAGGGTATTAGATCATTATTAACTTTTTTTTTAATTAGGGGAATCCCAATATTCCCATCTCATCTTCCTTAGTCAACGATCCAATATAGCCAATATAAATAATAATTAAAAAAAATCCACCAATAATTAAAAATTCAAACCTATAATAATAATAATTATAAGTAGAAGAAGCAATTCCATTTTTTTTTGATAAGCAAGAAGCAATTCCATTAATTGCAAGGCATGGGATTCTCATCATCATGTTACCGCCTGCGAATTTGCTAATGTAAAGCACCCCCACTCACGTGTATTCTTATATATGCCGACATGATTTATCAATAATCCAACCTAATATCATGTTTCCATTAAGGTAAGTTTTGATTAAACCAGCCACTCCTTGATGTATTTGTGTTTATTTGGATTTTTTTTAAAAAAAAATAACTCATTATTTTTTTCTTATATTTTTCTTACAAGTAAACACTACTACTTGGATCCACAATATAAAAAAATATGAAAGAAGAAGCTTGGCGTCATGCAAGACCCAGTGTGAACAAAGAATATATATATATATATATATATATATATATATATATATATATATATATATATATATATATATAAACTCATTAACATATGATATGAACGAATATCTTTTCCATAATATACGACCCGAGAAAATGGATGCCATCGAGTCGAGCAATACCCAAGTGTGAAAAAGAGGAACCAATGATAGGTGTGGCTCGGTTGACAATCGATTGAGTTAGGCATATGTGTGTTCAATGTTTGATTCTAATGAGAAATATATTTCTTAGTGGTATTTAAAAAATAAGGTGTGAAAAAGAAAGCTTATTAGAATAACTTGGGTGATAGTTTAGTAGTGAATCTCTCTGGGTCAAACTATATGGAATCAGAAAGATCGTGAGTTCGATTTCCACAGAGAACATTATAATTATGGTCATGTGATGGATTTTGACCTAACTTATTCTGTCGGGTCTGACTCTCCGAATTTAGGATCATATCGAAATCGTATGGAGTTAAAAGATCGTAAGTTCGATTTCCAATAGAATTAATACTCTTATGGTCACACGCTAGATTTTGACCCAATTTATCTCGTTAGACCTGACTGTCAGCATTTAGGCCCAAATCGAATGTTCAATGGATAAGCTCTAATTAGAAAATGAAAAATAAGTGTGAAAGCAAATCATAGTCTTCTAGATTCAAAAGGTTATGAATTCAAATTTCCACTGAGAACATGGTCATGCGTTGAGTTTTAATTCAACTCACCCTGTCGGGCCTGAGTGTTCGAATTTAGGTCCATATCAAAATCGTATGAAGTTAGAAGATCATGAATTCGATTTTCAATTGGATTAATACTATTGTGATTACGTGTTAAAGAAAGAAATGGGCCAAAAGCCAGCCAGGCTATCAAGCAAGTTGTGGTTTGTTTTTGGGATCATCTGACAGTGGACTTTGCAGAATTTCAGTATTTCACTCTTCGGTGATTTTAAAACCACCAGCCGCAATCGGCCAATCCATTTCAATCACGTCTCGATCCATTTCCTAATGCGCCCTGCCTATTTAATCACCCCCCATTTTTTCACTTTGTGAGAAGATTCACTCCACTTTACAAGAGATTCTGATTCAACCCAAAAACAGGGTTACTAGTCAGCGATAATGGAGCAGAACGGAAGAAGGAGGAATGGCAGAGAAGATGACAAGGTAGAGAATGTTTCCGATGTTGAATTACAAAGAACAAATGGTCGCAACAACAGAGGAAACCCAGAAGCGGAAGAAGAAAAAGAAGGAGAATTGTCTGTGGAAAAGGCATTTGAGAGAGAAGAATTGCCTTCATGGAGGAATCAGCTGACCATAAGAGCCTTTGTCGTGAGCTTTGTGTTGAGCGTGCTATTCTGTTTCATAGTGATGAAACTCAACCTCACCGCAGGAATCATTCCTTCCCTCAACGTCTCTGCTGGTCTATTGGGTTTCTTCTTCGTCAAGACTTGGACCAAGTTCCTTGAAAATTCTGGCTACTTGAAGCAACCTTTCACCAGACAAGAGAACACCGTCATCCAAACTTGCGTTGTTGCCTCCTCCGGCATCGCCTTCAGCGGTAAAAATTCACTCACTCTGCTATGTTCTTTCAATCCTGTGATTCAAGCATTTCATCGAACACAAACCAATCGACATAACCCTACTTTACCTTATCATATTCTTATGTCTGATTTTCGAAATTAAATTAGATTTGCTTCCAAGTTCGCTTGATCTATTAGATGAATAATATTCCTAAGAAGAAATTAAACAGTCACCCGGCTGTTCGTCTTCCCAATTTTCTGGGTCAAAAAGTCCATTTTTTTATGCTGCTTTAATTGAATGGAGAGTTGTCAGTGTTAGGCATAGTGATGTGTGCAGGTGGGCGGAGGAGACAATGCTTATCATTTTAGTGCCCCACCACCGCACTTTCCACTTTGTAATCATTGATGCGGCTTGATGCTGCCAAGCCACAAATTTTTGCACCGTTAATACTACTTTTACACATAGAAAGATAATCAGTGTTTGAATTTGTACACTATTGTTTAAAATGTTTCAATTTGGTCATCTAATGATAAAATTGTTTCAACTTGGTCTCTTGGGTAGATTTTCTCACTTTGGTGCCACATGTGCAGTTTGACTGCCCCAAAGTAAAAAAATTTGCCTGAAAAACAATTTTATCATTGGAAGATCAAATTGAAACATTTTAAATAACGGTGTGCATATTGAAACACTGACTATATTTCGGTATGCAAAAGTGATATTAATCCAACTTTTGCACAAATCAATAATTATGAACTTTTCAGTTTTCACGCACTGATCCAAGTCTTTTCCAATTCTTATTGCCTGCCTGTTTGTAATGGTGTAAGTTTTGTTGAGCTATACATTTTTGCAAGTTTTGCTGGGCCAATAAAAATGTATGAAATTTTGTATTTTGTTGATGTCACTGTATTGAGAGACGTGTTTTGTTGATGTGGCTGTATTGAGAGATTGTGTTTTGGTGTAGTTTTGTTGTGGACAATATGGAGGCATATGATATTGTTGGCCTCCATCTTGATGTGGCTGTATTGAGAGATTGTTTGAGTTGATTTTTTGTATAATAGAGGTGGGATCCAATATTGATTTTTGTTGACCCAACAAAACTTGCATTATTGCAAGTGCTCTACATCATTTATCACTTGCAGAAAATTATAAATGCAACCATGATCCGATCTAGCCCGTGTGAGAGAATGATAAGTTTCAGTTGTGGGTCAACATGGATCCTGTTACATCAAGTCCTCCTCCTTAAGCCAAGCCCAACCCTATCCCCGAGTATAAAAATTCCAAAGAAAGTGGAAAATGCTGTAGTTGATAGTGTTCAAGAACTGTGAGAAACAATTAGAATACTGCCTTAAAAGTGATAAAACCAGCCAGGGAGGGGAGAGGGAGAGGGAGAGGGAGAGGGGGAGGGGGGGGGGGGTCTAAATTAGTTTATGCACATTTGATACATATGGGAATTCAGCACTAATAAAAAGAACAAAATTTCACCCAGCTAACTGCTTATCCTACTTTTGATTTCATGACTTGCAAGCCAATGCTTATGTATTATGATTTATCTTTTGTGTTTCTTCAATGTCGCCAAGTGACAGTTTGGTTAATTGTATGCTTCCGTTATTTTTCATGAACAGGAGGTTTTGGGAGTTATCTATTTGCACTGAGTGAGAGAATTGCCAAACAATCAGCAGAGGAGAATGGCGAATTCAAAAACCCTGCATTGTCATGGATTATTGGCTTCCTCTTTGTAGTCAGCTTTCTTGGTCTCTTCTCTGTGGTTCCTCTGAGAAAGGTATACACTACAACCAACAACCTGTACAGAAAATACATATTATTTTTCTAGGCACTCAATAATCAATGCTGAAATTTAAATAACTCAGCTCGGACTTTTTATGATCTTGATTCTGATTGGTTTCCTCATCTGGGTTGGTTTCAGATTATGATTATAGACTTCAAATTGACATATCCAAGTGGTACTGCAACTGCTTATCTTATCAACAGCTTCCACACACGTCAAGGAGCCAAGCTTGCAAAGTAAGACAGTAGCCAATGTTAATGGCTTTTAGCATTGTCCACTTACGATTCTGGTTTTTTATTTTATTTTTTTCACGCTTCACTTCCTTAGGAAACAAGTGAAAGTTTTGGGCAAGTTCTTCTCCTTCAGTTTCTTGTGGGGATTCTTTCAATGGTTTTTCGCTGCTGAGGATACATGTGGGTTCGCAAACTTCCCCACATTTGGGCTCAAAGCATATGATAACAAGTATATGCCTTAACTACATTTTTGTCTTCCTTCTTTTCTTCTCTTTTTTTTTCTATCAACTATATGTTGGCTGCTTCAAATGATCGAGCTATGATCTCATTCACAAATAAAATTGCAGGTTTTTCTTTGATTTTTCGGCAACATATGTTGGAGTTGGGATGATATGCCCCTACATCATAAACATATCAGTACTTATAGGAGGCATTCTTTCCTGGGGTATAATGTGGCCTCTGATAGCAAATAGAAAGGGAGATTGGTACCCTAAAGAACTCAGCCCAAGCAGCCTCCATGGTCTTCAAGGATACAGGGTATTTCCTCCACTGTTCACATTAAAGTCACTCTCTTGTTCTTCTTTTGTGTTTGTGTTTTTTCAGAGTCTGTTAATATATTGATCAGGTGTTCATATCTATTGCAATGATCCTGGGAGATGGTCTTTACAACTTCTTCAAAGTGCTCAGTCGAACCTTGGTCGGCTTGTATAGTCAGTATAAAGGGACAGATTTGAGCAGGGGTCTACCTGTTGCGGACAGGCCCTCTCCAGATACCCTTAAGGTGTCATATGATGAGCAGAGACGAACCGAAGTCTTTCTGAAAGATCAGATTCCAACTTGGTTTGCCATTGGAGGCTATGTCATTATTGCTGCCATCTCCACTGCCACTCTTCCCCACATTTTCCACCAACTCAAGTGGTATTACATTATAGTCATATACATCTTTGCACCAGTGCTAGCCTTCTGCAATGCATATGGGTGTGGGCTAACAGATTGGTCCCTTGCATCCACTTATGGGAAGCTTGCTATCTTCACGATCGGGGCATGGGCTGGTGCCTCTCATGGCGGAGTCATTGCAGGGCTTGCAGCGTGTGGAGTCATGATGAACATCGTGTCAACAGCTTCTGATTTGATGCAGGATTTCAAAACCGGTTACCTCACCTTGGCCTCTCCAAGATCTATGTTTGTGAGCCAAGTGATTGGAACCGCAATCGGTTGTTTGATCTCCCCTTGCGTCTTCTGGCTCTTCTACAAGGCCTTTAACATCGGACTTCCTGGTAGCCAATACGCTGCTCCTTTCGCTGTCGTGTACCGGAACATGGGTATTCTTGCTGTAGATGGCTTCTCAACTCTCCCTAAAAACTGTCTTCTGCTTTGTTATGTCTTCTTTGGTGGAGCCATTTTGATAAATGTGATAAGAGATGCAATACCAAAGAAGTGGGCAAGGTTCATTCCTCTTCCTATGGCAATGGCAATACCTTTCTATCTGGGTTCATACTTTGCCATAGATATGTGTGTTGGAAGCTTGATATTGTTTGTGTGGGAGAAGATCAATAAGGCCAAGGCGGACGCCATGGGACCGGCGGTGGCATCTGGGTTGATTTGTGGGGATGGGATATGGACTCTACCCAGCTCAATACTTGCCCTTGCAGGGGTCAAAGCACCAATATGCATGAAGTTTTTATCCAGGGCCACAAATACAAGAGTTGATAACTTCCTAGGGTCTTGAACCTCAGAAGCATAAATCATGTTGATGGATGCTTTGATGATGGATTGAGACAAGCTTGTAAAATACCTCTGTGTTTTTCATTTTCTTCTTTGGTTACTGGTGTGGACAATACTAGGTGGGTCACAGTGAGACATTCTATATTTGAACTCTATAGTGTGTTCATCTTTTATGGATATAATGGACATGTAGAGGGGAAATGGTTATCTTAAACTTGTCTTGAAATTCTTATCCCATAATGTTGTTAAAATAGCATAATAATTGCCAGGGAATCCATGGAAGTAAACCAAAATTAACTGGAAATGTCAAATCATATAAGTTTGTTCTTTAAATATTTTTTGATATGAGTATAAATACGGATCGTCAAATTCGCATGGATTAATGAAAGTTGGGTCAAAATCCACCCTGTTGCTACAATTGTAAAACCAAACTCTCTACTCTTTAGTGATTAATGAAGTCAAACCAACACTTGGATTTCAACATAGGAGTCACAAATCTTATCTGAGTTAGCAAAGAATTAAGAGTCTCTGCAGTGAAAGTCAATTGTAATTTCCCTACAGTTTCAATCAGGAGCGTTGATAGTGCATACTAGTATGGGGCCCAGTCTGTTTTTTTTTTACTTTAGTAAACAAATTTGATGGCACTTATGGAAACAGTAGACAATCCTATTGTAGGTACTCTCAACAAGTTACTAAGCCTATGAAGGCGTATCAATTCAATAAGCGCCAAATATATTAGTTTTTGAGTAAAAAAAAATATAATTTAAGATTTCTAAATAATACAAAATTTCTCCCTGAATTTATGATACCAAAAACGCTATTTGAATGGTTTTTGAAACGGATTTTTCAACAAGTAAATCGAATTAAAATCCAAAATGATAAAAATTTCAGCTTTGGTATTCCGGTTATGCCAACTATTGAGTTGAATGCACAGAATTCAAGTGATTTTATGGGCTCCACTGGTCCCACATGATGTACATAAAATATTGTACGTACAACTCGGCAACAACAATTGGAATAAATCAGATATCAACTATTGAGATCCTTATGATAACCGAATTAAAATAATCTTAGCCCAACATGTCCATCAAACAACTTACTAACTCTAAACTCATGCAACCAACCCAATTTGTAGAAAGTGCTATGCGTGGAAGTTAACTTTGAAACGCCCTTATTTACAAAAAATTACCATAAACAACTTTACCATCTCAATCAAATTTTTTTTGTTAAATCAAAGAATAATAAAATTGCATTGTGCTCAATGGAAATACTTCCATATAATATGTAGAATAATAATTTTTTTTTAATCAAACATAGATAAAAAATTATTTATTTAAAATAATAATTTCCAATACGAGAATCGTTTACCTAATTACCTATATAGTTAGGTTTGATTCGAATCGCAAACGTAATTCTCTGTCTATTTAAAAATAAAATAAAAAATTATCTATATAGATATGTTGAAAAAAGTGAATTTAGAGATTTTTGGTAATTAGGTGGAATATATATATTTTTCAAAAGAAGCGTTGTCATAACTATAAAAGCAATCCACGTATACAAAGAAAAAGGGCAAAAAAAAGAAGCAATCCACGTATCCGTAAGAAAAGCAACGGTTCCATTTTATTTTTTCGCTTTAAACGAAATCAAAGCAAAAGCTACACTCATTTCTCATTCTTGTTCATCATTATCAGTTGCCCTGAAATTTCTGTTCTCTCTCTTATAATTTCACAACCCTAGACAGTTTTTCTTCCCGATGTAGGATCGGAATGAGCCACAAAAGATCCCCGTCGTGAGGGTTTTGAGTCCGCAAATGGCGTATCCGCACTTGATTCCTACTGTCACCTCATCTTCCACGTATTTGTGTTGTTTTCCGTGTCCGAACTTCAATAATCGTGATGACGGCGTTAATTTTCGCTCCGGAGATCGGAAACAGGAAGCAATGTGTTCAGCTAGAATCGGCGTTTCTGTTTGTAGGGTTTTGAGAGGGAGAGATTTTACGGTGAGGCAATGGAGAGTGGATGCCACCACTGACACTCGCGTAGTTGAAAATGTTCCAGCTCGGACCTCCACCGTTGAAATTCCTGTCAGTTGTTACCAGGTCTCTGTTTCTTTCTGGCTTTGATATGTAATGTATTTGGTGTTGATGCGTCTTGAAATACTAGCCCTTTCTTTTACCGTTTCATAATTTGGTTTAGTAGTGTGTAATTATTCTCAGCGTAGCGTGGTTAATTTTCAAATTCACAGAGGGAGAGATTTCATTCCAAGCTATGTATTACTGGATCAAATTACAAAAAACATCATATCCATGGATATGGGATTAAGGCTGTGTATATATTTTGAAATTCCCAAAATCTGCCTTTATCAGGGGAGCTTTGTCCTCGATTTTTTTTCCTTTTTTGTTGTTGTCCTTTTGTTTCCTTCCATATATATAAAATTTTTCATGTATTTGTGGACCTTCTAATTGTAGAAGCACTGCCTTTGCAGTTTGCCATATAAGAGAGTGCTTCACTGAGAGAACTATTATTCATTGGAAACAAAATATTGTCAACTTTCACTCAAGTGCTGGTAATATGTAGCTACTTCAAAAAAAAAAATAAAAATGTAGCTACTTCAGGAATTGCAACTGATTTTATTGTATTTTTTTTTTCTTAGGGGTGGGGCGGTGGGATTGTTGTGGGATTTTAAAACTAAACATTGTTGTAGTCACTCCTGATAATTTTCATATACTATAGCTTCTAATTTAGTTGGCTGGATGGATTAGTGTTTTTCTTTCGTTCTTCTGGGAATACTATTCTATCTTTTTTTTTAGCTTTCTGGTTTCCAGCACCCCTACAATTTTTTATCCCCAAAAGTTGTCTTCTTAGTGTCTCACAAACTCAGCTTATTTCAGCGGTTAGTCCTCTCTAAATTTTAATTTATGGGACCATCTCGATTTCTTTCATAATGTTCTTGATTTTAAGTTAGTTTTGGGTTTTCCTAAGAGAGTAAACTCTTATGCATTTATTCACGACATGCTTCCATGAATCCATACCCTAGTATTATCAAATTGGTTGATGTAGTTTGGTTTCGGCAGATGGAATAACATGTCACATAAAGATTCATGGATTAACTCTTTATTGTTCCCGGTTTTAGTAACTTAACTTGCTGTCTTTTACTAAATATTCAGCTTATTGGGGTTCCTGATATAGCGGAGAAAGACGAGATCGTTAAATCAGTGATGCAGCTAAAAAGGGCTGAGATAGAAGAAGGGTACAGCATGGATACTGTTATATCTCGCCAAGTAGAGACTTGACCTTGAAATTATGTTGTCCTTCTCGATTATTAAATATCATCATTATATGTCAAGTCAAAAGTTCTTTAGGCAGTTTATAATGTTTTATATCCTGTTTTATTTTCCAGGACCTTCTTATGGACGTGAGGGATAAACTTCTTTTTGAACCAAAATATGCTGGCAATGTAAGGGACAAGATTCCGCCCAAATGTTCAATCCGAATTCCTTGGGCCTGGTTGCCTGGTGCTCTTAGCCTTCTTCAAGAGGTACAGATATATATTGTTTTCAGTGTGCCTTGCTCGCAATAGTTGTGGTTTATGCAATGCTCTGTTATAAGCCTGTAGGTTTTATTCTACTTTGACATTGCCTGAACTTTCCGAGTTGGGCTGGACTTAATTCGTTGGTTTTCCTTTGAGGTTTTGATTTGTAGTCCGTTTTGAGTGGCGTGGTTGTTTCTGATGTCATGCTATCTCATCCATTTTGGGCAGCTCCAAAGAAAACCTTCCTACTTTTTTGTCTTCTCCCAATTTGGATTGTTTCAACCTTGGAGGTTTCAATTCTGGAAGTAAATATGACAGGATATGGCTTTCTCATATCCAGGTTGGAGAAGCAAAGCTTGTTCAGGAGATTAGCCGAGTAGCACTTCAGCATCCAGAGGCGAAACCATATATTCATGATATACTTCTTTCTATGGCGCTAGCAGAGGTATAATAAACCAAGAAACAGGTCAGGAAGTTGTAGCTGTTTCTGATAGCAGCCTTGTTATACTTCTTTTTCTTATATAGGTGCTTTCTTGAAGTGTGCTATAGCAAAGGCTAGCTTTGAGAAGAATAAAGTGTCCTATGGATTCGAATCCCTTGCTCGTGCTCAATGTCTTCTCAGGAGTAAAGCCTCTCTCGGGAATATGACGTTGTTATCTCAGGTAATTAGTTTCTAAACTCATTTCTATTGGCGTCAATGACTTTCTCACAGGTAATTAGTTTCTAAACCAATTTCTATTGGCATCCATCTCTCTCTCTCTCTCTCAATGATTCTATATATGGTTCTGCCCTTTAGGTCTCTGGTTCTTCTGACTGAGAGACAAGCTCCATTCCCATGGTTGATAAATTTATTAGAAACACACTAGTTAAGAACCATAGCCGGTGATAGAAATGCTGCACACAAGCTTGATCATGCTGTCATTATTATACAAAGCACTAATTATGCAATAGTTGTTTTCTGACATTGTTACTTGGTGGCTGTCTATGATAAATTTTTTTGCCTTGATTCTTAGATTGAAGAATCATTGGAGGAGCTTGCCCCTGCTTGCACGTTGGAATTATTAAGCATGCAGGGATCTCCTGAAAATGCTGAACGCCGACAAGGAGCTCTTGCAGCCTTGCGGGAATTGCTTAAACAGGGCCTTGATGTGGAGGCTTCATGCCGAGTCCAAGACTGGCCATGTTTTTTGAGCCAAGCACTAAATGGGCTCATGGCTATAGAAATAGTCGATCTTCTTCCATGGGATGATTTAAGTGTTACACGGAAGAATAAGAAGTCAATTGAGTCACAAAATCAGAGAGTTGTGATTGACTTTAATTGTTTCTATGTGGTGCTAATAGCTCATATTGCTCTTGGATTTTCCAGAAAGAGAAGGGAATTGGTAAATTATCAAAGTTTTCTTTTTATATTGTCTCACAATACTTCTTGTCTTTTCGTGTCTTAATTTAACTTTCAAAAGTTTTCAGTATTCTGAATTAGGTAATTTCATTAACATTTTAACACTAATAATCTGGTTTGGGTATAACAATGTCTTCCACTCTTCCATGTTGCTCATATTGATATATTGTTGTTATGCAGATTAAGAAAGCAACAATTATCTGTGAATGTTTGATGGCATCAGATGGTGCTGATATAAAATTTGAGGAAGACTTTTGTTTGTTTCTTCTTGGTGAGGTATATTCTTTGTTTACATGTCTAAGAATTATATATCTAGTATGCTTTGGTATTTATATATTCATTTTGCTCTGGTGTACTTTTCAATATTTTTCCCATTTCCCATCCACTTCCTTTTCAAATGCTTTTGTAATTGACATTTTTTCAGTGTAATGAGGCCCAGGCTGCTGAAAAGCTTCACCAGAGAGAATTAAATTCAAATGCCGCCACACGAAATTTATATTCAAAGAAGGAAGTAAAAGATTCTGGGAAGGAGATAAAAGATGCCTATGGGGTGCAAGTGCAACCATCATTGGTACATCTTTCTTATACCCTGGATTTTAAATGCGAATTGAGACCTCTATATGTGGAAATGTCAATTTGGAAGTCTGTAAATGGGCTTCCAGCTGAGTCTTGCTCTCAGCTCTGTTGCTGCAGGCCAAACAGTCCATTAACTAAGGAATTTTTTTCTCAAGTAGGTTTGCTCTGGTGGCTATAGCTATGCAGATTCTTTTTCTGTTGCAGCAAATGTATTGCTCATTGCAATTGAACTGCTATGTTCTAAATATCTTTATCTCCTCATTTCCTTTTGATGTCTGTATGCTTAGTAACTTGTGTTGGCTGCTAAGGCCTTTTATATATTGATTTATGAGTATGCCATCAAGTGGGGGCAATCAAGCAAGCATACATGGTCTAATCATTAAATATCCCATTAGTGGGCCGTGTTACCTCTTTATATTATGTACCAAACATTTCATGTGATTGTGGTGCTAAATGAAATCTGTTCTAAAATGTTGCTTCAGGCACTGTGTGTTTGACATTTGTTGTCATGCTTGTTCTTGAATGTTAATTTATTTTCTCATGTCAGAGTGCCTGCTGAACTTGACCAGGAAATATGGCTGAAGGATGCAGTACTTGCTGGTTTTTCAGATACCCAAGATTGCTCTCCATCTTTGGTGAGCTTCCCAATGAAATGAATTTTGAAAAAAGAGCTTTGGCATTACTGGACAGTTTTATTAATAAATACTTCTGCAGGTTAAATTTTTCATTGCTGAAAAGAAAGCTCCCGAGAACAAGAAAGATAAAGGAGCTCAACAAAGGATGCCTACTGTAGGCCACAGAGCACTGTCTGCAGCAATTGCAATGGAGCCGAGAGATCGTGGGGAATCCCTGCGTATGAACTCTTCTGAGCATCTTGGCTCTGCTGTTAAGCAGTTGGCTCCGACTGATTTGCAAACGTCATTGATTTTGGGGAAGAATGACAGTGCGAGCAACGCTAGTGAGCCATCTACTCAACTAAAAAGAAATCTCGGTGTACACCATACTAAATTTTGGGAACATTGGCTAGTCCAGAATGATGTTGTGAGAAGGATACCTTTTGTTGTAGTAGTGGGATGCATTGTGTTTATTACTTTCAAGCTGTCAGGCATGAAGGTAGGATTCATGGGCAGCAAATCTAAATGGTCCTTCAGTAAATCAAATACAGGTGCTAGTTCGTTTTACAGGTCAATTGATTCTTCTTGCGATTACAATGTTGGGCCTGCTTACATTAGGAGAAATGGTATTACTGGCATAATGAAGGAATTATTGGCAATGGTTAAGATGCATTCCCGGAACCGCTCAGTTGTGAAAAATCCAGACATTCCTTGTGTTGCTGCTAGTCTATCATCCTCTGAGACAACGGTGTTGAGGAAACAGATGCCTATTGAAGAAGCTGAAGCACTTGTTAAGCAATGGCAAGCAATCAAAGCTGATGCTCTGGGGCGTAATCACCAAATTGATAACCTTTCTACGGTCCTTGATGAATCAATGCTAGTTCAGGTAAAATGTATGGGCTGATATAATGGCATTCAACCAGTGAAGTACCATTTTATGGCCTAGGGAAGTTGAACGATTGGCTTCCAGGAAATATCTTAAATTTTAATCTTAGGCATTTAGTTTAATGAGCCATCTCATAACGACGATATCGATTTCCTATTAATTAGATGTTTCTGATTGCCTTGGGCATCGTGTAAGACTCTTTCGCACTTCACAAGGAAAATCACACTCCGGAAATAGTCAAGTGTTCAATTCCCATAAATTTTAAATTGGCCTTATGCAATGAAAGTTTGGTTGCTAGTTCGCACTTCACTAGGAAAATCATTTGATGAAGTCTTTTTCCCTTGCATGACATATACTTTTTTAAAAATCTTTTTATTAAAGCAAGGTGCTAAAAGTTTATCATCTTATTTACGAGTCTTTGGTTTGCAGTGGCAGGCTTTGGCTGAGGCAGCATTTGCCAAATCTTGTTATTGGAGATTTGTTTTACTGCAACTTTCTGTTCTCAAAGCTGAGATTCTATTAGATGGATTTGGTATGGAGATGGCAGAAGTTGACGCTTTTCTCGTGGAAGCAGCAGAACTTGTTGATGAATCTCAGTCAAAGAAGCCAAATTATTACAGGTAGATCTAAAGTTTTGTTTTCTCACTGAATTGTAAGCCTCATAGTCCTTCAGAGTACTTGCTACTTTAAAGCAAAACCAGTCAAGTCTGTCCATTGGAAAATTTGATGATTCCATCCCCCGCTTATAGAAAAAGGTAAACAACTCTTGTGCACAAGACTCCCGCATTGGAAGGGGTCGAGGACAGACATGACGTACGTAGACCATACCCCGCATAATATGTGAAGAGGCTATTTCGAGGAATTGAACTTGTGATCTCTAGGCTATATCACTGCAACTCAACCACTGGGCCACATATTCGTTTGTAATAGATAAATAACTCTCTTGTACCAGGCTCCGCAATGGGCGGGGGTCGAGGATAGGCAAAATGTACGTAGATTTTATCCCCACATAATATGTGGAAAGGCTTCCTGGAATTAATCTTGTGACATCTAGATTGCACCCCTGGAACTCTACCATTGTCACAAGTTCATCTAGATTACACAAGACTCTTGTAGTGGACGGGGTCGAGGATAGGCATGATGTACGTTGATCTTACTCCCATATAATATGTGGAGAGGATGTTCTAGAAATTGAACTTATGACCTTTAGGTTGCACCTCTGCAACTCTACCACTAGATCACATGTTCGCCTGTTTCAAGGGCTGCCGCAATGTGCATCGAAGGTAAAATTAACCGAAGTATAGGGCACATTCAATATTAGGTGATGTGGGTTTGTTTGGGTTTCATGGAAAGTGCCAATATTAGAAGGATTTGAAAAGGATGCAAGGTTTCTTGTGTTCACATCTATTTTGGCATCAAAGTTCAATGAACTATAACTGAGAGAGACAGTTAGATAGATAATAAATGAAGTGATTTCATTTTGCAGCAATTGATTTCCAAAAGATATTCCAAGATTTGAAGCTTCATATATTTGGTTGAGAACCCATTAGTGGAAAACTATAAATGAGTCCTAGTCTTCAATGCATACCGCCACAGAAACACAGAAACCTAAAATTATTAATGAGATAAAATTTTCAGGATGTGCTTAAAGCTCTTAGATTTCATACATACCTTGCCTCCCCATGCTATGCATCCGGAGATGGCTCTTGATTTCCCGCCCCCGCTTATGTATAAAAGAAAATTTTGGTGTAATAGTAGTTGTTGTCATGTCTTTTCTTTCTGAATTTTAGGGGGTGATCATCCCCCAAAATTTTCCCACAAACATAAATAAATAGAAATTAATTTTGATCTATTGAGTTTTTGGTATCTAACTATTTTGATTTCAATGAATGGACTGCAGTACTTATCGAATCCGTTATGTCCTAAAGAGGCAAGATGATGGATCATGGAGGTTTTGCAAAGGTGATATTCTAGCACCGTCATGATATTCACATCATACCACAGCCGGAAGACCTGAGGTAGTCTAGTTAGATTGACCCACCTGCTAACTTTGTTTCTCCACTTTTTTTCAACCTCTTCACATGCGAGATGTTAAAAATGAAAGTGATCTTGATTGAAGGAGGGTGGCATGACACACTTCTACGGCCATTCTGTTATATTCCTTTACTGATAGGGATTGTATCTGTTGGTTCCAACCAGGTTGCTGAATTAGATGCTAAAATGCATGGTAGGATTGGAATTGTTCGGCCAGTGATACTGGAAAGCAAAATACTGAGTGATAGGACCTGATTTGTGAATCTAGACTTTCAATTGGTACCTGTTGAATGATTGTCAATTGAGTAGATTCTGGTCCAATCAGAATTACATGTTAGGGTAAAGTAGACAAAATTTGGAGCTTATAACATTGCTTTGTCTGCAACACATTTAGCATTTATTTTTTTTTGATAAACCACATTTAGCATGTTAAGCTTGGAGTGCATGGTATTATGTCCTATCTTAGGATAACTCCCATGCGTGAAATCAAACTGTGGGTGGAATTAGTTCTTATGTTTACCCTATAATTAGGTTAAAAGTTATATGCGCGGCTTGATGGTTCGAGGTTATGTCTATATCGGATGTTCAAAGGGCAAGCTTTTGTGAGCTTGTGCACATCAACCAACTCGTACTCGAACACGATTGAGAATAGGCCCAGGAAATCGGTAACTTAATACACGGTGAGCCGAATGGCCGAGGAAGGTGATAATTTCAGTTTTTACTGTAAGACAGGTGTGAGCCTCTGCTCGAGGTAATAGGGCTACCAATACCTTTGAGCTCAATAGTCATAAAAAAATATTAAAAGTTCAATGATAAACGGGTGTATTCGGTTATAGAATGGTTATGGTTTCGAAAATTTAAAATATTTTTAACACGGTTTTGGTATATGATAACTTAAATAGAAATGATTTTAGTATTTCCTAATTAAAATAGTATCAAAGGAAAAGTCGAATCAAAATAAATATTTAAACAGGGTTTAATGGAATAGTGATTGGGCCCAAGCCCATTTTAGAGTATCGACCTCTTTTATTTTTCAACGTGCTCTGCCTCAGAACGTTTCTTTGACTGCTGCCCCCAACTTCTTTCAACTTTTAAGCACAAAGGCGGCAGAGGGAGCGGCGAATCAAATCAGAAACACGTAGCAGGGAATTCGATGGCTCGACAAGCCGTCACCAAGCTCCTTGGCTCGATCGCATCTCGCAAACCTTCTTCTTCTTCGCCTTTCCGTTTGGGATTCAGGCAGGCTCGGCACTACTCGGCTGCCCCACCACCACCGCCGGCAGTGTTCGTCGACAAGAATACCCGCGTTATATGCCAAGGAATCACGGGAAAAAACGGCACCTTTCATACGGAGCAGGCCATTGAATATGGCACCAAAATGGTTCTTTTCTTCCTCCTTTTTCGCAATTTTTGAGTGCTTTTTCGTGTCATTGTATACACATTCAACATGGTGTTGATCGCATATATATATTTTTTAATTTTATTGTTGTTGAAATCATTTTTCCCTTTGATTTTCTTAGGGTCTTACCGTCTTAGTTTGTATGATTGTGATATTACGTTTAGCGAGTACCGTCAAATTTTAGGACTGCAAATTATGGTTGTGGGTTCTATTGGGTTTTTATTTTTGCTATATGTCTTGAGTACACAGCATAGGGGAGGAACTATTTTTTTTTTTAAGTTACAAGATCCTCTCTCTATCAGATTCCACATATTGGTTGTAAATCTTGTGATTTTGACTGGTACGAGAGCCTTGGAATGAGTTGCTTATTGCTCTTTATTTTCCAAAGACCCGGGGATGTAATTTAAAAGTTCCTCTTATTTATCAGGGATGGGATCTTCTGGTAGTCAGCTATTCCAAACTCTAGTGTAAGTTCAAAGAATGGCTTCAAATTTGAAAACTTATTTGCTTTAACCTTTGGTTTGAAGCAGGGAAGTCTGAATGTTGGAAGACATTTAAGTATTACCTAGTCTCACATCTCTGTAATAAATTTTTTGCTGCTGCCATTTCCTCTTCTTTTAATATGTTTGCATCATCTATGTTGTAAGTTATATGTATGTTCTGACGTATATGTTGTAAGCTGATTTGTTTGGGATTTTTCAAGGCTAATGATGTAAATTTGGCTTTCCTTAAAATGATGGTGGGATGTGTTCTCTAACTGCTGTTTTGTTGAACAGGTGGGAGGTGTGACACCAAAAAAGGGGGGAACAGAACACTTGGGGCTTCCTGTTTTCAACACGGTTGCGGAAGCAAAGGCTGAAACAAAGGCCAATGCTTCGGTTATATACGTTCCACCTCCTTTTGCTGCAGCTGCTATTATGGAGGCACTGGATGCTGAGTTGGATCTTGTTGTATGCATCACTGAAGGAATCCCTCAGCATGATATGGTGAGACTTAATCTTACAACCGAGCATTCAATTTTGACTTGTATAGTTCAGATGGTGTTATTAGGGTTTGTGAAATACAAATTTAATATAGTGATTTCGTTTTACATTAGCATGGGTGGCTATATTTGAATTAAATGTTAGAAAACCTAGATCTTTTTTTTTTAAAAAAATAAAATATAAAAGAAGAAATTAGTTTGGCTGAATGTGTCATATGGTATGCTGATGGCTTTTAATACTTGGTATTTAATAGTTTTAGCTGACTAATGTTTGATTTGTGTTTACAAATGTAACAAAATGAGGACTAAATAAAGGGGACAGCCTATTATGTTGATATTATACACAGGTGAACACTGAAAAGGAAAAAAGTAGAAATAAAAATGCTATGCTCAATGCCTAATATGTTAATTTCTTTTGGTAATAATGCAGAAGTTGATGATAGAGTTATGGGCTTATTGTTCCTGGAAAAATATTGTATATGGGATTACAATTGTCTCTAGTTCCCTATAACGTTTTGGGATCAAAATTTGATAATTTAAGAGCTGATTTATTGTGGTCTTCTTTTGTTTCATCCACATTGGTGTTAATGAGACTCAAAATTTACAAATTTTCAGGTACGAGTAAAGGCTGCTCTGAACAGGCAATCGAAAACTCGTTTGATTGGGCCAAATTGCCCTGGCATCATCAAGCCTGGAGAATGTAAGATAGGAATTATGCCTGGGTACATCCATAAACCTGGTCGCATTGGAATTGTTTCTCGATCTGGCACGTTGACTTATGAAGCAGTAAGTCCTGTATGTCATTTGGTGATGGATTATGTTAATAAGATTATCAGTTTTTTATTATTTTTATTGTTTTTGAATCTATAAAAACTTATTAAGGCACCAGGGGGGCAACCCAGAGAACTACAAGGAGGTTTGGAAA
Organism: Tripterygium wilfordii; assembly: GCF_013401445.1. Taxonomy (NCBI): domain Eukaryota; kingdom Viridiplantae; phylum Streptophyta; class Magnoliopsida; order Celastrales; family Celastraceae; genus Tripterygium; species Tripterygium wilfordii. Next base: position 3,233,106 of record NC_052247.1, read on the forward strand.
AAATCATTGTTACAAAGAAAGAAAGACCATAACTTGATACAACTAAACCAATTATCAAACCCTTCTTTTCCACATGATGGACATGGGGAGCATTATAAGGGTCTTTCTTTTGGTCTTGTCACTGGATAGAGAGCACCATGAGAGTCACTCATTGTATACTGAGCCATTAATAACTCAATCAACCCCCATCAGATTGTATGCGACGCTTCAAACCCTTCTTTTCCAGTGGCAGTAAAGAAGTAGATGGTTTATAGAATCACTATTCTCTTTAAAAAGGCAAAATCAATTAGCTAGAGAGATGCCTCGTTTCTACATGTTGTCTATAGTTAATTATCAGCTTTTTATAAAATAATTATTACTCATATTGAGGATTAAGCTGCAGAATCTGTCAACATGCTGTGTTGATATCTGTCTGTTTTTCTGCTCTTTTCCTTTATACTCAAAAACATGTCAATATGACCTCTCATAAAATTGGGTACTTAGCATCAAAGAAGTTTATTAGACCTTTAGTTCAGGTGTCTTATCTTTCTCTGACTATTTAGTTCTGTGCTGTATAAGAATTGTCATACTCTATGCAAGTTGTTTATAAATACTTTTGTTTAATTTTTCAGGTTTTCCAAACCACAGCTGTAGGACTTGGACAATCCACCTGTGTTGGTATTGGGGGTGATCCTTTTAATGGCACAAACTTCGTTGATTGCATCGAGAAGTTCCTTGTAGATCCCCAGACAGAAGGTATCTTTCCTTTCCAGTTTCCAGGCTTGTTCTTGAAATTATGGACTGTTAATAGGACAGACATGGCCAAACTTGGGGCTAGAATGCTACATACCCATGTGCCTTCATATAGTTTCCTTCGCTTGACGCTCTTTTTTTTTTTTTTTTAAATGGTCTAAGCTCTGGTTGCTTAGGAATTTAAACATATAATGCAAATGTCAATATGCTTTTAATCTCTCTCACCTATCTCAATCTTTAAGCATTATCCTGGCATTTCCTGTGAAGAAGGATACTTACATAGTTTTGAAAGCCTTCTAACTGCTAAACATAAATTAGCAAGGGCCTACCTGTTGGGATGGTTCATTCATTGCTTCTCCTTTCCATTTTCCCTTTTTTTTCTTTGAAATAAAAACTCTTTTGGGTGCAATTACAGCACTATAGTGCGTCTGGAACTTCTTTAATATCTAAATGGAAATTAGGAAGACAATGGTTGAAATACTGAAGTTAGTTTCTGGCTGCAACTTGTTCTTTCTGTGCACTTTCCTGTTTTATTATTTATTTTCACTAGTCTTTGTGTTTAGTCCAATGTTTCAGTTGTGTTGCTGGTACATGTTGTCCTCAAAAAAGTTCTGCTGTTGCCTGTGGCTTGACATGGAGTTTAAGAGTGGAATTAATTCGAAAGTTACTTTTTAGTTTTCTAAAAGGATGCTGTTTCAGGTATCATTCTTATAGGAGAGATTGGCGGGACTGCAGAAGAGGATGCCGCCGCATTAATAAAGGTAATTGTTGAGTACTTGAGTTTTTATGTTTATGTGGAATTTGAACGAGCATTTGGGATCTTGTTGTAGGGCTGATAATATGTTAGGTCGAGAATCAAATTTTCAGCAGATTATGTTTTTGATCGTCTTTCTACATCTGTTATAATTTATTGATGATGTATGGAGGTTCAAACTGATTCTATGATACTGTGACCAATTGTCCATAAATAAAACAGGAAAGTAAGACTGAAAAGCCTGTGGTTGCATTCATTGCTGGACTAACTGCTCCCCCCGGTCGTCGTATGGGTCATGCTGGAGGTACGGTGTTTGTTTCTGAATACATAATATTATATAGCATCAAATTATACATTGTGGCATTTAGGCATTTACCCATCCATGATCCTTAAACATTGTTGTTTAGTTTATGTTTATGCGTCACATTGGGGGAAAAAAATTCATATAAGATCGTATTCTAGTTTTCCCTTCTCCTATATATTTTTTGGGGGATGTCTAGCAAATTTTACATCATACACTTGAGTATCTGTTTGATATTCATTTTTACTTGTTTCTGCTTGTGCAGCTATTGTGTCTGGTGGGAAAGGTACAGCTCAAGACAAAATTAAGACCCTTAGAGAAGCCGGGGTTACAGTGGTTGAGTCTCCAGCAAAAATTGGTGCGGCTATGTTTGATGTGTTTAAGCAGAGGGGTCTTGCAAGTTAACTTGAGCAGTTTACCCCATTTTCAGCGGTTTTTGCCAGATTCTTCCATGGTATCTTTATAATTTGATAAGTTCAGTTCAATTTGATTTTTGATTGACTGCACTTGTCACTTGTGATAACTCTTGAGAAGTTGAAATTCTCCTAATTTTTTCCCGGTCGGATTTGGTGTCGGGTGCACCAATAAATTTATAGCTTCTTTGGATATACTCTCCAATCTCCATCTCTTCCACATCACCCAAAGGTAGGAGGTGGATGGAATTTGAGTGTAAAATTCAGGTTCCTGGTTCTTATGCAATGGAAATGTTTCATTATTAGAATCACATATTTCTTCTTTTTTTTCCCAGTATGTAATGCAGTAAGTGTGAGAGATGGGCCAGTTTTCTTCCTTAGACTTGTGTGGAAAGGGGGGTGGGATGGAGAAAAGCTTGGAAGTTGGAGCTTTAGATGTACCCTTTATAAAAAGTGAGCAACTTACAGTGTACACTCTCTACCATTAATTCGTACCTTCTTGCTTTCAGCCCAAAAGGAGAGGAAACTGTAGAGCCCAAACATAACTTATTGGGTCCAATATGATTGTGTTTAGATTTTAGAATTTAGATACTGATTGACCGGATTGGTTTCTGGCATTCCATGTAAAATCTTGGGTCCTGAGTTCGAAATTGAGAGGCAACATTTTGTTTCACTCTTCAAAGTAAAATGTCAGCGAATTATCCGGATTACATGTAAGGACTTTTCCAAGGATGTTGTGTACGGGTGGTCTAGGGTTTATTCAGGTGGGTGATACACAAAAAATGTCACTTTATTCAGGCGGGTGATACACAAAAAAAATGCCACCCGCTTAAGAAAATTAAGGAGTCCAAATATCAAAGCCCAAGTTCTTTGCCTCTTTCAAGTTTCCCGAGAGAGTTAACCCTAATCCCTAAACTTCCTTGTCTCTTGAGTTGTCGTGCGCCCATGTCGATAGCTTAGGGTTTGATTCTACTTCTGCCCTTGCGAGCTTGTGAAAGTGTGATAAACGAGAAACGGAGTAAGCCCCTTGCGATTTCATTCTCTTATGTGATTGCGAGTCGCGACGAAATGATCAAGCCTAGGGCTGGGCTCAATAGGCCTCTCATTTTTAAACGAGCCGAGTCCGGACTTGGGTTTTTGAGGCCCTATCAAATTTGGGCCTCCTCACAAAAGAAAGGGCCGAGCTTAGGATCTGTCAAATTCTGACTCAGCCCGGCTCTTTTCCATCCGAAGGGAGAGACATTGACCTCTTAATTTAAGGTAACTTTAATCACATCTCGATTTTTTCTAAAGACACCCCAAATTTAAATTAACAATTCCTTATAAAAATCAATTGACGGGATATATTTAAAAAAAATCGGAATATAATTAAAGCTACCCCTAATTTAACTTCCAGTTTTGGATCACATACACAATCCAACCTCGTCCAGCCCTCCCTGTGCGTGTGGGGCTCTTTGTACTGTATTGGTAGGTATAGCTTCAAGCCTTCGACAAAATTTCGCCATTTCTAGGGTTTTAAATTACTCTGTGCTCCCTGATAAACCCGTTCATTTCTGCTCTTCATTGTCTTCTTCCCCTACTATCCCAAGCAAGAACGAAAACTTTCCATGGAAAACCATAACCAACGGAATTGACAAACGCGATCGGAAAATCATAATAATCATTCTCAAAGGTTCCATATTTTTCAATTTTGTCGTTTGCTACACAATGGTCGCCAAGTCGGAGCCGATCAACGGCACTGCACAGGCCAAATCCGGATCCAACCAGTCCACTACACTGAAGTCAGATCTACTGACGTCTACCTTCTCTCTTAAGTCCTTTAAGCTCAAGACCAAGCAACAGGAGCTCTTGATCCGGGTCTCCATCCTCTGCCTCGTCTATGTCCTAGCTTTCATCACTCGCCTCTTCAGTGTCCTGCGATATGAGTCCATGATCCACGAATTTGATCCATACTTCAATTACCGGACCACTCTCTTCCTCACTCAGAAAGGATTCTATGAATTCTGGAACTGGTTCGACTCCGAGAGCTGGTACCCTCTCGGACGGATCATCGGCGGTACTCTGTACCCTGGTCTTATGGTCACGGCTGCTTTAATCTACTGGACTCTGCGATTCCTCCGATTCGCAGTTCACATTCGTGAGGTCTGTGTGTTGACTGCTCCATTTTTCGCATCAAACACTACCGTTGTTGCTTACTTCTTCGGTAAAGAGATTTGGGATTCAGGTGCTGGGCTAGTGGCCGCTGCATTGATTGCCATTTGCCCCGGCTACATTTCGAGGTCTGTGGCTGGGTCTTATGATAACGAGGGTGTGGCCATTTTCGCATTGTTGTTGACGTTTTACTTGTTCGTGAAGGCAGTGAACACTGGCTCGCTAGCTTGGGCGCTTGCCTCGGCTTTTGCTTACTTCTATATGGTGTCTGCCTGGGGAGGATATGTGTTCATAATTAATTTGATTCCGCTTTATGTGCTAGTGCTTCTGATCACCGGGAGGTATTCTATGAGGCTCTATGTTGCCTATAATTGTATGTATATATTGGGGATGTTGCTGGCAATGCAGATTCGTTTTGTTGGGTTTCAGCATGTGCAGTCAGGAGAGCACATGGCCGCCATGGGAGTGTTCTTCTTGATGCAGGTTCCAAATCTTATTACTCAGCTCTTGCTAGATTGAATTTATTGCTTAGAGATGCTTATTTGACAATTGGTGTTTTATTTTATTTCTGTGCTTCATTTATGCACGAGTTCAGGAAACTTCCGCGTTCTCTTTTATCATACAGGTTTGATAAATGTCTATGTGCAGCCATGTGATGTAATTTCTGTATTCTACCACACCATCTAGGCTGAAGTGGTCTTTCAGAACATTATAATTAATCTATGTTCTGTCTAATTACCAATTAATTATGTATGTGTGATGCAGGTGTTTTACTTTGTAGATTGGGTGAAGTACCTGCTGAATGACCCAAAATTGTTTCAAGCATTTTTGAGGGTCACTGTGACCAGTGCAGTCGGTCTGGGCACTATTGCTCTGGGAGTCGGCACAGCGTCTGGGTATATCTCTCCTTGGGCTGGTCGATTCTATTCTCTTCTGGATCCAACGTATGCTAAAGATCACATTCCCATTATTGCATCTGTCTCCGAACATCAGCCGACAGCTTGGTCCTCTTTTATGTTTGATTTTCATATCCTGCTATTCCTATTCCCAGCTGGTCTATATTTCTGTTTCAAGCGGTTATCAGATGCCACAATATTTATAGTTATGTACGGTCTTACGAGCATGTATTTTGCTGGTGTCATGGTTCGGTTAATACTTGTTGCAACACCTGCAGTATGCCTTATTAGTGCTATTGCAGTTTCTGCTACCATAAAGAATTTAACTCAATTGCTAAGGACAAAAGGCAAAGTTTCCCCAACTGGTTCTGCCAAGGGAGCTGGTGGTGCAAAAGCTTCTTCTAAGGTAACTTGATTCCACCCAACCACTCATTTTGGTTGTTATTTACATAATTCTTTATGGAATCTACTAGTTTTTATTTTTGTTGATACGTATCCCTCCTCCATAGGGAAATGATTATTGCATTTATTGCACCACCTCAATGTGCTTGGAAAATTAACATGGTAGCTCATTTACAAGTTACTTAGATCTGCTGTGGTGGGTCCAATGTCACCATATATTGGAGAGGTTACACTTCGTAAAAGAAAAACACCAATCAATGTGCTCTAATACCTGGGTATGGTATCAAATACTTCCAATTATTCGAGAATCTGGTAAAATAGATAAACCTGACACTTGGACACATCGACCCCTTGTCCTTATGTGCTAATTCAATGAATGCAGCTTCTGTGATGTTTCATTTAATGCGTTGAGTAAGTTTTAATAGTCTAAATTAAGCACTCAATCCATTTCTTGAACCCAATATGATCTCAATACAAGTTCACAAATTTGTGCATGATCATCTGCCTGAAAATTGAAGAACCCAATGCTGGTGATTAATATTTGTAAATGACTCCGTAAAGCTCTACTTTTCAAAAATTACTAATTACTTATCACGTATTCTCTTCTTCAACCATTTGAAATGTATTTTCTTTATTTCACGAAGGACTAACTTAGCATTAATGTTTTCTTTTATGAGTTAAAAGAACTTTTTAATTTCACGTCATTTCTGTAATGCATACCACAATTACTTTCGTTAAGTCTTCTGTTAGTTTTCGCACATATATACAAGGAAATCATGCGAAATGGTGAAGCCCAACGCTCACAGTATATACAAATTAAATCATTCGTGAAGCGAAACACTATATATAGTATATACTGTTATGTGCTGTTGATCGTTGTTTCTCGTCTGATGACCTATCTTCCCAGAACTCCGCTTTGTAGTTTGTGCTTGGTTTTATACATTGCTCTAGTATGTCCATTTATTTCAGTTTAAAACTTTTTATTTACAGCTGTAAAGTAACTTTGTCGCTATCAACACCTTCCATGTGGTCTAATCTTTGGGCTGTATTAGGTGTTTGTAGACTAAGACCAACTGTTTGTGTTTCTAAACTACATTGCTGAGTAGAACTGTCTTTCCCTCCCTCATAAATTAATGGTTTATTTTTGGTTAAGTAGTTAGCATATATATCTGAAATTAATTTTGCTCATTTTTGTTTGTAGGCCTCACTTGATCAATCTCAGCCTTTCCAGAGAAATGGTGCAATAGCATTGCTGCTTGGTGCTTTTTACTTGCTCAGCAAGTATGCTACTCACTGCACCTGGGTCACATCAGAGGCATATTCATCTCCTTCAATTGTCTTGGCTGCAAGGGGTGCCCATGGCAACAGAGTGATCTTTGATGATTATCGTGAGGCATACTTTTGGCTTCGGCAAAACACTCCCCAAGATGCCAAGGTGATGTCATGGTGGGATTATGGGTACCAGATCACCGCCATGGGAAACAGGACTGTTATCGTTGACAATAACACCTGGAACAATACACACATTGCAACTGTTGGGCGTGCCATGTCGTCTTATGAAGACGAGGCATATGAGATAATGAGAGGACTTGATGTGGATTATGTTCTGGTTGTCTTTGGTGGTGTTACAGGGTATTCCTCTGATGACATAAACAAGTAAGGCTCAAATCAATATTCCAAATTGCTTTTGTACACCATTCGTTCATTCATAGGATTCCTTGAAATAGCTTCTTATTTTCATTTGTTGTTGAGTTGTTTATTTAAGCATTGAACATTACATTTAAATAAAATGGTATGCATATCATTAGCTTTCGTGCATTTAATTATTTGATAGTTACCTTTGCAATATCTTTCAGCTTTGATGTTTCTGAATTTCTCGGTTATTTACTAACACAATTCATTTTATGCAAGATTCTTGTGGATGGTGAGAATTGGAGGTGGTGTGTTTCCGGTGATTAAGGAACCTGATTACCTTGTTAATGGCGAGTATCGTGTTGACAAGGGTGCTGCTCCCAAGATGTTGAATTGTCTCATGTAAGTTTCAAGTAACACTTCTCTCGATTTGGTGAATTATTCTAATGAATGTTGATTCATAATTGTTATTGTTCACCACCTCTTAGGTAGCTTAATATTCACCATAACCAGCAAGAAGATTGTTTTGAAGAAAATGACTAATTTCTCCTTCTAGAAAAAAAAAAAAAACAGAAAAGTTATTTTGTCATTTGATGGATAGCTGCAATAATTACTCACATGAGGCGTTTCTCTGGAATGCTTTTTTTTGAACAACTAAATCTTGATGTAGGGGAGCAGTGGACTTGTCTCGTAGAGAAGTTAACTGCTTTCATCATTATAAAACCCAGTGTGGAGCTATGTGATGTGCTGATTGACACCTGCAGTTGCTACATATGTGGACAAAAGCTGCTTCACAATTTTCTTATTCAAAAAATTCTTGTTTTGCTTGGCAACTTTCTGGTGTAGTGAAGTCTGTCTAATTTAATAAATTTTATGGCCAGGTATAAGCTGTCTTACTATCGATTTGGAGAGCTGATGACAGAGTATGGCAAACCCCCTGGGTAATTTCTCAATTCTCATCCTTTCAGTCAACTTTTTTTGTTGGGAAGGGGGTTTGATGCATGAATGTGGATTGATATTTTGTTTTATCATTTTTAAAAAAGACAAATATTTCCGTACCAGGGCAGCCGGCATGCATTTATGCTTCATGAATATTGATCAAGAAATGTTCCAAATATTGTTATTTTTGGCCATGAAGATTACATTGTGGTCCATGCATGTAACAACTAATTGAAATTGAAATGCAAAGCACACCAAATTAATTTCTCGTATGGATTCTTTTTGCGTACCCCAACTCTGATCTTGGTGTATCTGCTATAAGCCTGTATAGCTCGTGGCCTTGGTTGCCCTCCTTGAGATTTAATATGGTACAGCACCTTTTTCACTCAAAGTATGTTACTGCACCTCTTGAGGTGCTTAGCCTTAGAGATTGGATCATCAAGTCAATGGTTTACTAAAAGGTTGTACGAGTATTACCCGGGTTTGTCCTTTGACTAAAAAGGCATTTGCAGTGCGGTGTTTTGTACTTCCTGTATGCCTTTCTATTGTTTGTATTATTGGTACACTCCCAGACTCTTGCATTTAGTGGATTTATTGTGCTTTTCAATTATTGCCAATGGCCATTCCTAATGTCTTGTGATTGCTTGTTGGGGTTGCAGGTATGATCGTGCAAGGGGAGTTGAAATTGGAAATAAGGATGTGAAACTCGAGTACTTGGAAGAGGCATTTACGACAAGTAACTGGATCGTTCGTATTTATAAGGTCAAACCACCCAATAATAGGTGGTGAGTTTCTCTCTTCCCTCATATCCCCCTCTTGAGGACATAAAGCTAGACATGGTAGTTGAACTTTTGAAAGCTCGAGTCTCGGAACATAGTTAGTAAGCGATAGAAGAGACTTTTTTGGGCGTAGAGATTGAGTTTGTATCAATAGAAGATATTTATGTAAACCCCCTTTTTGGATTTTCAAATATGCCTCCAACATCATCGGTTTGAACTATTACCCCCGGTGAAGCTTTACTCTTTTTAACTTACTGGCCTGGTGCAAATATATACTCTAATGGGTGTGGAACCATGTTTGTACAAGGGAAGTGTTGTATGCTGTAAAACAGGGGATTCAACAGGTAATACTAGATCAATACAGTGATGACAAGCGATGGCCTACTTTTTGATGAACTACAGAAAAGGATTTTCACCAAATTTGATCAATAAACTTGGTCTGGTCTCTGCCGGACAAGTTTAATAGCTCCATATATATATATATATAAATGGAGAATTTCTCAGTCCAACATGCCTACCGAACAATTCAGTTTGTTCACGCTGATGACAAGAAATATCGTGTTAGAACCTGTGTGGAAATTAATGTCAAAACTGTTGGATGTGTGAGTTACCGCATTTGCGTTCGATTTCCTTTTCTCAAGGGAGGAGGAAAGAGGAAACTTTGTATAGAGAGTTGAAAGTCGCAGGGTTTCTTATCTAAACCTTTCTAGCTTGGAAGGGTTTTGTGTTGTATGATTACAATTAGATCACATCATGGCAACGCTTCATTGAATTATCAAATTTGATACTAACTAAAACCAGCGTTCCTGTTGCAGACTTACTTCCAAATGCAACACAATGCGAAGTAACTATAATCACTCCTATCAGGTCTGTCTATTATCTCGTAAAAACTAACGTATGCCACACAAGTCATAGGAAATCCATATGTGAGCTCGTGCCTCTAGAGAGAATTGAATCCCATGGGAGAATTTGATTATCATATACTTTCATATCAGGCTAATCGCCGAATGCCATCTATTAATTTGGATTTAGTTTTTAGGGTTTTTTTTTTTTGCAAGGCCGCGGAGGGGTTTCATATTTTTATTTTTTATGCTACTTGAACTTGATTAAGAAAATTTATATTTTATATATAATTTTGTTTTATTTATTTGATATCCACATAAAATGTATTTTTTTCTGTTTTAATTATTTTGTTTGACTTGACATATTTACCCTCGTTCGTTTGTTCTTTTTTCCATCGTAGGTTGTATATATAGCACAAAACCCTAATTTCGACTTCAGTCAATCTACCTGACCAGCCTCCGGTGCCTGCTGCTCGCGCTCGCTTGAGGTACCGCCGATATCTTGTTTTCTCTGCTTTATAGGTTATTCCGGAATCTGTGTGCTTCGTAGAAATATGGTCTCCATGATCGGATATAGTGTTTAGGTGCCCTTCGTATTTCTAATGCAGAAGCCTCAGTTTCTGCGACATGATTAGGTTGGCTATCAAACCTATTAGGTCCGTTAGCAATCCATTGTTTTGCAGCTCTGGTCTGTACATGGTTATGACGGTTATTTTGGGGATTGTTGTATGATTGAGATCAAATATTTGTAAACAGTGATGTTTATGCTGTTTCTTTGATTAATGTTTTACGGGAATCCACTGACGCCAGTTTTGAAGCCGATTATGGAGAAGCTATCAATCAACCATTTGGCATATGTTTATTGATGAAAAAACTTCTCTTTATTTGTGTTCTGTATTTGCTCCTTCGAACTTCTAAATGGTTATGTTGATTTTCACTTGGACGGAAGCAACTGTTAAAACTAGAACAATGTGTTTATAGCATTTGGATCTGTGTATGTATTTGATTGATTCAGGCAGCTTATGTGAACTGAGATTTACTTACTTGTTTTGGTATTCATTATTTAGGTGATGGCTCCAAAACAGCCTAATACTGGTCTCTTTGTTGGGTTGAACAAAGGCCATGTTGTGACAAAGAAAGAATTGGCTCCACTTCCTTCAGATCGCAAAGGAGTAAGTCTATTCTTTGGCAAGCATTTCTTACAGCATACTTCATTTGCTTTATCTATTTTTTTTGTTTTATTGCCTAGTGCTCAAAACAATAGCATTATTGACTTGAGATATTGCAAGTATGGTATATGTTGAAGACAAATGGCATTTATGTTGAACCTTTTTTCAAAATATGTATGATTTGCTATCATGAAGTGCAGTTTAGATTAATGGTGGTGCTTTAACTGTCATTTAGCCCTGCATCTATAGTTGTAGAGAAGAGAAGTGTTCTACGTAACTCTTTTCAATTTGAATATTTGGCTTCAATTGCCCATATTCCAAATTCGTGCAAAATCGTAGATTTAATACTTTTGCACGATTTTACTACCTGGCTAGCACAATTTCTGCCTGCTTACAATTGCAGAAAGATTTCATATTTTTACTCACAGTCACATCGTAAAATCGTAAGATTTAAACAGTGATTTTGATTGCCTTGGTAATTAGTCCTTGATAAAATGTTTTAGCTTGAAGATTTTGCTAAGCCAATGCTCTGTATTTTATCTGTCTGCAGAAAACCAGCAAGAGGGTCCACTTTGTGAGAAGCTTAATCCGTGAAGTTGCTGGTTTTGCACCATATGAGAAGAGAATAACTGAACTCTTGAAGGTTGGCAAGGACAAGCGTGCCTTGAAGGTAGCCAAAAGAAAGCTGGGCACACACAAGAGGGCAAAAAAGAAGAGAGAAGAGATGTCCAATGTTCTCCGCAAGATGAGGTAATTTCTTGGAGACTGAATATTTCTTCCATCTCAAATCCAAAATCCAAGGTTGTATTTAATCATTGTCTTGATTTTGCCTTGCAGAGCTGCTGGAGGAGGTGAGAAGAAGAAGTAAAGCATATTGCAAGGCACTTGAGTTCTTGGAGCTAGATACTGAATCTTGCAGTTAGAAGATGAGTAATTAGTGGTGCTTATTTTGCTTTACTCTGTTTTTGTTTGTTTGTTTGAGACTGGATCTACTTTCAGAATGGTGTAATTTATTGAATTATGGATGACAATTGCTTAATCAATTGAACCATTTTCTTATACTTAGCATGTATTCTCAGGTAATTCTTCTCTTTACAACATTTATGTTAGTAAAATATCAATTTGATCGTTAGATCACTTTCTCACACTTTCTTCCTGTTTATGTTGAAAAATCTAAAGGAAATTAAAAAAAATTACACATTTGCATCAATCAACAATTTTTCTTTTGAAATACCTTTGAAAAATATGCTTCAATATGCTTTTTATTGAAATCGAGTTTTAGACATATATATGGTCTAACTCAATTGATTGTTAACCGAGTCACCTCCTGTCGGTAATTCGCTTATTCTCCTAAATTAAGTGGGATCAAGTTATTTCAAATCTATCAACAATTGGATAACATATTTTCTTAGTCAAGGTGAGTCCATAAGTTAAGGCCCGGCCCATTTTTTGGTTGTACATACATATATATATATATACATATACATATACACATATATATATATACACACACACATATGCACTGTCTGTGTATATATATACATATATATATATGTATGTGTATTATATATATATATATATATATACACACACTGTCTGTGTATATGTATATATATATACATATGCAGACAGTGCATGCACTGTCTGCATATATATATATATATATATATAAATATTATATATATATATATAGTATACATATATACATATACACAGATAGTGCATGCATTGTCTGTGTATGTGTGTGTATTATATATATATATATATATATAAATAAATAATGTCGGGCATGGGTCGGGCTCGGGCATGGCCAAAATTGGCCCGAGGTGTCGGGCTTCGGGTCGGGCTGACCCAAAAAATGGAGTCCGTGCCCGCTCAAGGGGTCGGGTAGGGCCGAGCTCGGACCTAGGCCCGCGGGCCAAATGGGGACCCTTACTCTTGTGTTACGTCTTTGTCATGGATTTGAATGTTATCAGATTATTTTGTTGAAATTGTTAACAATTGTTGTTATATATATATATATATATATATATATATATATATATATGTCTGGCTGTGTGTGTATATATATGCATATGTATCTATATTTTTAAAATTTTGGTACATGATAGTCGTAACAATAAAAAACATAATCTCACTTTTTTCTAGTTTGGTTCATTACAATAATAACAAACAAAGGTAATGGTATTACACCAGTAATATATAGTCGTAACAAACAAGAGTAATGAATACTTAGGTAAATTTTACCCTTCTTTACCAAACAAGGGTAACACTTATTCTCCATAATTGTTATTACCCTTGTAACATTTACATGGGTAACAAATTATACCCCTAAATTCTTACCCTCATACCAAACGCACCATTAGTGATAAGATGTAGCGATGTAGTCGAGCGCTAGGTTTGGTTGGGCAGAAGTTGGGAGGAAGGCTGCTAACCTAGCTGGTTATTTGAATTTATTTGGTGCAGCAGCTAGTGTGTGCAAGGAAACACCATGGTGAGATGGGTTTTTCACTGTTATAGCAAAAGTCAGGTCTATCAATATTGGAAAGCATTGTAACCTTGTATTTTGTAATATCATCCATCCCAATTCAATGGGGTTGGAGTTGGAGTTCATGGATGACTGGTGAGTTTGGGTTTTAACTGTTTGTGATAGAGAAATTGTTTTTCCATGTGTTAGTAATTCATTTTGCTTTTCCCCTTCTTACGGAGTAACTAGAGTCTGGAATTCACATCCAGCGGCTCGGGAGATGAGTCACATCACTCTGTTAAATTTTTACTACACCGCAACACTCTGTCAAATTATTCATGCACCATTAGTTGCGAATTTCAGACTCTGGAATTGCAGAACCTGAAATACACTGATCCTGCCATCCCCACCTTTAATTTTTTGAACTTGAAAAGAAATGGAATCTGTCTTTTTGTTTGGGACTGGTCAATGACAAATAGTTTCTTTACGTAATGATATGGTCCACTCCTTAGGAGAATGGATGATGATATCTCATATCACCATGTTCACTCCCGACTTGTTTGGAACCAATTCCAAATACTATTACTAGCGAGGAACCCTATATAGTAATAATAATACTGATACTAATTAGGGGTGGCAAAAAATTGGTTATGAGTCGGATAACATTACGTGTTTACAAAATATTTACATGTTTGGATCCTAACCTTGATTGGATTTCGGACGTATTTAATTGACCACACCTGGATTGGTTTAAATTCAGACAAGTAAATCGAACAATAAGTTAATCCGGGTTAGGGTTTGGACAACTAAACTATACAAGATTTATATGTTTGGACCTTGATCCGATTTTAAAGCGAACAAAAATTTTATGTTTAGTCTCGGAGTTTGAACATATAACTTATGTCTAAATTTGGTTTCATTCGAGTCGAACAAATTCAATTATTCGTATAAACATTTAAATTCTTCAATTTCGATATAATAATATACATAATGCAGCAATTAAATATCCTTGTCGTCATGCACACCCCCCTTTTTTCTTTTTTTTTTTGAAACAGGGGTTTTGGGAGGGGTAAGGTTCGAACCCATGACCTATCCTTTACATGCAATGTGATTTCCGTTCAACACACCCCCTTAGATTGTTCTATTCGTACTTGAAAAACGACCCATTGGTCCGCTCCTTTAAATGGACATTCTTAGTTGTCCTCCTCTTCGGGTTAACACCCCACACTCCCATTGATCATATTGTGAACTCTTTCATGGGAAACTTTGTGTGCACAGTCTTGATCTGACGGTTCTAGTTTAGATTTATATCTTTATTTTTTTTTATTAAGGTAAAGAGAAAATTAGCCAAGAAGAGGGCCTTGTTTTTTAAAAGGTATTCCAACAGTTTCTCCTGCGAATCTGTGGAGCCACACAGTCACACTCTTTCTCTCCCTCCAATCCAACACCCTAAACAACCAAACAAACAGAGACACACTGGTTCTCTCCTTTTCTTTCTTTCTTCTTTCCTTTGTCTTATCTTTGCGTTTTCTTCTGTATGATGTGTGTGTGGCTTGATTATTTGAATTAATCGATCAATCAAATTGTGTATTAGCATACACACACACACACGCATATATATACATACATATATATGTATGTACACATACAAAAAGAAAAGAAGCAAACATGAACAGTAAGGCCTCCATATCCAAAGAACTCAATGCCAAGCACACCAAGGTTCCTTCCTCCCTCCATATATATAATCTTTTTTATTCTTTATCTATAATTCTATTTTCTTTTCTGCATTTTTATTTTAATTTCTCCCTCATTTTTCCTAATTTAACTGAAATTAATTTTTGCAGATTTTAGAGGGTCTGCTTAGGCTTCCAGAGAACAGAGAATGTGCAGATTGTAGGAGCAAGTACTGATTTTCTTCTAACCGCATTTAAATTCCTTCATATTAATTGGTCTTCTTATTTGTACTCACTATAATATCGAATAAAAATATTCAGTGGTCCTGGAATGTCATATCACACGCCGATGTGATGTATCATAATCAATAGCTGTAATAGGTTGCTGGTGTTGATATATACCCGAGTCATTAGTTGAAGTGGTAAATATTGTTTGTATCCCCAGTGGCCCGGGTTCAAATCTCCCCTCCCCCATTTCAAAAGAAAAAAATTTGTTGGTATCAATTCATGAGTGGTTGAGAATAATTTCAATTTTGAATTATAAATTAACTATTTTTATTCCAACCTCTCATGATTTGACCTCATATCTCATGAATTGTCATGATCTTATTGGTCCTAATATAACAGATCAGTATATGCATATGTCATGATATATCAGGAGCATTGAATATTTATTTTCTTACAATATTATATATATCTTTTTTTTAAAAAAAATAATTAATATATGTATATTTATTGATTTCTTTCTTCAGGGCACCAAGATGGGCAAGTGTGAACCTTGGAATATTTATTTGCATGCAATGTTCAGGAATCCATAGGAGTCTTGGAGTGCATATTTCTCAGGTTGAAAAACCCAAACAATTAATTAATATTTTGATTTCATTAATGATATCATCTAATTACTTTGGTCTTTAATAATTGATTATTTATTTTATTTTTTTGGTGAAAATGTTTAGGTAAGGTCTACAACTTTGGACACATGGCTACCGGACCAGGTTGCTTTTATGCAATGTAAGTAGTTGTATGTTGATCTGTTATACAATTCACCTCAAACACTACAAATTTGATATTGTCGGTTTTGAGCAAAGGCTCGCACGACTTTATTTTATTTTTTCGGATTGTTGTCATTGGTTCTTAGGTCCAGAAAACGTGTTGGTTATGTTAGAGGGATTGGACCTTTGGTTATATATATATGTCATTCGGTTAGGTTACATCAATCCGGTGTGGTATAGGTTCCTAACATCATCATGCATGCATGTATCTAGTTATAACCATTCTTAATTATAATGCTAATTATGTAATTAATAATGTATTTGTTCCACATGTACAGCCGTGGGCAATGGAAAATCCAACAACTATTGGGAAGCAGAACTGCCTGCAGATTTAGACAGAAATGGAATCGAAAGTTTTATCCATGCCAAGTAATTAATTAATTAATTAATTAAGCTAAAATTAATTAGTAGACATATAATATGAATTTGCATGTAATTAAGGACAATTTTGAGACTTAAATTATTTTAATTGGTCCATGAAGGTACAAGGAGAAAAGATGGGCTTCAAGAAGAGGTGCAAGACCTGCAGCAGCAAGAAGACATTCTCTGGAGGAAGAGCTTCTCACCACACACACCCAACAACTACTTGTTCCTCACCAAACAAGAACTCGTCGGGTACGTATACATGTCTATATATATATATATATTACAGTAGTAAATATATGATAAATCTCTCTGGGGGATCGGAAATTTCTATGCGCGTCGGTTTGACAGTCCTAGTTTATGTCCATATATATTGGATATCCAAAGGACAAGCTTATATGGTATTATTCTCTCACGCGGGCTTAAAAAATAAGGACCTAAAATGTGGACCTAATGCACTGAACCCCACATGTTATTTCACTTATTTACACCTTCAAAAAGTGATATGCATTTTAGGTTTTTACTTTATGTCCGCATAAGAGAATTCATATAAATTATCGAAGTATATATATTCTTATATATATATGTGCAGGGTTCATTAGATATGTCGAACAAGTTCTCATTGGCACCACCAAATGCGAATGCGAATGCGAATGGGACACAATTAATTGATACATCGACGGCCACAAAGAAGGAGAAGAAGATGATGAATGACAACATTGACATTAACATAGATCTCTTCAGCTTGCCTCCCACTTGTAATAATATTAATGTCCATGACTCCAACCAGGAGAAGGAGGAAGACAGTTTTGTTAATGTTCCTCCCTCCTCTTGGGCTACATTCGATTAATGTATATTATATATATATATGACTTCAAATATATATATATGTATCCCAACTGTCGTTTTCAATTGTTAAATTGGGTCAAAACTCAATGCATAATTATAAAAATATTGTTTACAATAAAAATCGAACTCAGAACCTTTTAACTCTATGAAGTTTAGATCTAAAGAGATTCAATACTAACCTATCACCGAAATGATTAATTTATATATACACTATTTTTCCGCTAGTTGCCCTTTCAGTATCCAGTCTCCACTCCCTGCTTTTACTATTTTTTAAAAAATTTAAAAAATCACATAGTTTTACTTTGTGCATAATATATTATTACAATTATTAACAAAATGAAATTAACTAAATTAAGATGGGATTGTTAGACCCATTTGTCTGTGATTAGGGAGACATAGTCCCATAATTCTAACTATGACATTTCAGCACTTCGTACTTCGTAGAGCCCCTGCAATAATATCTAGTTGTCTATATTCAACAATTTTTTCCTCAAGTATTTATACATAATTGCACCAATAATTGAAACATACAATATATATATATATATATATATATAATAAATATTTAAGAAGAATAATTAGGGAGAATTTAGAAGAAAATCAGATCTTATGTAGTTGGGAAATTAATTAAATCTACTTGGATACAAGCACATCTATTGTTTCAATGCACAATAATTAATTAATTAATTAACATTAATTAAAGTTGTATTTGAAGTTATGGAATATTGGTGTCCCTCTCTCTCAGAATTTAAATTCAGGAAAAAGTTGAATATTTAATTCAATAAATTAGAAAGAAAATAATAATAATTATTGTAGGTGATTATGATTAGAATAATATTAATGAGAATTGAGATGACATCTCAACTGTTCTCCAACCTGCTTTGTGGTATGGGTCACCATATAATTGCATGTTCAAAGAATCTGTTCTATTTTTTTCTTTCTTCAAAAAACAATTCTAGGAGGATGATTATGATTTATGGAATATGGAGGATATCAATTCTTTTATTTGTAACATTATTCAAACTAGCTAAGTAGCTATAGGGTCCTGTCATCAACCCAACTTAATGTACTCTTTTTTTAATGTGTGAGACGCCCACTTAATGTACTTGAGTGTTCTATAAGCAACTACGGATGACAAAACTCTCTCCTGTCCAGATGATCGAATTTGTTAGATCTAGATTAAATTAAGTTTGGACATAAGTTATATGTTCGAAATCTGGGTGTAAACAAAAAAAAATTTTTGGTTTAAAATTGGGTCTGGGTCCAAACTCCAAACACATTGGTTTAATTGTCCAGACCCTAACCTGGATTAGTTTATCATTCGGTTTACTTGTCTTGATTTGGTCAATTAAGTACGTCCGAAATCCAATTCGGGTTAGGGTCTAGACATGTAAATATTTCGTAAACACGTGATGTTGTTTGACTTGGAATCGACCTTTTGCCACCCCTACAAGCAACCACTTGAATGATAACGGTAAATCTCTCTGGGGTCAAATTGTGTGAACTTGAAAGATTTTTGAGTTATATTCTCAGTGAGAGCAATATACATATTTGTGATCATACGCAGGGTTTTGGTCTAATTTACCACAACTTCTGTTATTCAATCTAACCAATCCAATAATGTTTTTTTTGTTTGAAATAAAAATTAAATTCAACATGAAATCGGCATAATAATTCTAGACCATCAAAACATTCAATATTTCGATCATGATGAATTTGTTTTTTTCTAATAAAAAAATATATCGTTGGATTCGTTAAACCGAATGCTACATATTTATTATTTAAAAAATTAAAAATTTTGCACCCCAAAAGAGGTTACAACGGGGTTTGTTATAGAAAGACTACAGCAACACCCGTGTTCTACGGAGATGGGACACATACACACTTTGGCTCATACATTAAATAAACAGGTAGAAATATAAATAATTTATTTGTTTTTATCTTTGACTAAATATCAACCTAATCACAGATAAACTAGTTTATCTGTAGTTTAAAGGAGTGGAGATATAACTTTCGAACTTTGCCAACATCTTCTCCTCAATCATGCAGGGGTATTTTTTTATATATATTTTTGGAGGAAAAGTAATTTAATTAGCTTTGAAGGATTAGGTATATATGGTGTGTGTGTCTATATATATATATAAAGAAATTGTTATTTGTAAAACGTATATTATATATAAATGAAATTATGAATCATAATCATGCATTAATTTAGCCCTACTGATGAGGCACACCATGTGTGGAAAAGTCCAAAATCCATTAGTATTGGCATCTTTAATTAATTAATTAATTATATAAACAAAAACATGGATTAATTATATTTCTTTCTGTTCTATTCTATTCTATCGTTTCTTCAAAAAGAAAAGAGGGAAGGTTCTCCCTACGGTACTACGGATTCAATAATTGAACCATCTAGATTGTTGTCCGTGCAACTCTTATATACGATCTGTATACAATCTGGTGTTACTTGTATAAATAAATTAATAATGCATAATTAAATTAATTATGTAAAGTATTTCTTAGGAATTGAGTGGTGTGCTTAGTTGAATGGTGAATTCGGAAAATTTTGAATTCAATTTCCACTCGTAATAATAATGTCTTTGTGGTTACCCGTTGAGTTTTAATCCAATTTAACTTATTATTAGATGAGAAATTATTATACATATAGGTCTAACGTCTTAAGTTTATACTTATATCATATGTTGAAAGAACATATTTGTAAAAAAGGAGAGGATGATAGGAGTATATATAGAAATATTGATAAAAAGTGCTAGTTAGGAAAAGTGTGTGGCCACCCAGCAAATCAGGGGCCGGCATGGTGGAGAGTGGAGGCCCCACCATCACTAGCCACCACTTCACTTCATCGCCCCTGGACTGTTGTCACTCAGGCACGTTTTTAAAGGGGAACAATCCAGTCCTATTAGTATATGCCACCCTAGCTACTCTAAGAAAATATCATTGTCTATTCTCTATAGAGTTAGACTATATGATCAAAAACTATATATATATATATATATATATTGGTACGTTCTCTTAATTTTCATCACACCATAAATTGACAAAAAGTGTTGTGGGAGGAAGTAGTCTCGTGAAAAAATGTTTTTTTTTTAAAAAAAATTTGATGCCAGATCAACACATTGACTGACCGAAACAACAAAATCCGACCTAGGAATGACTGAGTAAGGTACTAAGGTCAATGACCAATTTGCAACGTTTGAATCGTAAGTGCTTGAATTGTAACATGAATTATCTGTCAATAATCAAAAATAACATTTATTTCTTGTGATTCATTAATACTAGATTGTTGGAGACATGGCGTGGAAATGCTAGAGGCCTACGAGAGATACATGTTGATGTGACCAAATTAAATATCCATTTTTAGAAAATACATCACAAACATTACAAATCAATATTATCCGTTTTGAGCTTGAGTCTACACGACTTTCTTTAATGGGTCATCGTCTATGATATTTAAACCCAAAAAAGACATTGATTACATGAAAGGGAGTGGAGTATTTCTATAACTACTCGGTTCGATTATGCTAGGCCGATGTGGGATGCAAATATAGTGGTTGTGTTACAAGGTTGAGACAAACCATACCCCATCACAAAGTGTATCTCCAAACTCCAATTATGAAATGAACCCTACCTATCTCTTCTACTGTGCACCACCCACATAGGTATTAATATTTAAAAAGACATTCTTCTTTTCTTTCTTGTTTTCATAATTTGTACGTCATGGGCTTTATAACTTTTCTTTCAAAAAAAAAGAAGAAAATAAAACAATTATGGGCCAATTAATCATGCCAATGTTTGCTGGCAAATCAAACGCGGCCTTACCACAAAAATGATGCTTTTCCTTGGGATTAATATAATTTCTGGTTATCAAAATAGTTGACATGTCCCAACTCGATCATTAAATGTTCAAAATTTTAACTTAATAACCGAATTTCGAATTTGTTCAAATCCAATAACTCTGATAAATTTCTCAATATTTTAGTTGAGAAATCTGCTCGAATTGAAATGGTTGAATATTGAATGATCGAGTTGAAACGTGTCAATATTTTAGATACCAAAAATCATATTAATCCCCTTTTCTTTAGCAAAAGTGCCGCAGAATGCAGCGGCCATGATAGAGAGAATTGGATTAAATTCAATTATTTTCCTCAGTAAAACTGCCGCAGACTGGAGCGGCGTTGATAGAGATTGGATAAGATTGTTCAATTAGTTTATTATTTTATATGATTAATCAAATAATACTTTTTTCCAGCTATTAAAAAAAAGGAGAAATAAAAGTAATTGTTATCTATCGAACAGTACTGGATGCATCGTACGGCGTAGATTCATGCTAGGGGTGGAAACTGCTCCCCTCTCTCTTGCTTTACAACATTATTTAAGACCCTTTGAGGACTTGCCCTGTTCTCCGTCAATCTTTGCTTCACTGATCATCAATGCTCCCGTTTAATTGGAGATCCATAAACTCCCTCCTCTCTACATAAGAATTTCATCTTTCCTGTTTCTTTTTTGTAAGCGATTCTTGGTTCTCGCTTTCTTTCTTTCCAAATCCCTGAATCAATGGTCTTTTTTTCTCCATTGATTTCCAGTTGAAATCTACTCTGTTTTTCTTTTGGAGCTTCTCATATTGTCTCTTCTGGGGCTAGTTTTCTTCTTCATCCAGTAAGATCTTTATCATATTCCGGACTCTGGCTTGGGTTATTTTTGAAACCTTGAAGCCTCAATTTCACCTACTGATTGCATTATCCAAACAAAAGGACCAAAGAAGAAGAATCTCAGTTGGGTTTTTTCTGGGTGTGCTGAATTGGGTTTTCTTTCTCATTTTTAGATCAAGGGAAAGTAGATTCATCCATGGCTGATCTGTTCCAGAAATCAATATGGGTAGCAAAGCTGGTTCTGGTTTGTGTAGGGTTTGTCACCATTCTTATTTTCTTCAAAGTGGCATTATTTCCTTACACATTCAACCTTCTACTCTCCACTCTGCCTCCTCTCTGGATCTCTCTACGCTCTTGGCTTTCTCCTCTTTACATCTATATAATCCTCAACTTCATCATCATCGTCATTGCAGTTTCTTCCACACAATCCAAATCTAATTCCCTCGATAATTTCAAGAACAACGACACTACCAATCCCTCATGGCAGGACATCCAAGAATATCAGCAAGAACAAGAATTGAATCCCAATTTCTCCATGGATGAAAAATCCACCGACAACCCATTGAAGGAAACGTACGATTCAAGCCAAAACAAGCCGGAAAATATCACCGGAGAAGCAGAGGAAGAGGTGGAGGAGACACCGGACACGCTTGAGGACACTTGGAGGCTGATCATGGAGGGGAAAGGAAAGACAGCGAAACCAGAGCTTAAGAAGAGTGGCACATGGGACACGCCGCCGAGGGTGATGGTCTCGAAGGATGAGGAGGACGATGTCGATGGTGACGATGGTAATGATCCGGTGGCTTGGGCTCGGCGGGAGATGCGGAAGTCGGACACTTTCAATGACAGGGTAACATTGATAAAGAGAGAAATTGTTCAGAAGTCCATGAATCATGACGAGTTGACCCAGCGAGTTGAAGCCTTCATTAACAACTTCAACAAGGATATGAGGTTGCAGAGGCAGGAATCTGAACAGCTTTTCAGGGAGATCATTAGCAGAGGTGTTTAGTTTAATTATGATTATTATTATTATTACTACAACTTTGAACTAAACACATTAATTAAAAAGCGGGGATAGGGAGAGGAGCGGCAAAAGAAAAAAGAAATTGGGGAGATTCCCTATTAATGAATTCCCTTAATTTTATGTACAAAAGATGCTATTATGGAGGCAATTATGGATTAGAAAAATGTGGACAAGTATGGTTAGACTTCAATGTTAAAAGTTTTTAGTGTGGATCATTGTCTAATTTGCCAGAACATTTTGAACAGAACATATATGTTATCGGTAAAAAGTTAAACCAACACTCACAGTATTTGAAACATCATATATGACTGGAGTGAACAAAAAATGCACACTAACCTAGCCGAACTCCCTTTTAGGCGATAATGGTCAAGTTAGCCTAAAACTCCTTTGTGATTCGACTGTCCTAACCCTAAAAACAAAGACGATCAGTACACCCAACAGTCGTAGACACTCCAATGCTCAAATAAATCTTCGAGATTATCTCCAGTTAAATAATCGCAAAATAGATCTTAAACTTTATCTTGAGTGTCCCTCCCTTTTCTCTATATAGTGGATGACTTGAGCGTTCGCCTGCCCAGTTTGACGGGTTTGTTGAAATTACCAAATCAAATATCTGATTTGGTGGCCTCTCATCACTCATGGAGGGAAATTTTGGGGACATTAAGAGTGTGTTTGGATTGAGGGATTTGGGGGGAAGGGAAGAGAAGGGAAAGGGATGGAAGAGAAGGGAAGAGAATGGAAGGGAAAATACATTTTCCTCTCTCATGTTTGGATAGATAAAAAAAAGAAAGGAAAGAAAAATAGTTTAATTTACTAGTTTATCCTTATTTTTTATGTTTAAGTGTTATGTTCAAGGGTAAAATAGGTTTTAAACTTCTAAGTAACTTAATTAGTAATATTTTCCCTCCACATGACTCCATTTTGGGAGGAAAGAATTTTGACAAAAATTTAAAAAAATCTTCCTCCCAAATCCCCTCAAATCCCCCCTCTCAATTTTTTATAAACTATCCAAACAAGAGAATTGGAACAAAAGAATTGGAAGGAAACTCTCTTTCCCTTCCCTCCAAATCCCTCAATCTAAACACACTCTAATTATGATAACGTGCCCAATAAACTTGTGTCACATGTCCATCTTGAACTATTCCCCACAGTTAACATTTGAAACACTATTTTAAAACCAGCGTATTCTCAATTTTTTTATTGAACTTTTGAAGGAGAGTCTTTGACTTGACATGTGATTTTTTTTTGGTATGGAAAGTAAACATAATTGGGCAAATGATAGCGTATAGTTTTTTGGCATCCAAACAGGAAAATAGGACAAAGCAACAAAATTAGGACACCAAACACATAAATATCTTATCTAATTGATGGAGCGAATTACATGAATGACTTGAGCTTAGAAAGTCATCCACTTTACTTCTTTGATTATTCAACATTGAAAATTGATTAGGTGATTAGTTTCTTACGGTGTGTTTATATATATAGAAATTCTCCTATGCCGACTTAAAGTAAGGACCTAATAATGTGGACTGCTTTTTGAGATTAAAGTTGATAAAAAATGAAAAATTGATCGTCGTAACCAATGATGACCATCACCAAAAATCGTCGTCCGAACACCATTTCATGCAGCTGACCGCCCAAAAAACTTCCACCAACCTCCTCAAGTAAAATCCGACCATTCTAGAACACCAACGACCACTGGTTTAGCCTAAAAATTGTTTCGAAGTCGCAAACTACAAGAACGTAAATCACCTAAATCCGGTCGATTGAGCCATCGTCCCCAACAACCAACATCAATTTTAGGTCGGCTGCCTAGAGGGCTTCTAAATCTACCATTTCTCAAGTCCAAACAATCTCCGGAAATCGCAGACTCGATTGTGAGCTATTTAAACTCATATGGGTACTCGCTTGAAAATCCATCGATAATTCCACCAATTTTTATTTATTTATTGTTTTTTATCAACTCTAATCTCAGCCCGTTGGATTAGAAAGCCCGTAAACTTTAAAGTTCACATATACATTCATGGAAGAATCACAATATTATATGAAAAAGGACAAATAAAAATTTCTTTTATAGGATCAAGCCATTAAATCACAATATCTTCAAAAGTTGAATAAATTTGATAGATCTGGAATATTTATCAATATTTGAAATAACTAATTAATGGGGGTTTAGTGTGCCATAATATCACTACCAATTTCTCAGTCAAATGAAAATTTTCAGATATGTCTAAGAATGGCATGTTTAAATCCTCTAGGATCCAAATTAATTACTACATTTCCTTATATTTACATATTTTATGCTTTGTGTAATGCATGCAAGACTTATCCCCATCCGTACAATTTCCTCTTTAAATCCTATACCATCTTATTCCACCAACCCACTCTGCCATACCATTGAAGTATTCTTAACATTATTCAGCCATTTGTTCAAGAGACTGATAATTCCATCTTCCCTCACTGTTAAGGTAATGTGAACTTGTCTTCTCTTGCTTTTGTTAGAATTGTTCCTTCATTTTCAAGATCATTTTTCATAGTGTATGTAAAGCTTGTATGTATGACCATAATTCTTATGGACTCGTAAGGTCTTAATTTTGATTCTTAGTGAGAGCAATATCTTTGTGTCCACGTGTTGGGGTTTGACATAATTTTCCACGTGTTGGGGTTTGGCATAATTTACCTTGGCGTAAGGTGAGAAACTTATGTACGCGAGGGTTTGTCGACCCGAGTTTAGACCCATATCCGATGTCCAATGGGAAACTTGTTTGCTATCATTTTAAAAACAACTTGTTAGCTTCATTATGGTTGAGTTTTCTTGTTCGGTTTCTGAAAAATCCAAATCCCTTTATCCCTTTGTTTTGATTCTTTGAACCAATAGACTCTTCAGCTTAGTATTTTTCCTGGAAAGCAAACAAAAAGGCAATCTGTCCTGAGAAAATGTCAAGCAGTGGAAGTAGCAGTTCAAGAACAAGAAGTGGAAGTGCTTCAGTGACAATTAGTACTAGAACCAGTTCACTTTCTCCATTGGATTTGATCACTGAATTGCCAGGAAACATCGTCGACAACATCCTGCGTCGCTTGCCTCTTCAGGATGCAGTGAGAACAAGCATTTTGTCCAAGAGATGGAGATATAGATGGCTCACACTCTCACAACTATTATTTGACTACCAGCCTCACCAGCAGTTGGACTCATTTGCAAAAACTAAACTGGTTATTGCAGTTTATCAGGCTTTACTGAATCATCAAGGACCGCTGGTGAAGTTCAGTCTCTCGGTTCCTGACCTCGGAAACTGTCCTGATATCAATCACTGGTTACAGTTCCTGTCCAATCGCGACGTTCAGGATTTCACTCTCAGGATTTGGACTGGAGAGCCTTATAAATTACCTGACCATTTCTACTCTTTTGCTCACTTGAAGCATTTGAATATACACAACTGTGTGTTCAAGCCTCCATCAAAACTCAAAGGGTTTGATAGGCTTGTTAGTCTCGAGTTTCGGAACGTGATCTTTGCAGCAGAAAGATTTGGGATTTTTGTCTCAAACTGTCCTGTGCTTGAGATATTGAAGTTGGTAGATTGTCCTCATTTTTATTGCCTCAGGATCAATGCTCCTTGTCTGAAACAGCTATCGTTTTACGGTACTTTCAGCACCATCAGTCTGAAAAATACCCCACTTCTTGCAACTGTTTCAATTGCTTTGAATGGAATGACAGAGATTGCAAAATATTTTAAGGATGGCAAGTCCTCAAATCTGATTGAGACTGTTTCTGGTCTGCATTCTATTGAAACCCTTTCCGCGGAACTCGACTTTGTTAAGGTATTAATGAACATCAATCCTTTGTGCACTGGTTTACTTTGGTGAATCATGTTTTCATATATCCATTTTCTCTTTTGCTTCCAGTTTTTGGCCATTGGTGGCATCAACAAGAGGCTTCCAATGACTTTAGATCATCTGAAGATTCTTAATCTGTCGAATGTCCATTTCGACAAGTTCCAGGAAGTCTCTTGCACTCTTTGCCTGATCAGTAGCTCTCCAAATTTGCAGAAACTGACTATCAAGGTGAGGTTGACTACCCTTCATAATGAAAAGTGTGAGGACATAGTACCGGGCAAAGGTATTGTGCGCTTTGGGTGGGCACGTATTTATTTCATGACAATGCCTGCCCTCCCCACTCGAACCCAAAACCTCTCGAACGTGGGAGAGTGAGTATCCAACTTACGTAGTACCTTAGCTCGGGACTATATATATCCTCACAAAAATAACAACTTGAGAAGAGAAAAGTTGATCCCCGCAGGTTTTGTTGCTTGTTTTTGCAGGCATCAACCGGCGCTAATCCTACGGTGCAAACTGTCGCGGAATACTTGAAAGTGCAGGAGTTTTCAGATTGTTCATTGGACAGACTTCAAGTAGTGAAGATCCTGGAGGTCTCTGGTGTTCCTGCAGAACTGGAGCTCATGAAGATTTTGCTGGCTGCTTCATCAAGTCTTGAGAAACTGGAAATCCTGCCCCGTGAAGAAAAGAGCATTGAGACTGAGTATAAAATCCTAAGAGAGCTTATTCGATTTCGGCGGGCTTCACCAAAGGCAGAAATCATGTTCTTGGACTCTGAATCTGAATGAATTAATATAGCCTTCTTTGTCTTGTTAATTAATGTATGACCACTTCTTCGGTCGGCCGAGTTAGTCATATGTGTGCTCAAAGTCCAAGTCCGATTCCGATTCCGATTCCGATTTCGATTCCAATTGCAAACGTATTTCTCTGCGATATTTAAAAAAAAGATGTTTTGAAATGGCAATTTATTGGTTTTACAGTTTTACTAGACAATTCTAAGTCTACTTGTCCACTGTTGTTTGGGCTTTTGCACGACGAGTATTTGAATTTTGTGGCCCAACAAGCCTTTATTCTAGTATTGGCCCATGGACACTGAGGAGAAAAATAATGGACTGAGCCTACCAAAATGGAACAAGCTTGTCGCGGCCCATGATATGCTACTATTTCTCTGTATCCACGTGGCAGTGCGGATCTTCGTTAGGAGGAATAAGAGCATGATTTTTTTAATTACAATTCTAGAAAAAAAATTATGTTAAATCATGATTTAAATGTTTTTTTTGAATATTTTTGGATGCTAAGATTTTGAGAAAAAAAAAATCATAATCTAAAAAAAATGAGAATGATACCATATAAGTTTATAATTTGAATATTTAAATTTTAAAATTCTAAACTTTAACCTTACACACTAATTTTTTTGATAACTAAGAACTATACCAAACAGGTTTGCCTCTTAAACATAAGTTTTTTTCTCACAACGAGAAAATTGGGGCCAACGTTCAATGTATAGCTACAAAAATATTATTTTCAGTGGAGTTTCAAATCAAGACCTTCCGAATCAATATAATTTAAATAGAGGGATACACTAATTAGGGCTATCACTACCCAAGTGGTCCCTTGAGGCTTAAACAGGAAAATGTAGAAAGTCAATTCCATTGAACACAATAGCGACTGGCTAGTGAGACAGAATACAAGTGAGCTATTCTGAACATAAAAAGAATATTTGTAGCGTAAACTCTACAGATCTTGGATTCACCGTTAGGACTTAGGAGAAAGAGAGATGGAGAAGACGACGTCGTCGTCGTCATCGTCATCGTCATCGTCATCGTCGGAGAAGGAGAAGGAGAAGGAGAATGTGAAAATCAAGAAGAAGGAGGCGTTGGGGTGGATGGAGTGGCTGAGAGGGTGGATGTACGTAGCACAAGAGATGCTGTTCCAGAGGATCATGGCCAGCCACTTGCAGAACCCGCTCCCTCTCCCTCCTATCAATGAACTCACCTGCATTGTTACTGGATCCACCAGCGGTATCGGTCGTGAAATCGCCAGGTTAATACTTCGTTTTTCTGTTTTATTCCCGAGAAATCTTCCTCGGAGTGAAATTGATTAAAGCCTAGTACATAATCATCATCTGTTGGTGCCAATTAAACGAACTGTATCTGGTCATCTGGTCTCTAATCTCATTATTATTAGTGTTCTTTTATCGATTACTAAGTTGTGAAGAATTTAGCACTCAAACAAAGATGAATCTAGGTTATCTTTTACGTTAATTTTTATAGCACTTGTTATCATCTTGTTACCACCACTTTTCAGTTTAGTTTTCCCGAGCAAAAGAAAGAAAACTTTTTTTATGTTGGCAGTTCTTGGTTTTACGAAGCTAGACATTAATTGCTTTAGCAGTTGTTGGCTGCTCAGCAATTAAAGATTTAGGTACCAAACAAAGCCTCAATCTAGGTTTACTCCCTTTTTTGATGTGAACTCTTCTAATTTTCACTTTTTTCATAATTATCATCAAGTTGCAATTTAGAAATCCGCTTTCTTGCAATTAATTCTGCTTGATATCTATTCTTTGTATGCTCAATAGCACTTGTGATTTCACTGAAGCACTTATCTCAGATTTCATTGCCACACAGAAATCTCTTTGATGTAAAATGTTTGCCTTGGTTTTCTGTTCAAGGTGTGTTAGCGTGGACTTGCATGAGTAAATGTACTGTATTTTTTACTGAACAGACAAGTAAAGATATCATTCCTTTGTACTGAACAGGCAGTTGGCGCAGGCCGGAGCACATGTTGTTATGGCAGTTAGGAACACAAAGGCAGCTCAGGAGTTGATCCAGAAGTGGCAAAATGAATGGTCTGGAATGGGCCTTCCTCTCAATATTGAGGTATTTCCATAGATGCTTCTTAAGACTGCATCAAAAGCATGTAAAACTAAACTATTCTTGTAAAAGTTTAAGTCATAAGTATGTCCCCCTACTTGAGTTACTTTGTGGTTTGAAATCAGGTTAGTCAGGACAATTGGTGATGGAATTGGTGAAAACATGTTTAACTTATGTCTTCTAAATGGGTTGCTTCCCCAGTGCCCTGTTTCTCTTTGTCTTTACAGAATTGTTGGTGGCCTTTTGCTTACTGTTTTTTCTTGATAAATTTATCAACTGTCCTGAAAAATGACATTTAGCTTGTTGGGTGCATAATCAGAAGATTTTTTTTTTTTTAGAAAACAAAATGCAGCTTTTGTGGTATTTAAAATTCCTTCCATTTAATGTATTAATGTAATGCTTAATATACTGTTATGACTTCACAAGGTAATGGAGCTTGATCTTCTCTCCCTAGAATCAGTTGTGAGATTTGCTGAAGCATGGAATGCACGTTTGGGATCTTTGCATGTGCTTATTAATAATGCAGGGATATTTTCCATTGGAGGTTTGTCTTGGCTATCCATTTTTTTTTTTTTAATGAGGACTTAGTCATCCAAGTTACTATTTGGTGCTTTGTATTCTTTATGATATCTGCCTTTTGCAACACCGTACTGGTTTTATTTGCACTTTTGACTTAAATTGCTCATTGCAATTAAGTTGTATATGGTGGAATATGATTGTTTTTATTTTCTTCTGGATGGAGTGTTTGTCAGTTTACCAACATCTGACCATTTGGAATTCTTTATATTTTTTGAAGTTAATTGGTTAATGATATGTATATTTGACTATGCAAAGTGAACTCTAGGCAGTGTTACCGTATCTTCTCACCACAGTTTCTCTCCCTTTATCATATTTGTCGGTTACTATGGCCAGATATTTGACTATGTTTGATCGTGCAACGTGTGGAACATGCTATATATTATGGTTACCTATACTTTTGGTGATTTCCGAGTTTGCATTAATAGCTTTGCTGTAACTTCTTTTATTTTCCTCATAAGTGCTTTCATTTTGTTGTAATTGTGAATAGAAGGTCTTGCTCTCACAACCGTGAGAGTTGTTTATTTATAGCATCTGAGACAAACCCTAATGGTATTACATCAAGTGGGCTGGGCCCAATACTAATATATTCTAACACATTTAAGTTGTGCTAGGCCATCAAAAACACTGGTAGATCGATAATAAATAAATGATGGCTGAGAAGGATAAGTTGTGTTTGAATTGATGGTCTAGGGTCTCAATGTATATTCATGCTTTTGCTTTATACTTTTTCACTAAATATTTTCTTAAGTTCTTCATAGTATTACTGAATGGTGAGGTTACTTGCTGCATTCATTTAGATACTCATATGTTTTGATGTCTTCGTACATAGAACCACAAAATTTTTCAAAAGATGGGTATGAAGCACACATGCAAGTGAATCATCTGGCTCCAGCATTGCTCTCAATATTGCTTTTGCCATCCTTAATCAGAGGATCTCCTAGCCGAGTTGTTAATGTGAATTCTGTAGTAAGTTCCACAGCCAATGCAGTTTTTTATTTTCTGTTCTTATACTGCAAGGCTCTTAACTTTTATCATGCAAAGTTTATAGTTCTTAGTTCATGAAGTATCCAGATGCCATCGGTTATTACTTGCTTAATGATTGTAGCTTTTGATTGTAATTAAGTAGGAAGGAGTGAACAGAGTTGGAAGAACTAGGGGGTAGTGATATTATCCTATTGTGGTGTTTGAAGGCCTGACTGCTTGAGAGATTTTGAGATTGACATTGTTTAAGGAATCATCCAATATTCCTAACATGCAGACAATATAATGATGCAGGAGGCCGTCAATTTTGTTTTACTTTTTTAATTTGTTCTTTTTAAGAGTCAAGGAATCATTTGTTGAAAAGGTTTCCCTTTTAATTAGCCTGCGTGCTTCTAGCTCTTTTTTAAGGACATTATGTTTGTCTAGGACAGTCAGGTTTAGGAATCCTAATGTTTCCTTAAACCAATGGTTGTAAACCTCTATTTAAAGGCTTGCTTGCCACAGAAATAAAAGACGAGAGTCTTTATGCAAAGTTGTAATAGGAGAGATAAGAGATTACTTACATGTTCAATGAGAGACTGATACATACTCATGAGAGGTTGAGAGGGGAAGTTGAGTCTATCCAGCCCTACCTGAGAGATTCAGGGCAATATTGTTCTAAATTAAAGCATCAACCACAGTTCTTGATGAAGATATAACAAACCATATGCGTTTTTCATGATGAAGATATAACAAACCCATTATCACCTGTTTAATAGTTATGACACGATTACATTCACTTTTTTTTTTTCGTATCTGAAGTTGTCTATCAATATTTCTTTCGTGTAGATGCACTATATTGGCTTTGTTGACCCAGAGGACATGAATGTCGTTTCTAAAAAGAGAAAATACACGAGCTTAGTCGGATACGCAAGCAGCAAGTTAGCTCAGGTACACACTGTTGTTTAACAATTTGAATTTCCTGTCAAATGTTTTAGCTTTTTAAAACTTTTTTTTATGCTCCACATCCAAGAAAATATCATCTGTTGTGGGTGCCAATCATCTAGTACTTATAGGCTGCACAACTACATGCAGAAGATACAAAGGCTTCCTTTTTTTTTTTTTTTGTTTACGGTGGATTAATACACTGCTGGCTTTTGGACTGTAGGTTATGTTCAGTAGCATTCTTCATAAGCGTCTGCCTGCCGAATCTGGCATTTGTGTGCTATGCGTATCACCTGGAATTGTGCAAACCAATGTGGTAAGTATATACAGTGCAGCGCCAAGCTTGATTTTGCGTTTAATGATCTTAACAACTTCAAGAGGATGTAATAACACCGTTTAAGTAAAGACAGTGCAGAACCAAGCTTAATGATCTTATTGTTTAGGAAAGAAATGTCCTGACTGAGTAATTTTAAAGCTGAGTACACACTAGGCTCTAAATAACACCATTTACTTCTTTAAATAACACTGTTCTGTTTAAAATTTTCGTTGTTTGGCTTTATGATCTTACTGGTTTACTTTTGTATGTCCCTAAATATAATCTCAATTCCTCTGTAGATCCTGTTGATGTACACATTTCCCAAAAACTAATGTTGACAAGTGTGATAAAGGATTATACAGAGGGCTAAATCCTATATGCTTCTTAAGCAAATAACTTTGGTTTCTACCATTGCAAGTGACAGTGTTGCGTTTTAATTTGCTCAGCTTTTAACATTGTCTAAATGCAGGCGAGGGATCTTCCAAAAATTGTACAAGCTGCTTATCATCTTATTCCCTATTTTCTCTTTAGCCCCCAAGAAGGTGAGTCTTCCAAAAACCATTAAATTGTTTTGCATTTTGAATACTTTGGGCCATAGAAACACCATTGAGCTTGATTTCGGAACTTTTTGTTGAGAATTTTATATATCAATATCAACATCAATCCTTAATACAGGTTCGAGGAGTGCTCTTTTTGCGTCAACTGATCCTCAGATTCCAGAGTACTGTGAGTTGTTAAAATCAGATGAATGGCCTGTTTGTGCATTTGTTTCGCAAGATTGTCGACCCACGAATCCTTCAGAAGAAGCGCACAATATAAAGACATCTTATGAGGTGTGGGAGAAGACATTAGAGATGGTTGGCCTCCCTCTAGATGCAGTAGAGCGGCTATTGGAAGGAGAAGAAGTCAAATGCCGTTATGGGGTTAGTGAGTAGTAGTTTCCACTCATCATCCCACAAGGTAATCACAGGAACTCCCCAGTTGATTGCAAAGGTGAAGGTCACTTTGTATGATGAAATAGCCATAATCCCCATCACTTTGTATGACCTCAGTCGGATCAAGTTTGCTTAGGCTTCTGCTTTTTTTGTTTGCGTACCCATTTGATGCTGATCTTTGTTATCTGCTTATAGCCAATTGAACTTCTCTAGTTCTCTCCCCTCTCAGTAGATGAAGTCATTTTGAAAAGAAAGAAAGAAAATGCACTGGAACTGGAAGCTTAGCTGTCTAACAATTCTCGACATTTTTTTTGTCTATCTACGCTACTCGAATATATACACACACAAATATATAAATACCTCAATTCTTTTGGCTTCAAACACATTAAACTCAATGTTTTCGCTTAGGCCTATAAAATCGGTCTTAATGTGTTAGGTTGTAGATTTTTCTTATCTATTGCCGCTCCTCTAATTTTTTCAATGTAGGATCTTTTATCACATTATCATAACACAAACAATCGTTAACCTGTCTTCCACGCCTTGGCTTTTCTACCTCTGACGAGGGCCATGGACTTTCTGCTAAGGCGATTCCCTCAGGTGAGTTTGTTTCTTCCGAAAGAAATAGAAAGCCAAAACAAGCACCTAGCTCCAGTGAGCTACTTGGCCAGATGAAATAAAGAAATGAGATTATGCGATCTTTTTTACAAGGAAACTCAGGTAGAGCACAAAAGAAATCGACCTTATAAATCCAGTCAAGGTTCACTGCCAGTGCCGGTAAGTGGGGGACCAAAAGGGTCATCTTCCTTGCCATCTGCTGCATCTGGCCTGGTTACAAGGTGTGAGATCAAAGCAAGAGAATAATCCATCAGAGTTTAGGGGGAGCCAACCAAGAAATTAGATAACTCAATAGTTGGATTTCCATCAAAACATCTATGGCAACAAACCATCCAGTATCACTAACAAGATCTGCAGTTTATAGGACACTGAAGCTTAAAACAAAAAACAAAAAACGCAAAACATAAATACGCTCCAAAAACATAGAAAATATATAGCACAGCACAATTCACTCTAAAATTCTCTAAGATGCAGCCGCCTTCGGAACCTCCTCTTCTGCTGCACCTTCAAAAGTCTCCCCAGACACAAGGTCAGGGACGTCGTCATCGTCGTCTTCCTGTGCTGCGTTTGCCCCAGTACCTGCAGCAGGTGCCTGCTTCTGGAACTGCTCAGCCAGCTTCCTCAGGTTGTCCAAGTTATCAGGGCCTATAACATTTTCATAAAGCAAAATAATAAGGAAAAAAAAAAGATTGAGCTTCATTTCACAAGTCCCATGTAATCATGAATCAATAATTCAGAGATGATAATGTACATACCCAATTGGTTTATGATATTGGGAAGAATGTCCTGCAATTCTGAAAAGAGGGGGGGGGGGAATTATCAGATTTTCGGACAAAATAAATATAAAAACTAAGAGCACCTTTTTGAGGTATCCAAATAATATCAAAGAAAATTTGACCCACAGATACCGGACATGAAATAATAAGTGTAACTTTAGTGACATGGGACAGGCAATAGATAAGATTACAGGTTACAGAAGAAAAAGATTGCAAAACATACTCTTAATTTGAGGAGAACCACTAACAACCCATGTGTTTGCAGCAATGGAAGCTTGAACTGAAATGCAAGGCAAAGATCTGGTCAGCCAATAAGGATCACTAGAACAGGAAAGATGTTACTGGATCCATGTACACTTATGTTGGTTTTACCTTTGGGGTTTACAAACTGGATTACTACATCATCCATGAAAATGTTGACCTCCTCAATTGCTGGTATAGCATTCACGCCTATTCTCTTCAGGGTGCTCTGAAGCCTTTTGTCATCTGTGGTAGTTGTCTTGTGGACAGCCTTCTTCTTTCTATGGTTAAGAACAAAGAATCAGATTAGAATTCACAGACAAATGCAAACGAAGCAGAAGATGGATAAGATAGAAGACAGAGAAAAGGAGATGCCAGGCTAGGAAATGAAAACTTCTCCCCTTTAACACAATCAAAGGCTACTATTACTATTTCTCTATTTTTCTACAAAATAATAACTAAAGGGTATGGGAATGCACCCACTAAAGGAAAAAGTACATTTCTCTCCTGCATGAATCAATATGCTTCAAAGAAAGTGAAACATCGGAATGACAATTCACTTAATGGTACAGAAAACACAATTGTAACATAATACAGGGTCGCCGTGTTACCCTGGTCACTCTGAGCCTCAAATCCCCTAAAGCGAGCCGGATTATAATGAACGGAAAAATACTGATTGAAAAGCTACATATGTATTGTTCAGATAAATTATGCTTAAAAAAACAACTAATCACAACCATCCTCTCAGCACAATGATAGAATTCCCTTCCAGAATAAATTATGCCAAACCCACATTTGAATTTGACAGTTGTGTTTACACCATAATCATATCAAAAAACTTAAGCACCAAGTAGAAACCTATGACAAATAATTCTTCATTACCTCCTCATGGTACCCTTTCCACCAGTGCGTACAGCACCAGCCATTCTCATAAGTTTTTCTGTATTCATCTGCATAAAAGAGAGAAGATGGTCAATGACAAGAACTTCCCATAGCCATGTTATGGAATGATGAAAACAATATTAAAGAGAGAGAAAGAATTGCTAAGCAACAAGTTTCAACATGAGTACATATAGCTGACAAACAGAACTCCATATGCACTAAACACTGGACAACCAAGATCCCATGGAAGAAATGGAAGACAACAGCCAATGAGAAGCACCTATCCAATCCATGCAATTTATAACACCAACGAATACATACAAAAGAAGCAATGTTCAAACTGAATAAATATATCAGGTAGAGTAATTCCTATTGACTTATCACAGTCCCGTGATACCAACTATTGCATAAACATGAAGTTTTCCCCTTAACTCATATCTGCTAGATAAAACTCTAGAAATATGCAAGTGCAACAATAGCTGCTAAGAACTAGGCATTAAATTGGCATTTTGCTGGAACTTGAATCCAATAGAAAACATAAAAAAAGTAAAGGTTTACAAACTATGGAAGACACAACACGACGGGCTACACGAATAGCTTACGAACCGCCAGATACAAAAAAATTCCCTATATCATCAAATATTAGTTACTTATACATCATTCAATCCAACGCTTTTCCGATTTTATCTTCTTGCGCATAATACAGTGCATTTAAGACTGTACGGCATATTGTCTATCACCAAGGTACGTCCAAATACGCATTGCTACACAAAATCACACAGCATTTCCAGCAAAGGGACACACATTTCCGTTACCAAAACAGAGATATGTCATTCTACATAATCCACCCAAGTAACTATTGAAAGAACACCAACTAAAATGCTCCAATATAGTTGCATATTCACTAATAATAGTAATCATCAACAAAGAAAAATAAACTGGGTCTTCCTTCATAGTTCAGAGTATAACACTATTACAACAGCTACAAATCAGGGCTTATTCTCTGCTCCTATCTCAATCTCAATATGAAAAATCAACTACCGACGACTTTTTTTTTTCTCCTAATTGTTGACATCTCGAGTAATTTTTTCTGCTCTCGCCCGATTTCCCTATCTTCCGAGTAGAAAGTAAACTACTCAACCAAATGTAAATCCACGCAAATACGGAACAAGAAAAGCCAATAGCAAAGTATTAGCTAAACAGACAGCTCAAAACCGAGATCAGTAAAACCTAGCTGTAAAAACTAGTTCATACGCATCAACAAACAGACGAGAATCAAAGAGATAAGGCTCCGGCGAAACAATACCTTGTGTTAGGGTTTTGGGTGGGTACAGAGAGACGATTCGGCCGAGAAGATAAGAAAAAGAAAGAGGAGATAGCTTCAGACGGCGCCCTAGTACTGAGAAACGATGATGATATGCGTTGCAGGGGTCAAGATCCGACGGTTAAGAAGCTGTTGTAAAATATTCGTTGAAAAGTACCCATTCTCAGCCGTCCGATGGTCCTCACCCAAAAATAGAAAATGCAGGCTGTTGGGCTATCGGGCTTCTCACTCAGTAACCCATGAAGGTTACTCATTTATGGATTGGGCCATTGGGGTAGGAGGTCCAATTAAGCACCAATTGCTAGACATGATTGTAATGACTTGTAGATTTGTAGTTGCTCGAGGTGTGATATCCCGTCAGATTCTTATTAGAAGCAATATTATTATGATCACGTGATAAGATTTGGTCCAACTTTTAAAGTGTCATCAAATAAAAAACTTTTGAGTACTCAGGTCGGACAACCCGAATTTTAGCCTATCCAATGTCCAAAAGACAAAGTCCACGTGCTAGAGTTTGGTATAACTTAACCGGTCATCACGTGAAAAACTCCGGATGCGCAGATCGGACCACTTGAATTTTGGCCCATATCCTATTTTAAAAGACAAATTTGTAAAACTAAGTTTTGTCTATTTAATTTAATTATTTATTATACATTTATAAGGAATAACCTTATTCGAAAAGCAGAAAGAGCAGATATGGAGGCCTACTGCTGCGGAATCATCTCCTTTGCTAGAATTCCAGCAATTCCAAAGAGAATTCATTTCCCCAGTGACAGCAACCACCACCATTTCTACCCATCCAGGAAATATTCGACCACCTCTCGTCTCACCTACGTTAAACCACTTGTTTTCAGAGGGCAACCACAACCCAACACTGGATTATCTTCACAATGCGGCAATCGAACAGAGCTTTTACCTGCCAGTGACGACGATAATGGCGATCTTGATTTTATTGTGGTGAATTTTTATAGCTTCAATTTTATTAAAGACCCAGAAGAGGAAGTCGCCAAGCACCTCTCCTTCTTGGAGGTTGAATATTAGTATGTTTTTATGATGGATAATTGAATTACTTAATTAGGGTATAAATATCTGCTCGTCTATGTGTGATATTGGAATCTGTAGAAGGATTACTTTAGTTTGTAAACCTCTTATATATGGCTTACCTTGTAAAATTGGTGTTTCTGAAGCATTTCATTTTTGGGACGCGTGGTTTTGCTGCATTTGATGGTGAGTGTGTGAATGGTGTCTGGCTAGAATTCTCCGGAGTGAAACTGGAAAGTTGGGTGGGTGAGAGTGAACGACGTATCTATTGTCTATTTGTAAACATGATACTTTTAATTAGGTTCATTGAAGAAAATTCATATAATGGTATTGTCACGAATTGTAAAAGTGCTTTTGTAGTCTGACATTTTGTGGATTACTCTGTAGAGCATTGGTTTTTTGACCTTTGGTCTTTTGGGTGACTAGAGTTTGCTGCATTTGGTGTGTGTAGGTATGGGGAAATAGGAGAAAAGGCTAGGCTAGGTATGGTGATGTGGGTGAGCTGTGTTTCGTGGTCATTTGTGAGAGTTGTGACTGGTTACTATTAAAGGGAGATTTAGGTAGGAGATAACGACTCTTCCTTGGCTTTCTTGTTGCATTTTAGAGGGTTGTGATAGATTCTTCTGAAAGAGGATTTCTGCAGTCTCTACCTTGATGTCATTTCAGATAGACCTTTCTTTATGAGGATTCTATACCGGAGGATGCTAGAGGCAGCGGTATATGGAGAATATTTTAATAAGTCTAATTCAGTTGTGAAACACCACTTCAAACATTGATACTCAAATACTTAAATTGTTGGTTGATATGATTCTCTAGTACTTATCAAACTAAAAGAAAAATAATAAAAGAAGAGTGCATTTGCTTGTTCCCTTAATTTCTTTGCTCCTTTTGTAAATCCATTAAAAAAATGAGCTAGAAAAATATGCCTGCTTTATGCATCCTTATTCACATTTGCTCAAACCAAACTAGGTATGATGCACAACATGCCAACATGGTGCTTACTTTAATGATAACTGGCTAGTGTAGAGAGGAAAAGAAAAATAAATAACTTATAATGGTAGAACCTAGTGAAGTATAATCAATCAATCAGCTACTTTTCCTGCTCAAATCTAACAGTCAATTTTCCTCATCTATTGTTAGGGTCGAGACATTCATGGTCGAATATATTTAAATGAACAAGGGATCAACGCTCAGGTATTGTCTTCTTTATCTTAGTGCATGTGTTCAATTGTCATGTTAGTGCTGAGTAGTCATTTGTTCAGTATCCATAATTTATTAATTCCTTCTGATCCTACTGCATCCTTCTGCAGTACAGTGGGCCATCAAAAGATGCTCTTGCATATGTTGAATGGTTAAGAGAAGATGATCGGTTTTCTGACATACTGGTTCAGATATCTCCAGCGTTAAATGGACATGCCTTTCCAAAATTGAAGCTTCGTTATAAGCCTTCACTAGTGCAGGCAAGCTACATGTTTGTACCCTATTTTAGTGTGTTACAAACTAGTCAATTTTTCCAGTGAAACCACCCTGGTATTTTTGGCCATCACTTTGTCTGCTTAATGTTCCTTTCTGCACTCACCTTTCTTACTCAAAGCTCTTCTTTAGATCAAATACTTTGTTTTCTGAAATATTTCAGCCGGAATGCACTTGTTTCCTCCTTATATTTCTTCAGGGCAGCTTTTCATGTGGTATTCTCCAACGGTGTAGAGCTAGATCCTGTAATTTACTCATTGTCTCATTGATATCTCGCATTAAACCAAGTTTCTCTGTCTTAGATCACGTTTCAGTTGCAATTTTTTTTATGGAACTGAAGCTGTTACTTACCTGTCTACTGTTTTGAAGTTTTATGAGGTTTGATTGT
This sequence comes from Tripterygium wilfordii, assembly GCF_013401445.1. Taxonomy (NCBI): domain Eukaryota; kingdom Viridiplantae; phylum Streptophyta; class Magnoliopsida; order Celastrales; family Celastraceae; genus Tripterygium; species Tripterygium wilfordii. The sequence goes on from NC_052247.1 coordinate 3,273,392, forward strand.
GTTAACTAATGGCCTAATTTTAATGCCCCCCTCTAGTTGGAAGGCGGCATTTCACATCTTCCTTTGATTGATCCATCAAAGCGAGCAACACCTCTAGCACCATCTGAATGGAGAAAAAAATTGGAAGCAGTACATGAACTTGATGATGCATCAAATTCAACATTTGACAAAAACTACGTTTTATTGGATGTGAGAAATGGTACGTGCTTTCTTACTGTAAGTTGCTGCTCCCTTGTATTTTCTCAGATGAAATTATATGCCATTAATCCTTCCTTATGTACTGAAGTGAGCCCTATTTGGAAATTTTCTCTGTAACATCAGACACCGAAATCAAACCATAGTCAATCATTTTGAGTTACCAGGGACTTGCAAGCTTGTTTCAATTACAAATATTGGCTTAGCTGGTAGCATATGGTGCCTTTGGCCCTATGTTAAAGGGTGTGTGAGATCGGGGGGTCGAGTCTCACCACCAACAACCTTCCTGGGGAAAAGGAGATGGGTTGGGGGTAGCGGCCCATGGGCCCGGCTTGGAGTATGGGCCGTTACACATATTGACTGAATCGGATATTAAACTCATCAACTGTTCAAGAACCTGTGAAAAAGCAGAATGTATCTCTGTGAATTTATATGACTGAAGTTGTCATTCACTCATTCAGTCATTCTGTTTGGTCAGATACTGACTTAGCCACTGCAGCAGTAGTGCTATATCTGCTTATTATTTCAGGCATTTCTTAGACTGAACTCTACTTTATTCAAGGAAACTTATATTCTATCATAGTTGATAGGGAAAGCTAGTGGAAGCATGTGACTACTGCAAAATATTGATTTTTAGACATTGTTACACCATAAGCTGAAACCTCATGATGCTTACAACATGCACTGCGCTAATATCGAGGCTTAGTATTTTTTGCCAACTGCTTTGTAGAGTTTGAAGACTCTCTCTCTCTCTCTCTCTTCCTCCCTCCCTCTCTTTCGCTCTCTCTTATGCATGCACGCAAGGACATACTTACCGATATCTTGACATGCTTTTACACAATAGGTTATGAGTGGGATATTGGCCATTTTGAAGGGGCTCGGCGACCTGATGTGGACTGCTTCAGGAGCACTTCGTTTGGGTTAAGCCCTGAAGAGGTATGGGCAATCTTACTGGGATGCGAATTATCTTTATCATTAGGATGGACGACCTGAAAACTTATTTCCTCTACAATTATTTGTAAATGGCACATAGTATTTTTAACTTTTTTCTGTAGTTAGCTTGGAACTGATGTTCAACTAAGGTCGCCTTGCTCTCTCACCATGACTCTGTGTATGTGTATGTGTGTTACAAAGCTTAGGAAAGTTTGATTTTCTTGTGAGGGCTATAATTTTTTATTTCTTTGTTTCCATGTGGCCAGGTCACTGCTTCAGATCCTTTAGCAAATATTGATAAAGAAAAGACAAATATATTAATGTATTGCACAGGAGGTATTCGTTGTGATGTATATTCTACAATTTTAAGGTAAATTTCTATTACCTTTTTTGTTCCCCCACTTTCTGTTCTGTGTCTTTTACATTTGCTGTCAAAGTTCGATCAATTCGGGATTTTTTTTTTTATCAGACTGATTACTTGTTTTGCATTGACATCTGGAAAAATTGTCTACTCATATTTGAGGATTTCAAATGTGTAAACGTTGTAAATATTTTTTCATTTCTATCTTTTCTACCATAAAACTTAGTAAAGATTATGCTTATAAAAAAAAAAAACCTCGATAAACATTATGGGCGGTATTATGTGTTTGGGGATATTGCATCTCAATATAATTTGTAGAAAGCACATGGAATTTCGGGTACACTCCTCTCTGGATTCTTTAGGGGATTAAATATTTACCTATCCTCTGGCCAAGAGTAATTGATCTGGTTGACAACACTGAAATCTCTGATTCTTGAGATGCTGCTTACAAGTTTTAACGTTTTATGGCTGTTAGTTCTTAGATTTTCCAATTTATATGGAGAGTAATCTTGTTTGACAGACAACAGGGCTTTCAAAATTTGTACACTTTGAAGGGAGGGGTTTCTCATTATCTTGAGAAAGAAGGTCCTCAAAAGTGGATCGGAAATTTGTTTGTTTTTGACTCCCGTCTTTCTCTTCCCCCTTCTACCTATAAGAAAGAAGCGGTGAAGGAAGCAAGCAAGACTCGACCAACTTCTAAGAGCAATTTACTTGCAAGCTGTTACATATGTGGCTCACCGGTCACAGAGTTAAGGCATCGCAACTGTGCCAATATTGACTGCAACCTACTTTTTCTGTAAGTTTTCTATCTGCACACATATTTTTGGTTCGTGAAATGCTGCTTCAAGAAGCCAATGCCTTAGTATATGCATATTTTGTTTATTCTCAAATGAGGGAGGACTCATTGTGATAGTGCTCTGTCTGTCACCTTTCTCAGGTGCTGTATTGACTGTGTGAAGGACTTCAGGGGATGTTGCTCTTTGAACTGCACAACTGCCCCTCGACTTAGACCTGTTCTTCTGGGGCATCAGAGATACGAGAAATGGCATATATATCGAGATTCAAATATGCAAACCGAATTGACAGTTTGATGCAAGAATCCATATCATCAAAGATTGAAAGCAGGTATTCCTTGTGAATTCATCAGATTGATTAATCACTTCTTTGACAAGGCTGAGGATCTTCCTAGTTAACCAAGATAACGTAATAGCTAAATGGATTGCTGCCAGTAACAGAGTTCACAAAGAACTCCTTGATTCATGTTTTCTAGAAATGAACAGGGGGTTCTTGTTCTGATTTCTGAATGACTATTCTGGCCAGGTCCACTTATTGAAGAAGAAAAACATCTTTGGAAGATTCAAAAGAACACTCAAGGAAATGGGAGAAAAGCAGAAGCTGCTAATAGGAAGTAATTTGTTACCGTAAAGGGCGGTGTAGTGATCATTGTGCTCATTATCCTGCTCCATGTTTGGGCTCGAGTCCTGACCTGCCTGGATGGTTGCATACTTGCATCCACGGAAAGTTTCCGCATTATATAAATTTCCTCTTTAAATATTTCATATGAGTTTAAACTCAGAAAATCTAATATAGATCTAAACTTTGACTCTCATTATACAAGTCTTCCATTTGAACCCCTAAATATTTCGTATGGGTCTAAACTAGGGAAAGACAACTTTTGGTCACTGAAATATATGATCAGTTTTAATTCAATCATTTATTTTTCAAATGTTTCAATTTGGGTATCCAAATTTCTAAATTGTTTAAAACAAGTCATATGGATAGTTTTTAGCTATTTCGGGTAGCTAAATTACCTACATGACATAAAAAATAAAAGAAGAGCTTACCTGACGTTAAAAATCAATTAAACATAATATGTATCAATTAAACATCTTTACTCTCCCAACTTCTCATCTTCTCTCCGATAAAACCCACAAACCTTAACTAAGTTTTGGTGTCGCAACTTAGCAATTGACCTCATTTGATGCTCGAAATCCCTGAGTCTCTCCAACCTGTGCTCTCCAATGCGGCATGAATAGGTGGCTGAAATACGAACAGTAGTTTGGTCGTGGGGCTGCGTTCGGCCCATATCAGTAAAAATAAGTTGAATTTGACTTTTGTTTTCCATATCACAAGTTTGATTCATTGAAATAGCTAAAGACTGTCCGTGTGATATGTTTGAAACAATTTAGAAATTTGGATACCCAAATTGAAACATTTGAAAAATGGGTGATTGAGTTGAATCTGATCAAATATTTCACTAACCAAAAGTTGCATTTCCCCGGTCTAAACTTGAATTGTCAAATTTGAATATACAGAAATTTTATACCCGATAAACATGATAAATTAGACCAAAACCGAGCGCATGGACTCCACCCTACTCTTAGTAACACAATTATATCGTATAATGTCACTGTGTAGACTATAGATCAGGTAGTGTTGTGTGTCACTGTCTAGACAGAGTCTAACCGGAGGGTATCTTATAATAATTTAAAGGGGGAAAAAAAAAAACCAGATACACAGGACTGAGTGTGACATAAACCAATTTTGCTCCTTTAAAAAAAACCGTTCAGGGCCTCGGCAATCAAAAGCAAGAAAATTGAGATTTGATTGACGAGCTTTATTAGATTGATTTCTCCTCCTTTGTAATATACGCTAAATTCCCAATAATTTCAAGGTGTTAAACCCACGGAAAGCCCTCAATTCGTACTTTTGCGGAGGAGATCGAAGGCTTAAAATTTAGTGAGATTCTCCATTTTCTTTTCGACTGCTCTGATTTTCGGCGGTGACCCAACTATTATTTTCCCATTGGGTATCAGTTTTTACCTAGATCCAGACTGGTTCTTTGGATGTCGTTGATGGGTTCTTGTTTCCAGGTAAACTTTTTACGTTGCCGTACATAGATCTCTTCATTTTCTGGAGACCGCTCTTTGTTTGCTTGATGAGAATATGGGAAAAAGCGAAAGAAAAATGTTACTGAGTGGTATTTTCTCTTGTACTGGTTTCTTAGTCCAGATATTCAAATGAAGTAAACAAATAGCGACATATCACTCCAAAGATTTGGAATTGTTCAGTTGTTTGCTTATTTTCTTGCACATTTTCTCAGTGACCAATAATTAATTGCTTTTTTGAATAGAAACCTCTAAAATGTATGTCTGTGGGCTTTCTTTGCCAGGTCTTGGACACCTCACCACAATTCCTGCGGAATTGAGTGGAATAGTAGATGAATATGCTCTTGAATTTCCCTACAATGAGAGTACATGCCCTTGGTTTCAGTGGGGGTTGCAGTTTATGACAATATAGAATGTTAATGGGTGACTGAAGTTGTGGACTGTTCAAGAAATGAGTCGATCCCCTTCATTCTCTGTCAAGCCAGAGCATATTTTAAAGCCCGACCCTGATTCACTGCAGCGATGGGTTGTTGCATTTTGCGTCATTAGATTTGATCTTGAACAGGGTCAGCTCATTGAGGAGTGTTACCCACCTGGTTGTCTTACACATGATGAGGAACTTGAGGTTGCTTTTAGTTCATTCCCAGATTCAGTTTCCCAGCATCAAAATCGCTCAAGCATTCATGATTGCATTTTCTTTTTCCGGATCCAAAGGCAAGAAAATGTGGCTCAATCTGAGATAACAGAAAACGATGATCAAGAACCATCTTTAAAGTCTACTTTGAATCAAGTGATTAAAAGGACTGGATACAATGATGATGGTCGAGGTTTTAAATACTTGTATGGCTATGTTTTTAATAGGCAGAGACATGATGAGAGGCTCAAGCGAGGTGGCGAACAAAAATCCGTAGTTATATTGTCTCATAGTCCTTACTCTAGTGTTTTTAGACCTTTGTTACAAATCATGGGTCCCTTGTTTTTTGATATAGGAACGAAAGCCCTTGAGCATATTGCTGCCTGCGTTTCACTGTGGCCGGCTCCAGTGCCAGGTAAGCAAATGGAGCTTCCTATAGGAAATGCTACACTTAAAGCTTACTTGCCACCTGCTCATAGCTTGCCAGTGGAAGATGGAATTTCCTTCGAAGAGTCTGCTTCCTCTGTGGCTCCTTTTCTTCCTAATAACCAGTCAGTTCCACAAGGTCTTTTTCATGATTCGGATCTTTTTGGTACATTCCGAGGCATTTTGTTGCAGCTTTGGGTTTTGTGGGAGCTCTTGCTTATTGGTGAACCCATTCTTGTCATAGCTCCAACACCTCCCCAATGCTGTGAGGCTGTTGCTGGTCTAGTTAGCTTGGTTGCACCACTTCTTTGTAGCATTGATTTTCGGCCATACTTCACCATCCATGATCCGGAGTTTGCACAGTTAAACTCACTTCAAGAAGGGGACATTTTCCCTCCGATGGTATTGGGTGTGACAAACCTCTTTTTCCTTAAAGCCCTTCGTAATATTCCCCACATTGTATCGGTGGGAACTGCTGCTCCTAATTCAAACCGTGCTGCCATTTCAAGTAGGTCTTCAACTGGAAGAATTACTGGCAGACCAGAGGCATTTGGTTTTCAACAGCTTTCCTTGAAAAAATTTTCTCCGTCAAGTTTGTTGAATGCTGTGAAGTTAAGAAGAGATGGACCTCTTTGTCTCATGACAGAACACAAGGAAGCAATTTGGAGCACTTACAATGCAACCACCAAACCAGATACTTCTATCCTTAATAGACTTATTGATGCTGGGATGTCCCCAAGGGTGGAGGAATCAATGTCAGTTGTTAACAATGAGATTTTGCGTCGGCACTTCTTGGAGCTCACGACCAACTTTTTGGCTCCTTTGGGCCCATATTTTAGGGTTACCACACCTTCTGAAAGATCTTCACCATTTGTTGATCCTCCTCCTCTTCCTCCATTTAATGCTGATGAATTTCTTGCAAGCTTATCGTCAAGAGGTGTTGGGAAGTTCTTAGCAAAGCGGATGAGATCTAACTGGCTGGACTTGTACAGGTAATGAGTGTCCACTGTAATATGGACTGACCCAGATGTATCCCCATACATGCACCCACGCATGCACATTCCCATCCACAAACACATACAGTACACATGCTTCTGTTTGCTTATCTTGTGTGAGTTTGCCTGTGCTTGCTGATTCTCATCTTGTCTTGTGGTTGATTATATCTTGAACTGTTGTTAATTTTATTTTGTCATCTGTCACAATTCTGTTCAGGCGGTTTATAAAAGGACATAACTTCTTGCCATGGTTTAGAAGAAGGCGTGCTGTTGCTGAACTAGAACAATATCGACTATGGAAGCATGCAAGAATCAAGACTAATATACAACCATTTGTAGCTAAAATGTCTGAACTGGAAATAGTTGACTCCTTCAATTGTATTGAGAGACATCTGCTGGGAGAAATAGAGGTACGTACTATTTTCTTTTAATTTCCTCAAAAGATGATGATATGCTACTTTCCATCTGTGTATCTCTTCCCTTACTGTATATCTGCAAAATCAAACTGAAGGTATTTTGACTCGCCAAATAATAATCATAATAATAATATGATGCCTTACCGTATCCCATACTCACCAAATAGAGGTACTTCCCATGCCCTGCCACCACTAGAAGAGCTCTGGGTTCTCATCTCGAAGAGATGGTGATGATGATGATGGGAAGGGCAAAATATATGCTGCCCTACCCCCATATTGGGAGAGGAGGAAGTACTATTTGTTTTGTTATTGTGCTGTAAGTACATGAGACTAAGTTGTTTTAGGGTCTGCCAGCCTTAAATTTTTGAACAATTTAGAGTTCTAGATGTCCAGCTTTTGTAGTAAACATTTTAGAAGCAATAAGCCTGGTAGCTACTTAGTATTTTGTTGTTTAAGCCTTTAAGGTTCTTTTTGTTGCTTTTATTGCTGTTTGTGTTACGTTTCAGCCTTGTACTGTCTTTCTTTTCCTAGGCTTGCTCCTTCTTGGGGCCCCTTTAATCCATAAATTTCTTTTGCATTAGAAAAAAAGGCAAAATGTTTGGGACATAAGGCAGTGCATATAGAGACGTCAAAGTTGTTTATTTTTTCGTAGACATTGTTCCATGTGGGTGAAGACACTGGTGATAGCTTTACCGTTTATAAAGTTTTTACCTTGAATTTCATAGTTTATTCAGTTTATTCGTTTGCTTTGCCTAATCTATGGAGTTGACATGCTCAATATCATCTTCAGCTACAGCAATTGGGAAGGGCTAGTGAAGACAGTGTAATGGCTTGTGAGAAACTGAAGAGTGATTTGCAGGCAGTGTTCAATGTGCTTCCCATTGACATGCAGCAACTTTTGCTTCTCAGCCCAGAAAGGGCAGCTCTTTTGCAAGAAATCAAGAAATGACAGAACTTCCTGTGCTCTTTCTTTACAAAGTTGATTTGCATCTTTCAGGTGACTTTCGTTATATGGGTTTTTCTCATACTGCTGAAGGATGGCAATATCTGTTCCATAATTTTGTCACTGGATTAGGATAATTTCTCCCATTTTGTGCATGATTGTTCCTGTAGGCGAGATTGTTCTTTGTAGCTCTGTACGTTAACGTATATTACGAAAAACAGCTGAAATAATACTTATTTTTAAATCCGTTTCCAGATGTGTGAGAATACAAAGACCTTTCATTCCCGTGCCAAGAGCATTTGAGGTACCTTTTTCCTTTTGCAGCTGTCCAAACAAATTGCATCATTCACAATTCATGAATATTGGCTTCAACTAAAATATGAATGTTGCTATTGCGCTGACTCTGTAGCCAGTATGTAAACTGCTACTATGTAGAACGAGTCGTAAGAGAATTCTTTCATGTAGCTTCGAATATTTGCTTTTAAATTCTTGTAACAGATTTTTCAATTAACGGTCATTGAATTCTTTTTTATCGTGTTATAACATTGACAGTGTTTACTATGCCATGAACATGATGCAATGAACAAATTTTATTCCTCTTCAGTCAAATTAGACTATTAAGTAATGCCTGATGTTGTGCATTTACGACAAATTTTTTTAAGGATGATTTCTTATAGTAACTGTTGTAAAAACATGCAGTTTATTTTAGAAATATGATTTGGAAAGCCTCTCTTTTGTACGTTGTCTTTTTTTAAACAAGCTCAAGAGACGAGATGGTACCACCTCAACTGGGGCAGCACCCCCTGCGTATGGTATACATTAATTTTCTGTTTCTAATCTCTCTTTTGGAGTATTGCTTTATGTTATTTGCTTTTTAAACTTTGCTCCTAGTTGCTTCTTGCATTTCACCTGTAAGTCTGTAACTCATCACTGGAGGATGCCAATTTAGGTTTGTAATCTTGTGCCGTATCACAATCTTCTGGATCTTGCATTTCTGCAATCTTGATTTGTAGCCTTAATGAGAAAGTTCATGTTTAACAAATTGAAATAGAGAATTGCCTTCCATTCTGTTGATTTGAAAAGTTTCTATACCATGGTATTTATCGTACTTGGAGTCAATTCTGTACATTCAAGATTACATGAAATCGAATAGGCAAGTTTAATATTATCATTAACAGATGATAAGGATATTTTAGTGAAGATGCGAATTGCATAATATTCATAATCTGCTTACCTGTATAAGATCAAATGTGATGCTAATAACTACTTTTCCCAAGTATTGTTGTGGTGGTCAGTTATGTTTATGAGAATGTGATCCCATCTGATAAGTAGAGGAAAAATGTTCAAGGTGCAGATAGGACAACCATTTTTTATCTCCTGTCGACATAAACCGTAAGAAATTGCAGACTAAGAATTGATGGCCGAGGATGACAATATTTGGAATTTTCTGACGTCTGAGAATCTTTGGATATCTTCTTCAGTCTGTTTTCAATTCATTTCAACTTTCTCTACCTTCTGATGTTTGGTGGTAATAACTGTGAAGTGAACATTGCTTGCCTTTGTTGATGAATTGATGCCTTGGCTTGGAATTACTGAAAGCTGATCATCCATTCTGTGTGGTATATGTAAGCCTCATATTTTTGCGATTAGGATGATTCAACTGTCATCGTATTGCACCCCGCCCCACCTTTTGCTTAATAAAAAAAAGATGATTCGACTGTCGATTTTGATGTGATTCATTTCTTGTCCAATGATCTAGTTTCAGGGCATCCAGTAAACCCTAACCCAGATGCACCCAGGAATCTTGAGGGCGCTGTAGATTATTTTGCAAAGAATCAAGTTGAATATGTGATGGAATTTACACTCTTTACCATTTTTTTTTTGTCCTTAAATACTTGTGATGCATTCTGCTGCATAAAACAGCCACATCTGCCTTGCAATCCAAGCTAGCAAGTGCCTAGCATCTCTTATTTAAATGTGCCCAATTGCAGATTCTTCACAGAGATGGGAGCATTTGGAACAAAGCTAAGGAAACTTGAAATTATTTGGGTTTCTGTTTTTCTTATCTTTTCCTGGAAGAAGGAAATATGTGGTTCATTTTAGCAAGAACTAGCAATGCAAAATCAGCCACATCTCTCTTTTTTTTTTTTTTTTTTATGGAAAGGGAAGGAAGAAGGGGTTTGCTCACCTTCTCATATAGAGCTTGATAAGCAAAGCAGTTCTTACACTCACAGAAAGTAAACATCAACAGAATAAATTTTCAAATACATAATTAGTCAATTAGTGCCATCATCCTCATCTTTATCCTTCTGTTCTAACAAAAAAATTATGACTACTGAGACACTATCTTTCTACTTGCACTTGTGCCTTTTTTTTTTTTCCCACTCTGATTAAACTCCATTTTATGTAAAATTTAACAACCCAAAATTCTTGTAGTTACTGATAAGGGCCTTACACATTTGGACCAAACCCCCAAAATTTACAAACTCCGAGACAACAACCTGGGCAGTTGTGGGGGTTTTCACTGGGTTGGGGGTCCTCTCATCTACGCCTACCACCAGAGGTAGCCCTTTCCTAGAAGTGACTTGGCCCAACCCTTATGGTAGGAAGAGGGGCCACACACAGGCCCACATACGTATAGATAGGTCGTTTCGATATCAAATGATAAGGAGCCCACCCAACCACCCTTATAACACTTGGTTCGACTTTGTTTTTTTTGGATCAAGGCTCGGCCATTCTAGCATACAAATTCAACCGATTGTTGGTAAGTTAGGAAGTTTGGTCTCACTTATATTCTGCACCCTTAGATGTGGAATGTGCCTAACAGTTACTAATTTAATGTAAAGCCAAAAGTTGGACTGCATCCAATGGTGGAAATTTGAAGATTCTGCTGGGCCACCCCTGATTATGCACCCTCCATGATTGCAACACAGTAAAGACTAAAGAGGAAGACTCTGTTTTTGTATGGTTTGCATTGTATAATATGAACATTTGACATTGCCCCTCACACATACTTCCAAAGTGGTCCTATCATAGTTTGATACCCTACTCTCCCTTATCCTGTCCATTCTCCAAAACAAACCAGTTTTACATTCCCAATTTTCATACCAAAACCTTGAATTGCCATGTCAAGGGAAGCTACTTGGAGCAGAGATGAAGAGAAGGCTTTTGAGAATGCCATTGCAACTCACTGGACAGAGGAGGACCCAAAAGACCTGTGGGATAGAATTGCTTCCATGGTTCCTAATAGAAGTATGGAAGAATTGAAGCAGCAGTATCAAATATTGGTGGATGATGTGCTTGCTATAGAGGCTGGCCGTGTGCCAATACCTACTTATATAGGAGAGGAAGCAACACCTTTGAGTGAAGATTCACAGAGTCTTTCAAGGATTGCAGTGAATGAGAAGAGATTGAATGGCTGTTATGGAAGTGGGTTGTCTGGTTTGAGTCATGATGAGTCTTCTGGTCATGGAGGTGGTAGTAAAGGAGGATCCAGGTCAGACCAAGAGAGAAGGAAAGGGATTCCATGGACAGAAGAAGAGCATAGGTACAAACCTCTCACTTCTGCTAATTTTCTCTTTGATTTCCACTTTTTGTGGATAACCATGTAATGATTATAATCTCACATCGTTCTAGAATAATGAAGCCGAGTGGTTTATAAGCAAAGCCTAGACCCTCACACATTAACAACTCAGTTTCTGGACCTAAATACCATTGGTGATGGCCCATGAAAAACAAAGTTTTACGGATCTGATGTATCCATAGACCATAGTGAACCAGTAAAACCAAAGATGACAATGTTGTTAGTAAGGGTGTAAATGGTCAGTTTTTTTTGGTTTTTTGATATAAATTTATCCGATCGACAGGGTGATTATTTCGGTTATTGGTCGGTTCTTTTTTGAAAATAACCTACCGATCCATTCGATTATCAGTCAGTTTGATTTTTTCAAGAATTTTGTACAACCCTAGTTGTTAGTGTGTTTGGGCTGAGCAGTTGTCCTGTTGGCATGTTGTGTTGAGAAATTCTCGGTTATAAAAAATAATTATTTGGGTTGAGAATTTCAACATGGTATTCAGAGGAAAGTCTAGATCCAATTGAACATGGTCTCTACTGTACTTGTTGAGACTGACATATCTCAACCCACAAGTACGGGGGAGTGTCACGACTATAATCTCACATAGGTCTGACATAAACCAGCCAAGTGGCCTAGACCCTCACACATTAACAACGCTTTTTGTTGGTCTAAATACCATTGGTGATGGCCTATGAAAGAATTTCTAACAAACTAAGCTAAGTTGTTATTGAATTGTCTTACTGCAGGTTATTTCTACTTGGTCTTGACAAGTTTGGAAAGGGGGATTGGCGAAGCATTTCCAGAAACTTTGTGTTATCAAGGACTCCTACACAAGTGGCTAGCCATGCCCAAAAGTACTTCATCCGCTTGAGCTCCATCAACAACAGAGATAGGAAGAGGACTAGCATTCACGACATCACCAGTGTCAACAATGGAGATGTTGCTTCTCATCAACTACCCATCACTGGCCAGCCAGCCACCCCAACCCCACCGGGGTCTAAACACAGGGCTCAGCCACATATGGGTGGTTTAGGGATGTATCCAGCCCCGGTTGGGCATCCGATTCCCGCTCCGCCAGGACATATGGCTTCTGCTGTTGGGACTCCTGTTATGGTTCCTCCTGGGCATCATCATCATCATCATCCTCATCCCCACCCTCACTATGCTGCCCCAGTTGCTTACCCAATGGCTCCACCAACAATGCAGCAGTAGAAAGTGTGTTGGGTGAATAATGAAGAGAATCAATGAGAGGTTGACTCAATGTTTTCTTTCGACTTTCTTAGGGTATCATGTACTTGCTTCTTTTAATATATTTCTTACTTACCAAAAAAAAGAGGAGAATCAATGAGAAAATTATAACTGTGTACAATCTCATTCATGTCAATAAAACACCCACATCAATTTTGTTTCACATTTGCATGTTCCACAGAAAGGAGGTTGGAAAGGTAACCGCAATTTCCTTGCCCGAACATGTCTACCAGACCATTGGACAACCTCTAAACATAATGCCATAAATCATTGTCATCATCATCTGAGTTTCCACTTTCTCATATACAAATTCTCGATTCTCCTGCTATCTCTACTTTGTACATGTTCATATCATTATAAATGATTTTCTCATTTGATTAATGTTGCTTAAGGCGTTTCTAATGCACAAGGATATGACATGACTGTTTTACAAATGAGTACATCATATGTATTCAATTATTGATAGAAAATCAGTTGGTATCTTATTGTAAAAATCAATTAAATAATAAATGAAAGAGAATAAATTATTATTTTAATAAAATAAAAGCACGATACATAATATTTCTTTTTTTTGATAGATACATGATAGATAATATGTAATAGAGAATCTAACAATCACATTTTATCTGTATTTTAAGAAATCTATTAAGAAATTTTGATAAATATAACTAACATCGGTATGATGTAGCATCTCTTCATGCCCAATAAAATTAAAATAAAAAACACTTGAATCAAGCGCTTCAATCTAGATTCAAAATCAGCAGTAAGCCCTGGTAGCAAAAAATAGTTTTAAGTTGGATAACGATATATATTTACAAAATATTTACATGTATTAACCTTAACTTGAATTGGATTTCAAACGTATTTCATTGACCAAACCAAGATTCTTTTAAATCTGGATAAGTAAATCAGACAAGATTTATGTGTTTGAATTTATACTCGATTTTAAACCAAAACAAAAATTTTGTGTTTGGAATTTGGATCCGAATTTCAGACATGAAACTTATGTTCAAACTTTGTTTAATTTGAGTTAAACAAATTTTATCATTCGGATCTAACAGAGTTATCTCCCCCTATAACAGAAGGATAATGTTTGAGACCCCCCAAAAAGTAACCCTAAAATACCCTCATTTAATGTGAAGTGGACCCTACATATGTGTTTTTAATCTATGGCTATTTTAATGTCACAAAAATTTGAGAGATTTTTGGGATCAAATTTTGAAGGTTTCTAACATTGTCTATATAACAGAATGATTCCAAATGGTCGTGGCCTGAGGCCGGTGACGGCCCACCATAAATAAATATTCATGGCTTCAACACGTGGCGGCAAACTACGCCAGTGACTCACAGTTGCGTGTAATCATAATCCACGACAAAATCATTCCAGAAAGCGACACGTACCACTGGTTTGAGATTCATATACATCCACGTGGCATCCAACCGATTTTTTTCCTTCAAAATATAATTATGTAACGGACTTCCCCTGTACGGCAAGAATCGCCGCCGCACCTACCAAATCGGATTAATTCTCTCATTCCTTGTCCCTCTCTCTAGCAATCGACCGATTCAAAAGCTCTCTCTTTCTCCGGTTCAGATTCCGTTATTTTCTTTTTTAATTTATCGGAAATTTGATCGAATCAATTTCTGTACAAATGATTCAGCGTCTCGTTGACAACATCCTCGCTGTCACCAAAGAGTGAGTCCTCTTCCCTAACCCACTACAGATAATGCGTAATATACGCACATATTTGACCTAATATGGATATGTATATTCGTGATTGATTTTTGTGATTTATTGGGTAGCTCTCATTTGGTTCTTTTGAGCAGAAGAATTAATTTCCCTGCTGGATGTTCTTGATTCAGTGATGATATCTGTGGGTGGGTGCCTGATTTAGTAAAAGGATTGAGGAATTGATTGTTGTTTATTTTTATATGAGATCCAGGAGAAAACCAACTATATTAGGCAATGAATTCTTCAATCTTGATATGTTATTTGAGAATTTCTAAGTATTGGATGGCGAATGGGTGGATTGTCCTTGCTAGATTATTTCCCATAATTAGAACTTGGCTGGAAATTCTCCCTATTGGTGTTGCAATGAAAATTGATCGTGAAGATGCTTCTTTGACGAGCAACTGAGTGATAGTGTATATCCAGACTTGTCCATCATCTGATGATGGAAACAGTGTGTAAGAAGCAGTCATCATTTCCATGAACTTGGTTGAGAAGACGGTATAATCAGTGGTGTTAAAATTGCTTCTGGAAATGAAGTTTCTTTGTCTGTGTGGAAGACCCTGGAGTCATTTCAGCACTTATGCAAATTTGGTACAGTGATTTTTTTCTTAATTATATCAAGTGAAATTGCTTCCTGTTTGTATTCTGGTTTTCCTGGTTACTGGGCTTTAATGCTTGTTTTTACTGCATTTTCCTTTCACTTTCAGATTAGACATGCATTTACTGACTTGTTGATCAGTCGAAACCTTTTTTCCGTTTAGCGCATGAATGATTGTTTGGTTTTTATTCGTAGTGCAGGTCGGTGAAGACAGTCACTTATGAGTCTTTGAACAATATCGTGGGGCTGATAAATGGATTGTCAGCTCTTCTATTGACCATTTTGCCGGGGAAGGCTAATATTCTTGAAGGTATTCATGGCTGGGAGCTTAGACCAACTTTTCGTGGACCTCGGCTCCCACGATGGATGGAAAAGTAAGTTCAAATTTTCAAGATTAGATTTTCTTAGCAGCTGTACAAGTTGATCACAGTGAGATTCTCAAAAGGGTGGAAAATATACAAACTTGCATTGCGAGCAGTAATGTTGCTTTGTAATTGGACTTCATGTTTTAGTCTGATGGCATTTCTCCTGCATCGTAAAACTTACGTTTTGGACTACTCTTTGTTGTTGAGAGAGTGACAGGAAATAAATTCTGCTTTTCTTTTTGTTATTTTCAAATTATAATGTTTATGAAGGTTCTTTGTTGTCGAGTAGCCCTTCCAGTTATGTTGGTTTGCAATTTATGTTACATTTCTGATTTGACATTTCCACTTTTCCTTGGTGGTGGTAGTGGCGTGTCCTCTTTCAACCAATTCATTCATGAGCTTTCCGTGGATTCTGATACTTCAAGTCTTGATTACTCGTCTGGAGGAGATGATCTCGATGAAATATATCCCGCTTCACCATCTTCTCAAAGTTCTCGTGCCTCTTTTGCAAAGCGTAATATACGTTGCACCGGATGGATTGGTTGCTTATTTTTGTGGGTTCTGTATCCTATAAAGTTTCTGCTTGGGTTACCGATTCGTGTTTGCCAATTATTTTATAGTGGGTTGTCAAAGGGCAATTCTGTTTCAGAGAATGACCGGCCTTCAAGTCTAGGCCATATTAAGAGATTGCATACCCTTAAGGATCATGTTGTTCACCGCACCACTGACAGGAGACGTGGTGTCGTTGAGGTACTTTCCAGATTTCCTTTATATACCAGTCTAGGAAGTTGTGTTTTGCGTTAGCCAATCAACTATCTTCGTTCATATGGATAATTTAGTATGATGTTTCATGCTAATGTTTTGTTCTTCAGGATCTTCATTTAGCAATCGAGATAATCATAGAAACTATATTTGATGTGGTTCACAAGGCAGCACATTTTGTTCTTTCTCCATTAGAAGCTTTAAGAATACTCTGTAGATGGCTATTATCCCACAACAATCGGGGTACAGATATGCTTGATGATGGTCCATATGCCTCTGTTACCACAGCTACACTAGGAGAGGATGATCCAGTTGTTACAGAGACGAAAACTTCTTTGCGTCACTCCATGAATACAGATGGGCGGACGTGCCAGGATGTTATAACAGAGCTAGGGTGAGGCAGTGCTACTTTAACTTTCTTCAATTTGTGTTCTTTATGAAACGCTGCATAACTTCTACAAGATTTAACGTCTTTACATGCATTAGGTATCCATATGAAGCTATAAATGTGATCACTTCTGATGGATATGTTCTTCTTTTGGAAAGAATACCTAGGTAAGTGTTGATTTATTTTCTTCTCAGTTGTATTAAGTTTTTATGCATGTTTTGCTCAATGTTTGAAGTGTGATTTTGCAGGCGTGATGCTCGGAAGGCCGTTTATTTGCAGCATGGAGTTTTGGATTCGTCCATGGGGTGAGTCTTTCATCTATTCTTTGTTGGTTTATATGAATGAGGACGGTTTGAATAGGGAGATCCACTTTTTATAGTGATCTACCGGGGGAGTGGGATGACTTGTATTCCCTTCATTTTACATTTCCTTTCTTAACTGTTTACCAAGGAAAAAGTTTATGCACCCTTGTGCGTAACTTGCATTGATGCAGTTTTCGTTAGTGTATCTAAGACATTGTTGTCACAGTATAGGTGACTAGTCAGGTGTCATAACAGTGCACTTTCATAAGTCGGAACATTTAGTAGGTAGTTACGTAAGTTTATATCCAGTATCACACTAAATTTTTTCCATCATCTTGAATGAAGGTCTTCGATCTTTAAGAATGTTAATTCTCCTATATCCAGTATTTATTTTGATTACAAATCTTAGTTGCCTAAGCCTTGTATCCGTATGATTCTCGTTGTCGTGCCAATATTGTGTAATGTGGGATGTGCACTGGGCATGATTTATCCTTGAAATCTTAAACTCTGTGCCTACGATTGTGTATACTTCTGCATAAATTTGGATATTTAGTACTAAGTAAGGAGGGCAAGGTAAGGTATGTAGTGTCAGCTTTTGGGATTTCAATTTTAGGGTTGCTTCATGGCCAATCCATCTCTTTTTGCCTCTTCCTTGCCCATCTAACTTCAGTTTTTTCGAACAATTATGAGTAGTTGCAGTTTTTCATTCCATATACATCAAAATTGCTGACAATTCTTTTTCGCCTCGTCCTAAACTGGTTCAATCCTTTTAGGTTCTTGCAAATGAATTAATTTTTGGTTGCGTGAAGCATTTGAAGATGTTCGGTTTTGGCTGCTATTCCTGTTCCTTTCTATCATCTATCTCTCCTAACTTTTCCAGTATACACGTCGTCCTTGTGACAAAAGGTTGATGGGATGGGTGGGTTGATTGTTTCAGCCAGTCTTTCAGCTAACACATTATTTATATATTCAGCTGCTAATGTAGATTTTGGTTAATCTGTTTCTTTTGAAGTTATTTTATACCATGTTGTCTGGTTATGTTTTGAGCACTTAAGGTAGCTTGGAGCATGTAATGGGACCTACAAACTTCATCCTAGATTTCCTTTGACATCATGGTCAACCCCCCTCCCCCCCTTTTTCTCTCTCCCTCCCTCTGTTCCTTTTTTCCCAGTAGCTATCCTTGGTTAAACCATTTCTTTTTATTTGCTTACATAGAGATTACATTATTTTCTTCTCACGTATCACTTTGTTTTCCAGTTGGGTTTCTAATGGGGTGGTTGGTTCTCCAGCATTTGCAGCCTACGATCAAGGTTTGTAACATTTGTGCAGCTCTGTTAGATGCTACTAGCAAAGTTAAATCATAGACGAGTTTTTTTTTCCCCTCCTCTTACTTTGCAGGGTATGATGTTTTTCTTGGGAATTTCCGTGGCTTGGTGTCTAGGGAGCATGTTGTCAAAAATATTTCATCAAAACAGTAAGTAGACATGATCTCCAATATTCATGTCAGAAAGGAAATGAGTGATTTTTATCACAAATAATTCAATTTCCCAGATTTGTTATGTGTATGCTTTATGTACTGATCAACTGAATGCATCAATCTGATGCAGGTATTGGCGATACTCGATCAATGAGCATGGGATGGAGGATATCCCAGCAATGATAGAGAAGATACACCAAGTCAAAACTTCTGAGCTGAAAATTAGCGAGCCTGGTCTGGAGGTAGAAGTTGGTGACAGTCAGGCTTACAAATTGTGTGCAATATGTCATAGCTTGGCAGGAGCTGCTATGCTGATGTATGTCATAACGCGCCGGATTGAAGAAAAGCCCCACAGGCTCTCAAGATTGATTTTATTATCTCCAGCTGGCTTCCATGAAGATTCCGGAATAGCTTTTACGGTAGTTGAGTATTTGCTTCTTTTCTTGGCTCCTATTCTTTCTCCGTTTGTGCCAGGCTTCTACATTCCGACTAGATTCTTCCGTATGCTTCTGAACAAGTTGGCTCGGGACTTCCATAACTACCCTGCGGTTGGTGGACTTGTTCAAACTCTAATGGGTTACGTTGTCGGCGGGGACAGTTCAAATTGGGTAGGGGTGTTGGGTTTACCGCACTATAACATGAACGATATGCCAGGAGTTTCATTCCGAGTGGCTGAACACCTTGCACAGATAAAGCACACTCGCAAATTCAGAATGTACGACTACGGGAGTGAAGCTGCAAACATGGAGGCTTATGGATCACCAGAGCCATTGGACTTAGGTGAGAATTACAGTCTCATTGATGTGCCAGTTGATTTGGTGGCGGGACGAAGGGACAGGATAATCCGACCCTCCATGGTAAGGAAGCACTATAAGTTGATGAAGGAAGCAGGTGTGGATGTATCGTTCAGGGAGTTTGAGTATGCCCACTTGGACTTCACTTTCTCCCATAGTGAAGAACTCTTGGCCTATGTGATGTCGCGCTTGCTGCTCGTGGATCCTACCGGGAAGCAGCAAGGTAGTCAGAAGCCGGTGAAGTCGAGAAAAAAGGACAATTAATACTTTTAATGGATGAGAAGGTACACACACATCATGGACTTTCCATATTTTTTTTGGGCTAAAGAACTTAGGTGTGCTGTGTTTCCAGTGGTGGTTTGTACATAAATGTATTTGTCAGTCCAGTGTAATTAGATGGGGACAATATTTTTGTGTCCCCATTAACCTTGCATTCCCTGTTTGGGTTCTGTAGCCTTATGTAAAATACTTAGGTTGATAAGTTTTCCTTTTCCTTTTCTTACTCTCCTTCATCACTTTCTGTTTGTTTCATGAGATTTTCCTGTTTTGTTGAACGGTTAATGATCGATCGATCGGTTTTTGGTTAAAAAAATTTACATATTTTAACAAAGCCATTTTGATTTCCTCTCTCCCCCCAATACTTGGAACTTTTATGTTCTCTGAATCACAAAGAAAATGACAATTCAACCTTACCTTCAGTATTAAGTTGGCTTTTATGATGTTACTGCAATCCCATGAGAGTGGAAGTGGCAAAGTAAATGAATGATCTGCTTGTGATAGGTTTCACTTCACATGGTCATTATCATTATATAATTTCTTAAGACTGAATGTTAATGATAGTTTTTCAAGTGCAGTGACTACTTACTGGGCATTAATCAACAAGCTACTAACATGAAACTGAATGTTAGCTGTGAACGAAAACATAAAAAGAATGTAGAGGTTTACTTGATACCTAAATAGCACACAAGAGATGGCTGGATACCACTGTCTTGGGGGTAGGAGTCGGCGCTCTACGATTTGCAGGTTCCAGAGAATCATCTGTTTGTCCATGTTAGTAAGGCTACATTGAACTTTTAAGTTAAGGGCACTTTCGTTGTATGTAGGAAGACCCATGTTCTTCATACCTGTAAAAATTGCCGACAAATTAAAATGTACAGAAGAACAGATCTAATGTATAGAATTTGATAGTCGACACACAGTCGGTTTTATAACCTTAAATCTCAGATGGAGAACTAGACAATAGAATTACAATAAGAATAAGAAAAAAATTCTTGATGATAGGAAAGGGCTAACGAAAGATGTATGTCTATCTAAGACCAACTTACTCTGATTTGGAAAACCACATTTGCTGAAATGAACCAAGGGATGCCAAGATACTCCCTCCAATCCAAACACTGCACAAAAAATAGCCACCAATTTGCATTAGATCTGATGGACTTCCATAGCACAATTACTAAATCCAAACAAATTTTTCCAGAGAAACTTAAGGGAATAACTAGCATAGGAAATGGCTTCTCAAGTCACTATGTTACAGCAAATAAATGACTACTTCCTATCCAGTTAAAATGCTTTTGGGATCACAACCGCCCTAGATAATGCTTACTCTACAAATAATTGCAAAATTCATCTAATATTAAAAAAAATTCTGAGGTTAGAAAACTGTAGTCAAATCTGAGAGAGAGACATTAAACCATAGCTAAAGGTTTCTGTAATATCAGTGAAATATTCTCAGTAAGCGATTTAATTCTGTAATGAACATTTTCGATTAAAGATGAATTCACATGCTGCATCTAAATATGCTAAAGATGGTTCATACGTCGAATCATAGTCCAAGGAAAACATGGTAATGTTTTAAAATCCCAACTCGTGATCAATATATTTTCTTAAGCAATGAAAACATATATTATAGAACAAGAATGCAAGTGTTTGCCTTCTATATAGAAGTCGAGAGAGAGAGAGAGAGAGAGACATCCAACCTAAATCTCCGTTCCGTTGAGTTACCACTTGCCAATACTTTAACCCTGGCAGCTTGAGGGGACTCCTGCAAATGGATAGTCATGCAACAGAACTAGAATTCATATACACTATCCTTTTATAGAATCAATATCATTGATTACAAAAAAAAAAGGGGGATTCATATGGATTCCACTGGCATGCATAGCCAGTGAGAATAGTTGCCACTTAAATGATTCATATAAACTCTGAGCTCTTTATGATATTGCTGTCAACCATCAACAAGAGAGAGCTCTATGACAGTAACAAATTTTTTCTTTCTCCAGATGGTAAGCTATCATAAGGGAACATGTGGCCCAGTGATAAAGTTTCAAAGATGCAACTTAGAGGTCACATGTTCAATTCTTGGAAACAACCTCTCCACATATAATGTGGAGGTAAGGTCTGCGTAAATCTTGTCTATCCCCAACCCCATTCACTATGGGAGCCTTATGAACGGGAGTTATTAACCTTTGGCAAACATGTGGCCCAATGGTAGAGTTATAGGGGTGCAACCTAGAGGTCACATGTTCAATTTTTGAAAATTCTCTCTCTACAAATTATGTGGGTGTAAGGTCTGCGTATATCCAACATGTCCCCGACCCCGCCCACTTCGGGAGCCTTGTCTTCCACTTGTTAAGCTCACCAAATTTTCAATCGAGAAAAGATAAGCTCACTAAAATGAAGTTCTAGTAATAAAATTCAAATTTCAGACTGCTGAAAACTCATTTCTGATAATTTGCCACATACTAAGATCCAAAAAATTGTCTTGAGGTCACTGAAACTAGTAACAAAAGTAAGCAAACTCCCGCGAATGAGGCTCTTGCACTGGTCAGAAGGTCAAGGAAGGACAGATGAACACTGCACTGCACAAGGTTCATTGAAGATTTTGAAAACTAAAAAGAAGGAAAAAAAAGAGTTGTAGCAAACAACACCTCTAGCAGATCCTTTTCAAGTCTTTCTTTCAACTGTTGCAGTGATGCTGTGCCACCAGCAAGCTGCATTAAAAAAAGCAATTTCTAAATAAATCCAAGGCATCAATCAACATAACCTCAAGCAATTTATGAATCAAAATACTTGAGATAGAAATAGGAGGACCCATGTGCATGAAAAAAGAAATCATTACAGCGAGTATACAGCCAAGATTCTGTATTAGATTTCTCAACCTTAAAAGTTCTGTAATTTTACAGAAAAGAAGAATAAAAAGACACATACCAGTATACTACTAAATAATTCTCTTCGAATATCCACATCGCACCTATTAATGCTCTCTATAACCTGGAAAAAAATTGAAAGAAAGAAAGTAGCAGCATAAAGCTATACAATTGGCAAATATTCTGCACTCTACGATCTAAAAAATCAATAACAAATTATTAATCAAAAGATTATAGAACTTAATGTTACAAGTAAAGTAGTTTGGAACCAAGTTTTTGGAGTACAATAAATGAATTTAGTACCATCTGCGGCAAACCACGAACAGAAGGAGCAACCTCAGCAAAACTTTCCATACCAGGAATTGTCTGACAAGAAGGAAAACATATACATATAAAACATGCAGAAATTGTTTATATTAAAGCAACAGTTTGGTATTTCAGATGGAGAATTAACCTCTTAACAATTATGAATACATTACAATAACTTAGCAGATTAGGAATTGAAATTTGACAGAGACATCAATACACATATCAATTTTCAAAGACATAGAATGGTCAAAAAGTGTGTGATGGCCAAAAATTGTGAAAATGAAAGTGAACAATGGGTTGGAAAGTAAAGGACATAGCAACTAATGCTTGCTTGTGTATACTTCAAAGCTCTGGAAGCATCAGAATCAGAACACATTGCACATTCTACTAAACCGTCATGCAGTTCAGAGGAAAGTGCCAAAACTTTCTAAAATTTTATTTTCTGCGGAAATTTGCTGGAACACTTTCTCCATCACTTAGAAACAAAGACTGGATACATTTTAACAACAGAGAGGGAGTAAACCTAGAAAACAGCACTAAAACCAAAGGCAAAAAAGAAAATGCATCAAAGCATGAGAGAGCAAGCCAACAAAACTCAAGGAGTTGAATTGAACCATGCATGTACTAACATGCAGACCATTGCTTCTTCAATGATATTGTGACAATCAAACAAATAAGGAAAAAAAAGAGTATGCGAAAGAGAGGCCACACCATTTTCATGGTCTAAAGTGGTAGACAAACCTTTTTTACTGAGATTCCAGGAAAATAAAATCCACCTTGGCACTGAGATAGCCAATGTATTATGCAAAAAAAAAATCATCAACCGGTTGGGTTCTAACAATGATCCACTTTAAACAAGCAAATATTGTGCCTGCGATTACAATACCTAACAAAATAAATTGAAGGTTGGCAGAGTTCCTGATGCTGGGGCTACAACGGATCCGCAACAGGAATCCGACACCAAAAAAGTTGTTGAATTACATTAGACAAACCTTAATGCACAAAGACAATAGAGGTTTCCCCAGGAGAGGACTTTCTGCATGACAATTTAGTAGAAGAATGACCACTGGTAAAACACACATGACCTTCATTCATGATGCCAAAAACTTTGCAGCATCCGAAGAACTCCCCAGAGAATTTTCATTTAAGCGAAGTCAAAATGATTACAGAAATCCTATGAACTCACCAGAGAATTTTCATCTAAGTGAAAGTCCAAATGATTACAGACTAGACAAAAATAAGGATCTAACAAATATATTCATGACACTGTCCACTTCATAATTAACAAGAGTTTACCAAAAGGAAGATAGAACAGAATCAAACATATACTAACCCATGCATCTGAAAGAAACATATAATGAGAAAAGGCCGCTTAACGAGTTCAATAGGCAAGCACCTGAGCCAATGAAGGATTGAACAGGATATCGGGAATTTTGAATTTGTCAGCTCCGATTTCAATGGTCCTGTATTTTTGCCATACAAAATTGAATAATGATTTTTTTCTAGTAAAGAAATAACCGTAAGTTGTACCAGATACTAAAAACTTAAAGTGAAGTATAAACAATCTATGTTAGAACTTGCAGATATAATGCGATTATCTCGCCATGTGCCAGGTGAATTCTGGAAAGATATTGGAGTGTAACATGGAGAGTATATTATAAAACTTAATTGCGAACAAAAATTTTTCTCCCCTACCAAGAGTACAAGGAACTTACTGGCCATCGGGAAGCTCATATGAGGTTGTAGGAATGTTTAAATATGCATCTTCTGTAAAATAATAACAACCATATATTAATAATAACATCATGAATACATAACAAATTTCAAAAATAGATAAATATTAAAATAAGATAACTTAATAGATTATTTATGAGGTCAATTTCCTTGAAGCTTCAAGTAGAGTACGGAGGAAATGTTTCATGAAAGCTTAAGATAAACTAATAAGATGTAATCCGCAAAATTGAGTTGAAGACAAAATATAGAGTATACCATTATCATCATAAATTCATAATGGGAACATGGCAGAAATCAGAATAGCATCAATCAGGTGTGATGTACTGAGTACAGACAAAATGAAAAATTCTCCTTGCCTTCATATGCTTACGTTTGATGAAACCCACTTTCATTGATTGACATTTTAAAGACTTACTATATCACATGTGCATGGCCATATACTGATCAACATTGTATGCCTAAACTTGCTTCCTTCTTTCCCATTCCAACAACCATTTCTGTTACCTTCTCGATCATAAAACCTGGTTTATGATCTAAGTAGCAAAGATACAAAGGAAAACTTCGTTTGAAGGTACATTGATACCAAATTAAAACAATCCTAGAACACAGAAATTGTGTATAACATCCATATTATGAATAGAGATACACTGTGTAGACTGATAATACTAAACAAAAGCAAGTAATATGCCAGCCAAATGCTTTAAATATGATTAGAGCAGCCAATGATCACAAGACAATATTAAAAGAAAGTTGCATGAGAAAGCGAGAAACACAAACCATTATAGGGAGTATCAGGGGTGCGACATACGCATTCCTTAATATCACTAGCAATTACTCTCTGCCCCAAAAAGACAGTCGCAAAACAAGGATTAATTCTCACTTCCACACAGAATATAGATATGATGACACAAGTATAGTGAACATAACAGACCTGGCAATAGAGCTTGTAGCTTTCTGTTGTATTTGGAAAATCAACATCTATTGTCTGTGAGATTCAGAAGAATGAGCCATCAGATCAGATAGATAGCAGCCTAAGAAGAAAGCAAAATAACGACAGCTTAAAGAAAAACAGTACAGTCAACCTCCAAATTGAGTAGTTTCACACTCCCAATTTGATCATTCCCCTTGGGAGAACAAAAGAATAATGAAATGGGATATTGGAATGGTCTTAAGAAAAGGGTCGTGATTTTCAGATTAGAGAAAACATGAAAAGGGTGGCAGATGAAGATGAAGATGAAGATTCGATTGTAAATGCAGAAGTCATCAGCCTAGCCTGCCTTCATTTTAGAAAAAATTAAACGACCCCGTGCACAAGGCTCCCGCAGTGGGGAGGTTGGGAATAGACAATGATATACGTAGACCTTATCTCCACAAAATATGTGAAGCGGTTGTTCCCAGAAATTGAACTTGTGACGTCTAGGTTGCACCACTGCTACTCTACCACTGGGCCACATGTTCACCTGTCATGCCTTCATTTTAGAAGTTCCAAAGAAAAATAAACAACACTGTTTGAATCCTACAATTTTGTTCGACCCATAATTTTATTGATTAGAGAAAGCTGAGCAGAGGATTGCAAAGAAGGAAAAGGCAGGCGTAACCTCCAATTTCCTACCATCAAGTCACTGAAACTTGAGAAAAAATGACAATCGATTGCAAAGAGGAAATTTTCAATATTAAAAGGCATTGGTTATGGGGGTAAGGCGAACATATGACGCAGTGGTAGAGATGAAGGGGTGCAACCTAGAGGTCACATGTTCAGTCCCTGAAAACAGTCTCTCCAAATATCATGTGAGTGTAAGGTCTGTGTACATCCTGTATGTCCGGATGTCCCCGACCCCGCCCACTGCTGGAGCCTAATGCACGGGAGTTGTTTGTTTAAAAGGCATTGTATCTACATTTTCTTACTTTCTCCAATTGACGCATTTTTTGTTTATGTTTGGAAGAAAAGCTCTCATGGTTGTTTTCCCTTTTGGCTATATCATGATACTCACTGAAACCAATTGTTTAGTTTCAGACATTTACTACTGATCATCACAACAAAGCCTTTTGATGAGGTTTCTTCATCTTCCATTTTGCGAAAAAACTTTTCAGGATCAAAGGCCATTAGCCTTTTTCCCTCCTTTTTCACTTAAATTCCAACATCCATTGCATCGGGTATCTCATCCCGACAACTACCCCCATTACTTTACATCATAAGTCATTATCACTGTAAAACGAATTGCTGGTCCAGTGCAAGAATTTCCCAAGAAATGAATTTTACATACATCTATCACAATTCACAAGATTAAGTCTTCGGATTTCCACCACTATTTCCATCAACTATCAATGCTAGTAACAGACAAAAAGGAAGAGAAGACAATATTTTCAATTTTCATATGACGTCATTATCCACACAAGCAATGGAGAGAATAAACAGTATAATTGAGCAAGTCCAAAACAACTGCCAAGGACATCTAAAAATACCTGAAACTCGCCTGGCCGTATTTCCTTTCTCTTAAAAGAGTATCTAGGTTTTATCTGCGAAAAACCAAATAAATTGACATTCCTAAAGAAATGACAAAAAACTTACAGGAGACTTGACAACTAATCTCTACTCCTGAACAAAAACTAAATAAATCGACCACTTACCACTAAACCTTTGCTTTCCAAGCTTTTCATCAAGCAATCAGTAAGAAATTCTCCTCCGATAGGAGAAGATGCCACTGCCTATCCAAAATAAATAATGGTTAAAAAAAGGAGGGTGCCGGCCTCTCTCAACATTTACAATTATACAAGCATTCTACATAGTAGAAACAAGGAATTAATGACAACAAAACTCTCATCGCATCATAAATTCATCACTTGGTAAGTACATAAAATCAGTGACAACTTCAAAATTCTTGGATAGATAAGATAATCTGCCAACATAATTCTTAAAAGATTAATCAAATAGTTGTTCTTTAATATTGTTTTCTTGGAGTGTTCTCAGAAATTAATATTGGCTCCAAAGTCGAAACCTTTTGACTGTACTGTGAAGTGATGCGAGAGATGGAATAGACATCAAAATGACAAAGCACATAACAGATTGGAGGAGATCAAACACACTAGGAGATTAACACAATAACACATCTATTCTCAGTTCACTGAAACATTACAAAAAAAGAAGAAGAAAAGGACATTACCATAAATCCTCTCAGAGATTTCTAACCACAATGCTTCCAAAAGGAATTATTGTATTTATTAATGAAAATAGAAGAAATTTTTTCTTATGAATGAAGAACTAGAGGGAAACATTAAAAATTATGAGAATTACCAAAATCTAGGGAAAGAAAAAAATTGCATGCTGACAAGGGTTACAGCCAATATAGGGTCAGACATAGAGCTGTACAGGCGTACAGCTAACATCACAAATAGACGAAATGCAATAACTGTCAAGTATACTGTCAATGCTAGACTGTATGAAAGTTTAGTTCACAGCATGCGCCCAAGATGCTGACAAAGATATGCAAACATGTTTACTTGGCTAGTCACATCATCCTCGTGCATGAAGGAAAAGGATTACCTTTTGAATAACATACCCATCGTGTACTGGGGCAACTGTAGTCGATCCTCCCCCACTGAAAAAGTCAGAAATTATAAATCATACGAATTATCTTCTTACTGCAAGCAAGTTATTACCGAACAAAAAGGGAATGGATGTACGAAAATCTTGCTATGTCGAATAAAAAGGAGACAGATGAACATTCAAATTTAAGTTATATGAAGAGCAATTCAAAGTTATAACAATCAAATATATCAACATGCTACAAACAGATTGTTAAATTAAGACTGATTACGCTGATTAATGAAAATACGACAACAGGAGAATAATAACTGATTAGAATTTCTTCCTAATATTCAAAAATTGAGATAAGTTTGATATTTCTGTGCCTTTAGGGAACTTAAATTAATAAGTAATAAATTGATCAAAAATAACAAAAAATTGCCACGGTCTTGTAACTAAAGTATACAATACAAGAAATGAAGAAAGAAATTCCAAAAAGTCATTGCAAATTTTAGTCTGTTTAGAGTGTCTAAGAACAAGTAAAATAGCTACTACAAACTATCAACTAGTAGTAAGCAAGAGATATCATCTAAGCATTAGCACAGAGATCTCGTATAACAGAATTAACACTGACAGTCAGAAAGATATATAAACCCTACCTGTCAACAACTACTGAAGTAGCACGTCCTGATGCAAAAGACGTGAGAACCTGGCATTACAATATATTCCGATATCAAACTACCATATGAGAAGGAAAAAAGAACAGAAATATATTCTCCAATAGCATTCAAAATCATGTGTTACAAGTACAGTTAGAGCGTACAGCATTCTTTGCCAAAAATAATGCAGGAACTTGATACTTCTCAAACATAAGCTCCGCTGTCCTGTCATACGTCACACGAAGAATCTGTCACTAAAAGTAAAACCAATACGCTGCGGGATGTGCATGATTAACTTACTCAAAACCATAGTATTTGCAATTTAGATCTTCAAGCATACAATGTATGTCCGCCAGATAATGAAAGAACATTGCCTTATATGACAAGCATTATTATCATAAAAAGGCTACATCTACAAATAGTTACCTCCTTCCTTGATGTAAAAACCAAGCTCAATGAAATGACTCAAATTGCAAACTCTTATTTTTCACTGATATTTCATAAATTGTTAAGGTTTCAGCGAATTAGTATTACATTGACACATTAAGTGCAACGATGGAAGACAACACAAGTCAGTCTACAAAAAATTTAGTTTTATTCATTGAAACGTTATGTGCCAGATTGGGAACAGTTTCTTTTGCCTCTTCGGTTGTGATGTAAAGAAGCATCTATTTCTTTCAAGGATGCAATATTTGAGGTCCTTATGTAGAGAAACAAGCTAGGCAATTCGGAAAGGACAATACCCTCCAAAGATGAATTAATAACTGTTATTAAAAGTAACTTTTTCACATCCCATTATCTTGATGTTACTTTTTCTCATTTGTTTGTTGGTGCAAAAAAAAGTAGAAGTGTAGAACACATTGAAAAAGGAATCTCCTGCCTGAAAAGAAAGAACGTCTTGCCCATGACTTGAGTACCAAATTAGCCCATGATTAGTAAAGGGCAAAATACAAATACCACAACGTGAAATGGTGAGAAGTGAAACAACCTATGGATAAGAGAGTATTTGGTGTTAATGTATTACTCTTTTTAACATATCTCACTCAGTGAATAGCTTTTGCTGTCATGGTTGATCATTTTTTGCAAAATAGGCATACCTTGTGATGGATGGGCATCCAAGGTAAGCCACAGAGCCATGGAATTAGAGTTCAGAGATGGATTCGAAAGTGACAGAAAAACTTTTTTTTTTCTTCATTGCAATTGAAATTTGACAATGGAAAGCCTACTTTTGTTTTCCATGATTAGTTGGGTGAGAGACCTCCATCAAATCTAGTTTTAATTTTTCATTTTTCTGGCTGACAAGAGATAAGGATGGCTCAGTGAGCTCTAATATGTTTCCTTCCAACAGGACTGTTTCTTGGAAAAAACAGTTTGAATTTGGTAGAAATGATCAAGATTGGGATTTGGGAATTGGAACCTTTCGCTACTTCTTTGACATGTTACATGGCATGGTAAAGAATTTAAGCCAGAAGACTGTGCCAGGAAGAGATGAAAGAGGGGATTTGCTTTGAGGTAAAGTCTCCTTTGCTCGAGGAAATGAACAATAAGAGGATTAACATTCCATTGAAAGAAAACTGCCTAGAGAACCTCAGATTATCATTTATGCACATTGCCTTTGACGCAGTTGAGACAATTACAATTTTACCCTTCTGTTCACCAAAGAAGAGGAATAAAAACAATGTCCAAATTGGAAAACACAAATACTCTAGTAATCATTAACCAGATAATCAACCACAGATTAAAAAAAAATATTCGTACAATAGAGATGGCTAATGGCATATATCATCAATAATGGAAAATGTAGTGTCAGGTCACCTTTCCCTCTGCAGTTGAATATTAGATGATGGTTCTGCAAGTAGCATCGGGTGCTCCTTAGGATCAATCAATAGACATTCCCTAAAAGGTTGACAAATTGTTTTCAATAGTCGCCGGATGTTTGTTAGAGAAGAAATAAATTTTAAAACACAGCAAGTCACAATCTTAAATATTAGCAATTGCCTGAAAGCATGGTCCCATAAGTTGTCCACGATATCCCAGTCAACAACAATTCCATCCTTTAAAGGTGAGAGCACCTGAAGGAAAAGCAAATGACTGACTAAAATGAACATTATACAAAGCTATGCATGCTTAATCAAATAGATAAGAGCAGGGAAAAAGTTTTAAAAAAAAGAAGCTAATTACCTCCATATGGTCCCGGTGAAATCCTAAGGTTTGAGAGCCCACATATAATTTACGTTTTCCTTTCCCTTTTTCAGAATCAAGTGGATTCACATTATTCTTAGAATCGGCAGAAGCAGCATTATTTTCAGCATCCTCAATATCCATTTGATCGATTGCACCAACAACCTTGGCAGTCACAAAGCCATATCAGGATAAAATTAATAACACCATCAAGCTTTCCAAATTCCAATTATAACATTGAATGATAAGAGGATGGGGAGCCAAGGTTATCACTACATCACAGTAGAGACTACAAACCATAATAAAAGAGTCTTTCATCAAAGGTAATCCTCCTGCCTGCCATAACAATATCTATAGAATCTATATTTCACACAAAAGACACATCAAAAATCAAATCGCACAAGAGCAAATCTTGTTAATATCTTATGATCCAAAATTTGATTAATTTTCTTTTTAATAAGCGCCATGAAACCCAACTCCAATTGAAACAAAACTACCTCAATATTGAGGCATTAATGCTGAAAGGAGTACCAACTACCAACATGCTTACAGAAAACTCTATGGACAATTAACTCTCCAATAATGATACACCTACAATTACCATTACCTACTACTTCATATCACGACATCATTTACCAAGACGCCAAGTGAGTAATTCCTCATTTACAACCATAGCACTACCAGGGAAAAAAACGCAGTAAAAGACTATAAATATAGTTCACATTCACTCCCACCTAAAAGAAAATAACCAAACGTTTACAAAGGCTGTATAATAGTAGTAGTAGCATTATGAAAATCTAGCGACTTCCAACATGAAAAAATGCTACTCTAAATGCAATTCCATCCACAAACAAGCACAAGGAACCCAATTACATATGAAATTGACAAACACAATCACACGGGTACACTCACATTTGGGAAGACAGCCTTCGGTGCATCCTCGCCCGCATAACCGGCTTTGCAGGTGTGGGAGCCTAAGTCAACCACTATCGCAGATACCTCGTCTGCAATTCCACCACCCAAAAATCCACATAACAGTAAATCCAACGAAAAAAATCAGCTCTAAGAGTATTCCAACGAAGAAAACATAAGAAATTCAGGGCGTACTCACCACCTCCGTACATGGTTGCAGTTTCAGTAGAGTTTGATATATTTCGAAGAGTGTTTCCGTGTGGGGTTTTTAGGGTTTTGGGACTGTGAAAGTGTCATTTGCTTCCATAGCCAGAAGCTCCGAGTCCGAGATGAACTGACTATATGGGCTTCATTGTCCTGATAAAACCGAGGCCCAACGTCAGTACCCCATTATGGATCATAAGCCCAATTAGAAATCTTTGTGGCCCAATCTGAATAACTTGCTTTAAACAAAGGGTGAGAAAATCGTTGTGGCTTTTACTCAAGTTTGTGTGTTTGAAAATATTAAGAATCTCCAAGTTTTTTTTCCTTTTTTTTTCCAGTTAGGGCTGTTTAAAATAGTCAAAACTAAAATCGATCGTAATCTAACCGATTAATAGTTTTTTTTAAATACATATTTCTCCACTAAAAATCCAACCGAACCGAAGAAAACATACCAAAAACCGACCGCTTTATAGGTTAAATTTATGTCAAAAAAAAATTCAATCAAAACTTAAATGTTGAGATGGACACACATGATTTATGTGAAATTATGAGCCCCACGTAATCTATATAAAATCGTTTGCATTCATCTTAAAATTTGAGATAATTGGGATGAAAAAAAGTAAAAACACTTAAATTAACTAATGAGAGATAACTTGGTTGACAATCAACTGAGTTAGACATATATGTGTTCAAGGTTATATTTTTTAGTGGTATTTAAAAAAATTTATGGTAGTGATAGTATATGTTGCCATGTTTGGAGCTTAAATTTGGCAATAATCATAACCAAAGGAAAGGAGGTCCTATAATTTAGGTTTTACCACCCACTCTCATTTATTACAAAACAGAACAACACAGTATTAATTAATGGGCTTTGAAATCTTTCCCTTTCCCTCATCCTCCCCACCAGCATGACGTGATTCCCTTTTGTTCTCATTAAACCACACTCCCCCTCTACAAAACCCAGTTCACTGTCCCTTCACTCTTCCTCCTCACCTTACTGAACCAACAATGGCTGTCGCGAGCTCTCTCTCCATACTCTCTCTGATTCTATCTCTCTTCAATGTCAGTCTCGCTCGTAATCTCTACACCACAACAGTACTCGACGTCGCCTCCTCAAACCAACAAGCCCGCGACATTCTCTCATTCGACCCATTACAAGCACGCGAATCCTCTACTCAACAATCCACCGAGCCATGGTTGTTTTCCAATACTTCTTCATTCTCTCTCAACCTCCACTCTCGAGAAATTGTTTACAAGACATCCGTTGAGGACTACAAGAGCTTAGTTCTTACTCGACTAGAGCGCGACTCAGCCCGCGTCGACTCGCTTAACACAAAGCTCAATCTCGCTTTGAAAGGCATCAACAAGCAGGACCTTAAGCCAGTGGAGGTCGAGATCCAACTGGAGGATTTGTCAACGCCGGTTGTCTCCGGAACGAGCCAAGGCAGTGGAGAGTATTTCACTCGGGTTGGAGTCGGGAGCCCCGCCAAGGAATTCTACATGGTTCTGGATACGGGCAGCGATGTAAATTGGCTCCAATGCCAACCATGCTCCGACTGTTATCAGCAATCCGACCCGATCTTCAACCCGGCAGCGTCGACTTCCTACAGTCCACTGACTTGCGACTCTCCACAGTGCAGATCTCTCGAGACGTCCGGTTGCCAAAGCGATAAGTGCCTCTACCAAGTGGCGTACGGCGACGGATCGTACACTGTGGGCGAACTCGTGACCGAAACGGTGTCATTTGCCAACTCCGGTGCTGTGAACAATATCGCATTAGGGTGCGGCCACGACAACGAAGGACTGTTTGTGGCCTCCGCCGGGTTGCTTGGCCTCGGCGGCGGAAAGCTCTCACTCACTTCGCAAATCAAAGCCAACTCGTTTTCTTACTGCCTGGTAGATCGCGACTCGCCCAAGTCTTCTACTCTGGATTTCAACTCAGCACAACTCGGAGACTCGGTGACCGCTCCATTAATGAGAAACAGCAAGATCGATACATTCTACTACGTTCAAGTAATCGGAATGAGCGTCGGCGGGCAGCCGGTCTCGATCCCGCCGGAGCTTTTCCAGATGGACGACTCCGGTAGGGGCGGAATCATCGTGGACTGTGGAACCGCTATAACTCGGTTGCAGACTCAGGCTTACAACTCGCTTCGCGACTCGTTCACAAAACTCACTACGAACCTCCGTCCCACGAATCCCGTGGCACTGTTCGACACCTGTTACGATATGTCGTCCCTATCCACAGTCAGGGTCCCAACGGTGGCGTTTCGCTTCGCCGGTGGCATGGCCCTTGACTTACCAGCAAAGAACTACCTGATTCCGGTTGACTCTAGTGGGACCTACTGTTTCGCATTCGCCCCAACGTCGTCGCCTCTTTCAATCATCGGAAATGTGCAGCAGCAAGGGATCCGGGTCAGCTATGATTTGGCTAATAATCGGGTCGGGTTCTCGCCCAATAAATGTTGATTTTAGTTGGTAAAAGGGAATTGACCTTCCTATCCTTGGAGAAAAAAAAATAGTAAATTAAGTGCTATTATTTATAGTAGGAGTGAATTTTATTTCACTAATTAGTATGAAAATGAAGATGCATGGGGGAACCCACCTATAATAAATTCCCAAAAAGTTTTTTTTTTTTTTTCTCTTAATATTATTGCTTGCTGTAATAGGATAGTTCTGTAGGTAAAGAAAAGAAAACCTTATTTTCATGGTCAGAATTGTAAAAATTTGTGAGTGATTGTATGCAAGTTTGCTTTGTAGTTTGTGATCTAAATAACAAGTAATGTTTGTTATAAGATGATTATGATTTATTTCATGCAGTTAATCAAGCAATTCCTTTCAAATATATTTTTGATTGATGCAATTAATCAAACAATACCCTTGTGATCACTCATTGGACTTAGGCTTAATTTATCTTATCGTCAAGTGGGAAATTTCTGTACGCAGTCATATCGAATGTCCAAATGACAAGAATATAGACATGAACCATATCATTGTGTCTGATAAGTTGTAGTGTTAGGTCAATCTTGAATTGTTGTTGGTGAGTTTCACGTGAAAACAAAAATGTAAATCTTGAGTTAATCATTTCATTTGCGATGAACAACATATGGTCTGTTTCACCAAAAGGAGGTATTAAGCCAGCAATATCGCTCACAATTTATTATACAATTCTTATTACGACTTTTTTTCACAATTTTTATAGTTACATTGAAAATCAATACTATCGCTATATCGAATCGGGAACCCTAGTAAAAGAATTGGGCATTGCAATATTGAATGAGTTATGACAAGTGGTAAGATAGACATGGAGGTGGGGTCTACTCTCTTGAAAATCCGTGATGGCGGGAACAGCTCGCATGTGTTTGATGGGGTCCACTGTAAGATTGGAATTGTCGTCCAAGACAAGGATGCATGTCATAAGACTCATAACAAAAGTTAAAAAACAAAAAATAAATAAAAGAAAATAACAGATGTAGACGGTAACGTGCATGACGAACCGCCGTTTATAAAGACCCCCCACTTGTGGTCTTGTCCTCCTCTTGGAGGACCTTCATTACTTGATATACCCAAAAAAAAAAAAAAAAAGGACCCCACTCGTGGCCCGTGGGCCTGATCCCTTAATTGTCGGCAGGTTCTACGGCCGTTGCTCGTTTGCTAATTTGGATTTGATGACATGTGTCAAACAATGGTAGTAGATTTATATGGACCCTTCAATTGAAATTCAAAATAAAATAAGGATATTTATACCGTGTGTCTTAAGGACACTTGTTAAATATTCACTATAGCAAACCACATATGTTATGCGTGATTAACACTCTCTCACCTCATACGTATATCTTTTTGTCCGATTTCAATGTACATCTTTCATTCTTATCTAGTGTTTTTAGGACGTACATTATCATTTTACATAAAATAAATAATTCATTGTGTGATACAACATATCCTTTTGTCCTATTCCAATGCACATCTTTCATTCTTATGTAGTGTTCTTAGGGCAACTGCAATGATACCGTATTAATTGGGCCAACAAAAATGCTGACTCGATCTCACCTCTATTATACAAAAAGAAATAATTTATTGTGTGATACATTATATTTACGACCTCGTATCTTAAGTCTATAATTACTGACCATCAAATATTTGTTATTTGTTATATGGTTTATAAACTAACTTATTTTTTCACCGTTTATAAATTAAAAAAAAAAAGTAAAAAATGAAGCTTTTATTAGTTGAAGCCCAATTGATAAATGTAACAGTAGAACCAGAGAGGTCTTAGTCCTTGTTAAGAAACAGAAAAAGTTAAAGAAGAGAGAATGTTGGTAAACATTTTGATGGCTTGGTGAAAGTGTGGCAAAAAAAAAAAATCGAATCCGAATCGGACAAGAGCACGAATTTATAAAATATTTATATGTC
Source organism: Tripterygium wilfordii (assembly GCF_013401445.1). Taxonomy (NCBI): domain Eukaryota; kingdom Viridiplantae; phylum Streptophyta; class Magnoliopsida; order Celastrales; family Celastraceae; genus Tripterygium; species Tripterygium wilfordii. Next base: position 3,309,505 of record NC_052247.1, read on the forward strand.
CATACCCTAATCCGGATTGAATTTTGAACATACTTAGTTGATCAAACTCATATTGGTTTAAATTCAGATAATAACCTAATTCGGATTAGGATCTGAACAAATACATCGGACAAGATTTATGTGTTTGGATTTAGACTCGGACTCGATTTTAAACCGGACAAAATTTCGTGTTTGGACTCGGATTTCGAACATATAATTTATGTCCAAACTTAGTTTAATTCGGATCGACAACTTACAACAAATTAAATTAAATGTTAGTAAAACAGAGCAATTGCTTCATCTGGGAATGATGAGTTTTGACACATATATATATATATATATGAGAAACTAACTTTAAATCCTCTATTAAAGATGTTAAGTTGAAAAATAGTAGTCCTATAATTGTAAACCAACCGAGTAATAAAGAGCAGCTGTGATGTTACCATCACAACGGAGAAATTTTGAAGGAGATGAATTCTAGTTTTTGAGTACAGTTGCTAAACATTGTTAAAAGGACATCCTTCATTACTTTTCCTCTTTTCCTGCCCACTAGGAAGGAGCCTTTTGTTTTCTAGAGAGACAAACAGACTATCAGTCGCTGCGACTGTCTCTCGATTTGATTATCTATTTTACCCACCCAAAAGAGTACAATTTTTTCCACAATGTACAGGATCTCTATACAACTAAGGGGGCAAAACAATATCCAATCCGGATAACCGAATTTATATCTCCAAAATATGGGTCCAAATATAAATTTTTTGTCCGAATTAAAATTAAGTCTGGATCCAAACATATAAATCTTGTAGATTTATTTATCCACACTCTAACCCGAATTAGGTTATTGTTGAATTTACTTGGTCGAATTTAAACCAATATGGGTTTGGTCAATTAAGTACGTCTGAAATCAAATCCGAGTTAAGGTCCAGACATATAAATATTTCGCAAACACACATTGTTGTTATACTAGAAACCGATTTGTTACCGCCCCTAATTTATAGGATCTAGACACAACAAATCAAAAACAAATGCATCAGAGTTACTATTCTAATCTCTATATTATTAAAATACTAATGTTCTCTTATCTTATTATTACTTGTTTATATTATTTGCTTTCAGGTGAAAATTAAATTATTACGAAATACAATATAGTTTCCAAATTCCAAAATGAAGAGAATGAAATAAAAAAAAAGATCAAAATAAATAGGTTTAGACACAAATCTCCAGGTAGATTGTGGTTGAATGTCTACATGCATAGAGAAACTGGGAATTCTTCATAGAAATACAGAGACTGGAAGACAGACGAAAAGTTAACCCTTAAAGAACTAAACCCATGGACTTTGGTACTTTTCCTACCCCACTTACATATAATTTTTTTTTTATTAAAAAAAAAAGAAACTATTGTTTTTACTCTAATCACAGTCAACATGACCTTGGTTCACATTTGTAGAAAACCCAACACTGTTCATTTCTCCAAGCAAGGAAACTGGAAATGTAGTAGTTTAGAGAACAAGTAAATTGTCCTAACTTAGCTGTAGTCAGCAAGGATGGGCTTGTTAGTCAAGATAATGAAAACTGAATCATACCTACTATCTTTTATTGATGCTAATTTCTTAGAAGGTCATTTCCCAGAACAGGTCACAAACCCCCATGTGCTATCATATGCTAATTTAGTTAATAGGGCACAATTAGGCATTCATTTTGAGGAATGCAAAACAACCTTTACATGCAGATCACCAATGGAGACAAGATTTTATCATATATGACTGAAAGGAAAGGCCACAGACCGTTCATGAATCCTTGCTGAAGATTTTAAAGTTACAAAGAAAATGAGCAGAAATGAGAGGTTTGAATGCAGCACATATACCTGGTTGATGTGCTCCTCATGGTTCTCAGATGTGCAGAACCCCACAAACTGATGCTCTCGAAGATTCTAGGGTGAAACACGATTAAACGAAGCCTAGATTTATATAGAGAACTAGACAAATATTATAGTTTCTAATCATCATTCAAGGCAATAAATTAACAGGATCAGAAAATGTTACCTTGTGTGGTTCGACAACGAGTGTTGAGATGAAAGAATTGCTGATCTATTACAAGCAGCTTGCTTTAAAAAATATTAACCATAACATTAACAACAACATCTTTCGCGTAATAAGCTCAATTCTTAACTATTGAATGGCAGCAATGGCTCCTTCAAAAAATAGATATGTGAGTCCCATTATGGTTGCATCTCTTGGAAAGGGGGTTGCAATTAATATCCAAGTGCATTTTTGTAACATATCACCCTGGGGACATGGATTTTTACAATACTCAGTACTCACTATCAAGGAAAAAAATTCCACACTTTGTAAATCCGGAAACTTATTTTCACCCGAAAAACTCACTTCGTGCAGTTATTTAACCTAGTTGTTCCACGGGTTTGTCACTGTTAACATACGTTGCAGCTTTGTTGAACCCCTCAAGTAAAAGAATCCGTACTGCTTCTACACCGCGTTCAAAAGTAAAATCCAACTGAAAATAATTTCATTCAAGCAATTAGAATATCACAGCTCACTTAGTAAAATTATTCTATTCATGACCATATATTAAAATCTCCCACATACCTCTTCTCGTTCTTGCTTATTAAAGGGCCGAAGAACAAAATTGACAGGATCCATCTTTCCAGGAGGCCGCCCAATCCCTGAAAATTTTCACCAACTGTGATAACTGATAACTGAAATGAATATTATCTTTATCATCATCAAAACTTTTATCCCAAACAATCTTGAGTTGCTTACATGAATTCATACACGAAATTAGTGAGAGTCCATCAAATACGCTCTTTTGCCAATCATATAACAAAAATGAATATATGGGGCTAATTTTAGTGATGTAACCAACATACCAATTCTTAACCGAGAAAAATCACGGCTCCCTTTGAAGTGATCTATGATGCTTCTCATTCTATAAAAGAAAAGAAGTAAACAACCTCATAAGAAATACCAATGACACTTCTCATGCAGCAGGAAAAAAGCAACAATGCAAGCTACAATCTCCATAGCCAAAGTGAAGAAAGCAATCTCTGTTGATGAAAGTAATACTTTAAAAAAAATGCCTGTAAAACTGATAGCAGCACGTAAACACTACGACCAGGATGAGCTTGTGAAGTTTTGAAACATCACAATGTACGATTATATGTACCTAAATTTCTTAATTAAAACACACACAGTTCATTGTTATCAATCTACCAATTCAGAATTCAGTTTATAAACAAATTACTTTAGAGATACATAAGCTCAAAATTTAGCAGAAAGCTATCATTCATACACTAAAAAACATTATTAAAAAAAAAAACCCACATTGACACCCCAATTTTGGCTTCCTTGGACTCTTTACTTTGACCATACATCTAAGAATTCCGTACTGACAATGGTATGGCTACACTCCAAAATTCCAAATCACTCAAAATATGGAAAATTTTGCAAAAAATTAGAAAACTTGATACTTGGACGCATATCTGAATTCAAACCCATGTAACATAGCCCCAAAACCCTTGATGGGAATCAAAATCCCATGAGTCTCACCACCATGATAGTATTTTTTTGACTTCAGATACTGAAATCGATCCAAAAAAGTTGAAAATTTGCAGCCAGTTGAAATCCTGACAGCTAGACTCAAACCTTTTGTTTGAGTAGTGACACGTAGACTAATACCTTCCCAAGTCCTAGTAACATATCCCCCAAGGAATTTATGCAAGAGATGAAAATCTCATGAATCTCAATACATTGCTAGTATCTTCCACTAACAGTAGAATGGCAGACAGTATTTACCCGCTTATTGTCCAAGAAACACAAAGACAGCACTAAAACTGCAAATGATGGGCAGAGTGTATACAAAGAAACTCAGATTTAAAAAAGATCCAAGAGTTAGAGATCTTCCATAAAAAAATGTACTAAAAGTTGATTCAGGAAATCAATTTCATTTATATTTTTCAAAAGATGCTGACAGAAACATAAAGCAAATGCAGCAAGATCATCTAAAACAAGCACATGTATGGTTATCAATTAAATACCCATTTTGTCCTCCATGTCCACCTTTTGGCAACAGCCGCAATTTGGCAAAAGGCAAATCTAAGTCATCAAAAATCTGTGGAAAATAAAAATGAGCACGGTGATGGTAGAAATAGGCAGTATTAACTCAATGGGGAAAAAGATGTATTACCACTAGTACTTGCTTTAATGGAATCTTGTAATATGAAACAATGGCCCCTACCTTCAGAACACCAAAATTGAAACACTCGCTATCAGAACTGAGAAAACACAAACAAAAAGGCAGCATTGCCCTCTAATATAGATTGAGGATTTGAGGTCCTTCTGAATGAGCATACTTACAGACTCACCACTTGAATTCATAAAAGTCTGTGGTTTGGCAAGCATTACTGGAACATTTTCAATAAAACCTGAAACATAGAATCTATTAATGAATATTATAAAACAAGAAAATTTCAAAAATATAAAAGAATTAGAGACTCGAGATGCTTGATGGATCCATGAAGGACACAGAAAAAAGATGAAGTAGAGACTCGAGATACTAAGTTGATAAACAAGACGAAATTTCTCCCAAAGTCACTACAATGTTCACAGTTTCCACATCTAGTGTTGCCAAGCATGCCTCACACCGATTTCGATGGTTACAGAGGGAAAAAAACAGCACTAGTCGAAATAAATAGACAAATTTGTGGTTTAAAACTTTGATGGAGCATATCATGATTTTATTGCCAATGCATACTCCCACATTCATTAACAAACACAAACTCAAAATGTCTAACAACTCAAATAAGCAGTATAAAAATCGAACCTTACCTTTACCAACTAGGGCTTTAAAGGAAACACTGCTCACAGATATCCCATTGGCTTCCGCTATTGCGTCTAGCATCTCAAAACCAACCTAGAAGAAACGAACCACAACAAAACACATCAATTGTTAAAGATAGAGAACTACATACATAAACACATACGAGAAGGCTCCCAGCAAACCAATATTTGGCCTGTTTAGGGGTTTAGGGAGGTGTACTAACGTTGTGGCGGGTTCCTTGATATTTCCTGCCGGGGTTCCCAAGGCCGACAATAAGCCACTGTTGCTGCTGCTTAGGCTTAGGAACCGCCTGAGACTCCATCTCCGTGGTAGCGTCAGAAGAATAAGTGGAAATAGCGGCGGATGGAGGAAGAAAATTAGAGATTCCAGACATGCTTATCCTTCGCTTCCTCTTCCAGCATGAATAATAAGAACTCCAAAATACGAAGCCGAAGCGAGAGTAGCGATGGGGGTTGCGGTGATAAGGGAGGCGAAGTGAGGCGGCGGCGGTGGTTGAAACAATGGCAGCTACATTCATAATTCGGGATTTTTTTGGTCGTAAGGATTTTCAGAGATTGGATTGGTTTTGGAGAAAAGTAAAAGAGGAGGCTGGGCTTGGTCGTGGTGTTGACTTGTTGCCCAGTTGTCAAAGGCGAGTTCGTTTTCTACTCTTTTTTTTTCTTTCTATTTTTTTGGCTGGTTTTCTATAAATACGGGCATGTCCTTTTTATGGTTGATCCACAATCAGATTCATATGCCTTTGCAAGAGTGTAGACGATTGGTTAGAGTCGGATTTTTTTACATGAATAAACAATCGGGGTTTTTACTTTTTTTACATAAATTTAACCAAATAATCACGATTATTTCTATTATTTTGATTGGTCCTATATAACTTTTTTTTTTAAATAATCGATCAATCAAACGATTTAACGATCAAATCGTTTCTACAGTTTTCTTTAAAACCCTCCACTTCTCCCCACTTCTGAATTTGGTAATTACTTCTTCAAACATTATTGAGAGTAAAATACAATTTGTAAATAAAATTTCCTAACATACATGCACCAAATGTAATTACCTAATTAAGTCCAAATGGTAATGCAAAGTGCCACCAATGGTGGGCTGGAGCAAAACATTTTCCAAAAGCAAGCTTCTAAAAAAGTACATTGTTTATATGCTTCTCAAATAAGATTGTATTTGAATTTGACGTTAGACATATATGTAAATAAAAAATCTGTAGGTATGTCTTTTTCTTTCTTTTTAATTTTGTTTACATTAGACATCACATATTTTAGAATCAATTATTTTTAAATTAACACATTTCAATCATATAATATTCAATAGAATAAAAAAAATAATAGCAACTTTATCAATATTTTTGGTTCGAAAATACTTGATAATCAAAATATTTAATATTATCCCATGCATCGCAATAGTTCCAAAATAATTATAAAAAAAGAAACGAATTTCAGAATGATAGAGCTCTCCAAAACACCATTTAAATGCACACAACCTCAAAACAAACAAGATTTTCAAGGTCACGTAAATTCAAGAATGAATTAATGATATTTTCATCACACCTTCCATCATCACCTTACAAGCACGCAGCAGCACAGAAGAGGGGGATCAACGTTGTTCTCTATGTA